>NC_082689.1:73051609-73651609 GCF_949987515.2 Delphinus delphis
GTTTTAAAGGGCACATAAAAAAATTTTCTTGGTTCCAAGAAGTTATATTGCTCAAAGTTATACATTTTATGATTTTTAAGTAGCTGAAGTGACTAACTGTACTATAAATATTTCAGGCTAAAATTGTTGCAGCCATGTTATAAGGTATTAAACATTGGGAACATAAGTCTCAGCCTTTGGATTAGAGCAAACCCAAAATAATTGGCTAGGCAGAATCTTGGCCCTGTCCATGGTACCCATGATGCCACGGTGGTTCATTTCTAAGAGGATCTGGGGAGAAATTCCAGACTTCTACTTAGCCGTGTGTCATTAGGTTTGTTCCTAAGTTTTCACAAAAGAATGTCAACACTATACCAAGCTCAGATGCCCATTAAGGCAGAAGCTGTGCATTTAACTATCACTGTAATATAGTTACATTTGAGGGATTTAACTGAAGTCAATCCTGAAATTACATAGAGAAGAAATAAAAGATCAAAGGATTTGGGGCTTTGAAGGAGTTGGAAGCTGCAGCTATTCATGCCTTGATTGTAGCTGAAGTCATATTTCCCAGACAATGTTTTTAAATTGTGGATTTAAAAAGAGGATTTGTGTTGGAAACTTGGGTGGACAGATGAGGAGGAGCGAGTAAAATATGAGGAAAAGCAGTCAGAAATAGGATGTGCATTCATGAAGGAGGTGGTCATCAGTACCAGGCATTGTTAGGTCAAGTCAGAGGAGCTTTAAAAGGAGGCTCTGAGTTTACAATTTGGAGGCATTGGTGAGAGCAGTTTCCACAGAGTGGAAAAGTCAGAGGCCAGACTGCAGGGGGGTTTGGACTAAATCAGACTGAAAGAATTAGAGACAAAGTATGGCTACTCCATTTAAGAAATTTTGCCGGGAAGGGAAAAAGAGGACGGTAGCTGAAAAGAGAGAGTTGAGAGATATGTATTTTCCCCATTTGAAGAAGTTTGTGTGCAGAAGAAAAGGAACCGTGGAGGGGAAAAGGACTGAAGAAATAGGAAAGTAAAAGATTTACTTCTGGAGCAAGGACCTAGAGACGACTAGGTTTATGGTATTTAAGAGCCCAGGTTTAAGGAGGAAAGGATGAATAAAGATGAGTCTTGACAAGATTGGAAGTGAACAAAGCATGGTAGGGAAAGTGAACACTTATGACCTTTTCTTTTCAGTAAAGTAGGAGGTGAGGTTCTCTGCTAAGAGGGAGACTATCAAGCAGCTGAGGTAAATAAAATCATTCTGGAGGAGTGTTAAATGTCTAGGTAAGGTTCAAACCTCACAAATATATAACAAATTCAATAAAGAATGAGGGTTGGAAATTGTCAGAGCAGATGTGGAAAGAAAAGAAGACAATAAAAGAGTATTAATGATAATGCCTTTGAAGAGATATGCCCATCGATCCAAAGCTGGAGAGAGACTTAAGTAAAATCTGATTGTGCCTCATAGCCTGGGAGAAAAGGAAGAGGTAGAATGACAGTAAACTTCATGAGGGAAAGACCTAGCCCAGTGCCTGGCACAAAGTTCATAAATATTGTTGAGAAATGGAGAGCCTGATAAGCTAAAGTAGTAGCAGGTTGAGTAAGGTTAAATGAGTGAACGTAAAAAGGATGGGAGGTTGGAAGGCAGTCCATTCCTAGGGTTATGCAGCATGCAGCCTTCATCGGTATATGTGGTGACCCTAGAGATTGGAGTCAGAACAGAATCCCTCAGTGTAAAATTTTGGCAGGGAAATGGTGTTCCCAGACCAGGTTCGTTTTGCCTGACAGGCAGCAAGGCAAAACGCTGAGAAGCCAGAGGTGTGCAGCAAAGAGAGCGTTTATTAGCTAAGCAGCCAAGTAAGGAGACAGGAGAAAAAGTCTCAGAGCCCCCTCCCCAGAGGCAAGGGGCTCCGGGTATTTGTGGGATAAAGAATAAAGCAGCAGGATGGTCTGAGGTGTATGGAGCATGGGGAAAGTTGGTTGGAAAAAGGTGCAGCAATCATCGTTCTGCTCAGGTGTAACTAAGCTACAGGCCTCTGCATGTTCAAAAATGGAGATGCTTAGCACGATCTGAGGGTGGAGTTTTCAGCTCGCTGACATCAAAAGGTCACCTAGCGGACACTCGTGCATGCTCAGTTGGAGGGTTGGTTGGTGGTCCTATCCAGTCTTAACCAGCTCAGCTGAGCTAGACACAGCTGACTCCTAGTTCCCAGAAAGCAACTCAGGTAAACATCTTATTGTATAGGCTCTGTGCAGCTTGGAGAACATGCAAGTCTTAAAATGACCTTGATTAGTGAAAGCAGGTGAAATGGATTTGAAAATGGTTACCCACAGTTTCAATAGGTGATGCCAAGCTCCAAGTTTGGTCTAAGGAGTGGGCTGTTGAAGCAGGGGAGAAGCAAATGCTGCTGGGGAATCAAGGAACTGTAAGAGTGGAGTTTTGAATAACCCTCAGGAAATGTCGGGCAGTGACCTGGGAAGCCAGTAGTTGATCCCAAGAACCCTATTAGAAAGAGGATAGTCTAACCCAAGTCAATGGATAAAACTTTTCTGGAATTGTTGGAGAGCCAGGAAAATGCTAGCCTTCTTCCCTCACCATTGTAAAAGGGTAACCATGGAAGTAGGATCACCTGGGAAGCACTGGTTTTCAGTTAAGGGAAACATTTGAAAGGAGCAGCCAAGAGTCAGTGAGATGGGGCTGCATGCTCCAGTGGAGGGAGTTTTTATCACTAACTTTGTTTAGAGTTGCTGATGCATGGTGATTAAAAAGAAAAAAGAAGACCGGCTTTTATTATTGCTTTTAATTCCCGATAGACAATGCATCTTTTATTTCTTGTACCCTACTTGAAATGCTATTGGAAAGGAGTATTCTAGGAAATTTTTGAGGCTATGTGAGGGTATAAAAGGATTACTGAAAACTAGATGGAAAGGGTTAGGAGTAGTTCGAAAAGAGGAGGATAAATGTGGCAGAAATGTCTTTCTGCACTAACTTGAGGCAAGGGCTAATACGATATTTGCAACATTCTTTCAGTAACCCTCTCCTCACATCTTGTCCTATATTCTGGATTCCCAGGTTTAAATCCTTGTTTCACAGCTGTTTATATCGCTGCATTTCTAACTCAGGTGAACTCAGATGGCTAGGTTGGAACTGATTACAACCAACAGGAAAATGTACATGACTCTTATTTATGGGTTTTCACTTCCAGCATGAAAAATATTTACCCCCCTGGAGTTGCAAGAACTATTCCCAAGGGAAGTGGCTCATAGCGGAAATGCTTTCAAGTTGTTTCTTCCTTTTTTGATTTTACTGAATAGACCCTTTAAATATCACCAGGAGTCTGAGGTTTTCAACCGTCATCAGGATACACCAGTGTTTTGTCCCCTGGAGGGAAAGAAAGAGGTTCAGTAACAGCCGTTGTTGCAACTACCCATCACTGACACTGACCCAAGCCGGGGCGGACCACTGCCACTGAGGGAACCTGTCATCCATGTGTGTTAGGGTCATGGGGGTGGGATGGGGTTGAAAGATTCTGCTCTTTTTTAAAATTGAAGGACCCTTAATTTACAATGTTGTGTTAGTTTCTGGTGTACACCAAAGTGATTCAGTCATACATATACATAAACATTCTTTTTCATATTCTTTTCCATTACGGTTTATCACAGGATATTGAATATAGTTCCCTGTGCTATACAGTAGGACCTTGTTGTTTATTCATTCTCTATATAATGGTTTGCATCTGCTAATCCCAATCTCCCAATCGAACACTCCCCCATCCTCACCCGTGCTTGGAAACCACAAGCCTGTTCTCTATGTCTGTGAGTCTCTTTCTGTTTCATAGATAAAGAACATGTGGTGTATATATATATATATATATATATATACAGTGGAATATGACATCACTTATATGTGGAATCTAAAATATGACACAAATTAAGGATTCTGCTCTTGAACGTCAGTAACATGAAAGCAGGAACTTCTAGTGTGGGTCAATCCTGAGGCATATAACTATTTAGCACATGCAACCGTAAATAAGAAACCCTGTCTGGGTAGTAATTTGTATCTGGTTTTGTCTTGTTAACAGTAGGCAGGTAGAGTCCCTCTAATCAAAATATTTGTCTTTGCTGTAGTTCTCAAAGTGTGGTCCCCAGACCAGCAGAACCAGCATCACCTGGAAACTTCTTAGAAATGCAGATTTTCAGACCCCGCCTCACTGCTTCTGGATCAGAAACTCTGGAGGCAATCAAGCAATCTGCACTTCAACAAGCCCTCCAGGTGATCCTGACATTAGCGCAAATTAGGGACCCAAGGGGCCAGGTGGTGCTGCACTCAGACCAGACTGCTCATTAGAATCACCTGGGTAACTTTTAACAAAATACCGATGCTGGAGCCCCCGAACCAGACTGTGATGTAATTAGAGTGGTGTGGGGCCCTGGCATCAGAACTTTTTCTAAGTTCAGATAATTCCAATGATAGTCACAGTTGAGAACTGTCGCTTTAGAGCAATATAAGAAGGAGCTCTTTAATTTAGGACTCTGTGATAAATTCAAAAATAATTTATTAAAACAATTTAATGTATTTTACTAGGATGTTAATTTAAGCATGCTTATATAGAATAACCCACAAATAACGTAAGATTTAAGAGGGGGGATCTTGTCTGGTTTTTATTTTTCACTATTGTTATCCTGAGCACCTGGGGCAGTGCTTGGCACATAGTAAGTGCTCAAGTAACTCTGTTGACTAATTGAATTAATCAATTAAAGACTGGAGTTCCAATAGGAACTTGCCTTTACACGGCACAAAGGAACCAGTAAGCGCTCTGAGCCAGAAGAATAGTATCTTTTTCTGGGGCTGGCGGGAGTTCATCTCCTTGTGGTTCTGTGGGTTCTCTGTGAATCCTCTTTGTTCTTGTCCCATGCTGATCTGTACCAGGATGTCACTGCTTTGTATCAGGATTCACATTACATTTGCAGGAACTGGTCTCTGCTTAGGCCCTTAGCCAGAACACCCACTGAGTCGAGTCTCATCACCCGGATGGTTAGAGGCGCGATACCGGCACTGGTTATGTTATCTCCTTTCTTTTCTCTGGGCTGGCTTCTCCACCTCCCCTCCCCCAGACCTCCACCTTTGGACAGGTGCTGCCACCTGGCCTGCCTATGTTTTGATCTGCGCACTCTTCCCTGTTGGAGTTCCCTAGAGCTCACGGAGAGGTTCTCTTTGCTTGGTGGGCAAAACTTTCTGAGTGGGGTTTAAGCCAAAACGGGATTTCCCAGCAGGCAGAAACAGGTTCACCATGCTGCTGCTGCTGCTCAGACCCCTGTGGCAATAGCACCTCCAGTGTGTGCCTGTTAAAGATTTCTTGTTCAATGTTGAGTAAGCCACATCACCTAAAAATGAAGTAGCAGATTTGTTTAGAAACTGCCTCTAATTCAGTAGGGCAGATTACTTCCCTGAAACATTTTTGATGGGAGTTCCATACTGGTTAATCTAATTAAGATGTGTTGTTAATGCTGTTTTATTTACTGCATAAGTTTAAAAAAAAAAAAAAAACAAAAACGGTAGAACCTCCCACTACCAGCAATTATTCTGAAGTCTTTTTTCCCCTCTTGTTTGCTGTAGCTTCCTTTTAGACTGAAGTTACCTGTGTCTCCAGATAGGAGGGAGGTCAAGATTTTGTACTTAATATTTTGCCCAGTTCTTACTGAAGTTTCACTAAAGCAAAGGGAGGCTGTTACTGAAGTTCATGGTGTTTCCAAACCATTTGCATTTGTATACTCATCTCTTAGAGTGCAATACACACATAAATATTATCCAAAATTATACAAAAATTCTCCATTTCTACATGAAAGCTTCTTGTCCCTTCAACTACACTCAGGTCCAGAGGCTTAAACAAAATCCTTTTCAGATTATTGTTAATGCTGTGCCTGATTCTGCAGCAGCTGTTGCTTTTGAACAGTATGATGCTTCTCCTCCCCCAAGAGGAGTGGAAAAGGCCTCCTCTGCCGCACTCTCAACCTTCGTCAACTCAAGGAGCATAAAACAGACTGAGAGAAGAACCTAGGATTCCTGTTTGGGAATTCAGTGCAGAGCTTAAAGACTATTGAGTTTTGCCACTTCCTGACATTGACTTTCATAGCAACAGTTTAATTTGGAGAAAAGCTGCTACCTCAAATGGCTGAAGGTATTTATGTGGAAAATTTTCCAAATGATTGACTTTACTGTGTTGCTATTTTCTTTCCCCATGAATATGTGAGTATTTGGCTTTCTCCCAGGAGTTTTTCTGCATCACTTCTCTTTAGGCAAAGACATTTTTCTATCCAGACTGGGAAAAGAAAGATGTACCAAGAGCTTCCCCCTTTACAGTGAATTATTATTTGAGTTTAAACGATAACATCTCTAAGAATGAAGAATTTGAGTGTGTCTGTTTCCTGAAATCTTCCCTTGGCCAATCTTCATGGTAGTCAGAGTCATCTTGATCATCACTTTGGAGCCAATGCAACTGTGATCAGCTTCCTCCAGCACTGCCCTGCCTCTCTCCTCCCCGTTGGCATCAGTCTTACTGAAGGGGTTGTCTCTGCTCCCTCTTACTTCCTTATCTCCCGCTAATTCTTCAGTCACCTCTCTAATGCCGAGGTCGCCAATGGCTCCCTGTTATTTAATCCAATGATTATCTGATATTATAACTGATTTGTAGCATGTGACATTGCTGTTCCCATCTTCCTTTGCTTCTTTGCCACCATTTCTCCTCATTCTCTTAGTTTCCTCCTCTTCTGCCCCTTTCTTAAAAGTTGCTTCCTTGGGTTGTAGCAGAGTGGGGAAATTAAACTGATAATATCCCCCACCTTTTGAAAAGAAATTAAACTTCTAAATAGATGAATAAATATATATGTCTAGAATTGAAACTCTATGAGAGCCGGGTTGTTTTGTTTTAATCAGCATGGATCACCCACCCTAGAACGGTGCTTGGCACAGAATGGGCACCCAGCCAACGAATGAATGAATGATATAAAATTTATAAATACTGAAAATATATATAGAAAAGAAGGGAAAAAAGTTGTTTCCTTGGGAACCAATGCAAGGCCTGCCTCTCTTCTTACTCTACAGTCTCTTCCTGGCTGGTGCCATCTGTCCCTCGGACTCAATCCCATGCCATTGATAAAGATCGGCATCCACTGCTCCAGCCTAGATCTTACGACAGCAGATCTATGTCTAAACTGAACCTGATTCCTTCTCTTCCTGGTTTCTCTAAGTCCCCAGTTTTAGTGAGGGATGCCATTGTTCATCATGCAAGACAGAAACCTTAACTTCCTCTCCCCTCTTCCCATAAAAAACACTAACGATTCCTACTTATTCTATTTTCTACATAAATTTTAAATACATGTCTTCTCTCTAACTCCCACCAGCACCCCTCCCTCTGCCCTAATTCAGGAAACCATCAACTTGCATCTGGATAATTCTCTCTGGTCTTGCTTCCTTGCAATCCATCTTCCATATTATAGGAGAGAGCTTTCTGATCCCATTGCCCTGATCAAAGCCCTCATGCTTGCAAAGCCCCCGCCGTCTGGCCTCTCTTGCCTCCCCAGCCTCAGCTCTTGGCACTCCTCACCTTACATCTTTCATTTTTGGTCATTCCAAGTATTTATCAGTTCTTCAAAAGTACCGTGCTCTTCCACCTTCTGGGCCTTCATATTGCCATTTCTTTTTTTCTACCTAGAACATTCTTTCTATTCTCTCCCCATCTGGAGAGTTCCTGTTCCCTTTTTAGATCTGAAATTCAGACCACTTCCTGTTGGATGCTCCCCTGAATGCCCCAAGTCTGGCAAAGGTACCTCTCCCATGACCTCTGCCCCATTGTCCCATCAGAGCAAGAGTCCCCCTGTGTCATAATTGCCTGGGTCTTTGTATCGGCATTATATGGTCGCTTCTGTGAGGACAGGAGTGTGTCTCCTGTGTTGAAATCGTATCTCCAGTGCTTAGCACAGTGATGGATGCAGAGAGGTGCTCAAATTTTTGTTGAAGCAATGAGGGAGCCTCACAGTAAAGCATGAGCCAGCTTTCTTTACCACACAGCCTCAGATGCCTCACTCTGCAAGCTCTTCCTCACTAGTCAAGCTCCTCCAAATAAAACAACTATTACTTTCCCACAAAGCAGCCAAAACTTCACTGCAGACAAAGCAACCTATACATCCAGAGGAAGAGAAACTTTTCAAAAGTTCTGAGAATTAACATATGGTAATTGTCAAATCCCAGGGTGTCTTTTAATTGAACCTTCACAGTAGTTCACTTAGCTTGTACTCAGTGCTTAAACTGAGTAGAACCTCATTAGGGAGGTTGTGTCATGCCTTAGTGAACGTGGAAGGAAAGAGAAATAGAGCTTTCCATGACAGGGAGGCGGCAAAGAAGGGGAGCAATCTGGTCTTCAGATTCTTTAATCCATGTAGCTGACTGTACTGACTCCTGAAATGGGAGATGATGGCGGAGGACAGCCACAGCCATCAGGCTGTGAGGCTAGGATCTTCCTTCCAAACCCCATTCTGGGTTTTGTCCTCGAAAAACATCTGCTGCCTGCTTCCCTTCTCTCCTTTCCCAGAGCACCTTCTTCAGTGCCAGCCTCAGGAGCAACCTGATTTTAAAGAGGGTTTCCTCCCCGGGAGCAAATCATTGAGGGAACCATGTAACTACCAGGTTCAGCCCTCCAGTGCTTTTCTTGGCCTCTCTGTCACTGCTCATCCACTTTCTCTGTTCTAGCCACCATGAACCCTTTCCTGCTCAGGGCTGTGACGAGGTGGGGCAAGTGAGGCCCCCGGGGGTGCAAAACTGAAGAAGTCGCCCACTCTTGGATGCCAGCGCTGCATGTGCAGGAGCCTGAATACGAGTGCCTCCCTGGACTCACCCCCATTCCGGCTCCTGCTCTGTCCCACCTCGGCCACCGTGTCTCCTGGCCTCTGCAAATTCTAGTCCTCCAGACCCAGCTCAGTTGCTGCCTCCTCTAAAGAGCTCTTGCTGAAGCTCACCAGTCTCTCTCACAGCCCAGCAAGTAGTCATCGCACCTTCCTCTGAATTCTCAGTGGACCTTATTTATACCTCTCTGAAGACACTGTATACCTTGTTTAGTTCTTGGGCTTGTCTGTGTCTCTGTTAAACTACAAACTGTTTAAGAACAGTCGTTTTCTCAGTGTGCTTTCGATATCTAGCACAGGGTTTGGCACACATAAGTCAGTGAGGTGAGTGGGGTTGTCAGGAGGAGAAGAGAGAAGAGCATAGTGGGTAGTTGCGTGGAGGCGAGAGGGTGAGGAGTAGGCATGGGCCCTGGGGCCAGTCTGCCTGGGTTTGACCTCAGGCTCTGCCATTTACTGGGTGTGAGAGCTTGGACAATTTACGTCACTTGTCTATGCCTCCATTTCTTTATCTTTAAAATGGGATCAATAGTGATACCCTAACGTGGGATCAATAGAGGTACCCCAACATGTGATGTCTAATTGAGCTAAGAGAGGTAAAGCCCTTAGCACAAGACTTGGTGCCTAGTGAACACCTCAGTAAATGTCGGGATTCAGAATAAAAAAGGGTCTAGCGAAGGGATATCCATGGAAAATGCAGGTGTGCGCGCTAAGGGTAAAGCACATTTGTGACTGATGCCATAGAGGAAGTTAAATCTAAACCGTTTATGATAGAAGACAGAGGCAACGGCCACCTCCTCCCTCGAGAACCCAGGTGCCTACTGTTTTTGAAATGACAAATCTTATCTCTACAAAGAAGATGGTTAGGGAGGCTGCCTGAAAAAGCAGCCGAGGAGACCCAAATGAACCTGGGAGTATTAAAACAGATATTTAAATATGCCGTTTTAATATCTGCTGTTAAGGGGGATGGAAACAGAATGCTAAGGGAAAGTCATGTTTTTGCTGCCATCTACAGTCAAAGTGCAGTTTTCAAAGTTTCTTAACACACACACACACACACACACACACACACACACACATAGTTATGAATAACAGTATAGAGTTTGGTTTAAAGTCTAGTAATTGAGATACTTTGGGCATATTATTCTAGTATTTTATTTACCAGTGTTTCTAAAATTATGTATATTTAATCAGTAATATAGCCTTTTTAACATCTCAAATTGTGTTAGAACTTATCAGATGACATTTCATACAAAGATTTTAATGAAGAAAGAGATAGATTTGATTTTACCCCATGTTTTCCTGCCCCATGACCTGCAGTTCTATGATTGTTATTAGAATTATTATAAATTGTATTTTATACAAGCATCCTTTATTGTTTTGATATGAGAAATCAACCAAAAGCAAGTAAAAACAGTATGACAGTGATGTCACTTATGAGTTGCCTTCTGTCCCTATGCACCCATCCACGTAATCTCCATTATCATGATGTTTTCCTAACTTTCCTGTGCATTATTTTTAAAGGGTTAAATATAGACGAGAATTATTGGAAAAGCGTTTGATGGAGAAAAAAGAAGTGACCCTTCAAGAAGCACTTGAAGAAGCAGAGAGAGAGAAGCGAATAGAAGCCCTGAGGAAACAGGTGTTTTTAATTTGGAAAATTTCATGGGTGGTTTAAAAAAATGTTTCTAAGTGCTCTTAATAACATTATTACTAGGGCTTAGTTCATGACATCTGCTATATAAAATGTAACTTTCCCAAATTGGGACACTGGTCTTCATTGCTGGGAGCAATTAGATTTATGTTGAACCATTTCCAGTTTCTTAGTGTATTAAAAGAATTTTATCAGCACCTTTAAAATAGCTCTCCCAAGATTTAAATGCATCCATATTACCTCTAGTTTATAAGCTGAATAGTATCCATGTACAGCAGTGAAACTCTGCATCTAGCCGAAGGATTTTACTCTCCTCGAAAAAATGTGGTGGAGATTGAGCAAGATAATCCTCCCTAGGGTAGGAACCTCTGTTTGGAAACATCCCACAGTCAACAAACAGGTTAAAAACCACTTTATAAAAATACTGTTTTTGTGGAGAAATAAAAGTCTCCCATTGCTTTGGCTCGTAAAAGTAGACAAAAGTTCCGAAGGTAGTAGTCGGCAAGAGCAAGAATTTAAGACCTTGGGAAATGTAATAAAATAGTTCTACTTGGTAATTTTTCATAGTTTTTAACCTGAAAGTGATTAGCTCAACTCACAAGCTCTAAAGTCTTCATTGACACCATTTCCCAGCTGATAGGAAATGACTGTCTGGTTTCTCTTCTCTGTCAGTGAAGGCAGTATAGAATCTTGGGTAAGAACTTGGCCTCTGGTGTCCTTCAAAACTGGTACAACCTGGTTCACTACTTACTGACAGAGAAAACTTAGGTCTTTTAACCTCCCTAAGCTTCATTTCTTCCTCTGAAAAATGGGAATCATAATAATAGTACCTACTTCACAAGTTTGTAGTAATGTGCATTCACATTACTCTTCTAAATGCTTTTACCTTTTAGGTTTTACCTCATTTAATCTCTACCACAACCCTATGATGTAGGAATTATTATTATTCCTACTTCATAGAAAACTGAGGAGGCCCAGAGGTTCCCCAAAGTCACATAGCTAGTAAATGTCAAACTGGATTCATACCAAGGAAGTCTAGTTAAATGAAATATTTAGTAAAGAGGAAGTGTAAATGCATACAACTATTATATCATCTTTTATAAAATAGATTATAGAAATATATTCCTATACTTTGAATTTAAGTCCTGGTCATCTTAGATTCAACAAAATTTAAATTATTTAATCATTAGCAAATAGTGATATACCATGGTCTTCAGGAGACAAAACTTAATGTCACTCTTACTAAACACATTCTTGTTCAAAATATAATTTTGATAACTACAGAGTCCATATGATTAGGATTCTTTCCATCTGTGAGCCCTTTGAAAGAGGAAATATCTGTGCCCATTATCTGTAATCAGTGTTTAGAACTACAGTAAAAGACATTTTGGCTAGGAAACCTATAATAATTAAAGTATGTTCAACCCCCAGTTATGTCATTACAATTTCTAAATGGCATTAAAAATGCCATTTTCTTAATGCTAATTCTTGACTTTAGGAATTAACAGGCAGGTGTTATTAATGGTGCATATAATTTACAAAATTAGTGGCTTCTTTTCATTAGGATACAGGTTTGAACAATTTCAATTATCATAAAGGACAAGGGCATTTGGGTTGAAACGACTCTGCAGTTTTTCACTGGAAGGGGAAACAATGGTTTTTAACAGTCCCTGGAAATCTAGTTGCCTGGTACAATGAAAACTCACCCGTCTTGCTGAATAATGCCAACACACATGACTTTACCCATAAATGACATGCTCTAGATTCAGCTTAATCAGATTAAACTTTCTAGAAAGCTTCATGGGGTTGTTACCATGGCCATAGATTGCTAGTGGTTAAAAATTAATGTTTTCTACTTTTGGTTACTTTCAAGGTGGTTGAATATGTGGGTTTTCTATATAAAATTTCCCTTGACTTTGGATGAAAAAGAAATTTTTATCTAAATTTAATCATAACTGTAATTATGTAATCTTTAATAAAATTTCTTGACTTTAATGGACATTATCATTAATAATGTTGCCCAGAAGCATTTTGCTTATATCTTGTTCCAAGTAGCCATGCTTATTCTTCTTTTAGGTTGCTATTGTCGCTCAATTTGATCCTGTTAGAATGATGTCAGACACAATGGCATCAAAAGCGAGGATGGGTATTGGAATCGAAGAAGAATTTATTCTTCAAAAGCCACTGTTCACATTGAATACATATAATGAACAGCAGGTAATTATGGAAATTAGCACGATTGATGCAAAAGCCATGATGATAAGAATTGTAGAAGTGTGTGTTTTGGGTTACAAATTATTTTCAATATTTACATTTAAATACCATCCATATTAGCATAATTTTTATTTCTAAATGAGAGCACATAATTACTGAACAATTCTTAATATAAAATAGTTGATAGGTGACCATAGAACAAAACACTTTATGTAAAAATGTTGTCATTGAAAATTATTTTAATCTAAAAAATAATTTTATAAAATTTTAAAGTTGTGTTAATACTGTATTTTGTTTAAATATTTATCATATTCAGAATTGTTAATGCATAACATAAACCCTATTAAAGAAACAACTAATGATACTGATAAGACAAAGCAGAGGGAAGCTTTCTGAAATTAAAATGAACAGAAAATAATGTATCAGAGCTAATGATGAAACATTTGCTGTGGGAAAAGGTAGTAAGAGGTTATTTAACTGTTTCTAGGAACTTCTGAATCATTTTAATCTGTTTCTATAGCTGAGAAAGGATTTTTTTAAAGTTTTTTTAGATGGATGGATGGAAGAGGAGCCAGGACATATGAATGAATGGATATCACTGAAGTTAAGGGAGAAAGTAGTTGTTAACTTTACAAATCTAAGAAAAGCTAAATGCTTATTTAATTATTTAAAAAGCAGGAAACTTCATCCATTCACTCACTGACAAATAAATCGAGTGTGCCTCATTTATGTGCTGCATACTTTGCTAGGGAATAAAAAGATGAACAATACACATATTAATTGGGCAAATATTTATGGAACATATACTGTATCTGGCACTGAGCTGGTGCCAGGGCTGCATCCTGACCAAGATAAACTTGTCCTGTGTGGAGGAAGTGAGCAGGGGAGTTGCGTTGGGAAGGAAAGTAGCATGCATGGGAATAACTCCACTAGGGTGAGATTGCCTCTGGCTAAGGGCTGCAGCTCAAGAGGAAGGGAATGAACGGGCAGCCCTGAATGGGAAGTCAGAGAAATGGAAAAGGGGAAACTAAGCTCCATCTTAGTTGAGGAATTTTGGCAGCAGTGACAGAATTCATTCCAGATAATTTAAGTTAAAAACAAACAACAGCAAAACTGGATTGGGGAGAGGGGTGGGTGTAGGGAGAGGGATTAATTAGAAAATGCACAGGTATCTCCAGAATCCAAAGCAGGGAGGGCAGTTGGGCTTACAAAGAATTGAAATCAGAAGCTGAAAAGCTTTCAGGTACCTGGGCTGAGGAAATAAGTGCTTCACCAAGCAGAAGAGGGTGACCCTTACCGGTATGTGTTCAGTGTAAGGTACATGGTAAGGGTGGGTGCTGGGGGATGAGACTGGAGACATAAATTCCGGTCAGACTGTGAAAAGTATAGTAGATCTTACTTGCTAAGACTTTTGACCTTTATCCTGTGAGCAGAGGTGAGACTTTGAAGCAGGTGAATTATATAATCAGCTTTATGTTATAGCAATGTGTCCTGAATGGAAAATCGGTGGAGGTGGAGTCAGGTCCTTTGAAGATGGTGGAGCTCTCATAGAAGTGGCATGGAGTGGGGGGAGGGTGGCCTGGCAGGG
Organism: Delphinus delphis; assembly: GCF_949987515.2. NCBI lineage: Eukaryota > Metazoa > Chordata > Mammalia > Artiodactyla > Delphinidae > Delphinus > Delphinus delphis. Next base: position 73,065,933 of record NC_082689.1, read on the forward strand.
GCATGGATGGCTCTGGCTGAGAAGAGGAGGGGGATAATGAGTGAGGGTGATTCTAAACTAGGCAGTGAGTGATATTGAGAAGAGCCTGCATTTTGGATTGAAATCCACATCCACAATTTACTGGCTGTGTGAACTTGTGTAAGCTATTAACATCTTTATGTCTTGTTTACTTCATCTGTAAAACAATTTGTAAGGTTCTTGTGAGGATTAGTATAATAAATGTCAATTGCCTAGAATATTGTCTGGCACTTAGTAATAATTCAGTAAATTATAATCATTAGGTGGTGCTGCCATTAACCATATAAGAATTCAGAAGGAAAAGCAGACTTAGGGAGAGAGCATTTATTTTGTTCATATCAGGTTTAGGTTGAAGATGTCTAATACGCACTTACAGGAAACTGATGGGCTTCATCTGGGTAGGAGAATTGGGGAAATGGAAGTCAGTATGTGAGGGAGATCTTCATTTCACTTGATACGTATTGAAAAAAACAGAATTATGAAAACATTTTAAAACTCACAGTTCTGAAGCTGGGGGGAAAAAAGGTGAATCCTGGAGATAATGAGGACGTCAACAGCACACAGGTGGAGCATGAATGCTTCAAAGTGGATGAGAGTGACCAGGGAGACTCTTTTGGAGCAAAAGAGGAGAAACCTAGGTCTAAGGCTCAAATACGTTGCTTTTCAGACACAAATCTCAGTGTTATTCCTGACATATGCATCGTTGCCCCTAGTCCCTGTATTGATCAGTTGCCAAGTTCTATTGATTCTTCCCTTCATAGTGTTTTGGACAGTTCTCTCTTCCTTGCTACCAGCCAATTTTAGGCATTTATTATTTCATGTCTAGATAATTGTAGTCGATTCTTAAGCACTCTCCCTGCTTCCGTCTCTTCTTTCTCTGCCACCTTAATTTATCCTGAACTTGTAATCAGATGCATCTTATTATGCAACAGCAATGATTATATTAGTTCCATGCTGAAAACAGAAACACAACCTCAGTAGCTCCCCAGACTCCTTGGCATAGCCTTCAAGCCTTTAAAATTCAAGTCCCAGTCTTAGAAGTGTCCTTTTTCAGTGTTCTCCAATGGTACCAAGTACTCTACCCAGATTACCCCGATCCCAACTTAACCTATTTCGTCTCTGAGTTTGCATGTGCCTTTCTTTCTTGATCTCTCTTCCTCCCCCAGCCCCATCCCCAGCTTTATAGAAGAGTAAGTTGAACTTTAAAGTTAGCTCAAGTGGTCCTCCTTACCTGAGACTATCCTAGTCTCATTGGCACCAGGAGATGTCTCTCCGTATTCTACTACTCTTGGAGCATCTGTCACATGTTGCCACGGACTGTAGTTACCTGTGTACATTTTTTTACCTCTGTTAGTGTAAGAGCTCCTTAAAGGAGGGGTTGCTTTCAATGGCTTATTATCCCATCCTCTAGGGAGACTTCAAGTTCATGTAAAATGTTTCATTAGCTGAAAGCCATACGTGGCCACCTTCTTATCATTGCAAACAGTGTCTGTTGACATTAATATTCATAGAAGGAGGAATAATGTCCAATCAGCTATAAATGAAAAGGGAAATTGAACTACTCATATATCTATACCCCTTAGAGTCAGATTGATGGAAGCATTTTCTAGTTCCGCTTGAAATAGAAATCTGGCCTTGGAAGAAAAGTTCTATTGATTTTGTTTTTCAAGTAGTGGCCATGTGTTTGAACTTAATTTACATATTTCCAAATGATGGAGAAATTAAAATGTCTGTTTAAAGACAGATTTACAAGGTTGTGGTTTAGGTTTATTTTAATCAATGGTTGTTTATATTTTATAATTACAACTAACAATAAATAACAAATCAATGATCGTACTGAAAGCATCTTTTATCCCATCTTTTAATAATTTTAATGTTTTATTTTGACTAATCTAGTATACAGTATTCTGTACATCTTATGTTGGAAACCACTGATATACTGGAAAGTGATAATGTCAAAAAGGTTTGTATATTTTCAGTAATTTCAGAATATAGTCACTGTATACACAGAATTTACTGTCATCTAGTCATCTATCCAGTAAAAACAAATTACACAGCTTGGGGAAATACAGAACTAAATGATAAAATTTACTTCAATGAAATGCTATTTATTTAAATCATTTTATTTCTACAGATAATTTCTGACCCTAGACTTCGTTTTGAGTTAGCACTTCGAGAAGCTGGACTTCATAAAACATTTTATGCCAAGGAGATATTACCAAAAATCGGTCCTCAAAAACCTCCAAGAAAGGATACAGAGTCTACTGTATTCAAAATCTAGAGTTCATCCTCAAATCGCGTTATACATAAATAAGATTTTTCTTTGAATACATTTATATGGATAACAATACTACTTTCTAAAATTTTTTCAAATATCAGACATAGAAATCATAGCATCTGTTAAAAACAACTTTTTCTTTTATGATTCTTAGACTTTTATGCACTATTTCCAATATCTTTGTTATGTTTAATAGTACTAAATTCTCCAAAGACTATGGAACTTAATTATGACACATATGGGACATATATTGTCATTTAGTAAATTGAATTTTGGAGGTTGCATTATGCCATAAAAAGAGCTCAAAATAACCATTTGCAAAAATTACAGTTTATGTTGCTACTACCTACTAATGTTCATTTCTGCTTGTTATTTCAGAATTTGAGTTTTTTAATTATGGAAATTTCATTATCATTAATACTTCTATTATTTCTCGATTATTATAAGAGGAGACTCAACCTTTCTCTAAATTTAGAAGCCAATTTGGTATACCATGTTTACTGCAAACCAATCATCCAAACAACTTGATTTTGCAAATTAGCCTGTAAGAATAAATTAGAAATAGCATTTCAAGCATAAGGATATCTGTTTTGGCTTGGAAAAATGTATTTGTATGGTTGTTTGGAAGGAATGTTTTAAAATTCAGAATGCTATCAAATTTTCCATGTTATCTATTAAATATCTAGATGATTTTATAGAAAGGAAGTGTTTCAAATAAAACTCAAGCATAATTTTTTACTATTTCTAAACAATCACACAAATACAAGTAGCTGGTGATACACAGCAGGAGGTAGTGTCACTATTTTGAGAACCATGGAGTTGATACTTGTGGTTATGATGAAAATATTAGTTGAGGTTTGGGCAGCAGCCTAGATGCTGGCTATGCCCAGACTCAGACCTTATTAATTTTCTTTGTTTTTAAAAATAGTATTAATAATAGTTATTCATTGAGCACAAACTGTGCTCAGTACCCTATATGTACTTTACATATAATGTCTTACTTGACCATCATAACAACCTTATGAGATTGTCATCCGCATTTTACAGATAAGGAAATAGATTCAGGAAGGTAAAATAATATGCCCTAGATCAGTTGTTTGTCAAACTGTGGGTCATTAAGTCAATCTAGTGAGTCCTGACCAGTATTTTTTAAATGACACAAAATAAAATAAATCTGAAATCCATGTGTGATTTGGGTTTCATCCCCTCTCAGTTCCACAAGAATTTCTCTTGTTTGGTTACCCTCTTTCTCTCCTATGTCTTCAAGTTCTCCTTCAGCATACGTATACGCTCAAATAAATTCCACTTAAAAAATCGATTTCCATTAACCCCACATTTTCCCCTAGACACCAGGCTATTTCTCTGCTCCTCTTAAGTGAACGTCTTGAAAATGTTGCCTCTAGATATTTGGTTTCTTCTCACTTTCTAGTTACTGTCACTCGTTCTGAGCTAGCTTTACCCTCACCCTCCACTGACACTGCTCTTAGCAAGGGCACCAGTGAACTCCATACTGACAAATTTGATGACCATTTTCAGTCTTCATCTTACTGACTTCATGGCAGCCTTTAACTCTGTTGACAACCACCCCATCTTGGAACATGTTCTTCTCTTGGCTTCTATGACACCAGTCTGCTTTACCTCCTGTTTCTTTAGTCACTCCTCAATCTTCTTGGCTGACGCCTCCATCTCCATTGATCTCTAAGTGATGGAGAGTTCTGGGATTAGACCTTCTAGCTGTCTTTCTTTACTGTTGAATCGCCCAAGGGTAGATCCTTAAACACTATATTTTAGTTATAAAATTATGTCTGAGTGTCTTTAATCTATAGGCCTCCCCCTCCATCCTTGTTTTTTTCCCTTGAAATGTATTTGTTTGAAAAAACAAATATATTTACATGCAGAATTTCTTATGTTGGAGTTTTTTGATGGTGTCCTCCTGGTGTAGTTTAATATGTTCCTCTGTCCTGTGTTCTTTGTGTGTGCTATAAATTGGTAGTTGAACTTAGAAGCTATGTTAGATTTAGGTTCTTTTTTTTTTTTTTCAAGACAACTTAATTTTACTGTTGTGTTCTGTCATCTGAGCATTTTTTTTAATGTTAGCTATTACTAATTCTTAATGCCTAGAGCCATTAATTAATTATAGATTACATGCTAGAAATTCTGTAATTCAGTCATTCCTTCTTTGTTAGTGGAAACCTTATATGAAGAAAAATTTCCCTCTTCTCTATTTGGTAGAGAAGATAAGAAATGTAAGCTAAGTGTTTGAGCCTTTTTTTTCCCATTAACTTATGAGGTTTGAAAATAATGAATTGGCTTTCTAATATCATCCAAAGGTGATCAGTTTTGTTGTATCTTTATGAAGTCATAGGTTTAAAGGAATTTGATGTTTCAATCTGTTGAAGTATTATCCTTATTGCTGCTCAAATTATCTCCTCCTTGCCCAAAGGAAGTCTTTTCAGTTAGGCTCATGGGTTCTTTAAAGACAACTTAATAGACTTGATAACTTCCTTGCTATTCCAGTTATCTATTGCTTTTTAACAAAACTTAGTGGTTCAAAACTACTTTTTTTTTTTTTTTTTTAACTATCTTTCATGGTTTTGTGGGTTGACTGGGCTTTGCTGTATGGTTCTTGCTTGGAATTTGTATTAACCTTATATCACTGTTGTAACAAATTACCACAAACTTAGTGGTTTGAACAATACAAATTTATTATTGTTCTGAAGGTTGGAAGTCTGATTTGGGTCTCACTGGGCTAAAATCAAGACGTCAACAGGGCTGCATTCCCATCTGGAGACTCTAGTGGAAAATCTGTTTCTTTGCCTTTTCCAGCTCCTAGAGGCTGCTCACATTCCTTAGCGAAAATGTTAGAAATAGAATATATTACTCATTTACATTATCTCACATTTTACACACAACAAACAGTCTTAGAATAAAATACCAGTATGATAAAAACAAGAACAATAAAAAATTCTATGCACTTTATATTCTTTTTCCTTCTGTTATAGTTTTACTTTATATTGTCAAAGATTATGTAAATATTATATTCTCTCTTAGCTCTAATTTAATCTTAGTTCTATAAGTAAATATGTATTTACTGATTGCCACCAATCTTTATATCAGTGTCTTTCTTCTCATTTTGGTTGTCTGTTTTCTAGAAAAATCTTCAGAAATTACTCATGGAAACAATATTTTCTGAATTCTTGAATGTTGATAACAGTTTGTCAGAGTTCTTTATAGTTGAAAGTCCGTTTTGCCTGAGTATCAGATACTTTATTTACATTTACTTTCCTTAGCATAAAATGTCAAAGGCTGGTTATAATCCGATTTTAATTTCCCTGATGATCACTTGATCTTTTGCCTGATTGTACCAACGATATTTTTTTTTCTAATCATAGTAGTTTTTTTAAAATTATATATCTGTTTATTTTATTTTTTTTTATTTAACATCTTTATTGGGGTATAATTGCTTTACAATGGTGTGTTAGTTTCTGCTTTATAACAAAGTGAATCACACATAGTAGTTTTATGGACTTGATCTTTTTTTTTTTTTTTTTTTTTGCTGTACGCGGGCCTCTCACTGTTGTGGCCTCTACAGTTATGGAGCACAGGCTCCGGACGTGCAGGCTCAGCGGCCATGGCTCATGGGCCCAGCCGCTCTGCGGCATGTGGGATCTTCCTGGACCGGGGCACGAACCTGTGTCCCCTGCATCAGCAGGCGAACTCTCAACCACTGCGCCACCAGGGAAGCCCTATGGACTTGATCTTGATATTGGCCATTCTGGGTCAGTATACCTTTCACAATATAAATTTAATTTTATTTCAGGATATTTTTTAAATTATAATTGTTAGTATTATGCTCCCTTTTAATTTTTTCCCTAAGGACCTCTTTTATAGTATTATGCTACGTTGGATCTTCTTTGCTCGTAGTCTTTATTTGTCACTTTCTCTTGAATCCCTTTGATCTCTTTATTTTTCCCAGGTTTTGAAAATCTTTTTGTATAGAATTTCATTCCTTTTTAAGGCTGAATAATATTCCACTGTATTTACATACCACTTTTTAAATTTTTTAATTTTATTTTATTTTTTAAATCATTTATTTATTTATTTTATTTTTGGCTGCATTGGGCCTTCATTGCTGTGCCCGGGCTTTCTCTAGTTGTGGCGAGCAGGGGCTACTCTTTGTTCCGGTGCATTTGCTTCTCATTGCGGTGGTTTCTCTTGTTGCAGAGCATGGGCTCTAGGCATGTGGGCTTCAGTAGTTGTGGCTTGTGGGCTCAGTAGTTGTGGCTTGCGGGCTCTAGAGCACAGGCTCAGTAGTTGTGGTGCATGGGCCTAGCTGCTCTGCGGCATGTGGGATCCTCCTGGACCAGGGCTCGAACCTGTGTCCCCTGCAGTGTCAGGTGGACTCTTAACCACTGCGCCACCAGGGAAGCCCCTATATACCACTTTTTTTAAACCACGTTTTGTTCACGTCTCAGTGAACATTTGGTGTGTTTCCACCTTTTGACTATCATGAATAAGGCTTGGGGTACAATAGTTGCATAGCTTTTATTTATTTATTTTAACTACAGGCATACCTCATTTTATTGTGCTTTGCTTTATAGTGCTTCACAGATATTGTGGTTTTTACAAGCTGCAGGTTTGTGGCAACCCTGCATCGGGTGCGATTTTTACAACATTTGCTTACTTCGTGTTTCTGTTTCACATCTTGGTAATCCTCATAATATTTCAAAATTTTTTATTATTATATTATGGTGATCTGTGTTCAGTGATCTTTGATATTACTATTGTAATTGTGTTGGCACCATGCTCATATAATACGGCAAACTTAATTGATAAACATTGTGTGTGTTCTGACTGCCCCATCGACTTGCTGTTTCCCCATCTGTCTTCCTCTCCTTGGGCATCCCTATTCCAGGTGACACAACAATATTGAAATTAGGCCAGTTAATAACCCTTAGCCTCTAAATGTTCAAGTGAAAGAAGAGTCGCATATCTCTCACTTTAAATTAAAAACTGGAAGTGATTAAGCTTAGTGAGGAAGGCATGTCGAAAAGCCAAGATAGGCTGAAACCTAGGCCCCTTGTGCCAAACAGTTAGCCAAGTTGTGCTACATGATTCTGCATATTCAAAATGGAGACACAGCATGATCTGAGGGTGGCATTTTCCAGCCCTCTGACATCTGAGCAGGCCCAGTTTTAGGGTCATAGTTCCATCCAGTCCCCAGCCAGCTCACACTGGGCAGGAGCTGACTTCAAGTTCCTATAAAACAGCTGGGCTGTATGAAGCTAAGAAGGTATGCAGCTTAAGCAAGGAAAAGAGAAAGAAAGAAAAAAAATACTAAAGTGAACTCAATCAATGAAGACAGTTTAAAAGCAAAGGGGTTTTAACAAGGTGATCCCTTGTCTGTTCTTCTGTAAGACAAGTTCAAGAATTTCTGTAGTTATCAGCTTCTGTTAATTCTGTGGGGCACAGTTTCAGTGGCTACACTAAATAAGAGATTTTCAGTGTAGGTGAAATAGCCTTCTATTAGAAGAATATGCCTTCTAAGACTTTCATAGCTAGAGAGGACAAGTCAATACCTGGCTGACTCTCGTTAGGGGCTAATGCTGCTGGTGACTTTAAGTTGAAGCCAGTGCTTATTTACCATTTTGAAAATTCTAGGACCCTTGGGTTATGCTCAGTCTACTCTGTCTGTACTCTATAAATGGAACAACAAAGCCTGCACAAACAGCACACCTGTTTACAACATGGTTTACTGAATATTGAAGCCCACTGGTGAGACTTACTGCTTAGAAAAAAAATGATTGCTTTCAAAATATTTCTGCTCATTGACAATGTCCCTGGGCACTTAAGAGTTCTGATGCAGATGTACGATGAGATTCATGTTGTTTTCACGCCTGCTAACACAACATCCATTTTGCAACTCATGAATTTTGTAAGGGTATAGCTGCCATAGATGGTGATTCCTCTGATGGATCTGGACAAAGTAAATTGAAAATCTTCTGGAAAGGATTCACCATTCTAGATGCCGTGAAGAACATTTGTGATTCATGGGAAGGAGTAGGGTTAGGAGTTTGGAAGAAGTTGATTCCAGCCTACATCGATGACTTTGAGGGGTTTAAGACTTCAGTGGAGTAAGTAACTGCAGATGTGGTGGAAATTGCAAGAAGACTAGAATTAGAAGTCGTACCTGGAGATGTATCTGAATCGCTGATAAAACTAACAGATGGAGAGTTGCTTGTTATGGATGAGCAAAGAAAGGGATTTCTTGAGATCGAATCTACTACTGGTAAAGATGCTATGAAGATTGTTGAAATGACGACAAAGGATTTAGAATAGTACATAAACTTAGTTAATGAAGCAGCAGCCGGGTTTGAGCAGATTGACTCCCACTTTGAAAGAAGTTGTACTGTGAGTAAAATGCTATCAAACATCATTGCAGGCTACAGAGGAATCTTTTGTGAAAGGAAGAGTTCAGTGATACAGAAAACGTCATTGTTGTCCTATTTTAAGAAATTGCCACAGTCACCCCAACCTTCAGCCACCACCACCCTGTTCAGTCATCAGCCATCATCATCGAGGCAAGACCCTCCACCAGCAAAAAGATTATGACTCACTGAAGGCTCAGATGATGGTTAGCATGTTTTAGCAATGAAGTATTTTATAATTAAGGTACAAACATGTTTTGAACATAATGCTCTTGCATGCATAATAGACTGACTACTACAGTATAGTATAAACATAACTTTTATATACACTGGGAAACCAAAAATTTCGTGTTACTTGCTTTATTGCAATAGGTGCTTTATTGCAGTGTTCTGGAACCAAGCCTGCAATATCTCTGAGGTATGCCTGCATGTCGTATTTTTTCCAGCTAGCTCTGCCAGTGTGTCATCATCATCATCATCATCTCCTTCTCCTCCTCTTCTCCCTCCTCCTTCTTCTTTTTAAAGTTGAGGTATAATTGACATATAACATTAAATTAATTTCAGGTGTACAACGTGTTTTAATATTTGTATATATTATGAAGTGATCACCACAATAAGTCTAGTCAACATCTATTACCATACTTTTAGTATCTCGCTCTCAGAATAGGTGATGCAAGCAAAGGTGCATGGGACTAGCAGAGCTGCAGTGGGTCTTCAGGGAAGCAGTCTCCTAGTGAGGGTTGAGCATCTTCTCTGGCCCTCCCAGAAATTCTAGGAACTACCTAACACCCTTTAATAAATTGCTTTCCTATTTCAACTAGCTTAAATGGGTTTTGCTGTTTGCTACTATGGATGCACTGATACACTGTTCTTTTTTCAGTTCCTCTAATGTACCAACCACAAAATTTCCTCTTTTTTCAGTCTCATGCCCTCTGTAGATAATCCCTCCATCTCAGTAGTCTGTCCTCCCAATTATCATTTTCTCTTTCTCCAAAAAGTAGGATAAAAAGAACATTTACATGGTGTTTTTGGTTTTTTTTTGAATGTCACATTAGTTGCTGACTGCTGTTTTCCAAAGCATTGTTTTCTACTCTATGAAAAGGCGTACTGAAAATTACTTTCTTCTTAAAAAGTTTAGCCCATTTTCTCATACCCAAAGTCCTATGTAGTATTTTTATTTTTAAAAATCATGAAGAGGGTGAGGCTTCCTACATCTGGCATATATTTAGTTATTCTTTATGGGGACTGCATTTTCTTGGGTTTTATTTTGCCTCCATTAACACAGCTTCATCATCTCCTTAGCTATGCTAGATTTTAAGTGTAGGACACAGAGGTAAAATATTGTCATTCTGAAGGTAAAAGACATTTTTAAGGAAACCTGGGAAAATTGGAGACCTTTTAAGACCAAGACTTTACCTAGAGAGGTTATGAGGAAAATCTAAGATACAGACTTTTAAAGATCTCAGTCAAATCCCAGAAATGATGAAGTTTGATCTAAGGAGAAAAAAAAGGTCTGAGAATTCTACTGTTTCTGACATCTGATCAAGTTGTTTTGGAAAAATGGTTGTATGATGGCTGATACATTTGATGATGAACACTTGATAGATTACTGATGAGTGCTGGAGAGGTCCTGAGTGGGAAACTTTTCAGGAACTTAAACATTGAACATTTTGAAACACTGAGTATTTCACTTTGAGACTCAGTGTGGGACTGGATTATAATAATAGAATTCACAAACTCCATGACCCCTTATGGAATCAAGTCTCAATCATTAGGGAGGAGTGTGGCATCAAATCTGTCCTGTTCATATTTTAAAAATCTCTAGGAAGATGTTTTCCAACCCCTGCAGTAATTCTTTTTTTATTCTAACAAGTGACTGTGTTCTTGTTCTTTGCTACCTTCCATAGTATTTGAGTCTGTTTTTTTACTGCTTAACCTGACTCAGGTTTGTTTATTTAAATTACTTAAATTCATGTTTCTAATGTCAATGTAGGCCTTACTAATATTACCAAATACCTTTTTTAAAATTTTTTGTCCCTTAGAGAATTTGTTATTTTATATGTGGGAATGTAATTTTGGGGAAAGAGTAGTTACATTATTTTCCTTCTACTTTGCACGTTTTCCTGGACATGTCAATATTACTTAGCACCACATATGCTTAATACTCCTAATATTTATAAACAATTCCAAAAACAATTTGCTTGCATTTCCTTACATTTTATAAATATTGTATTAATCTGAAATAATTACCTTCACATATATTTAAAACAAATGCTGCAAAAAAAAAATTGTCCTGTTACTATTGACATATTATAAGCTTAGTTTGGGAAGATTATTAAAGGTAATATTTATTTTTAAACTTACTAAAATGAAATAAAACTTTACTTGGAAGTAAAAATAATTCACTTGCTAAAGAAAATCCAGCACAATGCAACTTGAAGTCCATGTGGATTGCGACTCTATTATCTGGAAAGAAAAGATCCAGATAATGTGAAGAAAATATTTTCTCATCCATGTTTCATATCAATATAACATTGTTACTTAAAACTGACTTAAAAGACCAGCAGAAGCCTCAGAGCTTCTTTATTTTTATGTTTCTAGACAATCTGCTTTTTTATCCTACTTCCTCTGTCCAAATCTGTGGCTTAATTCAATTCAACAAATATTTACTGAAATTATGGCTTAAGAGAAAACAGAGTCTCTGCAACCATTAAAAAGAATGAGGATTGTGGTGATGGTTACACAATTCTATGAATATTCTAAAAACCATTGAATTATACACCTTAACTGGGTGAATTATATGGTGTGTGGATTATATCTCAGTAAAGCTGTTACAAAAAAAAAAAAGCAAGGAGAGTTACATGGACTAATATGAAAAGAGAACCAAGATATATAGGTGAGGCGTGGGGAGCAACAACAGAAAAATACATATAGAATGATCTCATTTATGTAAAAAGAATAATGCACATTTCTGGAAGGATATATAAGAAACTATCAGCAACTGTTGCTTTTGAGTAATTGGAATAGGAAATTTTGATGGAGTGGTGGCCAGGGAAGTTTTACTTTTTTCTTCATACGCTTTTTACACTGTTTTAATGTTTACCATGAGCCTGTATTACTTTTATAATAATGGTTTTCAAAGCTGGATTATTTTATAGGGTGCTATGTATCAGATGCTGGGGAATGTAGGAGTTCTAGAACCTGCATAAACCATTCACTGTGATGGGCAACATCTAGCAGGGCTTCAAGGTGAATAGGGGTCAGTCAATAAGTGCTTGTTGACTCAGTGAATGGATGGATTGAACTATATGATTTTGCCTTTATATGGGATATTCAACCAAGGAATAGTTATCTGTAGCTTCTCTGGATAGGATAAATATACATGGTAGAAAGACAAAGTTCAAAACCCCTTGTCTTCCTAAAGCATGCTCAGAATTTGACTGGGGAGATAAAACATCTCACATATTTAGGAAAAAATACAAGTAAAAGGCAGTAGATATGAGAGAACTACAGAGCAAGACACGTCGTATCCCGCTTGCTTCCCTAATGTCTGTGGTCCAACTCCTCAGCTTCTTGGGACATTGGAACAACTTATGTCTTCTCCATTCCTTCTCTGCTCTCCTTTTCCACCTTATGCACAGAGATAAGAAAGAGCTAAGAAGTGAAAGGAACAGAAAAGGTAGACAGGGTTGGATGGGTCCAAAGGACTGTGTCAAGGAGGAGAAAGAGTTTTACAGTAGACTTATGGCCTAGCATATAAGTTAAAACATGAAGTTGGGACGCCATTGCAAAGGACTTCTGTGGAGACCATGACCAAGACCACCCTCAGAAAACCTCTGAGGGGAAATGGAAAATCTCCTAGTCCTCTACACACATGGAGATAAAGGAAACTGTATAACCTGTGGTGCAGGCACAGAACAAACGATTGTAGAATATTATGCAACCAGAATATTGAGACCCAGAACTCAAACATTAGGCATGGATAATTACTCAAAGAGTCATGGTTTGTTGAGTGGCTTTACAAGGTAGCAGAGGTTTATATTGGGACCCTTCCAGTAGGGAAGAAAATAAATTTCTGTGAGTCCTTTTGTTCAGACCTGGCAGAATTTTCACTCCTGCAGGCTGCTGACCATCATCCCCTCCTTGGTCTGTCCCCATGACAAAGGAAATGATACACCATTCGGATACTTCCTTTGTGCTGTTTGTGTACCCACTGAGGCTTGATAAAGCTAGAAATTGGTACCATTGGTATCTGCGAGTTTCACTTCTGTCATCCTCCAACCTAAGCCCCTCCTCTGACACAGGCCTATGGACCCTTGAATAACAGCCTAAGGTGTTTGAACTTTATCATGTTGACAGTATAAATAGTTCATGCTTTATTGGTTACAGAAACAAAGACAGTGCTTTTGGAAGGTTAATATGAGAGCAGGGTACACGTTGGATGGAAGCAGAAAGAAGACTAAGATTGAGGGAACTCTTTATGGTTAGTTAGAATAAATCAGGTGTGAGATGATGTGAAAGTGGGCATCAGTGGAGTCTGTGATTCTTATCACTTCAGGAGAAAAACTCAGCTCTGAATTCATTAATTCCTTTCCCTCTTGCAAAGTTCCTTTAGATGGGTAGGGGAACAGAGGAAGCCTTGAGCAAGTAGATATGCAAATTAAAATATGCATAAGACTCCCGAGCACCAAGGTGTGATAACTGGGCTGGCTCTAGATTTTCTTTTCCTCTTGTCCAAACCAGGTATTTCTGAATCTCAAACAGTACACTTACTGCTCTTCCAGAATCTGTGATCAATCCTGATCCCAAGCACAGGTGTTAAGGAAGCCCCCCCTCACTCCACATCAAGCCCTTGAGGCTGCTTCTGTGGCCCACTTGTCGCTCCAGCACCCAGGGCCTGGTCTCTTGCACCTGTCATCTTGTCTGTGGCTACTTCCCTGTGCTTCCTTGGTGATGGTTTTTCTGTAGGACCTAGAGGTGGTGTTCTCTGACCAAAACCTGCAGCTGCTCTGATCCCTGCCTTCACACATCTCCTGTTACTAACCAGCTGCCTGGAGTTATGCCCCGTCCCATCCCAGCTTGAATCTCTCTTACTCTCTGTTCATTTCAGTTATTGGTTCTTCTACCTTATCTGTCCTTCATTTTGAATGTGCCATACTCTCCATACTCATTTCCACATGCCAACTATGCTAGCTGGCACCAAAGACCGCACCCAGTGAGCCAGCTTCCCAGTTGTCAGGCCTTTCTGTAGTTCCTTCCCTCCACATTGAATCTGGGTGGCATTGTGGCTTCTATAATATAACGGACAGAAGTGATGGCTGTGCCAGTTCTGGCCTAACCATTAGAAAAGGTTTGGCATCTTCTGCTTCTGTGTTCTCAGAAGCCAAGTTGCCTGTGAGAAGTCTGACTACGCTGATGAAAGATAGGCCACATGGAGAGCCCTGTAGGATGAGGAGCTCTGTAAAGAGACATGCTATGTGGTGGAGCACTAAAGCACCAGATACAGGAGGGAAGAAGTCATCTGGAACATTCCACTACAGTCAAGCCTCCAAATGACTCCAGCCCCAGCTGCCATATGACTACAACCATATGAGAGACCCCCAGTGAGACCAGCAGAAAACCACCCATCTAAGCCCAGTTAACCCACGGAATTATGAGAAAGACAGTAAGTTTGTTGTGTAGAAGCAGATATCTGAATCAAAACCTTCAAGCAAGAGATCCTTGACTATATCCAGTCCTTTGCCTGAACTTCTAATAGTAGTTGGGTTGGCCAAAAAGTTCGTTTAGGTTTTTGTAGCATCTTACGGAAAAACCCGAACAAACTTTTTGACCAACCCAATAGTAGTCAACAATTTTTTTTTAAATGTATAACTGAGTCACCTTACTGTACAGCAGATATCAACACAACACTGTACAACAACTGTACTTAAACAGCAACAAAAAAACCCTAAAAAAAACCCCTGTAACTATACATCTCAACCCTAGGTATATATATACACGTACCGGCAAATAAATGAGAAATAGGCTAGATAGTAACAATTGTTGTTTTGGGGTAGTAGAACTCTGGGTGACTTTTTTTTTCCTTCCTCTATTTGTCTAACTGGCCCAAGTTTTCTTTAGTGAAGAAATCTATATAATGAAGGTATGGAATTTTAAATTATGTCACAATTGGGAGTAATTTAAGCAAAACTTGCCTAAGTGTACAGAGTGTGGTGGACTAGAAAATCTTTCAAAGTTCAGGTTGCTGTAAAAGGATTGGTTCTAGAACTTGGCATTAGATGGGTGGGTTAGCTCAGGAAGAAAGCATAAGAAGGGGATATGATGGTTGCACACAACCCTTACTGTCATTCAGTGGGTGGTATTTCCAGGTGTCATGTTGACCACAATCCCACGTGAGCTGGGGAACCCCGGTCTTCTTTTCTGCTCAGGGTTAAACATGCCGAGAGAGGGTGGTTCACACAAGTCACCCACAGAACACACCTGTGACTCTCACAGCTGAATCCAAGTTTTCCTTTTCACTTTTCTGCCCACTTGGCTGGAGCCAGAGGGAAGGGAGGAGGAGGAACACAAGACACGGTCTGTGCTCTACAGCTGATCCACATCCCCTGATCATGCCTCCTGACAGCACACAAACGTCCTCACAGTAAACCTCTGGCAACTGATAATATTTCTTTTCCAAATAAGCTCATTGTTCATGGAAGAGACAGGCTTAAACTTGGGAACATTATCATCTGTATAGCTCAGTATCATCTTTAACCCAAACTGAGAACTTCCGTGTTGGAATATGCAATGGAACACAGGATATCATCTCTGCTCTCATGGAATTCACAGTTTAGCTGCACTGCTGAGATATTTACATATGAAGAAATTACAATATAGGAAGATTATAGATACTAATTTTTTTAATAGATCTTTATCGGAGTATAATTACTTCACAATACTGTGCTAGTCTCTGTTGCACAACAAAGTGAATCAGCCATATGCATACACAAGTCCCCATATCCCCTCCCTCTTGAGCCTCCCTCCCACCTTCCCTATCCCACCCCTCTAGGTCATCGCAAATCACTGAGCTGATTTCCCTGTGCTAGCTGTTGCTTCCCACCAGCCAACTATTTTACATTGTCTAGTTTCCCCAGCACCACTTATTGAAGAGGCTGTCTTTTCTCCATTGTATGTTCTTGCCTCCTTTGTCGGAAATTAGGTGCCCATATGTGCGTGGGTTTATTTCTGGGCATTCTATCTTGTACCGTTGATCTATATTTCTGTTTTTGTGCCAGTACCATACTGTCTTTTTCTTTTTTTTAACATCTTTATTGGAGTATAATTGCTTTACAGTGGTGTGTTAGTTTCTGCTTTATAACCAAGTGAATCAGTTATACATATACATATATCCCCATATCTCTTCCCTCTTGCGTCTCCCTCCCTCCCACCCTCCCCATCCCACCCCTCTAGGTGGTCACAAAGCACCGAGCTGATCTCCCTGTGCTATGTGGCTGCTTCCCACTAGCTACCAGTTTTACATTTGGTAGCATATATATATGTCCATGCCACTCTCTCACTTACTCCCAGCTTACCTTTCCCCCTCCCCATGTCCTCAAGTCCATTCTCTAGTAGATCTGCGTCTTTATTCCCAACCTGCCCCTAGATTCTTCATGACCACTTTTTTTTTTTTTAGATTCCATATATATGTGTTAGCATACGGTGTTTGTTTTTCTCTTTCTGACTTACTTCACTCTGTATGGCAGACTCTAGGTCCATCCACCTCACTACAAATAACTCAGTTTCATTCCTTTTTATGACTGAGTAATATTCCATTGTATATATGTGACACATCTTCTTTTTCCATTCATCTGTTGATGGACACTAAGGTTGCTTCCATGTCCTGGCTATTGTAAATAGTGCTGCAGTGAACATTGTGGTACCTGACCCTTGTTGAATTATGGTTCTCTCAGGGTATATGCCCAGTAGTGGGATTGCTGGGTCATATGGTAGTTCTATTTGTAGTTTTTTAAGGAACCTCCATACTGTTCTCCATAGGGGCTGTATCAATTTACATTCCCACCAACAGTGCAAGAAGGTTCCCTTTTCTCAACACCCTCTCTCCAGCATCTATTGTTTGAAGATTTTTTGTTGATGGCCATTCTGACTGGTGTGAGATAATATCTCATTGTAGTTTTGATTTGCATTTCTGTAATGATTAATGATGTTGAGCATTCTTTCATGTGTTTGTTGGCAATCTGTATATCTTCTTTGGAGAAATGTCTATTTAGGTCTTCTGCCCATTTTTGGATTGGTTTAGTTGGTTTTTTGATATTGAGCTGCATGAGCTGCTTGTAAATTTTGGAGATTAATCCTTTGTTAGTTGCTTCATTTGCAAATATTATCTCCCGTTCTGAGGGTTGTCTTTTTGTCTTATTTATGTTTTCCTTTGCTGTGCAAAAGCTTTTACGTTTCATTAAGTCCCATTTGTTTATTTTTGTATTTATTTCCATTTCTCTAGGAGGTGGGTCAAAAAGGATCTTGCTGTGATTTATGTCATAGAGTGTTTTTCCTATGTTTTCCTCTAAGAGTTTGATAATGTCTGGCCTTACATTTAGGTCTTTAATCCATTTTGAGTTTATTTTTGTATATGGTGTTAGGGAGTGTTCTAATTTCATTCCTTTATGTGTAGCTGTCCAGTTTTCCCAGCACCACTTATTGAAGAGGCTGTCTTTTCTCCATTGTATATCCTTGCCTCCTTTGTCATTGATTAGTTGACCATATGTGTATGGGTTTATCTCTGGGCTTTCTGTCCTGTTCCATTGATCTATATTTCTGTTTTTGTGCCAGTACCATACTGTCTTGATTACTGTAAGTTTGTGGTATCGTTTGAAGTCAGGGACCCTGATTCCTCCAACTCCATTTTTCTTTCGCAAGATGGCTTTGGCTATTTGGGGTCTTTTGTGTTTCCATACGAATTGTAAAGTTTTTTGTTCTAGTACTGTGAAGAATGCCATTGGTAGTTTGATAGGGATTGCATTGAATCTGTAAATTTCTCTGGTAGTAGAGTCATTTTCACAATATTGATTCTTTCAATCCAAGAACATGGTATATTTCTCCATCTGTTTATGTCATCTTTGATTTCTTTCATCAGTGTTTTATAGTTTTCTGAGTACAAGTCTTTCGTCTCCTTAGGCAGGTTTATTCCTAGGTATTTTATTCTATTTGTTGCAATCGTAAATGGGAGTGTTTCCTTAATTTCTCTTTCTGATTTTTCATTGTTGGTATAGGAATGCCAGAGATTTCTGTGCATTAATTCTGTATCCTGCAAACTTACCACATTCACTGATTAGTTCTAGTAGTTTTCTGGTGGCATCTTTAGGATTTTCTATTTATGGTATCATGTCATTGGCAAATAGTGACAGTGTTACTTCTTCTTCTCCAATTTGTACTCCTTTTATTTCTTTTTCTTCTCTGATTGCCGTGGCTAGGACTTCCATAAGAATGACGAGAGGGGACATCCATGTCTTGTTCCTGATCTTAGTGGAAATGCTTTCAGTTTTTCACCATTGAGTATGATGCTTGCTGTGAGTTTGTCATATATGGCCTTTATTATGTATTATGAGGTAGGTTCCCTCTGTGCCCATTTTCTGGAGAGTTTTTATCATAAATGGGTGTTGAATTTTGTCAAAAGCTTTCTCTGCATCTATTGAGATGATCGTATGGTTTTTTTTCCTTAATTTGTTAATGTGGTGTATCACATTGATTGATTTGCATGTATTGAAGAATCTTTGCATCCCTGGAATAAATCCCACTTAATTGTGGTGTATGATCCTTTTAATGTGCTGTTGGATTCTGTTTGCTAGTATTTTGCTCAGGATTTTTGTATCTACGTTCATCAGTGATATTGGTCTATAATTTTCTTTTTTGGTGATATCTTTTTCTGGTTTTGGTATAAGGTGATGGCAGCTTCATAGAATGAGTTTGGGAGTGTTTCTCCCTCTGCAATTTTTTGGAAGAGTTTGAGAATTTTCAGTGCTAGCTCTTCTCTGAAGTGTTTGATGGAATTCGCCTGTGAAGCCATCTGGTCCTGAACTTTTGTTTGCTGAAGGATTTTAAATTATGGTTTCCATTTCATTACTTGTGATAGATCTGTTTATATTTTCTAATTCTTCCTGATTCAGTCTTGGCAAGTTGTACCTTTCCAAGAATTTATCCATTTCTTCATGGTTGTCCATTTTATTGGCACATAGCTGTTTGTAGTAGTCTCTTATAATCCATTGTACTTTATTGATTTGCATCCTCTTCCTTTTTTTCTTGATGAGTTTGGCTAAGGGTTTATCAATTTTCTTTATCTCCTCAAAGAAATAGCTTTTAATTTTATTGATCTTTGCTATTGTTTTCTTCGTTTCTATTTCATTTATTTCTGCTTTCATCTTTATGATTTCTTTCCTTCTACTGACCTTGGGTTTTCTTTGTTCTTCTTTCTCTAGTTGTTTAAGTGTAGGGTTAGATTGTTTATTTGCAATTTTTCTTGTTTCTTGAGGTTTGGCTATATTGCTATAAACTTTCCTCTTAGAACTGCTTTTGCTGTGTCCCATAGGTTTTCAGTCGTCATGTTTTCATTGTCATTTGTTTCTATGCATTTTTTAAATTACTTCTATGATTTCTTCAGTGATCTCTTGGTTATTTAGTAGCGCACTGTTTAGCCTTCATGTATTTGTGTTTTTTACAGTTTTTTTCCTGTAACTGATTTCCAATCTCATAGCATTGTGGTCAGAAAAGATGCTTTATACGATTTCAGTTTTCTTAAAGTTTCCGAGGCTTGATTTGTGATCCAAGATGTGATCTATCCTGAAGAATGTTGCATGTGCACTTGAGAAGAAAGTGTGTTCTGCTACTTTTGGGTGGAATGTTCTATAAATATCAATGAGATCTTTCTGGTCTGTTGTGTCATTTAAAGCTTGTGCTTCCTTATTTATTTTCTGTTCGGATGATCTGTCCACTGGTGTAAGTAGGGTATTAAAGTCCCCTACTATTATTGTGTTACTGTCAATTTCTCCTTTCATGGTTGTTAGCATTTGCCTTATGTATTGAGTTGCTCCTATGTGAGGTGCATAAACATCTATAATTGTTATATCTTCTTCTTGGATTGATCCTTTGATGATTATGTAGTGTCCCTCCTTATCTCCTGTAACAGTCTTTATTTTAAAGTCTATTTTATCTGATACAAGTATTGCTACTCTGGCTTTCTTTTGATTTCCATTTGCATTGAATATCTTTTTCCATCCCTTCACTTTCAGTCTGTATGTGTCCCTAGGGCTGAAGTGGGTCTCTTGTAGACAGCATATATATGGGTCTTGTTTTTGTATCTGTTCAGCCAGTCTGTTTCTTTTGGCTGGGGCATTTAATCCATTTACATTTAAGGTAATTATCGATATGTATGTTCCTATTACCATTTTCTTAATTCTTTTGGGTTTGTTTTTGTGGGTCATTTTCTTCTCTTGTGTTTCCTGCTTAAAGAACTTTCTTTAGCATTTGTAGTAAAGCTGGTTTGGTGGTGCTGAATTCTCTTAGCTTCTGCTTGTCTGAAAAGCTTTTGACTTCATCGTATCTGAATGAGATCCTTGCTGAGTAGAGTAATCTTGGTTGTAGGTTTTTCTCTTTCATCAGTTTAAGTATATCCTGTCACTCCCTTCTTTTTTTTTTTTTAATTTATTTTATTTTATTTTTTTAATTATTTTTGGCTGTGTTGCATCTTTGTTGCTGCACGCGGGCTTTCTCTTGTTGCCGTGAGTGGGGTCTCCTCTTCATTCTGGTGTGCAGGCTTCTCATTGTGGTGGCTTCTCTTAACGTGGAACACGGACTCTAGGTGCGCAGGTTTCATTAGTTGTGGCTCGTGGGCTCTAGAGTGCAGGCTCAGCAGTTGTGGTGCATGGGCCTAGCTGCTCCACGGCACGTGGGATCTTCCTGGACCAGGGCTCAAACCCATGTCCCCTGCATTGGCAGGTGGAATCTCAACCATTGTGCCACCAGGGAAGCCCCACCACTCCCTTCTTGCCTGCAGAGTTTCCACTGAAAAATCAGCTGATGACCTTATGGGGATTCCGTTGTATATTATTTTTTGTTTTTCCCTTGCTGCTTTTAATATTTTTGCTTCGAATTTAATTTTTGTTAGTTTGATTAATATGTGTCTTCGTGTGTTTTTCCTAGGATTTATCCTGTATGGGACTCTCTGTGCTTCCTGGACTTGGGTGACTGTTTCTTTTCCCATGTTAGGGAAGTTTTCAACTATAATTTCTTCAAATATTTTCTCAGACCCTCTCTTTTTCTCTTCTTCTTCTGGGACCCCTATAATTCGAATGTTGCTGCGTTTAGTGTTTTCCCAGAGGTTTCTGAGATTGTCTTCAATTCTTTTCATTCTTTTCTCTTTATTCTGCTCCTCGGCAGTTATGTCCACCATTTTGTCTTCCAGCTCACTTATTCCTTCTTCTGCCGCAGTTATCCTGTTACTGATTCCTTCTAGTGTATTTTTCATTTCAGTTATTTTATTGTTCGTCTCCGTTTATTTGTTCTTTCGTTCTTCTAGATCTTTGTTAAACATTTCTTGTATTTTCTCAATCACTGCCTCCATCCTATTTCCGAGATTCTGGATCTTGACTATCTTTACTATCATTTTAGTATCATTACTATCATTACTCTGAATTTTTTCAGGTAGATTGCCTATTTCCTCCTCATTTATTTAGTCTTGTATGTTTTTACCTTGCTCCTTCATCTGTGACATATTTTTTTGCCATCTCATTTTTTTTTTTTTTAATGAGTCAGGATTGTATAAGACAGGATTTAATAAGACAGGATTGTGTTCCTGTCTTACTGGTTCTTTGGCCTGAGGCTTCCAGTACTGGGGTTTGTAGCTATTGAGTAGAGCTGGGTCTTGGTGCTGAGATGAGGAACTCCATGAGACCTCACTCCGATGAATATTCCCTAGGGTCTGAGGTTCTCTGTTAGTCCAGAGGTTCAGACACAGAGCTCCCACTGCAGGAGCTTCGGCCCGACCCCTGGCTCATGAGCCAAGATCCCGCAAGCTGCCTGAGGTGACAAAAAATATATAAAATAAAGGAAAAAATAAAATTAGACTAGGAAACTAACAGATTTGTTAGGAAGAATATAAAAATATAGATGAATCAACAACTGGAAGGTACATCAGTACCACAGTAGTAAAAAAGAGGAGGAGGGAAAAGAAAAAAAAAAGGAGGGGGGAAAGACCTTTGTTGTGGAGAGCAGGGCCTAAGCAAGGGTGAGGTTTGGGTGGTGGTCGGGGCCAATGCTCAGGACCCACAGGGCTGGAAAAGGCCAATGCTCAGGACCCACAGGGCTGTGGGGGGTGGGACTTAGGCTCAAGGGACAAAAGGGGCCCAGTCGTGCCCCCCACCCCTGGTCTCAGAGGGCAGGGGACCTCACCTGGGAGCCCAGCAGGCTTCCTGGGCTCAAGTAGGCAGGGCAAATGCCCTCCTCTCCTCTCCTGCTCCTCCAGTCTGGAAGGGCCCCTCTCGCCTGCCTCTCCTGATCTCCCTGGCCTCCCTCCTATGCCCTCAAGAACCCACACAGCCTGGATGGGGCTTTGGAGGGGGGTTACCAGCCTGGGAGCTCAGCAGGCTCCCCAGCCCTAGTGGGCCAGGCGATCACCCTCTGCTCCTCTCCCGCTCTTCCCAGAGAGTTCCTCCTGCCTGCCTCTTCTGATCTCCCCAGCCTCAGGGGCACTGATCCTATCTGGCCTCCACTTCTCCTCCCCACTTAGTCCCCCTGCATCCTACTGGTTCACTTTGGGGTTCTTCCCATCCCCTTGGGTGTCAGAGTCCCTCACCAGCAGCCAGCACGTGCCCTAGTTGTGGGGAAAAACTAACTCTGCATCTTCCCACACTGCCATCTTGACTTCCATATATCAGTCAGCAACTGACTGCTAACTGCATACCAGGGATATGTTATAGGTGCTTTGCATGTATGAAATAATTCTATATGCAACAACAACCCTGTGAGATATGCACAATTTTTAGCTGTGTTGTGTAATTGGGAAACTAAGGCACAGGAAGGTGACTTACCTTGCCCAATATTACACAGCTCATAAGAACCTAGATTTAAAACCAGGTAACCTGGCTTCTGAGCCCTGAACTCTACTGCCTCCTAGTCTCAGGATTTGCCAGTCTGGCCATCCTCTGATGTCACAAATATCTAGAACTATGCTGAGAATCTATAGGAAATGATGGGACATAGTCACAAGTCAGGCATGGGGACTCTTCTTTGGATTTTTACCTGGGTATGAACTCAAATGTATCATAATGGTGTGATTTAAGAAGTGCTGAAAAAGTCCCCTAGGAGCCCCCATTATCTGGAATAGATGCTAAGTTCCTTTCAATAGTTGAAGCACTTATGAAAATGTGAATCCTCCAGGAAGGCTATTCCCTTTAGCCATCATTTCCAAGGTCTATTCCATGGAACTTTCTTTCCCAAGATCTATTCATGCACCAAATACTGTAGTCCCAGCTAGTGAGTCTAAAAATAAGGCCTCACTTCTTTTTTATATATAAATGGCTTTGCCATAACCACCATCCAGTATTTTTACCTGTTTCTCTTCTACACGTTTTCGGAAATGCCTGCATGTTACACAAATGCGTCCTGGTTGAAGCTTGTCATTGTAGACAGCCCTGTGGCTCCATCCACAGGTCCACTGCTCAGCAGATAGATCATCTTTTGCCATCTCATATCTGGCTTCACTTAGGCAGTTGCTGTTCTTCCTTCAAGCTTTGCTCCAAGCATGAAAACAGAGAATTTCCTTAATTCCACACACTAATAGCCTGTAGCAATTCACAAGACTTATTGAAGGCTTGGAGGCTAAAAGGGGATTATGATCAGAGAAATAAGGAATGAATATACTAGTTGTGATCAGAGACCAACTCTTCCACAGGTCTCCCACCAGCCACCATTCTCCTTGGCATTGTGTGCCATGATGTGGTAGTGGCCGGCCAGCCTACATCCGGGAGGGAACCTGTGTGCCTCCTCCACCTAGAGGCCAGCCTCCAACAATCTCAGTCCCCAAGGGATGAAACGATTCTACCCCTTTAGAGTCTTTCCAGGACTACTGATGGGGGTAAGGAAAGAGGGCTGTGGGGAGGTGATGCAGAGAAAAGTGAAAAATCCATCCCTTCCCAATGGGGTTGACTTGCCCCAAGTGCTCACAAAGTACCCATCAGAAGCTAGCACTCAGTGCCTTCTTCAATGAACTATTCATTATTGAACAACACTGTGTTGGGTACACCAAGAATTCACTGCACCAGTCCCAACCTGTTACTTTCCAATCTCTTCTCCAGCATGCTGTGAACACTGGTCCAACCCCATACCTTCTGGTCATGGTTCAGTCACTGCCCCAAATCTCCTATAAGCAAATACCTAGGCAAGAACACACAGAGCACTCAGGAACAAGGACAATGTTCAGGCATAGGGTAGTCTAAATGTAGATTTAGAAGAAAAAAAAAATAGTTCTTAGTGTTATCATTCTGCTAAAAAATAAATCCAAACACATTACTAAATGAAACTTAATATTTCAATTTGAAGCATCTACATTTAGTTGTTTCTACTGTATTCAGGTCTTCCAAAAAGAACGGTGATGTATGTATATTAAAAAAAAAAAAAAACCCGCATGCTGTAATATTGTGCATTAAAAGTAGCAGAAAGCAAGCAAGCAAGCTGGGGTTAGAGACAAACCACTCCAAACCCATGCAACTTTGTAACCAGAACACCAACATCAACATAAATGTTACCTGGGGAATTAACTGGGACCACACAGGAGACTACCATAGTGAATGAAAAAAACCCCAGACACAGCAGAGAGGAAATACTGCTAACACCTCATTTAGAGCACAGATGGTAGGTGCTGAGAAATGCCCTTGGAAGTGGGCCTCTGAGCTGGCAGTCTGCTTTTGTGGTGGGCCTGGGAGGCAGCATGAGTTCAGGCCATGGCCGCCAAACTGAGTAACCCCAGCTACAGCAGGGCCGCAGGCTGCCAGCTCTCCTCATCCGTACCCTTTGCAAAGAGTCAGATTTTCTCTCAACCTGTTCTTTCACAGAGAGTGAAGTGGTTTCAAGTGTCCTATTTGTGGGGAGTCTCCATTTCACCTCCTTCACTGTGCACAGACTAAAGGCCTGGGCTTTGGTTTCTACACCTGACTCCATGCCTCCTCACTCTTGCCCCCTGGAACAGAGGTCAGCAAACTTTTCTTTAAAGGGCTAGATAGTAAGTATTTTCACCGTTGCCAGTCATATGATGTCTGTCGAAACTGCTCAGTTCTGCTGTTGTAGTGCAAAAGGAGCCGGAGACAATATGTAAACACTGGGCCTGGCTGGGTTCCAATAAGACTTGACAAAAACAGGAGAGGCGATTTTGGCTCCCAGACTGTAGTTTGCTGACCCCTGACCCAGAGAAGCACCACTTTCTGTATTGTGTGTTCATCTGCTTCTGGGATATGGGCTTACTCTTTGTGTTTTCTCTCTCTTAAGGATTTCCCCTTATTTCTTGTGAGCTTAATAAGATGTTTTAAAGTGTCTTTGTGTGATTTATCCAGATCTGGGTGTTTCAGGGTGGTAGAGGGAGTTTTGTAAAACCTAGTTCTCCATCCCGTTGGAAACAGAAGTCTGGTATGTCTTTTTCTATCTCTTTAATGTCAATCTTCAGTATTATGTTTTAGAAGTTCTCCCATAAATAGGATATAGCTGGATTTTGTTTTACTTTTCAATCTGATAGTCTCTGCCTTTTAACTGATGAATTAAATTAGTTTACATTCACTATGATTACTGGTATCTTTAAATTTATTTTAGTCACTCTATATTATATTTTCTATTTATCATGCTATTTCTAATCTTTCTTTTTCTTCCTCTTTCTTCCTTCTACAACATTAATCAAGTTTTCCTTTATTCTATCGTTTCCCTTTCAGTTGTTTGGAAATTCAACATTTAACTACCGTTCTGTGGACAGTAGCCTTTATATTTTAAATATGCACAAGTAACTTAATAAAGTCTAGTGTCATTACAACCTCTACTCTCCTCCCAGTGATGGTGGGCCTGTAGGACGCTCCACTGATCACACTTCAGTTTTCCATTTTAATTTTATCTAGTTCTGGGTTTTAATCCCCCAAATTGATATTTCAGTCAGTTTTTACCAATTTCATTTCTCACCATTGCTTCTTGCATTCTACACATTCTTCTGAGCTCATTTCCCCTCCGAAATACATCTTTCAATTAGTTGTTCTTGCACTTCCCTGGTGGCACAGTGGTTGAGAGTCCGCCTGCCGATGCAGGGGACACAGGTTCGTGCCCCAGTCCGGGAAGATCCCACATGCCGCGGAGCGGCTAGGCCCATGAGCCATGGCCGCTGAGCCTGTGCGTCTGGAGCCTGTGCTCCGCAACGGGAGAGGCCACAACAGTGAGAGGCCCACGTACCACAAAAAAAAAATAAATAAATAAATTAGTTGTTCTTTCAGCAAGTATCTAAGTGTAGGGAATACTCTCCACCTTTGTTTCTTTTTTGTTTTTTACATCTTTATTGGAGTATAATTGCTTTACAATGGTGTGTTAGTTTCTGTTTTATAGCAAAGTGAATCAGTTATACATATACATATCTTCCCATATCTCTTGCATCTCCCTCCCTTCCCACCCTCCCTATCCCACCCCTCTAGGTGATCACAAAGCACCGAGCTGATCTCCCTGTGCTATGCGGCTGCTTCCCACTAGCTATCTATTTTACGTTTGGTAGTGTATATATGTCCATGCCACTCTCTCACTTTGTCACAGCTTACCCTTCCCCCTCCCCATATCCTCAAGTCCATTCTCTAATAGGTCTGTGTCTTTATTCCCGTTTTACCCCTAGGTTCTTCATGACATTTTTTTTTTCTTAGATTCCATATATATGTGTTAGCATACGGTATTTGTCTTTCTCTTTCTGACTTACTTCACTCTGTATGACAGACTCTAGGTCCATCCACCTCATTACAAATAACTCAATTTCGGTTCTTTTTATGGCTGAGTAATATCCCATTGTATATATGTGCCACATCTTCTTTATCCATTCATCCGATGATGGACACTTAGGTTGTTTCCATCGCCTGGCTATTGTAAATAGAGCTGCAATGAACATTTTGGTACATGACTCTTTTTGAATTATGGTTCTCTCAGGGTATATGCCCAGTAGTGGGATTGCTGGGTCATATGGTAGTTCTATTTGTAGTTTTTTAAGGAACCTCCATACTGTTCTCCATAGTGGCTGTACCAATTCACATTCCCACCAGCAGTGCAAGAGGGTTCCCTTTTCTCCACACCCTCTCCAGCATTTATTGTTTGTAGATTTTTTGATGATGGCCATTCTGACCGGTGTGAGATGATATCTCATTGTAGTTTTGATTTGCATTTCTCTAATGATTAATGATCCACCAAAGAACTGTCAACAGCTGCCAGCTTTTCTCTGATGCACCTGCTAGTGTTGGAGGGTCTCCTGCAGAGGCGGGGGATGCTGTGGCTCACCGAGGGGATAAGGACACTGGCAGCAGAAGTTCTGGGAAGTACTCCCTGGCGTGAGCCCTCCCAGAGTTCCACCTTTGTTTTTTAAAAAGTTTTTATTTTGGGCTTCCCTGGTGGCGCAGTGGTTGAGAGTCTGCCTGCCGATGCAGGGGACACGGGTTCGTGCCCCGGTCCAGGAGGATCCCACATGCCGCGGAGCGGCTGGGCCTGTGAGCCATGGCTGCTGAGCCTGCGCGTCCGGAGCCTGTGCTCCGCAACGGGAGAGGCCACAACAGTGAGAGGCCCGCATACCGCAAAAAAAAAAAAAAAAAAAAGTTTTTATTTTATTATTCATGCCTGAATAATATTCTACCTGGGTGTAAAATTCTGAGTTGACAATATTTTTCTTCATGACTCTAAAGATATAATGTCCTAGATAATCTAGGATCTTTCAGATTCTGTGGCTGCTATTGAGATGTGTGTTATCAATCAAATTGTTCATTTGTAGAGAACCCCTCTCTTTCCTTTTTTGTTTACTTTTAACATTTTCTCTTAGTTTTCTTAGATAACTTTACTACAATATTTCCATGTGTGATTTGCCTTTATTTATATTGTGCTTCTCGAATATTTATGTCTCTTACCAATTCTGGAAATTTCTTAATCATTATGTTTTTGAATATTGTCTCTTTATTGTTCTGTGTACTCTTTCTTTCTAGAACTTCTTTTAGAAATTTATTAAATCTTCTCATTTTTTTCTCTTATGCTTCTTACTCTTATATTTTCCATCTCTATTTCTGTGCTGTATTCTCAGTTGTTTTTTCAGTTCTATTTTAAAGTTCACTAATTCTTTCTTCAGCTGTGCCTAATCTTCTATTTAACTCATCCACTGAACTTTAACAATTACAAATTTTTTCATTTTTGTAATTTTCCAATTTTTAAATGTTTTGAAATTTTACATTTTATTTGGAAGTAAAATCTGGTTCTTGGTTTAGTATAGTGGTTCAGACCATATACTCTGGTGCTATAGACTGTAAGTTGTGTTCCCCAAATTCATATGTTGAAATCCTAACCCCCAATGTGATGGTATTGGGAGATGGGGCTTCTGGGAGGTGATTAGGTCATGAAGGTATAGCCCAAATGAATCAGGTTAATGCCCTTGTAAAAGAGACCCCAGATAGTTCCCTTTCCCTTTTTGCCATGTGAGGTTACAATGAGAAGATGGCCATTTATGAACCATGAAATGGCTTCTCACCAGACACTGAATCTGCTGGCACTGAACTTGGTCTTTCCAGCCTCCAGACTGAGAGAACTAAATTTCTGTTGTTTTTAAACCACTCAGTTTATGGTATTTTTGTTATAGCAGCCCAAATGGACTAAGACATTTGGATAGAGAATGTTTTTGTACAAACTTCAGCTCTGTTTCTTATTAGACTTGTGACCTGGAGCAAGTTACTTAATCTCTCTGTGCTCCAGTTTTCTCATCTATAAACTGGTAAAATAATAATACCTCATAACACAATATAACAGTGTTGTTTGAGGATTAAATGAATTAGTATTTGCAAAGCATTTTTAAATTAAAATTGGAATTTATTTTATTTATTTATTTTTAAAATTTGTTTATATTTTTGACCATGCCCCACGGCCTGTGGGATTTTAGTTCCCAACCAGGGATCAAACCTGCGTCCTTGGCAGGAGGAAAGCCAGGAATCCTAACCACTGGCCTGTCAGGAAATTTCCTTGCAAAGCATCTAGAAAAGTGGTCAGTGCTGTGCTATTATTATTATCATCATCAACATCATTCAAAGCAGTCTTTTTCCATTTCTCATTTCTGTGTTTCAATTACTTCTGTTACAGCTTTAATAATTTTAAAGATATTCTCTTTGGTAGTCACTTTCTATATCCCATCTAGTAACTCAAATTCTTGAATATAATCTTCCTGTATTTTATGACCGTTTACTGTGCCTCACACAAAAATTGTTACGTACTTATTCTGTGACTTTTTATCATGAGCCTCATATTCAATGAGGCTGAATATTTTGTGAAAATGCCCTGCCACCTGTCTGTGTCTGTTGTACCATGTAGTTTTGCTTTTACTTATGCCAGGAGTGCCAGGGACATCTCTGTTCATAACCTAATTTTCTGTTTGTATTTTGAAATGGGGTTTCCTGGAATGCAATATAAATTTAAACTCCAACCCCGAGTAAGGATCAAGCATGGATTTTGTATCTCTCAGGGAATTACATGTTTCCCCCCACAGGTTGCCTAGACAGAGGCAGACAAGATTTACTAGGGTCTCCTCTGCAGGTGGGCAGATTTTTTTCTCTTGAGTCTTAGTCCCAACACCTCACCGAAAATGTGTCTACGTAAACTTTAATTCCAAGCCTCCAGGCTGTCAGGTCACTACTCTGGCTTTAAGTTTCTTCCTTCCTGTTAGCATCTTTTGATTCTCTTCCAGAAATGTTTTATGCAGCGTTTGCAGGTGTTTCCGGTGCTTTGGGATATGTTAGCTCTCCATCTTGCAGAACCCTCAGTAGACTTTCTTCTCACAACATTATTTCACAACTGTCTTCCTTCCTTACTAGTCCCCTTCCTTCTCAATATTTCATTTTTCATCTTATTATCTTCCCCCACTTCATACCAGTTTCTTTCCTTCCCTGGTAGTATATTTCGATCCTAGAGAGTCCCATATGTGCTATGACAACCTGAAAAGATAAATAGCCTTATTAAATGGTCTTTTACTGTCATTGAGATGCCAAAGTATTTGTACCAAGGGCAATGCATATTGGGTTGTTGCAGGCAGTTTTCATTTTAGCATCACAGACTTTGATCCTATAGGAATATTTCCTGATTTTGCTCTTCTTCTCTTCTCTCTACTGAGTGTTTTAGATTTCATCATTGTTTCTGATAGCTATTGATGTGTTAGTCATATTCTTTTACTGCATTCCTGACTCTGATAAACTGTGCTTTGAAAAATAACCTTGGTTAATTATACTATCTTGAGGAAGAGTGCCCAGACTGGCTGATACAAAGATTCAGGCCTCTTTGGTAGATATATTCCTATATTGAAGATGAGAATATTAGGCAAAACAGTCTCTCTACTGGTAATCATAACCATACCCAGCTCCTTGCTCTGATTTCTCACTCACCAAGCAAGCTTCTTAGAGCCAGTGTGACTCCTTCTGTAGAACACAGAAGCCCATGTAGATTGCCAACCAGCAGGCGTGATTCCATCAGGCCATATCGCATGAAATTTCTTTCCAAAAATTAGGAAATTAGAATTTGGTATTATAAAAACCACAATACAGACCTCATTGAGCTTTTACTTTTTATTGTAGTAAAATATACTTATCATAACATTTACCATTTTAACCTTCTTTTGAGTGTACAGATCAGTGGCATTAGATACATTCACATGGTTTTGTAACCATCACCACTGTCCATCCCAAACTGAAACTCTGTACCCATTAAACAATAACTCTCCCTTCCTCTTTCCCTCAGCCCCTCATAACCACTTCTTTCTCTTTGAATTTGACTATCTAGATACAATAATTGTCCTTTTGTGTCTGCCTTATTTCACTTAGCATAATGTCCACAAGGTTCATTCATGTTGTAGCATGTGACAGGATTTCATTGAGCCTTTACTTTTATTTTTAAATTTTATTTATTTATTTTTGTTTGGTTTACCTAAAATTTTTTTTTAATTTTTAAAGGTTACTTTCCATTTACAGTTATTAAAAAACATTGGCTATATTTCCTGTGTTGTACAATACATCCTTGAGCCTATTTTATACTTAACAGTTTGTACCTCCCATTGCCCCACCCTTATATTGCACCTCCCCCCAACCACCAGTTTATTCTCTACATCTGTGAGTCGAGCCTTTACATATATCCTCTGGGAGATAGAAGATTCTTTATTAGCCACAAAGCCATAAGGAGTTTTATCTAAATAGATACTGAGATCACTGCTGACATCTCTCACTCATCAGCCCTTTAAATGCCACTCTCTCCCACAGCTACTGCTCTGGCTCTGTCATGTTTGAACTTTCCTTAGCCTTTTAGCAAAAGAAAGACTTTGGAAGCACATTATCTTCACATGAGAAGGGAATTTTTATTCTGAAGTACGTAAGCTGTTTAACTTATTAGGTGAAAATTTGAAGGCACAGACCTTCACAGTAGGGGAGCTGCCTAGTCTAACAAGAAAGCAATGTCTTTGACAGCCCCAGCTTATCTTTACTCCATCTCTGCCCTGTGAGATGTGCCCTCCTACTGTGAGAGGGAGCTAGTCACGTCCTGGTCACCTACACCAGGTACAGATTTTTGTTACCAGTAATTATCTCAGCCTTACTCCTCCTCCTTCCTCTTACCCCTTCAGACTGCCAATCAGTCCCGCTCTATGTGTTTCAGCCACTTCTCTTTGCCTGGGAATAAGGTCCACACTCCTTACTCTGACTTTTAGGGCCTCACATAATAGAACCCCAAATCACCTTTCCAGATCCAGCAAAACAGGATTCTTTACTATTCTTATATGTGTCCTGTATTGTCCTCCTTTGTCTTATTTCATGCTTTTTCCTTTGATGGCAACACCTGCTTTAGAGTTTCTTTCAAAATTATGGCCCTTAAATAAAGTTCATCTCAAATATCCACCTTGTCCAAGGAACCCTTTCAAATTTTTCCATCTCCATTCAATCATTTCCCCTGGTAAGTCCTTAGAACACTTTTATTTCCACCTCTCTTTTCAAGTTTATCAGATTATCCTTGAATTGTAGTTATCCACACATTTGCCTTAGTGCCTCAAACTTAGTAGGCTGGGAATTGTCTAAAGGAGGTGACTGTGTCTTGCTTTCCCACAACACCTAGCACTGTGACTTGTGCAAAGTAGGTCCTTTATCAATATATTTGTTCTATCATTTACATGTTAACTTAGAGCATGTCCATGGCACTGCAACCTTGAATCAATCATGGAACCAGTTCTAGAATAGGTGTGACCTCTGGAGACCAAGGGGAAGGAAGGAGAAGGTAGGACCAGGCAGTGTAGGAGGCAGATCTGGCTAGTAGATTCGTGTCCACTGCTGATTATTTACCCAGAGTAAGTGGGACATGGGTAACATTTTGTTTACCCCATCATTGGTTCCTGTTGGTTACAATGTCGGGAGGAAGTGCAAATGCAAAGGACCTTAAACTCAGATGAAGAAATAAAGTTGGGGCTTCCCTGGTGGCACAGTGGTTGGGAGTCTGCCTGCCGATGCAGGGGACGTGGGTTCGTGCCCCAGTCCGGGAGGATCCCACATGCTGCGGAGCGGCTGGGCCCTTGAGCCATGGCCGCTGGGCCTGCGCGTCCGGAGCCTGTGCTCCACAGCAGTGAGAGGCCCACGTACCGCACAAAAAAAAAGAAAGAAAGAAAGAAAGAAAGTGATATGGAAGTGAAAAGAAGAATCCAGATTTTTAAGGATTTGTACTTCCTTTTTTAACAGAGGAGAGAGCAAAATCAGATTACTCAGATGATTTCTGTAACTCTGAAATGTCCCCAGTGCTTCACAATGTTAATGATTAAGTTACTATAGAGAATAACAGATTTTCTAAGAAATTTTAGAAATTTAGAAAATAAATAGACACAATCTTAAATTACTACCTTCTGGAGGGTAATTTTTGACTAATCCTGTACAAACTAGATGATACCGGTTTCTAGATTGTTTGCCTGATGATTTTTTAAACTATGTTATACTTATAAAAATAATGTCCAAATCATATTTAAGGTTTCAGGGGAAAAGGTGATTTAATGGTGGGCTTTTATTCTCAAGTTAAAATTGCTATGCTCAGTTTTTAGAAAAATAAATGTTAAGTTGATTCCAGACTGAGCAACACCTATTTAGGAGGAGTGAAAAAGCAAATAAGAAATGAGGAATGGGCTTCCCTGGTGGCGCAGTAGTTGAGAGTCCGCCTGCCGATGCAGGGGGCACGGGTTCGTGCCCCGGTCCAGGAAGATCCCACATGCCGCGGAGCGGCTGGGCCCATGAGCCATGGCTGCTGAGCCTGCGCGTCCGGAGCCTGTGCTCCACAATGGGAGAGGCCACAACAGTGAGAGGCCCACGTACCGATAAAAAAAAAAAAAGAAAGAAAGAAATGAGGAAAACCCTTGAGGAGTAAATAATGAAGCAGGTTGCAAATTATAAGTATTTTTAGTTCTTCATCTTCGGAGACATTGGATGGTAGACCCCCACTGGCCAATATTTTAGAATTCTTAAGAGACAGAGAAAGTCCAGGAGGACTGAGGAAAGAAATGTTTATAGAGTTTCTTTATTTTTTAAAAAGGACAAAGAGAGACCCTAATGACTAAGGATTGCATTTACTTAAGCTCTGATCCTGAGATGAAGATTGTAGATCAAATCCTCAAAAAATCTACTTATGGTATAGACATCTAGAGGCACACAGGATCCTGGAGAGGAACAGGGTGGCTTTATGAAACTCAGTATGTCAGACAATTTTAATTTCCTTCCATGACAGGGTGATGGAACATGTAGCTTGGAGGCAAGCAATAGAGGCCATTTATCTGTCTTTTACTCAAGCTTTCAATTCCATCATACATGGGATGCCCAGCAGCCAGCCAAGAAAGTGTAAGTTGAACACCATGTTTTTCAAGCTGCAAGTCCTGGAGAGTTCCAGGAGAATTTTAAATACAAGCATACATTCTTGAATAGAGGGTTATATCTTTTTTTAAAGTGCTCTAGCAGTTAAGAAGAAAAATACTAACTTCTGTTTTGCAGTAAAAGAATTATAATTGAAAGATCTGCATATAGAATGACTTTAGCTTCTTACATTTTTCTGAATGGTTTTTGGTCCCCAGATGTATTTTGGAGGCTGTATTAATGGATCCCAGCAGGAACCAGATGGTACAATTAAACTGGGGAACTGAGAGAATTTCCTGAAAGGACTATCCACAAAGGGGTGGGCAGGATTTAGGGAACAACAAAGGGTGGTGTAGCTGGAACAGCTGTTACCAGCCCTGATGTGAGGGGTCTGGAAGGGAGCAATAACCAGAACCTAGAGGACAGCAGTATGACTAGGGCCATCCAGAGGGACTGTGGCCTGTGGTAGGGGACACAGGTATCCTGCCATGACTCAGCCCAAGGAAAGTGTGCAAACCCATGAAATTATATGCAAACTCAGGGGTATACATGTGAATGTGCATTTTTCTGCTGAGCAGGTCCATAGATTTTTATCAACAGTCTCCAAAATGAATCCCAGATGTTAAGAGCTATGTTTTTAAAAGAAGGATATAAAATTTAAACTCACTTTGTTGTATTTCTGAAGTTGATAGTTTGTAGTCCTTGTTAAGTACCTACAGGGTGCAAAGCACTAAATAACATTCTATAACTGGATAAAAATGAACCAGGAGAAGTTATTGAGTGTATTTTGGACCAAAGATTGTGTTTTACTAAGATTGTGTTGTGTGTCAATGGTCTAGTGTGTTTGGGAGTGAAACATGGAGCAGAGGAACTGGTCTGGCTGTAGCAAATTACACGTAGCAAATTACACTGAATAATATACACATGTTACTTGGAAAGGTTGGTCAAGGGATAACATTTGGGCAAAATTAACTTGACAGGTAGTCAGCTATGTATTTGCTTTAATTGGTTGATTGATGGTGGTTTTGTTTGTTTTTTGGGTTTTGTTTATATATGTACACACACACGTGTGTAATTCATATATATGATATATGTCTTAGCTGTGGGTACCATAACAAAATAACAATGACTGAGTGGCTTAAACAACAGAAATTTATTTTCTCACAGTTCTGGAAGCTACAGGTCCCAGACCAAGATTCCAGCTGATTCCATATCGGTTGAGAGCTCTCTTCCTGGTTTGCAGATGGCAACCTTCTCACTGCATCCTCACATGGACTTTTCTCAGTACATGTGTACAGAGAGAGAAAGAGAGTGAGCTCTCTGGTGTCCCTTCTGACAAGGACACTAATTCTATCAGATCAGGGCCCCATCATGTGACCTCATTTAACCTAATTCCTTATAGACCCCTATCTCCAAATATAGCAGCACTGAGGGTTAGATCTTCAACATAAGAATTTGGTGAGGGGAACAGAAAAATTTAATCCATAACAATATATATAAATATATTAATATGTATAATTAATTCACTTTTACTGTGTCAGGCACTGTGCACGTTGCTGGAGATATAAAATGGTTAAGATATTGTTCCTCTTTTCGGTGAGAATGCTAAAAATCTACTCTTAGCAAATTTCAAGTGTACAGCACAGAGTTAAACTATAGTCACCGTACTGTACATCAGATCCTCAAAACTTATCATCTTATAACTAGAAATTTGTACCGTTTGACCACTTAGACCAACATCTCCCCATTCCCTGTGCCCAGCCCTTGGTAATCACCATTCTACTCTCTGTTTCTATGAATCTGACTTTTTTTTTGGATTCCACATGTAAGTAATACCATACAGTATTTGTCTTTGTCTGGTTTATTTTACTTGGTATAATGCCCTCCAGTTTCATCCATGTTGTCACAAATGGCAGAATTTCCTTTTTTTTATGGATAAATAATATTCCATTGTGTGTATCTATCTATCTATAAATAGATACAATGCATTGTGTGTATGTGTATATATATATATATATATATACACACACATACATACACATATATAACGCACACATATATATAACACATTTTCTTTATCCATTCATCAGTCAACAGACACTTATGTTGTTTCCATAGCTTGGCTATTGCATGAAAGGTAACTATGTGAGGTGATGGATGTGTTAATTAACTTGATTGTGGTAATCATTCCACAATGTGTATATATTATCAAGTCATCATATTGTACACTTGAAAATGTATACATTTTAGCTGTCAACTATACCTCAGTTAGAGAAAAAAGATACTGTTCTTGTTGAGGAGTAAGAGTCAAGTAAAAGAGCTTGACCTTTATATAACTAGTCCCATGGAGGCCCATTGAAAGACTTCTAGAAGTTCAGCTGGAGGAGTGCCTGCCAGATTCCCAGACTCTTCATTCTTTTAAATCAGTGCCTTTTGACCCAGGCTGCACATCACCAGGGGAAATTTTTTTAATAGGGTTTCCCAGTCCCACTTCCAGAGATTCTCATTTAGCTGGTCTGAGATGGGGCCCCAAATGGTGGTTTTTGAAGGCTTCCCTGCTGACCCTAACGTGCAGCAGTGTTGAGAGCCACCTGGAGTAAAGGCACTGACACACACACCCCTTCCACACCCCACACTCACCACTACACTACACTACACTCTGGCCTCTTGGAATCACGGCTAGTTGTTCTTCTTCTGATGATTAGTTCACATTTTGTCTTAGAGATGCTGTAAAATTTTTCTCTTTATGAAGCAGCTGCTAGGCAGCCCAGAGCCAATTCAGCGCCTCCTGTCGGCAGGTGCATAGACTGTATGCGATGCATCTTGGTATTAGCTTCAGGCTTTGTGCCAATGATGCCCATTCCCTTCCCTTTTCCTTTTTCTTTCCCACTTAGGTCTAATTTGTACTATCTTGATGTGCTTTTATTTATCCTTGTAAACTGTCTCTGATTCTTTTGGGGAAGAGGGAGAGATATGGATTTATAATGAATGAATGAACAAAGAAAAAACACACCAAAAATACATGCAACACCCATACACAGAAATCACCAGAAGAGTTTTTGCAAGCCTGTCTGTTTCTTGAATCGATTTCTAGGAGGGCGAGACTGAATGAGTGGAGAAGGTGGGGTTAGAGGTGAGGTGAAGAGCTGGCTCCCAGACTTAGCGCAGGAACAGGTGAGTAGTGACTGAATGCCTGCATCTGACAGCACTCCATGGCAGTCGAAGGGTAGAAGGAGGGCAGTCGAAGGGAGGCATGAGCCTCCCAAATGAAGACAAGCTGGGCAGCCATTATCCAAGTTCATGAGAAAGGACAAGTGTTCTCACATAGCCTACAAACGAGGACACATTGATATCTTCCTAGTGCAACCCTAGTTCTAAGGGAACTAGATGTGATGAACTGAGGGGGAATTAAACTTGGAGACCTTCCTGAAGGAGGTGAATCTAGGGTTTGGTTTTGACAGAGGGGAAAGACATGTGCTATAGCAGAAAGCAAGAAGTTCTAGACATCACCACAACTCTACACTGATGGTACAGAGGACTTTCCACCCCGTAAAATGAGATGTCCTGGGAGGGACAGCCAAGGAGAGCTGAGATGACAAGGGACTGAATAAGGAAAGGATAAGTGTCGTAAAGACTAGAGACATTTTAGTGAGAGTTTATGAAGGAAATGTATGAAGCGGATTCATTCTTCATTTAACAAACATTTACTGAGCACCTAGAATGAGACAGGCACTGTTTGGGTGCTTGGGGTACAGCAGTAAATAAAACAAATGCAGTCTTTGTCCTCATGAGCCTTATAGCCTAGGCACATTAATTCTATAGAGACACAAATCATGACATAATTGCAAGCGGTGATGAGTAATTTAAGGAGGCTGCAGAGGGCGTTGTGGGAGGCTGTGGGTGGGGCTGGGAGGAAGCTGGCTTGAGGAGCAGGAGGGCTGTCCACTGGTGGACAGGTTGGAGAGCTATCTAGGAGAATCAACTCATAGGACTTGGCAATTGGTTGGATGTGGGAATGAGGAAGGCAGATTTGTCAAAGAGGTGTCCCAGGTTGCTGGCAGGTGCGTGCGCATACACACACCCTTCCACAGGAGCTGAGGGGAGGACTGACTGCGATTATTTCTTTCTTCTCTCTCTCATAACCTCTCCTCTTCTCTCAATAAAAAGGAAAATAAGATTTTCCAGGAACAGGTAAATAAAAGTTCATATTGAAGGCTTACGGAGAACAGTCTGAAGTAGTTTCCACCTGGTCTAAAAATATATATGAAACACAGTGAAAACCACACTAATGACCTCAGTGTTATTCTACCTTACTTTTAGTTCTGATGCTGGTATTTGATGGTGAATTACTGGGATACTTTAAAAATTGCACTCCAAGCATATCTATTGCCAAAAAAGTTCCCAAACTGATGCTCCTCTCAGGAGATTGTTTATTGTCTTTGATTACAAAGAGACAAAAGAGGTCTCTCTCATGGTTGGAATTAAATTTTATTTGAGCCACAACAATATAAATATATGTACACAATGTTACATGCTATTCAAGATTGTAAGCGCTCCTCCACCCTTCCGCCATCCATGCTTCCCAACTCTTAAGTGTATCAGCCTTAGAAGAACCCCCCAGGAGGCATCAACTCATACAGAGCAAGGTGTATTCTCTAAGTGACACCATGCCTGCCAGAGGGTCAAACTGAATAGGGGTACAGGTTGGGTGCAGGCAAGACCTGCTTCAAAGTCACACGAAAGGATGACTTTAACATCTTAAATGCAGGTCTAAATTCACTTGTTATTAATTCCTCAGCCTATGAAGTTAATATTGAAATGAAATTTTAAAAATACAGCCTCGGGCTTCCCTGGTGGCGCAGTGGTTGAGAGTCCGCCTGCCGATGCAGGGGACACGGGTTCGTGCCCCGGTCCGGGAAGATCCCACATGCCGCGGAGCGGCTGGGCCTGTGAGCCATGGCCGCTGAGCCTGCTCATCTGGAGCCTGTGCTCCGCAACGGGAGAGGCCACAACAGTGAGAGGCCCACAAACCGCAAAAAAAAAAAAAAAAAAAAAAAGTACAGCCTCTTCAAAATGCATTTTCTTAAAAGAAAAAAAAATTGCTAGAAGGTGATTTAATCATTTGTGATTTCTGAAGAAAAATGAAGATCTTTCTTTGCATTTCCAAGGGTTTTCATTTGAAAATCAATGTGTGATCTAGAGTTGTTACTTTTTGTGATAAAATCACAAACATGGGCAAACCTAAGGCTCTAACCCTATTACGTGGTGCACTGAAATCCTGCAGGGGAAAAAAAAGAAGTATGGTCACATTTCCCTAAGTGTAGCTTTTTCATATAGACCTACATTACACTGACACTTTTTTTCTGTAAATATTTTGAATATGCATGATCAATTTCTGTCACTTGTCCAACATCTAGAAGTGCCTGACAACGTTCTAACATGAATTTCTGGATTAGTTTCAGAAACAGAGTGACGGGTAACTGTATCCACAAGTGGTTGATCTATTTTGATGTGAACCTAATTAATGCTGCATATGAAACTCCAAATGTCACAGTACAGGAGTTTTACAGTTTTAATTATTAGACTGACTTAGCTAACTCATTCTAAAATGAAATTTGAATTTAATTTAATGTAAGTTATTAAACTCTTTTACAATAAATTCTTTTTTTAAGAGAAAGGGTTGTATAAAATCATTCAATTATGATTTTAGCGTGTGGATGAGAACTATATAAAAATGCCACAAATAATATATGACTTCAACATTATGACTGAAACTACAAACTTGCAGGGAAGGATTGGGCTGCCCAGCTATGATGTCTGGTCACGAAGTCCAAGCCGCTGTTTGATGAATCTGGAGATTAGGAGCTGAGGCCGTTTCTGGTACTCCACCAGAACATCATGGGGAGAGTTGATCTGGTCGCATTCAAGTCTGTTGAGAAGTGTCACACAGACCACAGCAGCTAGAAGAGCAAATAAGACCATTACCAAACAAATGGGTTTATCTTTTGCATAGAAACATTAACCAGACACCCCCGTGTCCCTAGCACATGTACTTTGTGTTGTTTTCCTTTTCCATAAATGCAATCTACTGAACCTTCCAGACTTCCATATGAATTATAATTCATATTTCTGTGGACTCCCACCAAACACTCCACCTAAATAAGTTAATTGAAATAATTTTCAGCACTCTCCCTTCTCCTTTCCCCTATAATTGGCTACATTAAGGCTTAGAAAAGATTTGTGTTCAAGATAATAACAAGGAGGGATCTTTGCCATCCAAGATACACAAACCTCCAGCTTTCTATCCCATTTCCAATTCTTAGAGCAGGCTTTTCTTTTTCTTTTTTCTTTTTTTAAACATCTTTATTGGAGTATAACTGCTTTACAATGGTATGTTAGTTTCTGCTTTATAACAAAGTGAATCAGCTATACACATACATATATCCCCATATCCCCTCCCTCTGCGTCTCCCTCCCATCCTCCCTATTCCACCCCTCTAGGGGGTCACAAAGCACCGAGCTGATCTCCCTGTGCTATGCAGCTGCTTCCCACTAGCTATCTATTTTACATTTGGTAGTGTATATATGTCCATGCCACACACTCACTTCATCCCAGCTTACCCTTCCCCCTCCCCGTGTCCTCAAGTCCATTCTCTACGTCAAGCAGACTTTTCTTACTTCAGGATATAACTAGAGAGCTAGCCATTTTTTTCCTGAGATGACATTTTACTCCTTGGTGCAGTGTTTGAATTTGCCTACTGGAGAGGGAAGTAAATAGAGAAGAGATATGGCCACTAACCTTGGGAAATAGCAATAAAGGCGAGTACTGACTCTTTTGAAATCTGAGAAAAAAAAATGAAATGATATGCTTAAATGAAATGATATGCATAAATGATATGCTTAAGAATCAGCTCCATGAAGGAGCACATTTATTAGCATTTAGTTTCTAAAGAATGAGGACAAAATCTTGTGATAGTTACAAAACTAGGGGGAAAGAGCAAACATCTTTCTTTTAAAAAAAATGAAATTCTCATTTTTGAAAACACACCATAAAAGCGGCGTCTTTGGTTTGTTCCAGCAAGAACAAGAAAGAGACATTGGGTCCCCTGCAAATTCTTTATCATCAGTTTCACATGAAATCTTTGATTTCAAGGAATGTGGTTATACACATTGAAATCAGTGACAACCACTTTGAATTGATAGCAGTGTCACAATCTCTATGTTCATCTGCATCATTTTAAAAAGGATTTCAGTGGATCTGGGATTAGATGTAGCTACAGTCACAAGCTTTGAGGTCATGAAGATAAAGTTGGGTTTGAGTGTGATATTTATTTCTTTGACTGCTACACTATCTCAGACTTCTGGATTTGAGAAGGCGAAATGGACTGTAATCATAATAGATGCTTTCTTTTTTGTTTGGTTTAGCTCTTGCTATATGCTGGGTATTTATGATACCATTTAGACCTCATAGCTGTGCCATGAGCTAGCTCTTATTTTTATCCCCTTTGGACAAATGATGAAATGAGGGCTCAGGGAGGTAAAATGGCCCAGTAGGACACAGCTAGTAAATAACCAGTCAATTCCCAGCTTCATAAACTGCTGAGAAGACACTCTACCTCCCATCCCTCCTCCTCTGCACATGGCAAACCATAAGGCAGACAGATCAGTCAAACTGACCCTCCTGTTCAGTGAACTGAAAAGCAATTGAAAATATCCAACTTGAGCTGAGTCAAGTATTTTCATCACCTAGTACCCTGTTTATTCAAAACTCATTCAGTTGTAAAGCAAGTTGGCCCAACAGGTAAACAAGTAAATGGAAGAGCTAGAAACTTCCTTGGCTTTTCAAGTTAATGATCAGCAAGTCTGTGATGGCTGACATGAGCTGGTGGTAGCAGGGAAAAGATGAAAGTCCTTCTCTAATCCTTCACTTGGCAGAAGGATAAAAGGAAACACGTGCTCTGTACTTGTCAAGGA
Organism: Delphinus delphis; assembly: GCF_949987515.2. NCBI lineage: Eukaryota > Metazoa > Chordata > Mammalia > Artiodactyla > Delphinidae > Delphinus > Delphinus delphis. The sequence continues at coordinate 73,107,775 of NC_082689.1, forward strand.
GCGGGAGCTGACTTGACTTAACGTCTTCTCCGGCTATTTCAAGGGTGAGGCCAAAGAGGGACAAGAACAGGTCGTCGCGATCTCAGTGGTGTTTTCTTGATGCTAGAGGACCCATTAACAAGCAGCCTGTAATAATCTTGTCGTCTAAAATTACTATTTGCACAAGCAATTAAAAGGGACTAATTTACCCAAAACAATTTGTCAAAGTTAAGCCTGACAGCTTTGCTACCATAATCCTCAGGTTGGGCAGGGAGTATGGCTCCTGCAGAGAGGCATTCAGTGACCTAGCTGTCACCAAGGAGGTTGTCAGCTAACTGACCTCAGGCTGCAATGGGATGGGAACACACCAGTGTTAACGTGAAGCTCAATGTACCCTCGGCCACACCAGGAACTCCCAGTGATTCTAACTCTTTGATTGTTTTTGGTCCCTTTGCAAATCTGATGAAAGTTGTTAACTGCAACCTCTTTTCACAAAAATACACATATGCACATACACACAAAATATTGTATATAATTTCAAGGGTTTCAGGGCTCCTGAAGCCCACCCTGAATTATTAGAAATCTATGGTCCCCCATGGATCCCTGCTTTAGCTCCACCTCTGTGATTCAGAATGGAGTTCCAGGAAGGTTTTCCAATGAATTGTAGGCAAAGGCAGCAATGTGAGGCAGAAACTCCCTGTGCACAGCAGAACCAAACAGGGCTGGGTCTCAGAAAATGGCAAAGCAGCAAAGGTTGGCTTTGGAGTGTCCAGCCTGGCCCTTAGGACTGCCCCTCTCCCACCTCTCCCCGGCCCGTTACAGGGAGCCCTTCACTTCTCAAGGTTTGAGCTTTTTAGGCAGACCCCATCTTTATTCCTCAGGTGCCTGGTATATAAAACACAGAAACCTCAACAACCCAGAACCTTTGCACTTCCTCTGTCTCCTCTGAGACGTCTATCTCAGGCTGTTGACTGCTAATCAAAAACCAAGTGGAGAAAATTTATATTCAAAGGATCTGATCAAAGCTAAGGAGCATAGGAACAAGTTGTTCGTCTAGACTGGCATTTCTGAAAATGTGCTCCACTGGCCACTTGCGTCAGAACTAGAACTTGTTAATAATGCAGATTTTTAGGCTTTATCACAGACATACAGAAAAAGGAGTGAGGAATAAGAAAGGGCAGTTAATCTGTACTTAAAACAAGAAACTCAGTTAAATTATTTGCACATTGATATTTGACAGCTATTGCGTTAAAGACTTTAAACTCTATCCTGAATTAAATTAAAGCAAATGTTCATACCTGCACCCTAGTACTTTAGGTTCCCAGAGAACCAAGATTTAGCATTAACTCTATCAAAAATTGTCCCATATCTTTTATAAAAGTGTTACTAAAGACACTGTCGATGTAATATAGCTGATAATTTCACTTAAGTTTAACATTTGGATAACGTTTTTATGACAAACCTTAAATGCTTTCTTTATAAGCTAATGAGAGCTGTGTAACTCAAAGTGTTTCCATTTTCAACTTGGCCTCTAGGAAAGTCAGAACTAAATCTAAGTATTTAGATTTAGTATTGCCCTACCAGGTAGCTCTTTGATATTGAGAGCTCCCCATCCACTCCCTTAAATACATGCCTCTTATTCTCTTTACCTTTGCTTAAATTATTTATACATTCATCTTTTATTGAAAGCTGCTGCTAATGCCTTTTAGAAAAAGGAGAAAGTATAAGTAATCTGTCGATAGATAAATATGATACTCTTTTATACCTATGGAATAGCGCCAGGAAAGGGGGTGAGGAGGCAGGAGATAACAGGGCTAGTCCATCTTCGTTGTGATCTGGCTGTGTTTCCTTAGACAGGTCACTTTTTACTCTCTGGGTCTTATTTCATTCTCTGAGAAAGGAGCAGGTTGGACCTCAAAGGTCTTGCTCAGCTTCTGTGCCTCACATTATCTTGGTATGAGGACCATGCTGTCATCTCCAGGAGGTCCAGCTGCAAACTTGGGGACTTGCGCTTCTGCTGGGTGCTGGACCTCCAACCAGAGATGTGTCAGGATGGGCAGAGGATGTGCCTGCTGTGCTAGGGGCAGAGGCTCCAACAGGGAGAACCCAGGGAGCCCCACTGAGGTCACAGGTGGGAAGAGGCAGGTCACAGGTAATGCCAACACACAAAAAGTTGAATCTGTGGCCCCAAATCATTCTCTAACATGTGAGTGTGTTGGTACAGGAAGGCAGGAGTAGGATAGAGGACAGGAGAGTAGAATTAAAATGAATCAAACAAAACTCTAGACACAGACCTTGATTTAAAATATGTAAAAACCAGCAAAGCAAGAAGAAACAATTTTTTAAAATCCTGTCTTTATAAGCGTAATAAATGAATTACTTACCATTTATGCTTGATTTCCCAGACACACTGACTTATTTTCTTGGTAAAATAATAACTGTGCATACTACTGAATAAGTATCAATGTAATGCTTTATTTGATTCCAACACTAACCATCTTGGTATGTGGTTAGCCCTTAGGGGATTTGCTTTCTTTCTAAAGTAGCACAGCTAACTTTTAAAATAGAAAAACCTGCAGGGTTTTTTGTTTGTTTGTTTTTTTGGTTCCTCTGAATAGAGATCTGAACCTTGTGCATCCATGGGAGGCTGCTGGGAAGACTCAGCAGGGCATGGTGCAAAGGGACCTCAAGTCAGACAGAGCTCGGTTCCAATTCCAGTCCAGCTACTTCTTATTTACTGTGAGAACTTGGGAAAGTTATTTAACCTCTCTGAGCCACAGTATCTCTCAGGAGATACTGTGAGGGTGAAGAGCTGCAGTGGGTTGCCTTTTGCCTTTGTGTAATAATATTTCAAAACCCCAATTTTCCTCATTTTTGAATTAAGAAACAGTCCAGTTCCAGACTGAGTATAATCTTTAATCCTTGTTGTAATATCTTCTTTACTTTATCAGTGATCATCCTGCAGTTCCCAGAGCCCAATAGCCTTCATTTCTGGGACCAGCAGAAGGATATAAAATGGAATTAAAGCCAGATTCTGCTCCCTTTCACTGAGCTGTAATATTATGAAGACTGAATACATTCCCAAAGTTCCCAGTATCTGTCAAAAGAAATAACACTGAATTCTTCCATTACCCTTAAAGAAAATCCACTGTGAGTGCTGCCAACAACTAAAGACAAAGATTTAAGTGAAACTAATCTTGGATAAATATTATGTTTCGTATATTGTCATGCAAGCAAGCTTGTGTCAAAAGGCAGCAGGCACTGTCTTTTAAAGATGGGTAAAAATTGAACGTACTTATCACAAGTTCACAGTGCAAAAGGATTAACATCTTTAATCAGAATGTTAGGGGTTTAATTAAAGTAGATTTTGCTTTAAGAGAGGGACAGATATATGCATATTATAAAACCATAGATGAATGCATTCATACAGCATTGTACAGTGGGTTTACCTTGTTCTGAAGGTTCAGCCTTTCAAGGTAGAATAATTTTGTGACAGCCACTATTTCCCTCACCCAAGTCCTTCTTAAAGCAACAATGGATTCCCACTATTATTTTTCAGGATAATGAGATCAGGATAACAGTAGTGACTTAGGGGTGTCCGTGGCCCCATTTCAAGCAGTTTGTCCACCTATCAAATATCAGGAGATCCACGGGCTACAGCTATAGCAGAAGTATTGTATGAAACTTACAGCAAAGGGAGGCTTAACTTTAAGGCTTTGCCTCTTCCTAGTTGGACAATTTTGTGACACTCCGAAGTCCTTTAGAAAATTCCAAGCCATAAATGTAGCTGGGTAATGAAGGAACCAGTTGAATTTGTTATAGCCGTCTTCCACGGTCAGTAGGGGTTGAGTGGTCATTCTGTTCACTCATTTGTTCATTCATTTAGTAAATATTTATTGAATGCCCATATGGCAGATATTATTCTAAGTGCTAGAGATATAGCAAAAAAAATGACAAACAAGGTCCCTGTTCTCATGCTACTTATACTGTAATGGAGAAAGATGCTAAATACATACCTCCATGCATTAATACATGTAAAATAATATGTAAGTTAATATATAAAGAAAACAGAAATGTAGTCTGGTATAGTGGTAAATGTGATGCAGAGAAATGAAGTGGAATGAGTGAATGAGTGAATAAGTAGAATGAATGTGGGTAAGTTTAGTTTAGGTAGTCATGCAAAACTTCTCTGATGAAGTGAGACTTAAGGTGAGATCTTATATTAATCATAAAGATAAGAAGTGGTAATCCATGTGGTCCCAGGTGAATGCAGAAAGATCTGTTTTTGCACCTGTCCAAAGTCAATGACTGACTCCTCTGAGTTAGGACAGTGAGCCTCTAGAAGACTCTTGTTTAAATAAAAAGTTGTTATTTATTAGCCATCATTGCCTTACTATGAAGTCAGATTGGTTATCCAGTCATCTGGTAGTATTAAAGGGACATAAAAAGACCATTAGAGAAGGCTGTCTGGAGAGACTGGGTGGAAAGGGCCACTGCTGACAGTGGGAGAGGGATTGAGGGGGAGGGGCACTAGGCCTGGGAGCCCTGAGCGTTCGGTGCCAGATGAAACACATTTTCCAGTGTCGCTTAGCATTGGTATATAGCCTCCCTAATAAGTATGTTAAAACAGCTGCTTGTGAAGTCTCTCTCAGCCCTTCCCCAAAGCAAGCTTTTCTACCTCATACAGAGCTTTTCCAAGCTTCACTGCTTTTGCGGAAGGATATAATGAAGTGGGGATGAGAGATAGGAACATGGTAGCATCATATGCATGGGGTTTTGGTCTGTTTCCTTGGTGGTTGATCTTCCAGGTGTTGATCTTCCTGTACCAGGAGTGCACCTTTGGAAACGGTGGTGTCTGAGGTAGATAAAGAGTCCCTGTCACCATGAAGAAATTTGGACAGAAATACTCCCAAGAACTGCAGAATTACAGAGTTACAGATACAACCTTTAGTGTGCATGTTGGCAGCCCAGAAAGGGTCTGCTCAATGGAAAGGCTGCAGCAGTGGCCTGGAAGAGAGCTATTGGCAGGCTGAAATCAGCTACCAACAGCTCCAATAGCAGCAGAAAAAGGAAAGCGCAGCATGGGGCAAGCTAGAGAGGACAGAGTCCGGGAAGGTACCTGCAGCTGGCAGAGAAAGCAAGGTCACAAGGATTCGTGGCAAGGACAAAAAAATCCCTCATAACAGAATAACGTCGCCGAAGCTTTGGCAACACCCTCAAAGAGAGAAAGACTAGGGTCCGGGGTTCACAAGCCTAGAACTCTCTGGCTGCCTCTTAAGAAAGAACTGATGCTCATCACTAAACTTACATCAGGGCAGCAGTTCGTGACGTGGCATTTTATGTTTGACTAAACTGGTTACCAAATTTTCCTCCATCTGCATATTAGGTGGAGCCATGACTCAAGTGACCGCTTGCTGTTTCCATAAGAAAGAAATGTGAGGAAGCATTTCCTGGAGCAGAAATATCTTAATCCAGGTGTTCCTGCAGGTCATGTGCTGGTTAGGCTGCGGCTCAGGAAAGGGCAAGCTGCCCGCCGCTGGGGCTCCCACTCCCACTAACTTGTGGAGAGAAAAGCAGATGCTATTGTTTCCCTGAAAGGAGGTATTAATGATGGCCTTCTAAAGAGGACAAGGATGCACTTGCATCCTTTACTCATATGTTACAAGGATTTGTGTGTACGTTCATTCTGAGATGAGAGTAGTGGTTCTACAATTAATCTCTTCTTGTGACCTGTAACTCCTGTCTAAAATGTTACCGCATACATTTTGTTTGTAGTTTTGTATATTAAAATTGATTGACAATAAGGACAAGTATTAGAATTAAAGTTCCACTTGTGATCAAATAAGGCATTATTCAGCTGTAATTCTTTACTTCTTTGAAGATTTCTTTGGGGCTGGGACACTAGACTCTCCAGGTATACTGCCAATTGCACTGACGACTCTTCCTTAGTTTCTGCTGGATCTCCCTCACCTCCCTGACTTTTTCATCTGTTTCTACACTCAGGCATTTTGTCATCTCATTTGTTACATGGCTTTAAATGCCATCTATATGCTGTCAACTTCCAATTTTATTTCCCCAGTCCAAATTTCTCACCTAAACTCCAGATTCATAAATCCACCTGCTCACTTAGCCTCCATTTGATGTCTACTACAGTACCGCCAAATCCTCACCCAATTTTTTCTATCCCAACTGTGATAACTCCATCCTTCCAGCTGTTCAGGCCAAAAACCTGGAAATCATTTTTCACTAGCATTTCGCTCCAAATTCCCATCAAATTGTCAACAAATCCTGTTGGATTTGCCTTCAAGATGTATCTAGCATATGACTACTTCTCACCTCCTCCACTGTTGTTGTACTGGTCTATCATCTCTCCCTAGACTACTATATCAGCCCTCTTACTTCTCTCCCTGCTTCTGCCCTTAACCCCAGTAGGATCTTCCCAGATCAGCAGCCAGTGTGCTCCTGTTCAAACGCAAGCCAGATCCCGTCACCTCTCTATTCAAAGCAATGACTTCTCATATCTCTCAGAGTGAAAGTCACAGTTGTCATAGGGACCACACAGTCCATACTCCCTCCATCTCCTACCCTCTCCACTGCTGTCACTCCCCTCCAGTCACACTGGTCTCCCTGTTTCTCTGTCACACTCTGAATGCTCCTGCCTGGTAACCTTAGATTTGCATTTCCTGGACTCCTTTTGCCCAGACACCCACGTGGCATTTTCCTAAATGGCACCTTTTCTGTGTACCCTTCCCTATTTTAATGTATGGTTTCCCTCCCTACCTTGGCTGTCCCTGTGCCCTTTCCCTGCCTTATTTCTCACCATCATGCTCCTCAGCATCTAACATATTACCATATTATTATAGATTGCTCTCTGTTGTTGTTTGTCTCCCCCCTAGACTCCGCAAGGGCAGAGATTCTGTCTGTGTCATCCTCTGCTGTGTCCCTACTGCTTGGGTGCTCAGGCCACTGGTTGATGCACAGAAGTCCTTCTTTCTTTAGGAAGATAATAATTGAGACAAATCTTATCAGCCAAAGATTTGATTTAAAAGTCAAGCTTCTTGTATTGTGCTATGCACTCAGTAGGTACACTATAAAACACGTTTGATAGGTGACATATTCTATGGGCTCTTTTCTGAAAAAAAAAAACTATGAATTCTAAAAAAAGTTGCTCCAACATTTTCTTAGACATCATTGTTCATATTTGGGGACTGCTTCCCACTCAAAAATAATATTTTAGATGGTGCTATTTTGCTTTAGGTCTGAGGCTTTCATAGCCAATTTAATAAAGAATATTTTATTAACTTTTCAGGTTTACCTCTTCCATCCATAAAACTTGAATTTTTTTTTAACATTTTTATTGGAGTATAATTGCTTTACAATGGTCTGTTAGTTTCTGCTTTATAACAAAGTGAATCAGTTATACATATACATATGTTCCCATATCTCTTCCCTCTTGAGTCTCCCTCCCTCCCACCCTCCCTATCCCACCCCTCTAGGTGGTCACAAAGCACCGAGCTGATCTCCCTGTGCTATGCAGATGCTTCCCACTAGCTATCTATTTTACGTTTGGTAGTATATATATGTCCATGCCACTCTCTCACTTTGTCACAGCTTACCCTTCCCCCTCCCCATATCCTCAAGTCCATTCTCTAATAGGTCTGTGTCTTTATTCCCGTCTTACCCCTAGGTTCTTCATGACATTTTTTTTTCTCAGATTCCATATATATGTGTTAGCATACGGTATTTGTCTTTCTCTTTCTGACTTACTTCACTCTGTATGACAGACTTTAGGTCCATCCACCTCACTACAAATAGCTCAATTTCGTTTCTTTTTATGGCCGAGTAATATTCCATTGTATATATGTGCCACATCTTCTTTATCCATTCATCTGATAATGGACACTTAGGTTGCTTCTGTCTCCTGGCTATTGTAAATAGAGCTGCAATGAACATTTTGGTACATGACTCTTTTTGAATTATGGTTTTCTCAGGGTATATGCCCAGTACTGGGATTGCTGGGTCATATGGTAGTTCTATTTGTAGTTTTTTAAGGAACCTCCATTCTGTTCTCCATAGTGGCTGTATCAATTTACATTCCCACCAACAGTGCAAGAGGGTTCCCTTTTCTCCACATCCTCTCCAGCATTTATTGTTTGTAGATTTTTTAATCTAGAGGATGACTATGAAAATAATTTAAAATCACAAAGAATAGTTATATTGATTAGTCCTTGTGAAAATTATGTTTTACTTCAGTAGGTTTTCTTGGTGTTGGTCAGAGATTAGTGGTTCTATTGGAATAATTTCACCAAAAATAAAAATGCATGCCACACACATATTTGGTTTCTTAATGCCACTCTCCACCCAAAGGAAGCAGAGATTCTTGGAGAAATGGCTGATCCCAGACCTGAGGCAAGGAAAGTGTAAGTGGTACCTAAGAATCCCGTTGTGCCTGAAAGCAAGAAAATTCTCAAGAGTTAAGAGAATTATGTCAGAAGGACAGAAGAGTGCACTAGAAGGGGCTCTTCCTGGCCACATTTGGGATAATTTGAGTATCAAAAAGAATAATGACAGAAACTGCTTATAACACACTGCTTTGAACAAAATCCACCAAACAATAACGACTCCCTGCCACCAAAAAGAAAAAAGAGAGAGAAGAGCGTGAGAAAGAAAGGCTCTTCTTAAAAGAATGCTAGCTAACAAACGTAGGAGGAATGATGGAATTAGAAAAGCATCATTTGTATTCCATGCTAAAATCACTGGGAAAAGATGATTGGGTTACAGGATATTCGTTCACACAGTGCCAGATTATCATCCCAGAAGTTACTTGCTACTTTCAGAGAGAAAACATTAATTTTTCAGAGGAGGGAGATGGGCAGTTACCCCTTGAGCCAAGTGATCCACTTGAAATTACTAACAGTGGAATATCTTCACATTACCTTTCCCTGATGTGGTGCAATGGAAAGTTTACATTACTATGAAGTGTTCTTACCACATAGCTGAATCTAATCAAGCCACTAGACTTTACTTCTGCTTTACAGGAAATAAAGTGAAATCCCACGATGACGAGTACAGACAAATCTAGAACATGGATGTTCTACAAGATAACTGCCTGAACTTTTCAAAAATTCCTCTGTCCTGGGGAAAAAAGAAAAGTAGGGAAACTATTCTAGATGTAAAAGTATAGAGATACAATAACTAAGCAATACAGTGTATAAAGTTAATTCAATATTAGATTAAAATAATCTTTAAAGATATTTTTAGGAAAATCAGAAAATTTAAAAATGGAATGGATGTTAAATGATGTTATGAAATGATTTTTACTTTTCTTTATTTTTTTTTTGGTTTGATAATTGTATTGTGGTCATTAGGAGGACATCCTTATTCTTAGGAAATGATGCTAAGTTACAAGAGTTAAGTGACATAATATTTATAATTTATATACAATGATTCAGGAGAAAAAAGCAAATAGGTGTGTTTGTGTACATGTGTGTATATATATGTATGTATATATATATACACACACACATACACAGTATTCTTTCAATTTTTCTGTATTATTGATTTTTTTTTCAAAATAAAAAAGTTGGGAAAAGCAAAAGTGCATGTAAATTAACTCTAAAAACACACTACTCCACTGATGTTTTGTCCTTTGATGGGCATTTTAGGAATATTTTATTTGTGTCATGTCTCAGTAAATTCAGTTGTAGTAGAAAACAGCTTCCACTACCAGGATGAAGAAAGCAGAACAATCTATGAAGTCTTGGCTATGTAACCCACTAGCTGGTGACCTTGGGCAACTTAACTTTTGACCCTTGAGGCTTGGTTTCCTCATTTGCATAACAAATAATGTCCTGCCCACTCACAAGATATTATGAGATAACCGTGCATTCAACCCAAAGTAATCTATAGCTGGATTCCTTTTTCTTCTCCTGGAGAGTGAAAATAACTTCATGAAAGAGGAGAATTTGACCCTTAGGCATTCATGAAAGTCTTACCTTTTAGACCACAAAGTCTACACATGGCCGCAAACACCGTAGATTCCATTTCGATATTCCTGATGCCAGCATTATATGCTCTTTTCAAGTAATCTAACCCCTTTTCTCTGGAAAAGGAGCACAACGCTCCATCTAGTCGACCCTGGCCTGAAAGAGAATGGAGAATGTTTAGCGACTTGATGTCCCATGGTGGCTGTGGCATCACTAAGAGGCTTGCTGTCAGCCCAAGTGCTCTGTGGCTGACTCTAACTCATGGGCCTGCACCCCAGGTAAGATAAATCTGGCCATCCGAATCATCCTATCAAAGGACCTGGGGCAAGGCTGTGCGCAGCTCAAGAGTCTCACACAGGAATCTCCATGGCACTGAGCTCCCCCAGCTCTGGGGCAAGTGACCATTGAATGGCCGCAGCAGCCAGCACTGTGCCCAGAGACAGTAGGACCTGGAGGGTCTCTGGAAGATCTGCCCTTTGAGGAAAATCTCAGGTTGCACCTGCGACTGGCAGCTGGCCCAGGGACAGGTGCTGGGGAAGAAGAAAAGGCTCCAAGCCCCAGTGATGATCCTAAGCTACTTGAGGATCAGGGTGGTGGTTTGGACATGGCAGCTCCATCTGTGCATCATGACCATGGTAACCATACACAGATGGTCGATTTGTCCACCTTTTCCCTGCCACACACCTCAGGCTGCACGCCATTCTTTTGCGATCACATTTTCCCTTCTAGGCTGCTCTCGGTGTTTACTTAGCACTTGAATTCCATCTGTACCAACCAGTGGGGCCAGAAGGAGGTGGAGAAAAGCCTGATGCTGTTACTCCTCCTCCACCGTGGCTGCGCTGGGAACAGGCTTCACCGCATCCCACCCCCAAGAGCGTCCTCTTGAAGTAGGGAGGCCAGTAGACTCTGTCACCATCTATATTGCAAAATCCTCTTTTTTATTTTTTATTTTTTTGCGGTACGCGGGCCTCTCACTGTTGTGGTCTCTCCCGTTGCGGAGCACAGGCCCCGGACGCGCAGGCTCAGCAGCCATGGCTCACGGGCCGAGCCCCTCCGCGGCATGTGGGATCTTCCCGGACCGGGGCACGAACCCTTGCCCCCTGCATTGGCAGGCGGACTCTCAACCACTGCGCGACCAGGGAAGCCCCTCTTTTTTCCCTTTACTGTATCTTTCATGCTATTTCCATCCTTGCTGTCTGCTTCTGCTTGTGCCCTCCTTCTTAGGGCTGCCTGCCAACACCTCTAATGCAGTGCTATTTTAGTAGATTCAAACTCAGATGTCCCACAAGTTAAGCAGGTAATGTCAACGAGGTCTGCCTGTTGGAAGGGAGCAGCCTCACCTCACCTTCAGTGAATGTAGCCCCAGATGTGGGCCGAGGCTTGCCAGGGCTGCCATGAATAAATTATTTTATATTTTTAATGTTATGTTATTTCAAGAAGCCAAAAATCTGGATTTTCATATGAAATCTCCAGAAATTATAAATGTTGGCAAAATAATTCATATTCTAAAAAATACTGTGCAGCCCAAAGAAAACATTGACTCCAATGGGTACCATTTGCAAGTTCTGGCTTAAACCCGTCAGTGACCCTCCCCAAGAAGGGGCCAGTGGCCTGAGACAAAGTCTCAACCCTATCACACCCAAAGTGGCCCCTATTTTATAACACATATGTGGTGACAACACCTTTACTAACCTGAAGTAATGTTTATAGATAATATATCTCCATATATAACTGTTTAGAATTCAATGTAATAGTCTAAGTTTGATCCAAAGGGAAAAGAAAAGAAAAATAATTAAAAATGGGGTAATATGTAGTTTGATGAACGTACTCAAATGCAGCTACACTGTAAGATTTCTAGAATGCCCTCCAAGGAATGGTACCAACCCTGGTTAGATTCTTTCTTGTGGAATGAGCAAGGTCTGTCCTGGAGGGCGTTTTCTCCTGGCCCCTCCCCGCTTGTGGCAAGAGCTGCTACTTGGGAGTCACCATCAATTTTGTTCCTAAACTTGATTTGGGGACATTTTACTCATGGCCAAGAGAAAAAAGAACTGCTGTGAGACTACCCCATCCCTTTGGGATTTCCTCCCCCAAATATCTCTTCCCATTTCCTGGTTCCCACTCTTTCCTGGGTACCAGATCCCTTCCAAGGTACAGGTGACTGTACCTCAAAATGGAAGAAACATAGAAGCATATCCCCATTTTCCGATTTAAATTAAAGGCATCAACAGAGATAAGATTTTGCTAACATCACAAATTGCATTTGAGTATCCAATTTGTTCTAGGAGGATTAAACCTACTCTCAAAATAAATTCATTATGTGTGTGTCTCCACCGCTTATTATGTCCTTACGTTCCTATGCTTTAGTAAGTTGAAAAGGCTGTTTCAGTTCCTTTTTTAATCCCCAACTATGAATTTCTAAAGTGGAGTTTTTAATATAAATTGTGGGTTTGAATAACAAAGTATTGCTGGCAATTTTCTGCTGCTTTCACAGTTTATAAATTCTTCTCACCTTCATAAAAATCATAGGTACACATCGTATGTCCAATGAGGGTTGGGAAGTCAGGAATTTCTTTGCTACAGTTGAATAGTTCCTCAGCCAGTTCTTTGTCAAGTTCAGTACTTCTGGTGACAACATTGTCCAAGATTACCTGTTCAAACCGGGGCTTAAAAAAGGAGTCTACGGCTCTATCTGTTATTACAACAGACCCTGGTGCAATCCCTGCAGTGTGGGAATAAATAGGTGGTTACAGAAGAATGTCACTTAGGTTTACTTTTGACACATAGTATGTAATCTCTTCTGCCAACATTAATTAATGCTAGTTGCTAATGATTCTCCCCATTTTCATCTTTAAAATTATTTTCTTTTCCAAATGCAATTAAATAATAACATTCCGAACAGGCATTTACATTTGCTTTCTTTCCAGATTCACATTTACAAGTTGATTGGGTTTAAATTTCAAGACAAACATGACTCTTGGACATGCAAATTAGTACTGGCCTTCAGGTTCAAATTTGAATAAAGTAGGTCAGGAATAAACTAAATGAGCCTGCCAGAAAGTAGTTTTCATAAAGTGATGTGACTACTTGATATTTAATCTTCTCTGCAACTCCTTGATTACTATAATTTCTTTGTATCTCTGTCCTCTCTTCCTTTTGATTCTCATTACATCCATTCCCTCTTCCCCTCTCCCATCCCATGTAAATTAGGCCTCTTGGCTGACCTTCCATTGCTACAAAGTCTGGCTTGCTCCTGGGACTCAGGAACTCAAGTCTCAGGGACTTGAGAAACCATTTTCTGCCAACTGTTATTCCCCTGGCCTGGTGTGTTCCCTCATCCTCCCACACACACTTTCATCAGACCAACTTCAACTCATTCTTCTGGTGTCAGCTTAAGTCACTTCCTTCAAAAGATCTGAATCCACAGAGGGGGAAAAAATTAAAAGGCAACACAGATACATTACATTCAATTTTCCCAGGTCCAGCTTTTGACCTAGTTTTTGACCCGTTCTGATTCCTGTTTAGAGCCTGGATGAGGGGATATATATTGATAGGGCCCTAGACTCTCTCTCTGTCCTAATAGTCATCATATTTTTTGTAATTACTCATTTGTTTGTCTATTGCCCTGATAAAACATAGGCTCTATGAAGGCAAGAATAATGTCTGTCCACTGTTGTCTCCCCAGTAGCATTGTGCCTATCACATTATAGGTATTCCAATAAAAATTTGTTGAATGAGTGAATGTTTCCATAGAGATGCCATAGACAGAGATCTGCAAACTACAATCCATGGGCCAGATCCAGCCCATCTTCGTAAATAGAGCTTTATTGGAACACAGCCACATTCATTCATTTGCATATTTTCTATGATTGCTTCCACACTCTAATGGCAGAGTTGAGAAGTTGCAACAGAAACCGTATGGCCTGCAAAGCCTAAAATATTTACTGTCTGACCTTGTATAGAAAAAATTTACCAACCCCTACCATAGCACATAGCCATATCCTTCTGGGTTCTTAATAAATTCCAATGTGGATCAACATGGGGTTAATTTAGAAGATCCAGCTAGAGCCCCAAGGTAGGCTCTGATGATAGAGCCTCGGTGAGTCAGATACTTTTTAAAGAAATCAAACAAGTATCTTCTTGAATTATTCACAGTGTCCTAAAAACAGGAAAGTGACTGAGAAGGAAGTTGAAAATGTGGAAATCAAAAATGAAGTTATTCACATGACATCCTAATATTTAGATGTATTAGAGCATTTATATCCCAGTTAAAGTCTCTTAAAGGCCAAGGCACTGTTTATTTGAGTACCTCATCATAATGAAGTTTTGTTGGCTCATCTAAAGAGTGGTAACATCAGCAAAAAAAACAAACAAAAAAAACCCCAACAAGCTACACCTCCTTCATCTCCAAATCAAAGTTTTTAAAACAAAACAAACACATCTTACTGATAAGCTAAGAGTTCTTAATGAGAACAGAACTTCAAAATGATGGATAATCCACAACAGCACATTGCTTTAATTTCCCACAATTCATAGACCTTCATTGTGCTACATGGGCTATATGTATCATGTTACCATCAAACAAAAGACCTAGAATCCATGACCATGAGCTGGATGGTCAGCAGGTTGCTTTGCCCACACTGGACACTTGTTAATATCAAGGGGCAACCACAGCAGTCAGGGTGGTACATTGCATGGGCATGGGCTATGCAGACAGATCCTTGTATCCCACAACTCAAGAATTATGAGCAATCTTAATAACAGTGTTATCCATTTCATCCCCAAATTCCCTACTATTGCTTATTTGGGATAATATTGGATAAACAACAGTCCAGAAGGATGCCTGATCTAATAATGATTGCTAACATTCTCCTTCTCTTTCTGGATGGACATCCATAGATGTCCTTCTTTAATCCATCTGTGAGGGCCTTGGCTGGACTTTATTCCTGTACCACAGCTGTGGAAAGGGCATGATATTTTTGAACGTGTTTGTTTCTAGTGAAGCATGACTTAGCCACCTGTGTAATTCTAAGACCAAAATCTCAGCCTTTTTTTTTTTTTTTATAATTCCCATTCAGTCCTGTCACTCTGTCAACCAAACATTTCCAGTTACAATGCCCTGTGTGTATTTGCATTTGGTGACATAGTAGAATCATCCCCTTACAAGATCTGCTCCTGAAGAAGAGGTTGAAAAAGAAGAAGGTCTCCACAGAACTTTACCTCAGCCCAGGGTAGATGTATAAACAAGGCTCCTGACTAGCTGCCTGACCAGCCAAGGAAGAAGGGAGGAGAGGAGGCTCTGAGAAAACCTTAGGAAGCATCACCCAACTCTTCCCTAAAAGCCTGGCCTGATCTCTTCTGCTGTGTTGGTGAGGAAAAGACCCAGCCAAGAAAAGGGTAGTCACTGACATGAGCTAAAAGCAATGTTTTCCTAAGAGCTATTGATGTCTGCTTACTTAGCTGATAAACAAGGCAAATCTTAGTGATTTATTTCTTTTACTTGAGAGCACTTATAAAATTCCTAAGCTTCAAAATCTATTCGAACCCTCAAAACTTACTCTTATCCTCAAAACATATTTCCTAGCAAGTTTCCACTCCTCCCCTTAAGAACACCTAAGTCCATCTGGGCAGTGGGCTGTGGGATGTCTCACTCCAGGTTTCCATGCAGGGAAAAAGAGAAAGATTATATACACATGCATTTCCTTAAATTTTTAAAATTTTCTTTAAATTTAAATTTCTCAATTGCCTCAAGCCCAGCCCCCTGACACTTTTTAGCCCATCCGGATTTCTTCTGGGCTCTGAGTACGTTGGTGTGTTACCACACCAATAGCTTACCCTGTATGGAACAACCACTTGGATTTAATAGTATATAAATCAATCCATCTCACCTATTCCCCCTGATGTACCAATTCTGATAATGGTAACGTCACAGCACCGGGCATGGTACAGTAATTTAATGAGTTCATGAAGCATAATAGAAATGGAGGGGATGCCCATGCCATGCTGTGGAGAGAAAAGGGAAAGTCATTATACATCTTGCAGAATGATAACACACACAGGACATATTTACTTCCTTCATTACAAGTTAACAGTCCTCAGGTAAATTTACATAATCATTATGACTTTGCCATAGCTGAGGAAAACGTAAGTCAGCTCTAACCGACGCCCACATGACATGCTGATAGATGGGTCCATCTGTGACGATGAAAGAGAGACATCTCCCTGTCAGTTAAACTGAGTTCAGCCCTCATTGTCAAGAGCAGAAGGTGGGGGTGGCGTGGTGTACTGGTGTGTCAGGGCAGTGCCATTTCTCAGTTCCCCACTGGGCTCTTCACAGTGAGTTTTGAAAAAGAGCTCTTTGCAAGATTGACTTGATTTTGAGGAAATATAGATTTGGCTACCATGTATTTAGTCCTTTTCCACTATACTAAATGAAAGAGTAAATCCATCTCATTACTCTCATGTGTCCTTGTTCATTTGTTGATAATTCTGTTGAGCTCTGAAAGGCACAAGGGTAGAGATGTGGGTTACATCTACACCTAACAATTTGGAGTATATAATGGATACACATTCAGTATATAGATCATGACTGCAACTCTAGTCTTCCTCAGCATTTGGAAGAGTAGAATCAATGTCACAGAATAAGGGTCAACACAGGTTAGAGGATTTGGCCACTCCTGGTGGTTACAATATGTTCTAATAACGCTCCAGAAAGGTCCTCCATGCTGGAATCTGTAGTAGCTAGAGCTAAGTTTAGAATGGGTGTCTATTTCATTCTTAATATAACACGAGAGAGTCAAATGTGGTCTTCAGTATTCTACTCTTGGGCACAAAGACTTTGTGTGCAGAAAAGCACCAGGGGCATCTTGGCAGTTAGGTGATGGCTGACACTAATTCTTCATTAACAAATCTAGAAAACTATTACAGCCATGACCACAATATTTTCACCTGAGTTCCCTTCTTCTCACTATCAAGAATATTAAACTATGGAAACTTTGAACCTCTGGGTTTCCCATTTTTGGTTGCCATGGAACATGTTCTGACTTCCAAATGCATTGTAAGTCTCCTAGAGGCTATCAATCAAACCGGTATTAGTTGTATGTCCAAGATTCAGTAACACAATAGTACTGCGGGACTTTAACACCTCACTTATACCAATCGACATATCATCAAGACAGAAAATTAATAAGGCAACACAGATTTAAATGACACAATAGACCAGATAGATTTAATTGATATTTCTAGGACATTTCATCTGAAAACAGCAGATTACACTATCTTCTCAAGTGCACTGGTAACATTCTCCAAGATAGATCACATCTTGGGTCACAAATCAAGCCTCGGGAAATTTAAGAAAACTGAAATAATATCAAGCATCTTTTCCGACCACAACACTATGAGATTAGAAATAAATTACAGGGAAAGAAATGCAAAAAACACAAACACATGGAAGCTAAACAATACGTTACTAAATAACCAAGAGATCACTGAAGAAATCAAAGAGGAAATCAAAAGATACCTAGAGACAAGTGACAATGAAAACACGACAGCCCAAAACCTATGGGGTGCAGTAAAAGCAGCCCTAAGAGGAAAGTTTATAGCAATACAATCCGACCTCAAGAGCCAAGAAAAATCACAAATAAATAATCTAACCTTACACCTGAAAGAACTAGAGAAAGAAAAAAATAAAACCCAAAGTTAGCAGAGGGAAAGAAATCATAAAGGTCAGAGCAGAAATAAATGAAATAGAAACAAAGAAAACAATAGCAAAGATCAATAAAACTAAAAGCTAAGTCTTTGAGAAGATAAACAAAATTGATAAACCTTTAGCTAGACTCATCAAGAAAAATAGGGAGATGACTTAAATCAATAAAGTTAGCAATGAAAAAGGAGAAGTTAGGACGGACACCGCAGAAATACAAAGCATCATAAGAGACTACTACAAGCAACTCTAGGCCAATAAAATGGCATGGACAGAAATGGACAAATACTTAGAAAGGTGTAACATTCAAAGACTGAACCAGGAAGAAACAGAAAATATGAACAAACCAATCACAAGTAATCAAATTGAAACTGTGATGAAAAATCTTCCAACAAACAAAAGTCCAGGACCAGATGACTTCACAGGTGAATTCTATCAAACATTTAGAAAAGAGCTAACACCCATCTTTCTCAAACTCTTCCAAGAAATTGCAGAAGAAGGAACACTCCCAAACTCACTCTACAAAGCCACCATCACCCTCATTCCAAAACCAGACAAAGATACTACAAAAAAAGAAGGTTACAGAACAATATCACTGATGAATATAGATGCAAAAATCCTCAACAAAATACTAGCAAACAGAATCCAACAACACATTAAAAGGATCATACATCATGATCAAGTGGAATTTATCCTAGGGATGCAAGGATTCTGCAATATACAAAAAATCAATCAATGTGATACACCATATTAACAAATTGAAGAATAAAAACCATATGATCATCTCAGTAGATGCAGAAAAAGCTTTTGACAACATTCAACACCCATTTATGATAAAAACTCTCCAGAGAGTGGGCATAGAGGGAACCTACCTCAACATAATAAAGGTCATATATGACAAACCCACAGCAAACATCATTCTCAATGGTGAAAAATGGAAACCATTTCCTCTAAGATCAGGAACAAGACAAGGATGTCCACTCTTGCCACTATTATTCAACATAGTTTTGGAAGTTCTAGCCATGGCAATCAGAGAAGAAACAGAAATAACAGGAATACAGACTGGAAAAGAAGAAGTAAAACTGTCACTGTTTGCAGATGACATGATACTGTACATAGATAATCCTCAATATGCCACCAGAAAACTACTAGAGCTAATCGATGAATTTTGTAAAGTAGCAGGATACAAAATTAATGCAAGAAATTTCTTGCATTCCTATGCATTAACAACAAAAGATCAGACAGAGAAATTAAGGAAACAATCCCATTCACCATTGCAACAAAAAGAATAAAATACCTAG
The DNA here is from genome assembly GCF_949987515.2 of Delphinus delphis. Classification (NCBI taxonomy): domain Eukaryota; kingdom Metazoa; phylum Chordata; class Mammalia; order Artiodactyla; family Delphinidae; genus Delphinus; species Delphinus delphis. The sequence continues at coordinate 73,126,740 of NC_082689.1, forward strand.
AAATAAACCTACCTAAGTAGGTAAAAGACCTGTACTCAGAAAACTGTAAGACACTGATGAAAGAAATCAAAGATGACACAAACAGATGGAGAGATATACCATGTTCCTGGGTGGAAGAATCAATATTGTGAAAATGACTCTACTACCCAAAGCAATCTACAGATTCAATGCAATCCCTATCAAACTACCAATGGCACTTTTTACAGAACTAGAACAAAAAATCTTAAAATTTATATGGGGACACAAAAGACCCCGAATAGCCAAAGCAATCTTGAGGGAAAAAGTGGTGCTGGAGGAATCAGACTCCCTGACTTCAGACTATACTACAAAGCTTCAGTAATCAAGATGGTATGGTACTGGCACAAAAACAGAAATATAGATCAATGGAACAGGATAGAAAGCCCAGAGATAAACCCACACACATATGGTCAACTAATCAGTGACAAAGGAGGCAAGGATATACAATGGAGAAAAGACAGTCTCTTCAATAAGTGGTGCTGGAAAAACTGGACAGCTACATGTAAAAGAATGAAATTAGAACACTCCCTAACACCATACACAAAAATGAACTCCAAATGGATTAAAGACCTAAATATAAGACCAGACACCATAAACCTCTTAGTGGAAAACATAGGAAGAACACTCTTTGACATAAACCACAGCAAGATCTTTTTTGACCCACCTCCTAGAGTAATGGAAATAAAAATAAACAAATGGGCCCTAATGAAACTTAAAAGCTTTTGCAAAGCAAAGGAAACTATAAACAAGACGAAAAGACCACCCTCAGAATAGGGGAAAATATTTGCAAATGAATCAATGGACAAAGGATTAATCTCCAAAATATATAAACAGCTCATGCAGCTCAATATTAAAAAAACAAACCCAATCCAAAAATGGGCAGAAGATCTAAAGAGACATTTCTCCAAAGAAGACATATAGAGGGCCAAGAGGCACATGAAAATCTTCTCAACATCACTAATTATTAGTGAAATGCAAATCAAAACTACAATGAGGTATCACCTCATACCGGTCAGAATGACCATCATGAGAAAATCTACAAACAACAAATTCTGGAGAGGGTGTGGAGAAAAGGGAACTCTCTTGCACTGTTAGTGGGAATGTAAATTGATGCAGCCACTATGGAGAATAGGATGGAGGTTCCTTAAAAAACTAAAAATAGAATTACCATATGATCCAGCAATCCCACTACTGGGCATATACCCAGAGAAAACCATAATTCAAAAAGAGTCATGTACCAATATGTTCATTGCAGCACTATTTACTATAGCCAGGTCATAGAAGCAACCTAAATGCCCATTGACAGATGAATGGATAAAGATGTGGTACGTATATACAAGGGGATATTACTCAGCCATTAAAAGGAATGAAATTGGGTCATTTGTAGAGACGTGGATGGATCTAGAGACTGTCATACAGAGTGAACTATGTCAGAAAGAGAAAAACAACTATTGTATATTAACACATATATGTGGAATCTAGAAAAATGGTACAGATGAACCGGTTTGCAAGGCAGAAATAGAGACACAGATGTAGAGAACAAACGTATGGACACCAAGGGGGGAAAGCGGCCGGGGGTGGAGTTGGTGGTGGGATGAATTGGGAGATTGGGATTGACGTATATACACTAATATGCATAAAATAGATAACTAATAAGAACCTGCTGTTTAAAAAAATAAAATAAAATTCAAAATAAATGAACAATGCTAAAGGAAAAAAAATAAGTAAAAATGATAAACCCCCCCAATAAAGACAGCAATTAATCAGTTAAATAAAAGCAAGTACAATATCAACAAAGAGAAACAAATAAAACTTATATTCTATCACCCATTGACAAAATAATACCAAAACATTAGAAAAAAATGATCTGAATTGATACATGAAATACACACAAAACAGCTGTTATAGCAGACTATTTGAAGAATAGAGAAAATTTGAAGGAAACTTTAGAGAGTTACATACATACATACACACATACATGCATACAAGTATAGATGATAGATGGAAGGATAAAGAAAGAAGGAAAAAAAGAGAAAGAAGGAAAAGAAAGAAAGAAAAAGGAAGGAAGGAAGAAAGGAAGAGAAAGAGAGAAAGAAAGAAAGAAATCAGATAGATGGGTAGATACATACACAAAAGATGGAAACATGTATATCAGTAATTCTGAATATGGCTACAGTTCCTTATTCGCATTTTTCTGTATTTTTTAAGTTGATCAAAATTAAAAACATTACTTAATCAAAAAAAATGTATATCCAAGATTAACAAGACTGGACTCTACCACTAATGAATAAACTCTCTAAATCTCATTTCCTCAATTGTATATTAAGAAAATGAACCATTATTTAATCTATTAGGTTCCTCCTAAATCAGATATTTAATAGGTTTATGATTATCACTTAATATGTGTCACGGTGATAAAATGACAAATGGGCTTGTATGTTTCTGCTAGACTCTCTCTCTTTCTCTCTTTCTCTGTCTCGCTCGCTCGCTCTCTCTCTCTCTCACACACACACACACACACACACACACTCCTCAGCAGCTGCTGGAGAGGAAGAATTTTCAAAGAAGTGGTCTCAACTGGAAATCCTCTTTCTGCCTAGTGAGACTCATTTCTAATTGTCTGACCCCTCTGGACATGATGCATATTTCAGTTCTTTTTCCCTGATGGACAGCAGGATCAGTCTACTGCCATTTTTATATCTTACTCTGAAGTTTTACTACTTGTTTATGATAGTTTCACATTTTTATAAATTTTACTTTTCTGTCCTTACCCATTTATTGTGCAAAGAAAAGGACAAAGAGTTGTAGTCTAAAAGTCAAGCAAAAGTTAGCAAGACAAAATGTGCCAAGATCTGGGGATACTCAGTTTCTTTCTAATGTAGCTTCCTGTAATTGTTGAATGAACAAATGAACGAATGGATTCTCCCATGTGAGCCCAAAGCAGGTTTCATGTATTTTGTCCCAGAGGGGAGACCAACTTGGCTGTCCCACCGGTGTTGCATAATTTTCCCTTCTTCGGTCTAGGCTTCCAGCCATGATCATCCATCCTTCCATCTCCACGTGCTATAGAGCAATTGATAGTTATTCCCCGGTGCGGGAGTCACATATAATCCAGCTCCTTAGAATTATCACATCTCTGCAGTGGATTCTTCCCTTGTCACCTGGCATGCTTAGCTGTGCCCCTTATGAGGACTGCAGTGTACAGATATGTACAGACTCAGAGCTATTGTTTCCGAATACAGCCCTGTGGCAGAGAGACCCACTTGGAAGGCAAGCTGGGTGCACACGCATGTACGTTCCGCTAAGTGTATGCTATCCTGAGTCCAAGAGGGAAACGGTCTCTGTGTTCCCTAAAATTGCAAGTCATTCCACTTTCATATTGTCTCAGGACACTGTGTGTCCAGAGCTGTTAACATATTCTAAATACAGGAAAGCAGTTTGCAAGAGCTCCATGGAAATGTATTAGCAGCTTTTCAGTGAGCTTATTACAGTGTTAAATGGCACAACTTGGGTAATCCTGAAAATTGGCCCCTGTGTACTAAAAGCCCAACATTCCCAAAGCTGGATAAAGGGTAGAGGAGAAAAAATTGCTGGTGGCTTATTAATCAGTTACAAGCTAAAGAGAGGAAATGTGCTTTGAGGGTTTTTTCTCCTAACTTGCATAGCTAAGTGGTAACTAATAAAGCAAACCAAAGTAGCACTGAATGTTATTTTCTGCCCCTAGGACTTTTTCCAACTATGAATGTCACACCTGGACACTTAATTTATTGTGTGAAAATGCAAAGCAGGAGGGGAAAAAGAACTCCTGTATTTGGAAGTTCCCACTTTCTTTTGCTAGCTTGTGATGACTATGTGACGTGCAGCCATTGAGTACTTACACTGATAGAGAGCACGGGACCAATTTTGTACATACAATATCTGTCAGTCCCGGCACAGATGTCCTTAACGTCTTCTTCACTGTCTTCCAATCTGAGTTCCTTGTGCATAAACAGTGCAAATGCTTTCATTCTGTTAGGGCTTCCACCAACGCAGACAAACTGTTAATAAAAATAAACAATAACCTGCCTTAGTAACTGGGATAAAAAGCAAGGGTCAGCTTTCAACTTTAATGTTTTTATTTTTCAATTATATTCTTAAGGGTATATGTAGATGTTATGGGTTATGTTCATGAGTTAACTAATTGGCATCATTACCCGGTAAATAAGGCAACCAGAAACATAGTTTATGTACATAATTAGTAATGAAAAAGATAATCACAAAATCAAAATAAGTGTTGATTTTGTTCAGGTGGGTGTTTCCTGGTGTTTTTGTCATGGTGAACATCAAGAAGCATCTTAAGTGGACATAGGCAGCTTATTGTTGGGCATTAGCGGGCTATAGGCTTAATGTGTCAATTCCGAGGACATGGAAATACATAACATGAGAACTATAAGTTTAGATGTGTTTTCTGATTCCACATTCCCAATCATACGTTTTTATTATAAAATATACTATGTTAATTTAAAGCTTTAAAGAAAACACATCAAGACTCTTTCCAACTTCTCATTCAGAAGACATTTTCATGGAACAAGCCTTATCATTGTAGACTAGAAATCTCACTACGGTATTTCTTCATTTCCAACAATTTGGTTTTATTTTTGTCTTATTCACATTTTAACATCTCTGAAATTACAATATGGATTGTAGTCAAGGGTGTCAAATCTAATAAAATATGGTAATAAAATTGTCTGGTGGTTGCTTGTGCAATAGCCTCTTAGGGGTACATCAGTCCCAGGGATGGGAGAGGTGGATATCAGAGAGAGGATGGACATGGCCTAAGAGCAGCGTGGATGAGCAGCCAGACTGGTGGGGACCAGGGCTCAGCAGTGGGGAGGAGGAGTGGCAGCAGATGTCAGAGACCCGAGGAAGCACAGCCCACAGAAAGGTGCCAGGTGCAAAGTCATTCTGGAATCTGAGCTGAGCAGTGAGGTGCACAGAGTCTGAAGAGGCTCCAAGTCAGAGAGATAAGGCAACACAATGGTTTAAGGACTAACCTTTGAGGTTAGAGAAGCCTGGCTTTGCACCCCAACCCTGTATCTGATTAAGTAGTTTGTTCAGTGTTATACGTGTAATCTCTACGTGCCTCAGATTATCACCTCCAAAATAGAAACAAACAAACAAACAAAAACACCGTAGTATCCTTCAGAGGGTTTTTGTGAGGATAAGATGAGATTGAACATGATAGGGGACAAAGCCAGGCACTTTCTGAGTGGTCAACAAATGGCAACTTCCGTTTTTCATATCATAGAGCAATTTCCTGGCCCTGCTTTTGAGCTTGCTTATTTGTTTCTGTATTTTTGGAATTTAGTGCAAATGAAACTAGTTCAAATCCAGTAAGGAAAAGGCAGCTGGTAGTGCCTGACTGATGTGGGCAGCATTAGGCAGAGCTTCAGAAGGATTGCCAGTGAGGCCCCTCACAAGGATAAAGAGTATCTGCCCAAGGAAATAACTAACTGAGGTTGTAGAATTAGGTGCCCTATTCACAATTCACTGTGAGTATTGGGTGGTCTCATTACATGATGCATTTTGTTTCCATTTAGCAATAATTCCTATGCCACCCTCATTCTCGATGGTGGGATGTAATTATCCTTTTATCCAGGCCCTCTGCCTCTCTTCTACCCTCATTATTATCTTTTCTGTGTCTTCTTATGAGTTTCTCTGTTGGGGCCTAAAGTTGGTAATGAACTGCAATGAAAGTTAGCCATCAAGGCTGAGTAGCAAAGAGGATAAGACCATGGTCTAAGGTAAGTTTTTAAATTAGCATTGATTATTTGTGAAATATTCCCCTCTGTTCGTATGGACAGTTAAGACTTGGCTCAAGATCCAAGTACAAGGAGGTCATTTTTGTTGTTGTTATTTCCTTTTTACAAAATACAGTAGTTTGAAAATAACCTCAGTGTGTGGTGCCAGTAAATGTAAATTACAACTATTCAGATTGACCATAAAACCAAAACAGATGTTGGAATAGCTTGTGGTTTGAATTCTTCTTTGAACTTAGATATTGCTGTAATCAACAGGAATTTCTGAATGTTTCTGGAGACATAAAGATGATAAGTGTAGACAAAAGCGTTTTTGTTCTTGAAGACTTACTTCTAAATCAGACTTACTAAATATCACCTATTGACACAATTTTCAGTCTGGCTGCTTTGACGAGGAGTAAAATATGGCTGAAGACCACCAACCAACAATGACTTTAAGTGACACTTTCTGTGATTTATGTCCCCCCCAAAAAATTATCATTTGTCCTGGTTTTATCAAAGAAGATAGAAATGTCTTGGGAAGGAGTCTGAAGCATTACAAAACTATGTTAAGGACTTTGCCTAAAGACTGCCAGAATGAACTCACTTTCAAATATGCCTAGTGTCTTGAAAGACTTAGCTTTGCCATGTTGTATTTATCTGGTCCTACTGCAGTATATGTATTTTGTCTGTTAATAAAGGAGTATAGAGACTTAAAATACATATTACATAGTATTGTAAGATAATGCTTTTCCATGTTACTTGAGATTTCTAGGGAGAGATTGGAGGGTACCAGTTAGTGATCTTATAAAAGATATATTTGGAGGTTGAATTTGAGTAGATAACTTCTAAAGATACTCCACTATATTTTTCAACTGATTGATTGATTCAAGTCTATATGACAAAAGACATTAGCTGTTTACCAAACTCTTCCCCCTTCTTTCTGGGCACACTACTAAACTCAACTTCCCAGCCTCCTCTTCAGGTAGATGAGACCATATGCCTGAGTTCCAGCTACTAGAATGTGAACAGAAATGGTGTCGCTTCCAGTTCTAACACATAGAAATCTCCCATTGGTGATCCTATAGATTGTCTTCTGTTTGTCTGCTGAATGGGCGCTGACACCCAGTGAAACTTTGCAAGGCACTCCTTGAAGATGACAGAGCAACAAGATAGAAGGAGCCTGGGTCCCTAATCACCAGTTGGAAGAAAGCCACTGATTGACCAGGAGCACCCACTTGGTACTCAGTGTGAGTGAGAAACAAACTTACATTGTGTTAAGCCACTGATATTTTGAAGTAGCAACTAACAAAACCTTTTAAGTACAGTAAGTAAGAAAATGAATAAAATAGGAATGGTTGTCAGAATCTTTAAGATTTAAAATTTTACACACCCAGAGTTCTCCTTTTCTTTGAAGATAGTGCTGTTAATAATGATTATCATCTCTGTGAAGACAAGGCTGAGTTTTCAGGTACTGATGGATTATGTCCTCTCTTATTAGCTAGAATTGCTACCCTGGAATTTAAGGGAGTTGAGAAATTGAACCTAGCATGTTCTTATTCAAAGATAAGAACGTAACTGGAAGGAGGCAAGTTTCTGAGAAGAGCATCTATAAATATAAGTCAGGCTTTACCTGTTGCCTCTAAAGAATAGGTTAAACAGCCAATTCTGATCATTTGGAACTACGTTACCTGCTCCCCAATCTACACCCCCCCCCACACACACACACTTTTGCCTCCTATCCATCAAAATGGCCCAATCAATAGAGTTGTTCTCTAGTAGAAAAAAATGAGTTCTAAACCAGAGCATGTCTTTTTATCCAAAAGAGAATCTATTGAAATTGTCCACAACCAGGTGGATTATGAGCTTATAAGGTTGGATAGTGGTTATGATGAAGTATGAGAATAAGTGCTGATAAAAATCTAGGCAGGTAGAGGAGAGACAGATACCTAGATATGTAAATTATAGATCACTTTCTATCTCAAAAACATCAGTCTATTTAGTTATTAATTAGATGTTCATGTTAGTTTATTAATTATGATAGATCATTTAATTAATCAGAATTATCCTTATGTAAGGGTCCTGGAAAAGTCATTGTGAAGCATGAACCTCAAACCTAACATTTGAATTCAGGTAAAGTCCAATTAATGAGTATCAAAGACAGCCTTGATCAATTTACTCTTGGAGCATAAACATCAGAAACAGCAGTAGGAAGAGATGAAAAGATGAAGCAAAAGATTGAGGGAAGGCCATGAAAGAGCAAAGAGCCGCTGACTGCAGAGGAGTAGGGAAATGGGCGGGTCACATCAGATGAGCCCACACCATCACACCTGTGCCCTAGGAAAGATGGCAGGGGGAGGGAGCAATGTAGCCCCTACTGTTAATGAATATCATAGATTTATTTCTTCTCCTCCCCACCCTGCCACCCTTCCTTCCTTCTCCTCCTCCTCCTTCTTTGTCTAGCTAACCGCCTCCTCCTCTTCCTCCCCTTTCTTCAATGCCCCCTGTCAATTAATAGACTATTCTCAGTTATGATGACTCAAAAAGCCCAGCTAGTGCAGTGGGCAAGAACCCTGGAAATTGGACTTAGAAGAATTTGGTCCAAGTCCTAGCTCTGCCACTATATGGTGTAATTTGTTAACCACCTTTGACCACTCTGAATTCAATTTCCTTGTTTTATGGAGGAAATGAATATCTGCTACACCCACCTAAAAGAGGGAATGTGAAGATTTGAGGTAGTGGGTCTGAGAGCTTTTATTTTTGTTCTTGTAATTGCTAAAGGAGTGAATAAAAGTCAGATGAAAACTGCACAATTCTCTAGCGGTGGGACTGTGATTAGGTGTAGGCCTTTTAGAAAACAAAAAAAAATTTTTTAAGTTCATTCCCTTTGACCATTTCTGTAAATCTTAATAGACTTAAATGTAAAAAAAATTATAGGTACAAAAATATCCATTTGAGTGTGTTTATGATAGAAAATACTTCAACATTAAAGTCAATAGTAGACTATGTAATGTATGGCACAGGCGCTTGGCATCCATAAACCATGTGTTTCAAAGAGAACACTATAATATGGGGAAATGTTAATGACATAAAGTTAAGTGAAAAACACAGACTGTAAAGTTATGTAATTCCAACTATTTAAAAATCTATTTGTTAAAAAGAACTGAAAGAAAAGAAAATAGGTTGATGGCATCGTTGTTTAGCTGGTAGGGGTTTTTTTAGACGTGTTTTTAAAAATCATTGTTCTAGATTGGTTCAAGATGACAGAGTAGAAGGACATGCACTCACTCCCTCTTGCAGGAGCACTGGAATCACAACTAACTGCTGAACAATCATTGACAGGATGACACTGGAACTCACCAAAAGAGATACCCCACACCCAGAGACAAAGGAGAAGCCTCAGTGAGATGGCAGTAGGGGTGCAATCACAATAAAATCAAATCCCATAACCACTAGGTGGGTGACTCACAAACTAGAGAACAATTATACCACAGAAGTCCACTCACTGGAGTGAAGGTTCTGAGCCCCACATCAGGCTTCCCAACCTGGGGGTACAGCAGTGGGAGGAGGAATTCCCAGAGAATCAGACTTTGAAGGCTAGTGGGATTTGACTGTAGGACTTTGACAGGACTGGGGGAAACAGAGACTCCACTCTTAGAGGGTACACACAAAGTAGTGTGCACATCAAGACCCAGAGGGAAGGAACAGTGACCCCATAGGAGACTGAACCAGACTTACCTGCTAGTGTAGAGGGTCTCCTGCAGAGGTGGGGGGTGGCTCTGGCTCACTGTGGGGACAAGGACACTGGAAGCAGAAGTTCTGGGAAGTACTTCTTGGCATGAGCCCTCCCGGAGTCCACCATTAGCCCCAGCAAACAGCCTATAGCCTCCAGTGCTGGGCTGCTTCAGGCCAAACAACCAACAGGGAGGGAACTCAGCCCCACCCATCAGCAGACAAGCAGATTAAAGTTGTACTGAACACTGCCCACCAGAGCAACACCCAGCTCTGCCCACCACCAGTGCCTCCCATCAGGAAGCTTGCACAGGCCTCTTAGATAGCCTCATCCACCAGAGGACAGACAGCAGAAGGAAGAAGAAATACAATCCTGCAGCCTGTGGAACGAAAACCACATTCACAGAATGATAGAAAAAATGAAAAGGCAGAGGACTATGTATCAGATGAAGGAAAATGGTAAAACCCCAGAAAAACAACTAAATGAAGTGGAGATAGGCAACCTTCCAGAAAAAGAATTCAGAATAATGATAGTGAAGATGATCCAGGACCTTGGAAAAAGAATGGAGGCAAAGATCGAGAAGATGCAAGAAATGTTTAACAAAGACCTAGAAGAATTAAAGAACAAACAAACAGATGAACAACACAATAACTTAAATGAAAAATACACTAGAAGGAATCAATAGCAGAATAACTGAGAAGTGACCTGGAAGACAGAGTGGTGGAATTCACTGCTGCAGAACAGAATAAAGAAAAAAGAATGAAAAAAAATGAAAACAGCCTAAGAGACCTCTGGGACAACATTAAACACAACAACATTCACATTATAGGGGTCTCAGAAGGAGAAGACAGACAGAAATGACCTGAGAAAATATTTGAAGAGATTATAGTAGAAAATTTCCCTCACATGGGAAAGGAAATAGCCACCCAAGTCCAGGAAGAGCAGAGAGTCCCATATAGGATAAACCCAAGGATAAACACACCGAGGCAATAGTAATTAAATTGACAAAAATTAAAGGCAAAGAAAAATTATTAAAAGCAACAAGGGAAAAATGACAAATAACATATAAAGGAACTCCCATAAGATTAACAGCTGACTTCTCAGCAGAAATTCTACAAGCCAGAAGGGAGTGGCACGATATATTTAAAGTGATGAAAGGAGAGAACCTACAACCAAGATTACTCTACCCAGCAAGGATCTCATTCAGATTTGACGGAGAAATCAAAAGCTTTACAGACAAGCAAAAGCTAAGAGAATTCAGCACCACTGAACCAGCTCTACAACAAATGCTAAAGGAACTTCTCTAAGTGGGAAACACAAGAGAAGAAAAGGACCTACAAAAATAAACCCAAAACAATTAATAAAATGGTAATAGGAACATACATATCGATAATTAACTTAAATGTCACTGGATTAAATGCTCCAACCAAAAGACACAGGCTCGCTGAATGGATACAAAAACAAGACCCACATATATGCTGTCTAGAGACAACCACTTCAGACCTAAGGATACATACAGACTGAAAGTGAGGGGATGGAAAAAGATATTCCATGCAAATGGAAATCAAAAGAAAGCTGGGGCTTCCCTGGTGGGGCAGTGGTTGAGAGTCCGCCTGACAATGCAGGGGATGCGGGTTCATGCCCCGGTCTGGGAGGATCCCACGTGCTGCGGAGCGGCTAGGCCCGTGAGCCATGGCTGCTGGGCCTGTGCATCCGGAGCCTGTGCTCTGCAACAGGAGAGACCACAACAGTGAGAGGCCTGTGTACCGCAAAAAAAAAAAAAAAAAGAAAGAAAGCTGGAGTAGCAATACTCATATCAGATAAAGTAGACTTTAAAATAAAGAATGTTGCAAGAGACAAGGAAGGACACTACATAATGATCAAGGGATCAATCCAAGAAGAAGATATAACATTTATAAATATATATGCACCCAACATAGGAGCACCTCAATACATAAGGCAAATGCTAACAGCTGTAAAAGAGGAAATCAACAGTAACACAATAATAGTGGGGCACTTTAACACCTCACTTACACCAATGGACATATCATGCAGACAGAAAATTAATAAGCATGGACTTGAGGACACGGGGAGGGGGAAGGGTAAGCTGGGACGAAGTGAGAGAGGGGCATTGACATATATACACTACCAAATGTAAAATAGATAGCTAGTGGGAAGCAGCCACATAGCACAGGAGATCAGCTCAGTGCTTTGTGACCCCCTAGAGGGGTGGGATAGGGAGGGTGGGAGGGAGACGCAAGAGGGAGAGGATATGGGGATATATGTGTACGTATAGCTGATTCACTTTGTTATACAGCAGAAACTAACACAACATTGTGAGGCAATTATACTCCAATAAAGATGTTAAAAAAAAAAAAGAAAATAAGGAAACAGAGGCTTTAAAAGACACAAAAGACCAGATTGATTTAATTGATAATTATCAGACATTCCATCCCAAAATAGCAGATTACACTTTCTTCTCAAGTGCACAGGTAACATTCTCCAGGATAGATCACATCTTGGGTCACAAATCAAGCCTCGGGAAGTTTAAGAAAACTGAAATCATATCAAGCATCTTTTCCGACCACAACACCATGAGATTAGAAATAAATTACAGGGAAAGAAACGTAAAAAACACAAGCACATGGAAGCTAAACAATACGTTACTAAATAACCAAGAGATCACTGAAGAAATCAAAGAGGAAATGAAAAAATACCTAGAGACAAGTGACAATGCAAACACGGCGGACCAAAACCTATGGGGTGCAGCAAAAGCAGTCCTAAGAGAGAAGTTTATGGCAATACAATCCTACCTCAAGAAACAAGAAAAATCGCAAATAAATAATCTAACCTAACATCTAAAGGAACTAGAGAAAGAAGAACAAACAAAACCCAAAGTTAGTAGATGGAAAGAAATCATAAAGGTCAAAGCAGAAATAAATGAAATAGAAACAAAGAAAACAATAGCAAAGATCAATAAAACTAAAAGCTGGTTCTTTGAGAAGATAAACAAAATTGATAAACCTTTAGCTAGACTCATCAAGAAAAATAGGAAGACTTAAATCAATAAAGTTAGCAATGAAAAAGAAGTAACAACGGGCACCGCAGAAATACAAAGCATCATAAGAGACTACTACAAGCAACTCTATGCCAATAAAATGGACAGCCTGGAAGAAATGGACAAATTCTTAGGAAGGTATAACCTTCCAAGACTGAACCAGGAAGAAACAGAAAATATGAACAAACCAATCACAAGAAAATATGAACAAACCAATCACAATTCAATCAAATTGAAACTGTGATGAAAAATCTTCCAACAAACAAAAGTCCAGGACCAGATGACTTCACAGGTGAATTCTATCAAACATTTAGAAAAGAGCTAACACCCATCTTTCTCAAACTCTTCCAAAAAATTGCAGAGGAAGGAACACTCCCAAACTCATTCTACGAGGCCACCATCACCCTGATTCCAAAACCAGACAAAGATACTACAAAAAAAGAAAGTTACAGACCAATATCACTGATGGATATAGATGCAAAAATCCTCAACAAAATGCTAGCAAACGGAATCCAACAACACACTAAAAGGATCATGCAGCATGATCAAGTGGGATTTATACCAAGGATGCAAGGATTCTTCAATATACAAAAAATCAATCAGTGTGATACACCATATTAACAAATTGGAGAATTAAAAACCACATGATCATCTCAGTAGATGCAGAAAAAGATTTTGACAACATTCAACACCCATTTATGATAAAAACTCTCCAGAAAGAGGGCATAGAGGGAACCTACCTCAACACAATAAAGGCCATATACGACAAACCCACAGCAAACATCATTCTCAATGGTGAAAAGCTGAAAGCATTTCCTCTACGATCAGGAAAAAGACAAGGATGTCCACTCTTGCCACTGTTATTCAGCATAGGTTTGGAAGTCCTAGCCATGGCAATCAGAGAAGAAAAAGAAATAAAAGGAATACAAATTGGAAAAGAAGTAAAACTGTCACTGTTTGCAGATGACATGATACTGTACATAGATAATCCTCAATATGCCACCAGAAAACTACTAGAGGTAATCGATGAACTTGGTAAAGTTGCAGGATACAAAATTAATGCACAGAGGGACTTCCCTGGTGGTGCAGTGGTTAAGAATCTGCCTGCCAATGCAGGGGACATGGGTTCAAGCCCTGGTTCAGGAAGATCCCACATGCCGCGGAGCAATTAAGCCCGTGTACCACAAATACTGAGCATGCGCTCTAGAGCCTGCAAGCCACAACTACTGAGCCCGCATGCCACAACTAGTGAAGCCCACGTGCCTCGAGCCCGTGCTTTGCAACAAGAGAAGCCACCACAATGAGAAGCCCACGCCCCGCAGCAAAGAGTAGCCCCCACTCGCCACAGCTAGAGAAACCCCACGCAAAGCAACGAAGACCCCATTGCAGCCAAATAAATAAATAAAAATTAATGCACAGAAATCTCTTGCATTCCTATACACTAACAACAAAAGATCAGACAGAGAAATTAAGGAAACAATTCCATTCACCATTGCAACAAAAAGAATAAAATACCTAGGGAAACAAAAGACCTGTATGCAGGAAACTGTAAGACACTAATGAAAGAAATGAAAGATGATACAAACAGATAGAGAGATATACCATGTTCTTGGATTGGAAGAATCAATATTGTGAAAATGACTCTACCTCCAAAGCAATCTACAGATTCAGTGCAATCCCTATCAAATTACCAATGGCATTTTTTACAGAACTAGAACAAAAAATCTTAAAATCTGTGTGGAGACACAAAGACCCTAATAGCCAAAGTAATCTTGAGGGAAAAAAACAGAGCTGGAGGAATCAGACTCCCTGATTTCAGACTATACTACAAAGCTTCAGTAATCAAGACAATATGGTACTGGCACAAAAACAGAAATATAGATCAATGGAACAGAATAGAAAGCCCAGAGATAAACCCACGCACCTATGGTCAACTAATCAATGACAAAGGAGGCAAGGATATACAATGGAGAAAAGACAGTCTCTTCAATAAGTGGTGCTGGGAAAATGGGACAGCTTCATGTAAAAGAATGAAATTAGAACACTCTCTAACACCATACACAAAAATAAACTCAAAATGAATTAAAGACCTAAATGTAGGACTGGACACTATAAAACTCTTAGAGGAAAACATAGGAAGAACACTCTTTGACATAAATCACAGCAGTACATGTTTTGATCCACCTCCTAGAGTAATGGAAATAAAAACAAAATAAACAAATGGGATGTAATGAAACTTAAAAGCTTTTGCACAGCAAAGGAAGCCATAAACAAGATGAAAAGACAATCCTCAGAATGGTAGAAAATATTTGCCGACAAATCAATGGACAAAGGATTAATCTCCAAAATATATAAAGAGCTCATGCAGCTCAATATTAAAAAAAACAAACAACCCAATCCACAAATGGGCAGAAGACCTAAAGAGACACTTCTCCAAAGAAGACATACAGATGGCCAAGAGGCACATGAAAATCTGCTCAACATCACTAATTATTAGAGAAATGCAAATCAAAACTACAATGAGGTATCAGCTCACACCAGTTAGAATGGGCATCATCACAAAATCTACAAACAGCAAATGCTGGAGAGGGTGTGGAGAGAAGGGAACCCTCTTGCCCTGTCGGTGGGAATGTAAATTGATACAGCCACTATGGAGAACAGTGTGGAGGTTCCTTAAAAAACTAAAAACTAGAATTATCATATGACCCAGCAATCCCACTACTGGGCATATATCCAGAGAAAGCCATAATTTAAAAAGACACATGCACCCCAATGTTCATTGCAGCACTATTTACAATAGTCACATCATGGAAGCAACCTAAATGCCCATTGACAGACGAATGGATAAAGAAGATGTGGTACATATGTACAAGGGAATGTTACTCAGCCATAAAAAGGAACAAAATTGGGTCATTTGTAGAGACATGGATGGATCTAGAGACTGTCATACAGAGTGAAGTAAGTCAGAAAGAGAAAAACAAATATCGTATATTAACACATATATGTGGAATCTAGAAAAATGGTACAGATGAACCAGTTTGCAAGGCAGAAATAGAGACACAGATGTAGAGAACAAACATATGGACACCAAGCGGGGACAGCTGGGGTCAGGGGGTGAGTGGTGGTGGTGGGATGAATCGGGAGATTGAGATTGACATATATACACTAATATATATAAAATAGGTAACTAATAAGAACCTGCTGTATTAAATTTAATATAAAAAATAAAAATCTTTGTTCTTATTTATATTTTCCCAATTTTAAATAATGAACATGAGTCATTTTTATAATTAACATATATATTAAGATAAATAATACTGACATAAAATTTTCCTAGTAGCATTCCAGAAACAATTATTTCATAATATTTTTTATGAAATAACAAAAATCTTAATAATATGAAATATTGAATAATGGTTGTTTTCAAGAAGTGGTATAAGATAGTATTTTTAGTTTTGTTGAGTTATTTCATGATTTGATAAAATGAGAATTAGTGAGGTTCACCTATAATTGAAGATGTTAAATAGTGAACTGAATCGTAATGAATTCTGAACACCCAGCAGTATTGTCAGTAAAATTGTATTTATCTTTAGGGACCAGAAGAGTCAAATAACCATGTTTGCATTAGATTTAGTTTGGGAACGTTTATATCTTGTTAAGGTGGAAATGACTGTTCATGATGTACACATTCTAAATTGTTTCAGAGAACGAGCACAGCTTTTGTTCTTATGGGGACCTCTGACATTTCTCTAGCCAAAGGTGTAAAGTTTATGTTAGGAAAATAAGGAGAAATATCACCAGGGGAAACTCAATTTTTTTTCCTAAAGTTAGAAATACTTTTACCTTTACATCCCCAAACATTTCTGGTAGGTTGTGTGTTTTTGTTCCTAAATCCAAGTGATAGAGAACATCTTCATCCATAGAGTCCAGGTAAGGATTTTTAACATGAACAAAACCTTTTCTGAAAAAAATAATAAAAGAAGGTGTAAAGGAATTTGGAGGGATACCACACAAAAGGGAAATATCAGTTTACACCTATGAAAACCACTAGCCCAAATATTGGACAAAAACCTTCATTTAGGATTAATTGATTTGTAAGGAAGCAATGTGGTATAATAATGAATAAAAATGGCTAATATTTGTTGTGCACTTACTATGTACCAGGCATAGCATTAAGCATGAAAATTTTACAATGTCATGAAAACTGCATATAATAAACACATTACCTCGTTTAATCCCATGACCATTCTATTAGGTAAGTAATACTAATAATTCATAAGAAGCCAAGCCTTACAGAAGTTGAGAAACTTGTGCAAGATTATACAACCAGTAGATTACAGAACAGTCATTTCTACCCAATTCTGTCCAGCCCTGGTGGCTATTTTCTTTCTTCGAAAGAGAGGCTGTGTAACATAAGCTACTGGGCTCTGGAATCAGACTGCCTGGATTCCCCTGCCAGTTCAACCATATATATACTAATTATGCAACCTTGGGTATATTATTTTGTCTTTGTTGTTTGGCTTCCTCATCTGTAAGATTGGTATAGTGAAAATAATAACTGCTTTGCAAGATTGCCTAAGGCCTGAATGAGATAATGTTTGTAACACAGCTGATGTACAGTGAACATAGAATAACTAACTCTCATTCTTATACTTCCCAACATGGAGGACCTGACAGGTACTAGTTTTAGAAAGACTGACATGAAAAAGTAGGGTGTGGCAAAGAATGCAATGTGTTCATCAAACCCCAGTTCTTTTTCCTCCTGGGCACATTGCTAGACCACATTCCCAGCTTCTCTTACAGTAAAGTGAGGTCATATGACTGAGTTCTGGCCATTGGAATGTGGGTGGAAGTGATGTGTCTACTTCTAGGCCTGGCTCCCAAAAAACTAGTATCTCCCTCAAATTTGTTTCTCTTCCTCTCTCTCTCAGTGGATGTGCAGAGTAGACACCAGTCCTTTACTCCATCAGCCTGTTTTGGATTGAGCAAGAAGCCACTGACATTTTAAGCAGCATTAGCCTGCTGACCAATAAGAGGTTCTTTGTTAACATACTATAAAATGATCTTTTTTCATTAGAAGATCTAAATGAGAAGTAAGTGAAGCAGGATGATGGGGTCAAAACAGAAAGCTGAGTAGGATCCTGGAGAGACTGAATGTAGGTATAATAGAAAAAGGAAGACTAAACAGGCACAGAGTTCTAAAGCAACAGGATTTAGAGCTTATAAAAAAGAAATGCTCAAGAAAAAGCGTGAAGGAAAAGAAGTGAGACTAAAGAGCTTGGAGAAAGGGGAAGTGATCAAGTGAAAGACCTAATTTTAGTAATCATGCAAAACCATAAGAGTACAAAATTATTGTAATAAGGAAAGTAAGACTTAAAAACAGAAGGTAAGGTAAGAAAGAGGACACTTCAAAGTAGAAACTCTATTTTCCAGCAGCCTCCTTCCACCAGATGCCCAGAAGAGAATGTGGAGATATTACTAAGAAGCCAGTGGAAAGACAAGCTTACCAGAAAGAAAGGACTACAACTAGAAGGCCTTAAAGCCATTCTTTTTTAAAAAATTCATTTTGTTGTAGTATAGTTGATTTACAATGTTGTGTTAATTTCTGCTGTACAGCAAGGTAATTCATTTATACATATACATACATTCTTTTTCATATTCTTTTCCATTATGGTTTATCCCGGGATCCTGAATATAGTTCCCTGTGCTGTACAGTAGGACCTTGTTGTTTATCCATTCTATATATACTAGTTTGCATCTGCTAATCCCAAACTCATAATCCATCCCTCCCCCGTCCCCTCTCCCCATTGGCAACCACAAATCTGTTCTTTATGTCTGTGAGTCTGTTTCTTTTTCGTAGATAAGTTCATTTGTGTCATATTTTAGATTCCACATATAAGTGGTATCATATGGTATTTGTCTTAAAGCCATTCTTGATGTCAGCCCATCACTTCATTACCCAGTGCAGTTCAGTGGTTATCCGTTTGCTCCCACTCATCTTGGGTGTGACATCCCAGCACCACCCTGGCCATATCAGCCATTCTGGTGATGCCGTGGCTGCCAGCCTTCCTGCCCTTTCCCCTACTGCATGAACACTGCCTCACACCACAGTGGATCCAGCCATCTTTACCAAGAACCATCTGGAACTTCTCTGCTCTACGGTCCTCCCATTTCCCTCCAAATACTTTAAAACATCTTAACAAAAACCTTGTATGTTTCTGTATCTCCAATGGTCCTCAACCTGACTGTGCATTAAGATCACCAGGGGGTTTTGAAGAAAATACTGTTGCTCAGGCCCCAATTAATTTAGACTCTGAAATTATTTTTTAAATCTTCCTGGATGATCTGATGTGCAGCCAAAGTTAAGAACCCCTGCTTTAGACCTTTGTTCCTGAAACATCCTTCTCCTTGCCCTCAGTTTTTTTTTTGTTTGTTTGTTTGTTTTTTTATTTTTTTTTTTTTTTGCGGTATGCGGGCCTCTCACTGTTGTGGCCTCTCCCGTTGCGGAGCGCAGGCTCCGGACGCGCAGGCTCAATGGCCATGGCTCACGGGGCCAGCCGCTCCGCGACATGTGGGATCTTCCCAGACCGGGGAACGAACCCGTGTCCCCTGCATCGGCAGGCGGACTCTCAACCACTGCGCCACCAGGGAAGCCCTGCCCTCAGTTTTTCACCTATTAGTATCCTACTCATTCTTCAAGGTCAAATTCAAATATCACCTCCTCTGTGAAGGCTTTTCCAAGTATCTTTCCTCTCTGGTCAGTATGAATTCCCCCCCACTGTGCTCCTAAAGCATTTATTTGGCATTTCATGTGTTAATTTTCTACCTTCCCAGAAAGATTTTGAATTCCCTCATGCAAGCTGTCTCATGTATCTTTTTAAATTCCTAAATATTTAAAAATTTTATTTGTTAAATTAACTGTTCAGGAAGTAGAACAGCAATACTACAAATTTCAAAAACATTTAGGACAACAGATTCTTAATTAGTTAGTGGATAGCTGGTTTCAAACAGAAAGCATTCCATGATGCACTTTCCTACATCAGAAAAAGCATCAAAGCCTCAAAGCAGAAGGACACCTTCTTTCTTCTCTTGCTGAGGGGCAGGAAGATATTTACCCACTGTCCCTTGCTAGACAAAGTGTGGTCAATGAACCAGGAGCGTCAGCAGCATCGCCTGGACAGCTTGTTAGAAATGCAAAATCTCAGTCCCTACCCTAGACATACTGAATTACAATCTGAATTTTGACTAACTCTTACGTGATTCCCATGCACATTAAAGTTTGAGAAACACTGCCATACACTTTATCTTCCAGTTTCTATTATGCTTTCGGTTTTACTCTCCCAAAACTGCTTTCACTATCTGGAGATTTTTCCTTTGGATTCCCAGCTGAATCTATGAATCATCACTCTATGAAAGAGTGTCATTCATCTACTCCAGTGAGTCAAGCTCTTAACTACATATCAGAGTCACCCGTGGTGCTTAGTACTGATACCTGGGCCCAACTCCTAGAAATTCTGATTCAGTTGGTCGAGGAGTTCTGGGACTTTGTATTTTTTAAATCACTGATCTACTCCACCTCTCCTATCTTCAAGAAGAAATTCTCAGACTGGGATAACCATTCATTATATTCTCTTGTGTTAATTATAATACTCCTCTTAATTCATTCTTTAGTTTTCTTTGATGTCTGTCCCAATGTCTAATGATCTCTTGGTCCAAAAATTGGGACAGGGAGACATCTATAGAAGATTTTTATTCCATTAGGCTCATTAAGAAGCACTTCTAAGATGTTCACTCTATCAGTGGCCAAAGGAAGGACCAATTTGGGGTATCATGCCAAATTTAACCCAGTATGAATCAGACAATTGCAATACTTCAGTCTTTCCAAGATACATAATTTTTATTAAATAGACTTGCATTTACTGTTTTCTCCTCTATCTTCTTTTTCAGTTTTTCCCAAAAACATAAGCCAAAGATGCAGTTGGGAATAAAGTCTTTTAGCAAACTATGACATGCTATATAGCATGGTCAGTATTAAATATTGGTAACCAAAGTAAAGTGCTGGGTGAGCAGTCTTTCCATTTTACCATTACCTTCATTTTCATAATGTTTCCCTTTCCTTCTCCTTGGCTTCCCTGAAGAAATGAACACAGTGGGAGGCTACCTCTGTTTGGAATGGGTACGTGGAGCATTTTGTGAAATGCTGTCCTGATGGAGCCTTTAAGCCAGACATTTAGAAGGAACTTACAAAAATTCCTTAAGCCTCATGAAGATTAATGCTCTATTATGTTCTGTGAACCTGGGGCAGGAATTGGAGCTAAATTTGCAGACAGCTTTGGCAGATTTATGTCTACCCCTGAGATGAATAACCTACACGGTATTTTAGAAGTGCATTCTATGTAAAGTCCACCACAAAGCACGTGAAATCACTTCATAATAAGCTGCAACACAGTTACATCTCCCTTAGACACTGGGAGGCCCCTTTAATTATTTCTCAGATACAGCCCACGGTCCTGGGATTAAAGACTGAACTCCAGGCTGAATTCCAGGCTGAACTGTGAATTCGTTCATTCATGCATGTTTTGTGTGACTTGTTTTGCCCCACTTTCATTTTTCTTTAATTGAGATGTGATTGACATATTGCCCCACTTTTTTTTTTTTTTTTTGCAGTACTCAGGCCTCTCACTGTTGTGGCCTCTCCCGTTGCGGAGCATAGGCTCCAGACGCGCAGGCTCAGCGGCCATGGCTCACGGGCCCAGCCGCTCCACGGCATGTGGGATCTTCTCGGACGGGGGCACGAACCCGTGTCCCCTGTATCGGCAGGTGGACTCTCAACCACTGCGCCACCAGGGAAGCCCTGCCTCACTTTCTTAGATGAGCTAACCCCTTCTAAGAACTGAGAAATGAAAATGCCATTGAGAAGAAAATTGGCATTGTTTTTATTTCGTTTTGTATTCTGAACTGTGTTCCAACTATATGATCTCTAAACTTAAGAAACTTACATAACTGTAGAAATCCATCTTCTGAATATTTAATACAAAATCCAAAGAACCTCCCATCTCATCAAAACCAATAAAAGATCAAAATTACTCACCCAACATATGTATTCCTCTCAGATCTCTTGGATGTATTGGAAGCAGGAAAACTCGAAGTCATACTTTGTATTATGAGGATAATCACTCTTAAGTTGATATCAGGAAAGAAAAATATTGTGATTTACTATTAAATTATAGATCAAATTATGGTAGAATGACAATTTAGAATGCCACTCTCCCTTAAAACTTGTTTTCTTCCGAAATTGCTAATGGAACTTTTCACTTAGCATTCTAAACTCCCTCATTAATTCAAAAATATTCTCCCTGACATGGCCTTTTAAACTACAGCCCAGCTCTCAGAGCAACACTTCCCCAAGAAGATAGGTTCCCTTTGAAGGTGTGGCATCCTACCTCTTTAATAGGTTAGGTTTGTTAGCTTGTTAACTGTTGACCAACACACCTTTCCCTTACATCTGGCCTTGGTCCAGCATGGGTCTGGGGTAACACACAGACTTATTTACTTTTAGACAACTGTATATGGTTGCAAGTCCTCCATTGATTTCCGTAACAAATCCACCAGGTTGTCTCAGAATGTGTCCAGTACACGTGAGAACTTTCAGTTCCCAAACATTTCATTTTCTCACCTCATCCTACCTCTCATCAACTTGTTTTCATTCTTTGTGATCACAAGTGAGAAAAACACACAAAGTCAGGACCTCAGAACACCCCTTCATCTGAACTTTGCCCATTCAAATTCACACAGAAGTTCTGATAAGTAAACAAAGCCTGTTTCCCAGGACCTCTTTATTTAGCTAAACCTGAGGTTGCCTGTAAAATCCAATGAAGCAGCTGTCCGAAGTCAACACAGGTAGAATAACAAAATACAGACTAGTATTTTCAGAAAACAGGGTACCTCTGTTAAGAAATCCATGAATTTACTATATTTGCTGCTGCTTCTCACTTTATACTTCTGGGGACAGAAAATCTAAAAGACTTTAGAGGAACTTTATCCTGTTTCCCTTTGGCTCCGCTCTGATGGCAATCAGCTGAAGTTCTATGATGGTGAGAGCATTAGGAATATTAGTCTCATGACTTTCAAGCACATCAGAGCTTAAAATGTCCATAAATGCCCAAACAGCAGCAGATACAAGGCATTTCATAACGTGCATGGATTTCTCTGTAAGAATGTGTGTAACAGTGAAGACTCAAATGCCCACATCTTACTAGGGAGCTCCGTCTTAAGAAATACTCCTCTTCCTGGTGATAGTCGTTGTAGACAGACCCCTCGAATTCCATACTGGCCTCCTTTGGTCCATCTTGGTCAGCTAGCAAAGTTTACAGATTGAGAAGGAAAGAGAATAAGTAGGGAACCAGTGTAGCAGCCTAAATCTTGCCACTGCCACCACCAAATGGACATTTGTCACTTTGCCCTAGGCATCCACAAATCGCCAAGGAAACTGATCTTGGTGAAGGTAATGACAACTTTGAGGCAAAATAAGCCTGCACATGTGTGTTGCTTGTAACTTGGGATGGTAGTTCCTGTTTGTAGTTTATAATAATACATATTTTCTCTGACCTCATGACCCACCTCAGAGCGGTGTACCTGCTGCTCTTTCCCAGCGCCCACTGAGAGTTTTCAGACTCAGCATGCCCACTTACCACTGCTGGGGCCTTCCCACTTGTATCTGGTATTCCATGCTCTATCTCTCAATTTATTGTTGGGTATAACGAGGACGAACCCCACCCAATTCCAGTCTGGCATTTACCTCTGGCTCTGACAGGTGAAAATATTAGCTAATTAGATAAGTGCTAGATGATTAATTACTCCAGCAAATTAATTAGACTAATTAACGTGTTGGTTTCCAATACAAATTCTGTCAGCCAATGATCTTTTTTTTTTAATTGAAGTATAGTTGATTTACAATGTTGTGTTAGTTTCTGGTGTACAGTAAAGCGATTCAGTTACACATATATATGTATATATTTATATTCTTTCTCATATTCTCTTGGGTTATGGTTTATTACAAGGTTCCTTGTGCTGTACAGTAGGACTTTGTTGTCTATCTATTTTATATACAGTAGATTGTATCCACTAATCCCAAACTCCTAATTTATCCTTTCCCACCCCCTTTCTGCTGGGATAACCGTAAGTTTGTTTTCTGTGTCTGTCAGCCAATGATCTTCATCACTGACAGTGCCAGGTAATGCCAGCAAAGATTTATGGACCCCATATAACAGCTCCCCGGGACATTATGTAAGTGGTCATCATCTGGGTGAAATGCAGAATAGTCTTGTACAATCTATGAAAGCAGAGTATTAATTCATGTTTTCTGAGTAGTCTTCTTTTTCCTAGTTTTCAGTCTTTTTAAGACTCAATCCTACTCTTATGATAGATTGTTCCTCGACAATTTTTTTAATTATCCATATTGCAAAAGGCTAGTCACCTGAACAGAATGGGAAAAGTTTTCATTTTTAGAAAGCATGCACAAGGCAAACTCACGCCATCACTGGGCGTTTTGTGAACAAAGGCCACGTGCCAGGAAGAGCCCATGACTCAGCAGCACAGCTTTGAGATTAGCAGAGGCTGTATCAATTCCACCAGATCCATGCTCCACAGTGTCTGGCCTGGGGCAAAACATTTCTCTTCCCACTGTCGTCCTCCATTGTGCCAGCAATTTCTTATTCTCGCTCTCATGAAAATTTTCTCTGTGCTTTAATTTTGCCCCTGAACCTCTAATGTTGGAGAAAAGAAATCAGAGTCCTGGCGTGCGACTGGGTAGCATTTGGCTCTCTCCCCAGTTGACACATTTTCTGCTGAATCTGTGCTGTTTACTCATGTAGACTTAGGACCATACCCTCCCCCTAAAACAGTGCTCCTATCATGCTGGGGAGGGACATAACTAGGAATTTGGGGCTCTTAGAACCTTGCTGTAAAGCCTGGGTATCTACCGAGTATCAGACACTGAGCCAAATTCTTTTTTTCTTTTTTTTAATAGATTATTTATTTATTCATTCATTCATTCATTTATTTTTGGCTGTGTCAGGTCTTTGTTGCTGCGAGCGGGGGCTACTCTTTGTTGCAGTGTGTGGGCTTCTCATTGCGGTGGCTTCTTGTTGCGGAGCACGGGCTCTAGGTGCGCGGGCTTCAGTAGTTGTGGCTCGCAGGCTCTAGAGCTCAGGCTCAGTAGTTGTGGTGCAGGGACTTAGTTGCTCCGCGGCATGTGGGATCTTCCCAGACCAGGGCTCTAACCCATGTCCCCTGCATTGGCAGGCAGATTCTTAACCACTGTGCCACCAGGGAAGTCCCCACTGAGCCAAATTCTGAGAACACAAAGAGGATGAAATGGATGGGTGTCTTCCCTAAAGGAATTTACACTCTAGTGGGGAAGAGAGATGGGTGGTAAATATGACGGGTGCTTTGAGAACTCAAAGGAGAGGTCCTGAATCCAGGCTGGAGGAAGGGGGGGTGGGGCATTTCTAGGAGGATGTGATGCCTAGGCTGAGTCCTGAAGAAAGATGAGGTCCCCAAAAATATTGCTGAAGGTGGAGGTAGGGTGAATATGAGAAGCCTGTGCTCCCTGCCCATGGAACAGTGTGCAAAATGCACAGAAGTGACAGAACAAGCATCACATTGAGAGAACTATTAGTAACACTGTGTGGCTTTACTTCTGTGTATTTGCACCAGAACATCTCAGACAGGGCCTTTGGTGGCTTTCAGTTTTTGAGATTCTGGTATTTTGAAAAATAGACAAAGGCCAAAACAGACTTACAGTAATTGTAATATATTTTAAATGTTGACATTGAATGAACTGGCATCTTAACTCTTTTAATAAATGATAGTCAAGTTGTGCTATTCACAAGATATTGCAGGGCTATTAAAACATTTCTTAATTCATCGCACACTATAAGTTTAATGGAACACAGTTTAATAAGAGTACCTTATGTTCTTCCCTTTCTTTCAGTGTAATCAGTGAATTATGGGTATATGCATATAAAGTCTAATTTTAGACCGAAGGCCCCCCTGGACCCACGGGGCTGGGCCTGCCTCCCAGAGGCCATGCTGTGGTGCCCTGTTCCTTCCTCCCAGACAATCCCTTCTGCCGTGGCCCAGAATCTCTGCTCTTAGGGAGCTTCTCCATGAGGTACCCAGTGAAGGTCATATCCATCCACCTGAGGCTGCAGCAAGCACCCTCGCCCAAGAAACAATCTCACATACACACACACACACACACACACACACACACACGCACCAACCTCACAGCTTGGTGGAGATAGGGGTGAGAATGCACAGCAAAGTCCCCACATGCACTCCCTTCTTTTTTCCCTCTTTCTGTGCAGGTCTCTCAGGGTGGGGATGGGGTAACAAAGAGTCCCTACCTCTGCCACAGCAGACCCCCAGCTCCACCATTTGACCCATATAGCACCATCGATGGCTTGAAAGAGCTCAAAAATGACTTGTTATCCATTCAGATGCTAAGCAGTTTTTTTTTCTTTTATTCATTCAGCAAATATTTACTGAATATACACTATGCTCCAAGAAGTCTAGGAAGTGCTGGAGATAACGGTGTGAGTAGGATAGTTCTGGCTTCTGTGATTTCTTCCACAAACAGATTGACACTCCATGAACAGAGGAGATGCAGGTTATCACCCATCTCATACTACCTTTCTATAGTCTGTAACACATGTATTAAGTGTATTTGCATCATTCTATTCTTAGACCTAATAACTAAAACTTACTGAATCTTTGGCTCTTTCCTTAAGTGTTACTTTCTTTTTTTTTTTTTTCGGTACGCAGGCCTCTCACTGTTGTGGCCTCTCCCGTTGTGGAGCACAGGCTCCGGACGCGCAGGCTCAGCGGCCATGGCTTACGGGCCCAGCTGCTCCGCGGCATGTGGGATCTTCCTGGACCAGGGCACGAACCCACGTCCCCTGCATTGGCAGGCAGATTCTTAACCACTGCGCCACCAGGGAAGCCCATGTGTTTACTTTCTCATACGTAGATTGTAATTGCCTCATATCTTTTTTGGAAGAAAGGAGGTATTAAAAACTACACAACTGTTTCCTTTATAGTGTAGATGTGTTGCCGCTTGATATTTTCACACATATATGCAAAGAAAATGTACCTTATTTTCTATTAGCCATGCAGTCTTTCTCACGGTGCCCACTGTCCTAGAAGTTGGGGCAGAAGGTAGTGATTTTAAACTTGCCAGTCAACAGCGTCTTCACATCTTTGGTTACATCGTCTCATTTATATGACCTGTTCTGTTTGAGAGGCATGCTCTGTCTTTTCGATTTCCTGCCCCTGTCCGCTGCTCCTATGTGAAATGACGCCTACTGAATGGAGTGGGTGGGAGAGACTTACTGGATTTCTTGGCAGTGAGGAAGAGGAGGGCTCCCGGAGCCATGAGCTCAGTTCCTTGTCCTTTGGCAGGTGGCAGGTCAGGCAGTCTCCACTGTGTCATTGTGAGGAATCTGTGGCTACTTGGGTTGGTCTGTGAGTCCCTGAATGAGGCCACTGAGATGCAGCCAATCCCATCTCGTGCTAATGGAACATCATGCAGTCATCCCTGATGTCTGTGGCCTACTATTTGTCTCCAACCCCAAAGCCCCCTTCCCTTGTGGCCTCTCTGTTCAGGCCTCTGGCCTCTGACGGCCCACTAGCATCCAAGAACCTCTATGTCCCTCGAGAGAGACTCAAGAACTTTCAGGCCCCTGCCTGCCAGACCTAGGCTTGGGGAGCCACTGGTGTCTCTGGCTGTCTCTCCTGATTCTTCTCTCCCCACCATGGCTGCACTAATTCCCTCACCCCATGGTGGATGTGGGCCCAGGCTGAATGTGGAACTTCTCCTAGAGACTTGCAACCTCCCCTAGGCAACATCAAAGGATGCAGGCCTCTGGTTCCGATGTTCTCAGGCTGACCTGTGCTTAGTTGGATATTTATATAGTACTCTCTCCCTTGAATTTCATCCCCAAGGGTGGATGGTCACCAAGGACCCTTGTCTGACCTTCTTACCCCACTTCTCCTACCCGCTCATTCCCATAACTAGAAGGTAATGTCCTCTTCGGACCTTTTCTCCCTGTCTGATGTGAAATACCCCTGTATACTGAATTGCCCCTGACTTCTAGCAATCTCCATGTTCAAGATTAGCAGACCTAGTTTTCAGTATGTTAATAGAAACATAACATTTTTCAAATCCTTGTTTTTTTTTCACATTGCCTGACTAGGAACTCAAAATTCCTATTCAAAGCATCAGAATTCCCTACTCCATAGATAAACAACAAGGTCCTACTGTATAGCACAGGGAACTATATTCAATATTTGTAATAAACTATAATGGAAGAGAATCTGAAAAACAATATATATATTCATATATATGTGTATATAACTGAGTCACTTTGCTGTATGTCAGAAACTAACACATTGTAAATCTACTATACTTCAATTTAAAAAATGAAAATAAAACAAAACAAAACAGAATTTCCAACTCCCATTCCCTGGCAGATAGGTAGGAAAATGGACTATGAAAATGGCCATGTACAAAAAAGGAAAAAGGAGCTTAGTAATATGTTTCAAAAGTACTATCTCCATTATGATTTTTTTTTTTTTTTTTTGCGGTACGTGGGCCTCTCACTGTTGTGGCCTCTCCCGTCGCGGAGCACAGGCTCCGGACGCGCAGGCTCAGCGGCCATGGCTCACGGGCCTAGCCACTCCGCGGCATGTGGGATCTTCCTGGACCGGAGCACGAACCCGTGTCCCCTGCATCGGCAGGCAAGTCCTTCAAATGGAAAGGACTTAACTTACAACTGCCCTGCCTGCTTTGGTGGCCTTTCTTACTGGGAATACAACTCCCACAGTGTGATGAAAGCTTACATTTTCTGTTCCCCAATGGCTGATCTTAAAACCAACACCAGTGCCTCAGTGATTTAATAGCCACTCTGAGAAGCCAGCAAAGGTCAGCAGTACACCCCGAGTGGCTTGATCAACAGAGGCGCTTAAGACTGAAACCACTTGACTTCTGAATATACTTGACTTCAATTTTTAGAATGTTCCTGTTCTTAATGATGTTAGAGAAAAGGAAACGTGAGACAGAATACCAAACAAAATTCAAGAAAAGCTCTTTTATTGGAAATGAAGCATGATAGTTTGAATCAATAGCAGACAGGAATAAAATTAAAATGCTTTCTCTAAGTTCAAAATAATCACTCTTGAGTCAGAATGGAAATCTGAGGACAAGGAAAAATAATGCAAAGAATAAGAAGCAGAATGTCTGTAACAATAGTGATTAATTCAGCATTATGCCAGGCCAGATTCTGGACTATCTCTTTCAGTCCTCACAACAAGCCTCTGAAATGGGTCTTATTATTTTCCCAATTTTCAGATGAGGCAGTTGAAGCCCAAAGAGGTTAAATGAGGTGCCTAAGATCCTACAATAAGTAACCTGAGACTGGAATTCACACCTAGGTCTGCCCAACTACAGAGTTGTGAGAACTCTTTCTATTTCACCACTGTTTTTAAATTTTGGTGTCCTTTAAAGAAGACAAGTGTCCAAGGAGTATGGCATCAACAAGAGAAGGGAATTTGATGTGCATCTTAAAGGTGGTGTAGGACTGGGATGTGAAGAGCATCTCTGCAATACCTTAACGTGCTGGTCTGAAGGGTTGTTGATTTCATGCATTTCCGGGAAAGGAAGGCATAGCTAAGCCATAGCTGGTGTGAGCTCTGTGGAAAACGCTGAAGTGAAATAGCCCCAGTAAAATGGTAGCCCAGTCCTAACGCAGATTTTAAAAATCATCTCACTGCCAAAATTTAAGTTGACCTTTAAAATGTGCCTCAAACACACTTTAACTTACAGTTTAGCTCATCTCAGGCTTACTACTTCCCATGGTTTTACCCCCAAAGCTGAGTCCAGTTCAACACCCTGCCTGCAGCAAGTTCTGTCTTGCTCCTGAGCTGTCCCTGAAAAGGGAATTAAAAGGCACAGAGCTGAGAGACTCCTAATCATTCCGATGACTTTGGACCTTGGAGATTAAAGCCCGTGTTTGTTTCTCAGCACCAGATGAAAGTGCCCCAAGTGGAAGGTGAAGAATATTTTAAATCAGACTCGCACTTGGAAGGAAGCTCTGTGAGTTTGACAAACCTTACAACATGAGAGGGGGGCTATTTTCCTTGGAACAAAAGGAAGGTTCAGTTCTAACCTCTCACAAAAAACCAAGGTTATTACTGCTGCAGTCCAAAAGGGCTCAGATGGGAAAATAATGCTAATACTTCATGGAGGTGGTGAATTCTAGGCCCAGAAAGTCATGAAATGTCAAAGCTGCCTGATTCTAATTTGGGTTTAGCTGAGGCACAGAGAACGGCATGTTTTATGGTGCTCTGCTAACACTACTAGGTGCAATACATTGAGTTAAACATTAATTATTTTGCTTAAGAAGTAGGAAGTCTTGAGTACATAATCATGATTACAGTTAAATTTCTGTTAATGCCTCACCTTAGGAATGTCATGACTTTCCAAAAGTGTGATTCCTTTGAACACTTCACCTTAGCTTTGCATTTCATTCTCTGCTGTGATGATTGTTGGTGCTTCTCTGAATATTTTATGTTAGTATTCTTTACATTTTAAATTATGAAATATTTCAAACATATAAAAATGTGCAGTTGTAACAGATGACTGTGAAGTTGCCACACACATTTTATAATTTCTA
Source organism: Delphinus delphis (assembly GCF_949987515.2). NCBI lineage: Eukaryota > Metazoa > Chordata > Mammalia > Artiodactyla > Delphinidae > Delphinus > Delphinus delphis. The sequence continues at coordinate 73,157,061 of NC_082689.1, forward strand.
ACATTTTGCCATATTTAATACAAAAAAAAATTTTTTTTTAATGAATTCATTAAAACCCTCTCCACCTTCTTTCTCCTTGGATTACTTCTGCTTTCTCCCCAGAGGTAACCACTACTCTGAGGTTGATGGATATCTTTCTAGGGCACGTTTCGTAACTTCTACTTGTAAGTGTATATATGTATATATGTGTGTGTGTGTATATATATATATATATATATATATATATATATATGCTATACATGCACAGCACGGGCAGATTTAAGGTATATACATAAAACCTGCTCATGTAGTTATAATGTACTTATAAATACATACTTTAAGGTATATATATACATATATATATATATATATATATATGGCGAGAGAGAGAGAGACAGGAGAATACCATATATATTCTTTGCAGTTTCCTTTTTATAGGTTGCCTTATACCTTACATTTTTAGGTTGCTTCCAGTTTTTCCCAGTGAGCATCCTTATATATATATCTCCTTGTGTATGCAATGAGAGTTTCTCTAACGTCTGGACATATATTTGCACGTATTCAACTTTACTAGGTATTATTACACTGCCTTACAAGGTACCAAGTTATACGTATGCCAACAGTGTATAACATGCCTTATTTTCCCATATCCTTGGCAATAAATCTGGTGTTATTATCTGTTTAATTCTTTTGACAACGTGATGGTCATAAAATGGTATCTCTTTGCTTCATTTTACATTTCCCTGATTATTAGGAAGGTCAAGCATTTTTTGAGTTAAATACATTTACAAATATTTTGACTACTGATGTATTTTTATTCATTTCTTCTATCTTATTTTGTGTTTCTAATTATATAGAGAGATATAGAGAGCATTTCTTTTCACTTCTTTCCTGCCTTCTATAGAATGATTAGGTTCTCTGTAGACTCCATGTCCCTCTGTTGATTTTGAAGTTATATATACTATTTCTGTTCTTCTAATAGTTACCCTTACATTTTAACAAGCATGCTTGACTTAACAAAATTTTTGGTTAATTAATGCCTTGACTCTTCTCCCGAATAACACAAGAAACTTGGAATTCTTTAACTCTAGCTATTACTTCATGTTTTCCATGTGAAGCAGCTTAATCTACCCTGTTTTCAGGTCCCCCCACCCCCATTAGTCATTATTATGGCTATTGTGGTATTTTCAGTTAATAATAATTTCCATTATCCACATCTGCCAATGTCTTTGATCATTGTTGCTTCTCATATCTTACTCCTTCCTTCTGTGTTTAATTTCTTTCTTTCTAAAGCACATTATGTAATAGTTCTTCAGCATGGGCTTTTGTCTGAAAAATGCCTTTATTTTGCCCTCATTTTGCAGTGATTTTTTAGTATGGTATAGAATTCCAGATTGATGGTTATTTTCCCTCAGTCCCCACAGGATATTAGTTCATTGTCTTATGGTACCTGTTGTTGCTGATGAAGAGTTTGCTTTCATTTACTTATTTATTAGAGTAAGTAATCTATCTGTTCTTCCTTGTGGCTTTGAAATTTTCTCTTCATATTCTCAAGTTTGCATTTAGGTGTGAGTTTTAAAAAAATAAAATTCTTCTCAGGGCTCGTCGTGCTTCCAAATTATGAGAAAATAGGTCTGTTACAAACTCAGGAAAATTCCCACTGTTTCTTCCTTGGATATATTGTCTTCTCTGGCACTCCTGTTAGATATATGCCAGGCCATGTCAGTCTGTCCTCCTAATGTCTTAACTTTTTCATATTATCCTATTTCTTTGCTTCTCTGCTACAAACTGAGAAATTTTCTCAAGCTCTTCTTCTTCACTCATTCTCTTTTTAGGTGTGTTTAACCTGCTGTTTCATTCATCTGCAATCTGTTGCAGTAACATCTTAAATTCTTCACATCTCCCTGTATCCATACCCTATTCCACGTACCTATGCAATGCAATGTCCTCTCACCATGAATGGGGGTGCCTGTCCCCACTCTTGACTCGGGGCTTAATCATTTCACTGTTTTGATCAAGAAAACGAGGCAGAAGTGACAGCATGTCGGTTGTTTGTGCCCTCGCCCTATCATTGTCATAAGAACATGCTCACTAGTCTGCTGGAGGATGAGAAACATGTAAAACGGAGCCCGGTCACCCCTGTCACCCCAACTGAAGACAGCTTAGATCAGCCAATAGCCAGCTGACCACGCCCCCATAAGTGAGCAAGCCCAGCCAAGGGCAGCAGAGTCACCTAGCCCCAGCTGACCCTAGGAATGTAAGGAACAAATGCCTGTTGTTGCACAGCTCTCAAGTCCAGGGCAATAGCATTACTCTGGCAATAGACAACTGATACACCACCCGCTGGGGTTCTTTTCAATGAATGTTTTTCACTTGTAGATATTCTAATTGTTACTTTTTCAAATTTGCCTATTCTTTGTAATTCCTATTGTTTCTATATGTTTCTATTCTGTCTTTTGTCTACTTAATCATTTTAAACATAACCATTTTATAACTTCTTTCAGACTGTTAAATTATCTCAAGTTCTTGGGGTGCTCATCTTTCTGTTTGTTGTGTCCACTGACTTCTCTCATAAGGGATTGTTTCCTCATTTTATGTATAATTTTAACTTTTGAGCCCATATTTGTTTTTTCTATGTGTGTTCAGTATAGATAGATTTAGGAAAGTGTTCCAAGGCAGTGGTCTTGTATTTGCTTCTGCTGGGAGCTCCAAGTGTATCCCCAGTCCAGGACCAGATTTACATTAATTTCATGTCCTGAGGATTTCAGCACCAGGTGCCTAGCATAAATTGTTATTCTATGACCACACATCATACTTTGTTTCAGTTTCTCACTGGAAACTTTTTCTATTCATATCTGCTGACAGAGATAAACTTCCTTTACATTTCAAGACTGGTCATCTGAACCTTTAATCCTCTTTCACTGAAGGTACAGAATTGCCAAGGTCCCAGCCTAATGCAAGAGTTTCAGGTCCAAATTCCACCTCCTATGGGTCAGGACCATATGTGTGTGTGTCCCATAAAACCCCAGCACCTTGGCATGAGGGTCTACTCCAAGGTAGATCTTCACTGGGCCACGATGACATCAGCTTGTGAGCTGACACTCTTCATTTCTGAAATTCAGGATTAGCTTTGTTCCTTAAAGTTCACCCAATATTGACTTTTACACAGTATTCCTTTTTATTTACTTTAGGAGAAATGTCCATGTTGCTCAGTTTTCCATGTTGCTTGCACATGCTTTGTTTAGTAAGCACAGACAATTGCTTGTAAAAATTAGACAGAGAATATTTTTGAACTGACCCAGTCCTCAGGCAAAAGAAAAACATGGTTCATAACAAAAAGAGTCATGTACCAAGATGTTCATTGCAGCACTCTTCACAATAGCCAGGTCATGGAAGCTACCTAAGTGTCCATCATCGGATGAATGGATAAAGAAGATGTGGCAGGTATATACAATGGAATATTACTCAGCCGTAAAAAGGAATGAAATTGGGTCATTTGTAGAGACGTGGCTGGATCTAGAGACTGTCATACAGAGTGAAGTAAGTCAGAAAGAGAAAAATAAATATCGTATATTAATGCATATATGTGGAACCTAGAAAAATGGTACAGATGAACCGGTTTGCAGGGCAGAAATAGAGACACAGATGTAGAGAACAAACATATGGACACCGAGGGGGGCAAGTGGGGGGCGGGGCGGCGGTGTGATGCACTGGGAGATTGGGATTGACATATATACACTAATTTGTATAAAATAGGTAACTAATAAGAACCTGCTGTATAAAAAAATAAAGAAAATTCAAATATTCAAAAAAAAAAAACCCCACAGAATATGGCTCAGGACAAAAGTTGTTTTTTGGGTTTTTTTTTTTAAATAGGCTTTATTTTTGTTAAGCACTCAAAATAGCCTCTATCTCTTTTAAGTACTAAAGAACTGACATAAGCAGGTTTTGGACTTATGATAATGTTTTTCCAAGCATCTCTCATAACTCTGTTATATTCTGTGATTTGCTTTATGAGAATATGTCTATTCCTTTTTTTTCCTAGTAACACTTGATTCCTATTCTCTAACTCATTTGAGTTGTAACAACACAGCAAATCAACCTTTAGAATAGGACAGAGGCATGGCACACCACATTTTTAATAGTAAATTTTATTTGAAAAAAAATTTTAAATGCCTTTAAATGAATACTTTTTAAATGCCATAATGTGTGGTTTTCTAACAAATAACCTGGGTTACTGGGCATCTCCCCTCTCTTTTAGGCAGAGTCTGATCTTTCTCCTTTCTTAGGGTGAAGGAAGGGAGTGGGGGACAAGTATATTTTATATATATGAGTGTATATCTGTATATCTGTTAATCCCAAACTTCCAATTTATCCTTTCCCCTCCTTCCCCCTTGGTAACCATACATTTGTTTTCTATGTCTGAGTCTACTACTGTTTTGTAAATAAGTTCATTTGTATCATTTTTTGGATTCCACATATAAGTCATATCATATGATATTTGTCTTTCTCTGTCTGACTTACTTTACTCAGTAGGATAATTTCTAGGTCCATCCATGTACCTGCAAATGGCATTATTTCATTCTTTTTTATGGCTGAGTAATGTTCCATTGTGTGTGTGTGTGTGTGTGTGTGTGTGTGTGTGTGTGTGTGTGTGTGTATACCACATCTTTTTAAGCAAATTGTTTGTTGATAGGCACTTGGGTTGTTTCCATGTCTTGGCTATTGTAAATAATGCTGCTATGAAACTAGGGTGCATGTATCTTTTCAAATTAGAGTTTTAATTGTTTCTGGATATGTACCCAGGAATGGGATTGCTGGATCATATGGTAGCTCTATTTTTAGTTTTTCAAGGAATCTCTATACTTTTCTCCACAGTGGCTGCACCAGTTTGCATCCCTACCAACAGTGCAGGAGGGTTCCTTTTTCTCCACACCCACTCCAGCATTTATTATTTGTAGACATTTTGATGATGGCCATTCTGACTGGTGTGAGGTGATACCTCATTGTAGTTTTGATTTGCATTTCTCTAATAATTAGCAATGTTGAGCATCTTTTCATGTGCTTTTTGGCCATCTATGTCTTCACTGGAGAAGTGTCTATTTAGATCTTCTGCCCAATTTTTTTTTATAAATTTATTTATTTATTTATTTCTGGCTGTGTTGGGTCTTCATTGCTGCACGCGGGCTTTCTCTAGTTGCGGCGAGCAGCAGTTACTCTTTGTTGCAGTGCGCGGGCTTCTCATTGCGGTGGCTTCTCTTATTGTGGAGCATGGGCCCTAGAGTACATGGGCTTCAGCTGTGGCTCATGGGCTCTAGAACTCAGGCTCAGTAGTTGTGGCACACAGGCTTAGTTGCTCTGCAGCATGTGGGATCTTCCCGGACCAGGGCTCGAACCCATGTCCCCTGCATTGGCAGGCGGATCCTTAACCACTGTGCAACCAGGGAAGTCCCTTCTGCCCATAGTTTGCAAATATTTTCTCCATTCTGTAGATTGTCTTTTCATTTTGTTTATTGTTTCCCTTGCTGTGCAAAGGCTTTTAAGTTTAATTAGGTCCCACTTGTTTAATTTTGCTTATGTTTCCATTACTCTGGGAGACAGATCCAAAAAAAATTTCCTGCGATTTATGTCAAAGAGTGTTCTGCCTAAGTTTTCCTCTAGGAGTTTTACAGTATCTGGTCTTACATTTAGGTCTTTAATCCATTTGGAGTTTATTTTTGTGCATGGTGTTAGAGAATGTTCTAATTTCATTCTTTCACATATTGTTGTCTAGTTTTCCCAGCACCACTTAGTGAAGAGATTGCTTTTCTCCACTGTATATTCTTTCCTCCTTTGTCACAGATTAATTGACCATAAGTATGTGGGTTTATTTCTGGGCTTTCTATCCTGTTCCATTGGTCTATATGTCTGTTTTTTGTGCAGGTACTATACTGTTTTGATTACTGTAGCTTTGTAGTATAGTCTGAAGTCAGGGAGAATGATTTTTCCAGCTCTGTTCTTCATTCTCAAGATTGTTTTGGCTATTTGGGGTTTTTGTGTTTCCATACACATTTAAAAACATTTTTTCCCGTCCTGTGAAAAATGCTATTGGTAATTTGATAGAGGTTGAATTGAATCTGTAGATTGCCCTGGGTAGTATGGCCATTTTAACAATATTTATTCTTCCAATCCAAGAACACAGTATATCTTTCCATCTGTTTGTGTCATCTTCAATTACTTTCATCAGCATCTTATAGTTTTTGGAGTATAGGACTTTTGCCTCCTTAAGTAGGTTTATTCCTAGGTATTTTATTCTTTTTGATGCAATGGTAAATGAGATTGTTTCCCTGATTTCTCTTTCTGCTATTTCACTGTTAGTGTACAGTAATGCAACACATTTCTCCATATTAATTTTTTATACTACAACTTTACCAAATTCATTGATGAGCTCTAATAGTTTTCTGGTGGTATCTTTGGGATTTTCTATGTAGAGTATCATGTCATCTACAAACAATGAGAGTTTTACTTCTTCCTTTCCTATTTGGATTGCTTTTATTTGTTTTTCTTCTCTGATTGCTATCGCTAGGACTTCCAAAACTATGCTGAATAAAATTGGTGAGGTTGGGTATTCTTGTCTTTTTCCTGATCTTAAAGGGAATGCTTTCAGCTTTTTACTGTTGAGTATGATGTTGTTGTTATAAATGTGTAATAAATTTTAAAGTTATTCACATTAAATGAAATTTAAATTTGGTTCCTTAGTCACATTAGCCACATTTCCAGTGCTCAATAACAGTATGTGACTGATGGCTACTGTATTGAAAGGCAAATAAGAAACACTTCCATCATAGCAGAAAGTTCTATTGGACAGCAGTGGTCTGGAGCAGTGAGCAACAAACTTTTTCTCTAAAGAGCCAGATAGTAAATATTTTTGGAGTTGAGGACCAGTTCCCTTCACAACTACTCAGTACTGTATTCGTAGCATGAAAGCAGCCATAGTCCATGTGTAAATAAGCAGGCATGGCCATGTTCCAATAAAACTTTATTTACAAAAAACAGACTTTTGCCTAAGGGCTGGATCTTCTGGCCTAGAAGATCTGAAAGTTCCCACATGCTTCAGTGTAGGGACAGGAGCCACTGAAAGATTTGGACTAGTGGAGTCCCAGGATAGGACCAAATTACCTGATTTTGCACCCAATACAATGCAGGTCCAGGTGCAATTTAGCAGACCCAACCTACCAAGGACCAGACTTAGCATTGAAGAACAGCACACAAACTTGCACACACAGAGTCAAGGCCATCTTGAGAAGGAGCAGGGAGAGAGGGAAGAAACCCACAAGACCAACCTCAAATAAGCCAAATGATGTAAAAGAGACTGTTTAAGTGGAACAGACAGTGATGCCATTTGTTGGCAAATGTAAATGTCATCACCCACTGTCCCAAACCCACCACCTCAGTCTACACTGAAGGAATAGGGTGAAACTCAGGAGGAACTTTAGATCAATTCTAGAAAACAAATAAGCCATAATTTCTTTGCATCTCTGAGTTAGAGTAAATAAAAGGTTAATACTGCTACACAATATTTTCTCACATGCACATGAAACTTAGGAAAGAAAATCTTTGCACTCTTTCTAGGAGCTCTGGTTTGAGCTAATTCACCTCTACAGCCCCTCCAGGGCCTCTCTGTGACTGATGATCTGCACTGAGGCATTGTGTGAAGAGAACACGGGCCTCGGAGAGAGAGAACCTGGGCTCCAGCTGTGCAGCTTCTGCTGAACCTCTTAACCATTCTAGGCCTCAGTGACCTCATCTGCCACACAGGAATGTGAATCAAATGATTCCTAAGTTCTTATCCAGCTCAGATAACAATTTATGATTCATCTAAAAGACATTTGGCTGGGGTTGTAGCCTGTGATTATAATTAACATGGTGAACAAGATCACGTGTTAATGAGTAAAGTCTTAGCTTTATTAGTAAGTTTTCAGTTCACTGAAAAGTTCTGACATTTTATATTTGGTTGGTTGTGGGATCTTCTTATCATTCAAACTGTATTAGTCTGCTTGGGTGGCCATAACAAAATACCAAACGCTAGGTGGCTTAAACAACAGACATTTATTTCCTCACAGTTCTGGAGGCTAGAAGTCTGAGATCAGGGTACCAGCATGGTCAGTTCCTGATGAGGACCCTCTTCCTGGTTGCAGATGGCCACCTTCTTGCTGTGTCCTCACATGGCAGAGAGAAATACACAGAGAGAAAGAGAGCTCTCTGGTGTCTCCCCTTATACGGGCACTTACATCATGAGGGCCCATGCTTATAACCTCATCTAAACCTAATTACCTCCAAAGGCTCCATGTCCAAACACCATCACACTGGAAATTATAGCTTCAACATATGAACTTGGCAGAGGGACTCAATTCAGTCCATAGCACAAACCTTGAAATTACTTTATGCTTGGGTGCTTAGTTCTTGGAATTTTGCTCTCTGGTTATGTACAAAACCAAAGGAGATGCTCTTCTCATCAGTAGGAAACTTTTGAGGAAGAAGTATCAAATTGAGTCTCACCTTTTCTGAGGTTCAAAGCAGAGGTAGGATATGGAAATGACTGCCTTGGTTATCAGCTATCGTGATAGCTAATATTTACTGGGTAGCTTATTTCCACGAAGCACTCTTCAAAGTGTATTATATGAACCATCTCATTTCACCCTACAACAACCTTATTAGACCTACGTAGAGATGAAGACACTAATATGTGGAAAGCCTAAGGAACTTACATAAGGTCCCATAGCTAATATGAGACTGAGTCTGGATATGAAACCCCACAGACGAGTTCCAGAGCCTGTCCTCCTAATCACCGTGCTCTAGAGCCTCAGGCTGGACACAGATTATGGGGAGAGTCCACATACACACACACACACACCCCACAGATGTGCTTGAACAAATTAACATATTAATGCCTATAAGCTATTTATACTTTATGATGGACTTTAATCAACTCAGCAAAATGCTTTTTCTTAACATCTGACTAAGATCAGAATTTCAGGATATGGGAGTTTTGATGAGTGGTGAAGAGAAAGAAGCTATTATGGTTTGGGGCAATTGAGGGATGAGAGGCCTGGAAAGAAGGCTGAATTTAGGAGCCATGAACTACTAGGGTATGAGACAAAGACTTAAGTGCTTGAAGAGAGGAAAAGGGTGGGAGAGAAAAAGGAGACCATAACGAGGAGGAGAGTATAGAAAGCTGGGTGCTCACTCTCCAGAGTTCTGTGTGCCAGACACTGTTCTCAGGACATTACAAATGTATTCTCTAATTTATCCCCACAATAATCTTTGGAAGTAGATTTTACTACTTCCATTTTGTAGCTATTGAATCCTGGGGATATTAAAAACACACCTAAAGTTACATACCTGGTAAATAGACAAACTTTGAACTAAAAACATCTGTTCTCTGTGTACAGCCTTCCGAGGACATGGTTCATTTACTTCTGCCCTTTGGCCCAACATAGCCAACATCAGCCACTAAAACCTATCTTTGTGCCATCAAAGTGTTGAAGGTTGGTCTTGCCTTGCCATCCAAATGCGATATATGGCTTATGTTTAAATGTGACTTCAACACTCAGGAGAGGCTCAAAAAGTTCAGTGGTCCAGTTCAGTGACAATGGATAAATAGCAAGTTAATCTAACCATCATTTCAAATAGCCTCAAAAGCAAAAGGCTGGTAGGCATTCATGTCCAATATGAAGGTGGCTGAGAGTACCAGCTGGATTTGCTGATGGTCAAGTTCACTAAATGGCTAGAGGTAGGAAACAAAGTCTGTAAGTGCAGACATTCCTTACCATGTGTTTTCCCATCTTGCTTGGCTTTTTGAAGGGGTCTAAGATCTTACAAGACCCTGAAGTTACAACCAGGTGGATAGTTGTTTTTTGGGGTGGGACAGGAATGGAACATTGCTATCTTTAATCAATTATGGAAGATCTCCTCCATGACTGATAATCAGCAGCTCAGCTAATAACAAGGTCATTTGCTTTGATGCCTCTTGGTTGACTTTGGGACCCTCAGTCCTTGTCCTCTTCACTTATGTCCCTCTATTCATCTCTCTCCTCCTTAACCGCTCTAAACTCTAATCGGGAACTCTTTGCTTAGCCTGGGCAATTCCCTTCCTCCCTTTTTCATGGGTTTTGTGCCTACAACTCTCTTCTCCCTCTCAGCTTTCATTCACTCCCCTTATCCAAAACCCTTTTCGTTGCCCAAATATTGGTTTCTAATACCATTCTCCAATAAAAGGAACCAGGGCTCCTTGGAGAATTGACTGATCCTGGGGCAGAAATATACAAAATGAGCCTGGCACATCTTATCTTGTAGTGCCAGAAAATAAGGGAGTGCTTAAAAATTTTTGATTGGATTATGTCAGAGGGACACAGGAGTCAACTAAAAGAGTTCCCAATGGCAAAGCTGAAGCAATTTGAGAAACAAAATAAAGTAGTATTGAATTATGATACAAATTAGAAAATAAATATCCATGAGTTCATACTGATATAAATAAATGATTGAATAAATTAATAAATGGCAAGAAGAGACAACTCTCCCATGCAGATAAACTTCAAATAATTTATGTATATACTCCACACTAAAGGAGCAGGAGCATAACTCCCCACTCCTTAGCGGCTGTGCTTAGTGACTTCCTACCAAAATGTACAGTATGGAAAGGGGAAGAAAAAGCAACTTTCCAGTGGGGAAACCTGCTAAACACGACCTCAGCCAGGTGATCAAGGTGAACGTCAACAGTGATAAATCGTGTTGATAGTATGCACCCTGGATATTATGCGATGACAGTATCTCTTTACCTCTGTGGATTTTCTACTATGAGTAACACATTATTCTGGTCTTATCATGAGCAAAACATCAGACACATTTCAACAGTGAGGCATCTTACAAAATACCTGACCAGTATTCATCAAAACTCTCAAGGTCATTGAAACCAAGGAAAGTTGAAGAAACTGTCACGGCCAAGAGGAGCCTAAGGAGACTCAATGACTAAACATAATGTGGTATCTTGGATGAAATCTGTTATGGGTTGAATTGTGTCCCCCTCCAGAAAAGATATGTTGAAGTCCTAATCCCCAGTATCTTAGAATGTGACTATATTTGGAAATAGGGTCATTGCAATGTAATTAGTTAAGATGAGCACATACTGGAGTAGGGTATGTCCCTAATCCAATACTACTGGCATCCATATAAAAAGATGGCCATATTAAGAGAGAGACACAGGAGAAGGCCACTTGATGACAAAGGCAAGGGTTGGAGTATGCAGCTGCAAGTCAAGGAACATCAAAATTGCCAGAAAACCACTAGAAGCTAGGAAGAGGCAGGGAAGAATTCCTCTTCAGGTTTTAGAGGGAGCATGGCCCTGCTGACACCTTGATTTCAGACTTCTAGCCTCCAGAACTGTGAGACAATAAATTTCTGTTATTTCAAGCCAACCAGTTTGTGGAATTTTCTCATGGCAGCCTTGTGGAACTAATACAGTATCCTGGAACAGAAAAAAAAAAAGGACAGTAGGTTAAAAACTAAGTCTGAATAAAGTGTTAATTATTAGTTAATGTATTGATACTGGTTCATTAATTCTAACAAATATACCATACTGTCATAAGAAGGAGAAACTGATTGTGGATATATGGATTCTCTGTACTATCTTCTCAATTATTCAACAGTGGAAAATGTTGAATAATGTCATATAGTGGCAGTGTAAAACTCTAAAAATAAAGTATAACTTTAAAAAATCCTTTTCATATTTCAGCAATTGTTGAAATAAGTCCTCTTAATTCCTCCAAGCTTTGGTTTTGAAATCATCTGCTTCTATGTTGTTTGTATCAACTGCTTTCTAATTTTAAAGAATCAGAGATGGCCCCACAGAAAGCTATCTTAAAGGCATCATGCTCCTGAGTTAGTCTTATCTCCATCTTCTTCTCCCCCCATCCCCATTTGCGGTCTAGTTATCCATCCACCCCTTCATTCTGTGCCAGGACATGTGCCAGGAACATGGGGTGCCCTTGCCATCCAGGGAAGAAGACAGATACCACAAACATAATCACACAAATAAACGTCACATTGCCCTGTGAGCTTTTAAACTGGGATCATTAACTGTGAGGACAATGTAAACTTTGACATGGGCAGGGAGCTTGCCAGAGATAGAAACCAACATAGGGGAGAGCAGAGAAGAGGTCCTGGACATTATTAGACCCTCAGGAGTTGGTTATGCCTGAGCTCACTGCTCTCCTTTGACTTAGTAGATATATGGTCATTAAATACCCATTTTAACTTAAAATCACAGCTTTTGTAGGTTCTGTAAAAGAGAAATTCATAGTTTATTAGAGCATTTTTAGAGGGATATCACTTAGTCACGGAAGTCAAGGAAGACAGCTTTGAGGGTGTAAAATCTGAGCTGAGCTTTGAAGAATGTGTATTGACTAGGCAAAGAACGAGGGGGTAGGGACTTCCCTGATGGTGCAGCGGTTAAGAATCCACCTGCCAATGCAGGGGACACGGGTTCAATCCCTGGTCCAGGAAGATCCCACATGCCGTGGAGCAACTAAGCCCGTGCGCCACAACTACTGAGCCCACGCACCACAACTACCAAAGCCCGCTTGCTCTAGGGCCCGTGTGCCACAACAAGAGAAGCCACCACAATGAGAAGCACACTCACGACAACGAAGAGTAGCTCCTGCTCACCACAACTAGAGAATGCCTGCGCACAGCAACAAAGACCCAACACAGCCAAAAATAAATAAAATTTTAAAAAATATATAATAATGAGGGGGTAGGGATCCCCAGTAGAGGGTGGTAGGAGGGAGCGTGTGAAGTACGAGGGACTGAACAATTACCAGTGTTTCTGGAGCCGAGTGAGGGAGGGTGAGTATTGTGAGAAGGTGCTAGAAAGAGAAACAGGGGGGCCAGTCCCCACAGGACCTTGAAACCAAGTCAAGGGTTTTGTCTTTCCCTGATAGCAATGGTAAACTATTAGAGATATTAAGAGTTTGTGGGGAGGAAGACATGACATGATCATCAGATTTGTATTTCTGAAAGATCACTCTGGCTGCAGTGAGGAGAATGGATTGGCAGGGATGGGGTGGATCTAGTATCCTAGTTAGACAGCTACTGCAGAGACCCAGGTGGAGGCTGATGGCAGCACAGACCAGGGTGGTGGTAGAGGTGGAGGAGATGGGGAGGCGTAGATAGACTTGAAAGATATAGAAGATGAAATTAATGGGATTTGATAATTTGGTCATGAAGCTAAGGAAAAGAAAAAAGTTGAGGATGACTTCTAGATTGCTGGCTTGACCAACTGGATGGATGTCACTCATTGAGACAGAGAACTGAGAAGCCTAGAATAAGACCAGCTATGCCAAACTCCTTTACCACTTCTGAAAGGCACCATGTTATTTCATGCCTCAGTGCCTTCCAACATTCTGTCCTCAGCACATGAAAACCTGGCTTCTCTCTTCCTCTGTTTTGAGGGAGCTGTGTTGTATTTAATAGCACTGGCACTGCAATACGGTATAGGTATAGGAGTCAAGCGTCCAGACGCTGGGGGCAGACTGCTTGAATTTAAATTCTGGATATCTGTGTGATCATGTGAGTCTTCCCAAACCCCAGTTTCCCCATGTACAAAGTGAGGATAGTAATAGTACCTGTTCTTTGAGAGTCTGGACTGCACTGAATGAGATAATGTATATAAAATGCTTATCACAGTGGTCAACACACAATAAGCACCCAGTATATGTTAGATTTTATTACAAAAGTGCATAAAAGTCAACACTTGCCCTTGGGATTTTGATAGTCTATATCTTCCTTACTCATTCCAATCAGGGCTTCTCAAAAGGCAGGTGCACTGAGAGAAAATATTTGCAAAAGACACATCTGATAAAGGGCTGTTATCCAAAATATACAAAGAACCCTTAAAACTCAACATTAAGAAATTAAACAACCGATTAAGAAATGGACCAAAGACCTTAACAGACACCTTGCCAAAGAAGATATACAGATGGCAAATATGAAAAGATGTTCCCCATCATATGTCATCAGGGAAATGGAAATTAAAACAACGAGATACCAGTTCACTCCTATTAGAATGGCCAAAATGCAGAATACAGACACTGCCAAATTCTGGCGAGGTTGTAGAACAACAGGAACTCTCCTCCATTGTCGGCGGGAATGCAAAATGGCACAGGCACTTTGTAAGACAGTTTGGCGGTTTCTTATAAAACGTATTTTTACCATACAATCCAGCAATCATGCTACTTGGTATTTACCCAAAGAAGTTGAAAACTTCTGTCCATTCAAAAACCTGCACACAGGGACTGCCCTGGTGGCACATTGGTTAAGAATCCGCCTGCCAGTACAGGGGACACGGGTTCGAGCCCTGGTCCGGGAAGATCCCACATGCCGCGGAGCAACTAAGCCCGTGTGCCACAACTACTGAGCCTGCGCTATAGATCCCGCGAGCCACAACTACTGAGCCCGTGTGCGATAACTACTGAAGCCCATGCACCCTAAAGCCCGTGCTCCACAACAAGAGAAGCCACCACAATGAGAAGCCCGCGCACCACAACAAAGAGTAGTCCCCGCTCACTGCAACTAGAGAAAGCCTGCATGCAGCAATGAAGACCCAACGCAGCCAAAAATAAGTAAATTAAAAATAAATTTAATAAAAACACCTGCACACAGATGTTTATAGCAGGTTTATTCACAATTGCCAAAACTTAGAAGCAACAAGGATGTCCTTCAGTGGGTGAATGGATAAGTAAACTGGTACATTCAGACAATGGAATATTATTCAGTGCTGAAAAGAAATGAGCTGTCAAGCCATGAAAAGACACGGAGGAAACTTAAAAGCATATTACTAAGAGAAAGCAGCCAATCTGAAAAGGCAACATACTGTATGATTCCAACGATGTGACATTCTGGAAAAGGAAAAACTATGCAGACAATAAAAAGATCAGTGGTTGCCAAGGGTTGGAGGGGAGCAGGATAAATAACTGGAGCACAGAGGATTTTTAGGGCAGTGAAAATACTCTGTGATATTGTAATGGTGGATACATGTCAGTATACCATGACATATACATATATATCCAGACTCATAGAATGTACAACAAGAGTGAGTCATAAGGTAAACTATGGACTTTGGGTGATGATGATGTGTCAGTACAGATTCATCAGTTGTAACAAACGTACCACCCTGGTGGGGAATGCTGGTAATGGGGAGGCTGTGCATGTGTGAGGGCAGGGGGGATACGAGAGATCTCTACACCTTCCTCTCAGTTTTGCTGTGAACTTAAATTGCTCTAAAAATAGAAAGGCTATTAAAAAAGAAGCGGTTTGCTATTCACCACGTACAACTGGTGCCCTGTCAGAGATAGATTCCTGCTAGTTCACCAGGTCCAGCAGTACCCCTTTCCTTCCTTCCCCATCCTTTCCCCGTGATGATGAGATTTGGGAAGAGATTGGGGAGCCCTGCTTTAAATCAGAGATCAGCATACTACAGCCCTCAGGCCAAATCCAATCCAATACCTCTTTTCGTAAATGAAGTTTTATTGAACACAGCCATTTCTGTATGTTGTTTGTGGCTACTTTCTCACTAGAATGGCAGAATTGAGTAGCTGTGACAGAGCCATTATGGCCCATCAAACCTAAAATATTTGCTATTTGGGACTTTACAAAAAATGTTTACCAATTCCTACTCTAGATTATGAGGAGGAGGAGAAGGAAGAACATAAGCTACTTCTGCCATTAATTGAGTAAAATAGTTCTTAGAGTAATATAAACTCTATTATGCAAATATAGGCATTGGAGCTCAAAGACAATATGTAACCTGATCAAAGTGACAGAGTTAATACCTGGTAGTTAATATCACTCCAAAGTGTGTGCTTTTAATTCAGTCACTCAGGACCGGAATAACAAATGGCTACTCTTGGTGTCCAGGGCATTAGCCATTAGGGATCTACCAGTACATGAGTCCTTTCCAGATGATAGTAACTCAATGTGGTCACTGTTTATTGAACACTTACCACAAGTGTACTTCTTCCCAGTTTACACACATCCTGGTATCTCTACCATCACATACATCCTGGTATCTCTACCATCACACTTTCTCCTGCAGCTTCATGTGAAAATTAAGTTAGTTAAGGTACAGCTTTTTTTTCCTTAGGAAGATCCCCCACTGTTTATTGGACCCTAGACTCATTGTTGAGTTCCAATTTCTTACCTGCTTTTTCCTTCAGGTTCCTCCTTTTCAGCAAGTGCCCATAGTCCCCCACCTAGGATTGCCAGATAAAATGCAGGACAGCAGTTAAATTTGAATTTCAGATAAACAGTGAATAATCTCTTAGTATGAGTGTGTCCCATACAATATTTGGGACATATACAGGGTGTTCTACATTTTTATTTGCTAAATCTGGCAACCTTAACCCCAGGTTAAGGGGGTTAACAAACCCCCTGTGTTTTTACAGCTGGAAGATGAATTATCCACCATGGAGTGGAGAACATTTACTTGGAAGGCCTTTTGGGTTAGGAGGAAGAGCGCATGATTTGTTGTTAGAAGATGTGTGTGCCAGGACAGCTAGGGAAATTACCTACATTTCAAAATACCTATATTTCACCCCCATGAAATGGGAATAATAGTATCCTACTAGCTGGGTTTTGTGAAGACTCAGTGGAATGTTGTATGTGAATAGCACTGTGCTTGGTACAAGCTAGTAACTGTTGTCTTCTATCCAAGTAAAATTTGTTAATTCTTTTTAATTATCCCTTCTGATGTCTGGATTCTGAAAAACAGATATTCCTCCGTATGCCCTCAGCACAGTGCTGTAGGATTTTGTCCCCGCGAACCCCTTCCTTTCTCAGCATCTGACTGAGGAATTTAAATTATAAATTTCATAGGAAAAAATTAAAATAAACAAATTCAGTTATTATGAAATGAAGGATGTTCCATACATATATTCCTTAGAGTGTCCCTCAGTGAATTTGAATAGCTCACAACCAGCTATATTATCTGCTTCTCAGTGTCATCCTGTTTCAAATTCCATATTCACATTTGATTGCAGAAAATAAAAACTCATTTTAAAAAGTTCCTTGAATCATAGAATTTTTGTTCCCTTTGTTCACTCAGTAAATGCCAGATCCTTCTTATTCTAAGGCCTCTTTTAGAGGCTGGAATTTTACAGTTGGAGTTAATGCAGTTTTTCATCTCTTACCTTATCAGGGAACAAGGACAGGATAAAGTAGTACATGAAAAAAAAACAGAAAAGAAACTAAGCCAAGTAATCCATGCAAACAAGTTGGAGCCAAACTGTTTACTTCTCAGTCTTCACTTAGAGTCTCTGCCTCTATGCTTTTAGCAGATAGTTGCTAACGGCTCTCACAGGTTCTTGAAAATGCAAAATAAAGAAAATAATATGTTAACCTGTCTCCAGGAGATGGTCTATTCTGGAATACACTCATGGAAAGCCTTAGCCCGTAAAGGTGCTTACTTATTTCTTATGAATCTCTTTAGCCAAACTCTTCTCTGCTAAATTTCTGTGTCAGGAACAAAACATAAACCCCTCCACTCCCCGTTGTTGCCTGTTATTCTTAATATTTCCACTTCTCCGCTCAGGAAAAAACAAAAGAAAAAAAAATTGAGGAAATCAAGGAGATTGACTATTAGAAATAAAAAACAAATCACCACTGTGAAAGAAGAACCCTGGAGCCAAAGAGATTTTTATTTTAAGTTGTGATGGGGCTTGTTGGTCCAAATAAAGAATATCACCTAAGAGCCATTCTGCTCAAGTCTCTTCCAAGGTAAAACTGTCAACAGGATGTAAGCCTTAAACAAATATGTTCAAATTCTAATGTATGATCATAAGAAATGAAGGGAAAACATTTACAAACTTCTCTGCAGGTAATATTCCCCAGTTCATTTTAGAATTTCAGATGAAAGCTGACAATTATTCTACTGCAGACTTAGACCTTTGAAACTGTCTTAGAGCCCAAGTTTAGGAGGCAGTTAAAGTGCCGGGGCTGCTACTTCCCACAGAGTATGTGAAAGTCTGATGGCTACAGCCTGTTCTCCCGGACTACGATTTCCATGCACCTATCTTTCACAGTAAGAAGAAGACTCACTAATGTATGACCCCCTCAAATGAAAGAGGCTGAAAAACCATTCTCTGCTGTGAAATGCTGGGCCACAAACAGATGAGGAAATTTAAAAGGGAAAATGCGGGAAAGAACATTTAACAAGACCTGACGTCCTCTGGTTTGCATTGCACCTGAAAACATTGCACCTTAACTGATGAGGCTAAAAGAAGAGAGAAGGATTGTGGCATGAAAGGGGAGGCTTTTATTCCCCACCCCCCACAACATGCTGTGATTTTGAGTGTGCCACTCTCAGATGCACAAGCCCCCAAATCACTCTCCATCTGTCCCAGAGCCTACTGTGACCGCTGCATGCCTTCAGAATAACCATCTATTTCTCATCCTTTGCTTTTAATCTCTGTCTTTCTATGGGGAAGAAGTTAGACATGGGTCCATAGCCAACCATTATTTTAGAATATGGTACTTTTTAGTAAAAGTCACCTAGCGGAAACCTAAGGGGGTCAGACACATAATAATTAAATTGTGATGGGGCTGGGCAAGCAGAATATCTGGAACCATACCGGGGAGACCTAAATTGTCAGGGCTCAGCCCTGGAGGAGGGGAGATGTTGCAGTGGAAAAGGAGAGAAGGCCAAGGACACAATCACTCCCATCACATCTTTCAAGAGCCCGCTCTGTTTAGCAAGAGGGGCACAGGTAGAAATTGGGTGGGTCTTCACCTCTATTTCCAGACACCCCTCAGGTCCTCATATGGCTTTCTGATTTCCTCCTGTTTAAGCTACTCAAATGCTAGGTCCAAGAGAAACAAGAAGAATATGGTTAGACATGGAAGGGGGAATCTTGGATAGCTAATAATTTGCAATTTTTAAACCAATCTTCTTTAAATGTTTGTTTGACTTAGAGGAGAGACTATGTGCTACATCGGGAGAAACTGACAGGGAGGGTATGTGGGGAGGCTTCAGTTTCATTTGCTTTCCTGAGCAGTTCAGTTCAGCCCTGGCTACGACCACACGGAGGAGCAGCAAAACAAAAATACGCTTTAACGTTCCTTGTTACGAAAGCCTCCCGAGTGGGCAGTCTCACGCTGCCCCAGCCCACTTGTCTTGTCCAAGTATCCCTTTCAACCACACACAGCACAAAATATGAGAAGAGTTCTTGCAAAAACCTGTGTTCTTTCTCATTTCACATCCAGTAATGGTTAGTGTACTCGATTAGGTGCTTGGGGAGAGAGGCCCAGCAATCCCACCATTTCATCCATCTCTGGTTGAACAGCCAGCTGTGGATTCTCAAAGGCCCCTACCCTTTTGCCCACCCGCCACTGAACGCTGCTCAAGACTCTTCACCCTACATACCTCTTCTCTCTTCAGATTTTGAGCTGTGCTAAGAGTAAAAATCCAGCAAAACAAGCAAATATCCTCATACATCAGGGCTGAGTTGGGAGAAAAGCTAGCTCAGAAGATTTGTGCCCCAGCAATTTCAAAGAGTCTGGCATATAGTAAATGTTCACTAAATACTGGTTGAATAAAAATGTACTGACGGATGAGCCACGGGGGGATGGGATAAGGATGATGAGCTGTCCCCTGCCTGCAAATATAATCGAAGGTACATTCATTTATAATGTGCCTCTCTCAATTTATTTTTCAACAATTACAGCTGATATTGAAGTGAATGTTGTTTACACATGTGACACTAAGGAGTGGCACTGAATTAGAAAAAAAGAAACTTTTCTGTGCTTTCCCATTTCTGTTGGCCTCTTGGTTTGGCCTTGGGCAAACCCATGTGATCTCTCTGAGTAGACACTAACACCCAGGTTTAAAGCTGATGTCAGCTACCAAATCCTCATATCAGCATGTTCTTCTTGCCACTGACATACAAATTTGAAAAAAGGGCAGGTTTCAACTTATGCTGATGTTAGACGAATGAGTAAACCAGCAGCCACCTACATGTCCAAACTCCCCTCAGGCCATCATGTGGCTTTCCCATTGGCTCAGCAGTCCCACACTCACGTTACAGTGTGGATCACCTGGCATGGGCTTTACGATTGGTTTCCTTTAAATGAACCTCAACACCCCTGCTGGGTGAACATGTGGAGAGTCTGACAAAGATGTTTATGAGGTAGGAGATACACCACAGGACACCTCGAAGTTGCTTTTGGATGGAATGAAACTTGGAATAAATGCAACGTGAGATAGAATTATAAACTGACTTAGACTATTAACCATAACTCTCTCAGATGCACACATAAAGAAAATGATAACTGATTTTCATAATTACAACCAGAGAGACTGCAAAATGCGGAACTCTCTTTTGAATCTTAAAATGAGGATAGTATGTACTGTGATTTTAGTTTCTGTTTCAATATATTTGGATTCTATGAAAAATCATATTCCACTATAACATATAATGCCAACATTTTATTAACCATAATGTCAGAGTAACTAGAATATGTAAATGAAATGCTGCATAAGAAAGAATTGATGGATCCCTGATTCCCCATAGGGGAAAAGGAGGTGAAATTTACAGAACTCCTCAAGCTTATTTATGGTAGTGGAGAAACTCAGTCACAGTTATGTAAGTCTACTGGAGAGACTCAGAGGAAAGAACATGTTGTCAAGATTCAACATTTTTATACCTTCACAGGGCACTTTTCCCAGTTTTACTTTGGTCATGACTTTAAGCATAGGTGGAAGAGTAAAGAACTGGCTGTTCTATTAATTTATCTACCTCAGACACTTTCCTGGAACTTCCCCTGTGTATGGCTCTGTCTCCTATTTCCTAACGCAGAGGTCAGATCCCAATCCTCGCAACCTGGCTCAAAAAACACGATCTAGGCCCAACAGATTCACTGACTGCAGAGTCCCTGAACTAACACACTGTGTGCAAACCAGACACGTAGCAGTGGGAAATGAAATTGTAGGTAATGATTTAGCGAGCGATTGAGGAGTTGGCTGGGAAGTCATGTGGACCATTTTCAAGTGAGGTTTGAGGGAGTGCAAACTATGAGCAAGGATTTGCTCTCGTGGTAGGTTTATAAATTCATGTAAACTACAGTCCCACTGTGCAGAGAAAATATAGCTTCTTCATTTGAATGCTGACTCCTTTCATCTTCTTCATGAACCCCCATCCACTGAGTAACAAAAGGAACAAAGCAAAATAAAACAAAATACTTTAGTTCTTAGCTTGAGGTAACAATTTTGGTATTTCTTTTGTATTACTCAATTTTTTAGAATTTTATTGCTTTCCTTCTCTATTTCAATATGGCGCCTGGGTCTATGGGGTGAGTGGGGCTTAAGTGACCTTGTGATTCTGAATGGAAAGAAGCCTAAAGCCATTCAATATCCTCTGTCTCCTCTAGTCTCCACAGCCATCACCCTTGAACACCTGGTCACAGCTGGCCCTGCTGGCACTCAAAACAGCCATTGGCAGGTGGCATCACTTGTGATCTGGTCTCTTGCAGTGTGGACTGTGGCTGGTGGCCCTCCTTGGCTCATGTGGCCTCACTCTGCTCTTGCTGAAGGTAAAGGGCTATGACTCTCTCCCATTCATCTGCTGCTGCATCAAAACACTCTTGCTAAGAAAGAGAGCTCCCCAAACACTCAGTTTCCTCCACGTTGAATCCACATCACTGGAGCACCAAAGGCAAGCCAAAAATAGTAAAACATCAGAAAGTTCATCTTTTCTGCCACACAGCACCTCTAGGTTTACTTTGATGAGGCTGTCACAGAGAGCTGCAGAGGGCAACATAGGAATCGTTGCCTTCCGGAGTTCCAGGTGTGAAGTGCAGCAGAATCTTCATGTTATTTAAGTACCCAAGGTTATCTAGATGTTCCTAATGCTACCCACTGCCCTTGACCTTCAACCTTGAGGTGGCAGGAGGAGATAAGAAGAAGAGAAAACTAGGTGTCTGATGTCTCCTTTCCTCCACCTCTGCCTCCTTCTTTCTCCCACCATCCTTCAGGCTAAAAAGGGTGGGGTTTTCCATCACTTCACCTGCATCATACTATCCTCCCACCATTACTAGTCAAGCCTTGGGGCTTAGCTAGGTTAGATGGAAAAAGGTGTCATCTCCATTCACTGGGAGGAATTCTATGATCTCATCCATCCAGGTTAGTTCCCAGAATTCTAAACGGATTTAGAAAATCCTCTCTTTCATCCAAGACTGGTTTTCAAACCTGTTACTTTCTCACAAGACAAGGGATTTTATGGCTGAGCAAGTGTCAGAGGTGGAAAGGTACCAAGAATATGACTTGGGACTTCCCTGGTGGCACAGTGGTTAAGAATCCGCCTGCCAATACTGGAGACACGGGTTTGAGCCCTGGTCCGGGAAGATCCCACATACCGTGGAGCAACTAAGTCTGTGTGCCACAACTACTGAGCCTGCGCTTTAGAGCCACCGAGCCACAACTACTGCAGCCCAAGTGCCTAGAGCCCGTGCTCCGCAACATGGGAAGCCACCGCAATGAGAAGCCTACGCACCACTCGCCACAACTAGAGAAAGCCCATGCGCAGCAACGAAGACCCAACGCAGCCAAAAGAAAAAAGAAAAAAAAAAGAATATGACTTAAGGGGAAAGGTAAAACATATTAGTTTAATATTTTGCAATAGTGTCCCTATTGCACTATAGAGAATAGGAAATATATTTATAAAGGGTGAGGGAGTTGGTCAGAAGTGAGAAAACTGAGATGCAACACACAGAGAAAAATTAAGTCTGTTATTGGTAGAGCAGTAAAATGAAACCCACAGTCATCTTACTAGAGCCATTGGGGTTATAGAAGACTCTCTCCAGCTACTGTCTCCTTGAGGACTCCTTTTGTTCGTTTATTTGTCGAGCTTTTCCTGGGTCCCCTTGCTTCTGTACAAATCTTTAATTACTTGATTTAACTTGAGTGCATTTCTGTTCCTTAGAACGAAAATATCTGAAAGAACAAAAGCTTTCGGTTAAGGCTTTCATATTCCACAATGTATACATTGTGCACATGAGGGTCACCAAGTCTTATTTCACGTTTCCTGGAAAAATCTTTCTAAGCAATCCCTCCACCTTACCCTAGATCCCAGTTGTCACGTTCCCAGATCACCACCATGTCGCCCTAGCTGGCTGGGCTGACTACGGTTTCTCTACTCCCTTATTCTGAAATTCTTGCCCCTATAGTCTTCCTGAATCTCCACCTTCACCACATCTTCTCCTGTTCAGAAACTTACACGTTCGACTTCTCCCTCCTCCCTATCACGTCGACTTGGATTTGCCTCAGTCCAGTTTTCAGGCTCTGCTCTTGTAAACTAATCCAGAACCTCTCCTTGCTCACCATTCCCCTGCTCTAGGCAGGCCGATGTGCAAACTGGCTCAAGAATAGAAACATTGCTGTCTGTGCCTTCTCTCGCTTTTTTTACTTTTGCACGCTTTGAAATGATTTTTGCCCCCCTCCACTGATAATTTAATTCCAACCTGTTTTTCCAAGCCTATCCCAAATGCAACTTATTTTCCATTTCTCAGAATTGTTAGTTACTCTGGGCCATGCCACACTACTTTAGAGCTTTATTACATTCCCCCTTTGAATAACACATAATATCAATAGCTAATATTTATTGAGTACCTTTTACGGGCTAGGTGCTTCACAGGCATAGCTCATTTAATCTCCACACCAACCCTATGAGGTGGGTACAATGATACACACATTTGAAGGTGAGGAAACTGGGTCTCCTGGCAATCAGGAGCTTTCCCAAGCTTATAGAGCTGGTAAATTGTTGGAGACACAATTCGTGCAAAGAAATCAAATGCCAGAGGCTAAACTTTGAGCCAATATGGCATTTCACCCCCAAAGAATTACTCCTTCTAACTTCAAGTGTCTTCATCGTATCTCCCCAACTAGATGACTAGCACCTCTATGGGCAGGATCATGACTTCTGTGCTCTCTGGGTCTTCCTAAGCAAGCACATAGTAGACCCTTGAATTATACTTCTTATCTCCCCATTACTGGCCTCTCCCATAGAATCATCATTTTTCAGACAGAGCAACACGACTTTTCCATTCAAGGTGTCCTCAGACTCTGCCGTGTTTATGCACTGCATCTCCCCCCTTTGTTTCCATGAATGCTCTGGGAGCCCCTGCATGGCTAAGGTGACAACCACCAAAGGTAGGCGGCATCTGATGCCCCCGTGGAGACTCCAATTCTCTCCGCCCATCTGCCAGGCATGACTTCTGACATCCCAGGACGCTGGCCACCACCTGATGCCCTTTTGCAGTGCCAGCGTGACCCAGTGTTCCTAAATCCACCTTCCAGACACACCAGTCACAAAGGATTTTATAAACAGGATTGTAGCCTGCAAGAGGTGGTCTCAGGCCAGTCCCCCTGAGGCTGGGCTTTTAGAGCAGAGTTTAAAGGAGACCCCAAAGATCGCTCATTAAAATACTCAGCAGCCCTGGGATTTATTTGGAGAGAAAACAGCTGCCCCAGCGAGAGTGGAGAAGTGTGTGGTTTGCTAACAGATTTTAAACATTAGAGCTTAGTGTTTCAAAGGGGATTTTCCCCAGAGGGTTTCTGTTCCCTCTCCTAAATAAGAAGCTACAAGCATTTAGGACTGCCTTAAGATGCAGAGAAATGAGGCTCTGAGGAAGTCAGCATTTGGTTTGGGTCTTTGTGGACGGGGTGTAGGAGCTTCTGCAAGCCTAGACCTGGCAGGAGGTTCTGCAGCGGCCACTTTGTCGTGAGAGGACTTGGGGTTGGGGAGGGGTGGAAAGCGCTCATTTCCTCAGAAGGCCTCCTCCCAACAGTATGGAGTCTCCCTTCCTCTCCAGCCAGCACAGCAGTCTCTTCAGAGGCCCCGGCCTCTCTCTCCTTCCCCTTCCCACCTGCTGTCCTCCTTGGGAGGAAGAGGAGAACAAAGCACACTCAGAAGGGTCTCCCCAGTTCCTCAGAGCACAAGCTTCTTGTGATACTAAGGTCGGACTGTGGGAACGAGCAACAAGGTCAAGGATGACAAGATTATTTCAGGATCCCCTTAAAAGGCCTGTTGTTTGTTTAAATTTCTGCCCACAGCTGCCTGTTTAGGAAATCTAACAAAAGCACCATGAAATCCTGTTTGATCTCAGCCGTATTCACTGGTAATCCCACAGGATAGGAAAGTGGAGTTTGGTTCAAGGTGGGGGAAGAGTGGCTTTTGTGATCATGACAAACATCAGACACTTCCCCTTCCAGACATGTCAGGGGATGTTACAGGTTATGGGAGGTGCTCAGGAAAAGATGAGCTTGTTCTTTCCTGGCCTGCTTATGTCTTTAATCATCAACTCTTCTTGCCTGCAGAGGATGGAAAAGAACTCCACAGGCCTATATTAGTCAAGGCAGCACGGAAAGGGAGAGGTGCTTCCCGTAAGAATTCACCCTTTCCCTGCAAGTAGGGGACTTATTTCTATGCCTGCTCTACCTGTGCCTACTGCAAAATGGTCTTGGACCTGGTCCCTTGCCTGCAGAGAAAAAAGTGAGACCACATCACTGGCCCCAACTCACCGAAGAAAAGTGGATGTACCCTGCTCTAAGAAAATCTGATTCCTGGAAATCCAGACTTATGAAAGTAAGATTAAGTCAGCGATTAGGTAGGGTTTTCATTTTACTTGAGAAACATCAAAATAGTGTCTCCCATCCAAGGGCATTTGAAACACAATCTGGTTCTTAAAAATTTGATCCCAATCAAATTCTTGGGAATTGCATCATATACAGTTTTAATGGGAGTAGGGGAACTCATTAACTACATCTATGCAGTCCCAAGATTAGGTGGGGAAGCAAAAATTCTCGGGACAGAAAAAGGTTCACTAATCAACTGACCACTTTTGTAATTAGTTCCCACTTAATAACCTCCTATTATGTTGGTGTCGACCCTCAAACAAGCTAGCAAGATCTTTGTTGCACACTCCCATGTGGTCAATAATACAATGCAAATCAAATGCAAATTGATTGCAACAAAGTGAAATTGCATATTCTGCAAAAGATGCAGGCTTTCATCTGACTTGGACTAGGACACAGCTTGAGCTTCATAAAAGAGTGATTTAAATATCAGAGAATTAAAAGACCCTTGGGAGAATAAGTGAAGTCCTTTAATATTTTTGAAAAAAAAAAAAAATGACCTGTTCAATAACTGTGTAGCAAAAGTCAAACGTGAAGTGAAGTGGCTCTTAAAATTTTGTCAAACTTTCTCACACCATATACAAAAATAAACTCAAAATGTATTAACTTAAATGTAAGACCTGAAACTGTAAAACTTCTATAGGAAAACGTATGCAGTACACCCTTTGACATCGGTCTTAGCAATATTTTTTTTGGATCTGTCTCCTCAGGCAAGGGAAACAAAAGCAAAAATAAGCAAATGGGACTACATCAAACTAAAAAGCTTTTTATACAGTGAAGGAAACTACCAACAAAATGAAAAGGCCACCTACCGAATGGGAGAAAATATTTGCAAACAATGTATCTGATAAGGGGTTAATATCCAAAATATACAAAGAACTCATATAATTCAATATCAAAAAAACAAACAACCTGATTTAAAAATGGGCAGAGAACCTGAACAGACATTTTTTTGAAGACATACAGATGGCAATGGGCACATGAAAAGATGCTCAATATCACTAATCATTAGTGAAACACTAATTGAAACAACAATGAGATATCACCTCACACCTGTCAGAATGGCTGTCATCAAAAAGAAACAAATAAGTGTTGGTGAGGATATGGAGAAAAGGGAATCCTCATGCACTTTGCTGGGAATGTAAATTAATGCAGCCGCTATGGAAAATAGTATAGAGGTTCCTCAAATAATTAAAAATAAAACTACCATATTATCCAGCGATTCCACTTCTGAGTATTTTTTCTAAGAAAAAAAAAAACCCACTAATTCAGAAAGGTATATGCACCCACATGTTCATTGCAGCATTATAGCCAAGATATGGCAGCAACCTAAGTGACCATCAGTAGATGAATGGATAAAGAAGATGTGGCATATATAGACAATGGAATACTCCTCAGCCATAAAAAAAACGAAATCTTGTCATTTGCAACAACATAGATGGACATAGAGGGTATTATGCTAAGTGAAATAAGTCAGAGAAAGACAAATATCATATGTTTTCACTTATGTATGGAATCTAAAAAAGCAAAACAAATGAACAAACAAAACAGAAACAGAGTCATAGATACAGAGAACAAACAGGTGATTGACAGAGAGAAAGGAAGTGGGGGAATGAAAGAAATGGATGAGGGAAATTAAGAGGTACAAGCTTCCAGTCACAAAATAAATAAGTCACAGGATGAAATGTACAGCATGGAGAATATAGTCAATAATATTGTAATATCTTTCCATGGTGGACAGATGGTAACAAGACCTATCGTAGTGATCGTTTTGTAATGTATAGAAATAGTGAGTCACTGTGTTGTGCACCAGGAACTAACATAGTGTTGTAGGTCAATTATACTTCAAAAATAAAAATACTCACAGAAAAAGAGAGCAGTTTTGTGATTCCCAGAGGTGCGGGGTAAGGGGAGGGGGAATTGGATGAAGGTAGCCAAAGGGTACAAACTTTAGTTATAAGATAAATAAGTACTAGGGATGTAATGTACAACAGGATAAATATAATTAACACTGCTGTTATGTTGTATATTGAAAGTTAAGAGAGTAAATCCTAAGAGCTCTCATCACAAAGAAAAAAATTTTTTCTTTTTTTTTCTTTTGTATCTAAATAAGATGATGGATATTCACTAAACTTACTGTCGTAATCATTTCATGATTTATATAAGTCAAATCATTATTCTGTACACCTTAAGCTTATACAGTGCTGTATGTTTGATTATATCTCAATAAAACTGGAAGAAAATTTTATTTTTAATTAAAAAAATTTGTCAGCCACGTTAAGCCAAAAAATCAACACTTGATTCATTTTCTGATTCTAAAAATTAGCAAATAATTACAATTATAAGATAAGATTCTGGTAAACATAAGATAGACACTAACTTGTTTTGTGTCATTTCTAACAATAAAATTCAATCAATACATTAAAAAATGCCATATATGGTGAAATTCTGGATCTTGTTTTAAGTGATTTCTCCTTTAATGTTTAAAACACCAATTATTAAATATCAATTACCCTTAAGTAACGAGGACACCTGTGGTTCTTTATAATTTCATCTATATTATTTTATTTAATACTCACAGCCACCCTATCTCTTAGACTGAGCAGCTATTAGCACCATTTTACAGGTAAGAAAATTGAAGCCCTGGGAAGGTGATTTAAATAGCACCACAAAGTTAGTAAATATTAGATTCAGTTATGTAGGCAGTGCAAGTATTCTTATTATGTAAATGAGGAAGTTATGTCTCTAAGAAGTTAAAGCCTGGGCCACTTGACTAGGAATATTAGTTATATTTGAACCCAGGCCTTCTGACTCCCAGATCAGGCCTTATCCTACTGTATCATCAGAATTTTTTACAGAAAAAAATAGCAAATCATGATATAACCAACATTTTGAGCACTTAGTATCTACCAGTTACCATCCTAAATGTCTTATATGTTCCTCTCATTTAATCCGTACAGTAATCCTGTGAGACAAGTACTGTGCTTTAAGCCTCTATCATTTTACAAATGGGGCAATCGAGACTCAGGGAGTTTAACTGCCCAGCGTCATACAGCTGGTAAATCACAACAGCTAGAATTAGAATCCATGTGTTTGTGCTCTTAACTGACACACTACTGCTTCTCCTTTCAGGAATAGGTCTATTCCACAGAGTACACTGTGGAAGGGAAAAGATCAGGGTCTTTTCCCTTAACAGTTATGGGACAACCTTGCATTGTGAAATATTCAATACATTATATTGCCAGGAACGCTCTTTCTTCACCTGGTTTATCGGCACAGCAAGGAGAAGCCTGAAAGAATGGGGCACAGGATAGTGAAATTTGACTGGAATGCTTTGAGAGCAGAGATGGCAAATAGGCTTCTTCCAAGTGAGATATTGGTACTTTACTACTGATGGGCTTACTGCTGATGGTGTCACTGCTAGAATGCAGCCTGAGGCCAAATCTGGGGTCCTGGGCAAAGAATTGCATGAGCTTTGAACAAAGCTGCCTCTGGAAGGGGGATTGGCCCATGCAGGGGCCATGTATCAATATTTCCTATTTTACCCTAGGGTAGAGTGCCAAGGTATAGGCACTTTAAGATTCAAGGGACTCATGAAGATTATATTCCCTAATATTTCACACCACGCACGATGAGTGCAGAGGCTGCCTGAGATGGCAGGGGGTGGCCAGGGGGAGGTGAACATAAGAAGTGCCAATACTCTAAATTCAAGAAAGAAAGACTGACTGCGCTTTGATCATAATAACAAGTAACTACCAAATTCAGGTTTAAACCCTTGCCAATCAGTTAACAACCTTGAATTGGTAACCATGCTTCTGAAAGTCAGCCAATCAGCAACAACCATACACTTCTGAAGGTCAGCCAGTCAGCAGCAGTCACACTTCAGTGACTGCTCTTTCCATGGCAGCAGGTCAGCCAATACCTGACCACGCCCACTTCTGAAAGGCCACCAATCAGAGCTTGGTGCTTCCCCAAACCCTATTTAAGAGCAGTCATCCTCTTTCTTCAGAGACTTTGTGTCTTACAAACAGAGCTCTCCGTTACTTAGTGAATAATACATCCGGCTCTTTGTTTCAAATATTAAGTGGTAGCTTCTTCCTTGTCCAGGGGAAAGAACAGAGAAGGAAAAACATGGAAGAAACCATTGTTATCATATATCTGAAAAAGTGGAAAAGGTGTAAAAGAAATCTCCACCATACATAATGGAAGCACAAAAAGCCTTAGAAATTCTCTCTTTCTAATTTTGCCCTAAAAATGTCAAACAGAAACCTCTAGAGTATTCAGGAAACAAGGATCCGTTGCAATCTCCATTGCTAGGGAGGGATAATCACTGTTAGATTGAAGTATATGTTTAATTCATTTTAGATTGAGTTAAATGGGCATTTCAGTCATAAATACACCAGACTATATTTTTCTTCAGTGACCCATTTGCCAAAAGTACTACAGTGATTAAACACTAAGCAAATACATACATAGGTAAGATAAAAAATAGCACTGAGATGTTGAAAAACTAAATTTACCCAACACATGTAAGCCTAGTGCAGCAAGGTATATGTGGTATCTGTTTTTATTAATGGATTTCTATTTCTGGATTCTTTCTCCCTTCCTGCTTTGGTAACACTAGATGTAGGTACAAAAATCTAGATATTTATTCAGAAATCGGTACTGTACGATTGATGAGTTTATACAAACAATATAACTAGGGCCATTATAATGTTAAGTGAGTTTTGAACAAATAGAGTTAGAAATCCAATTATCTTTCCATAGAAAGCTTTTGTGTAGAGACATTGTTATATAAATGAGAGGAGCGAGTGGAAGCATTAGAACAGCAATTTCTCCTGCCTGCATAAAGACATTGGAGAATTTCATCCTGCACATACATTAATCCGTTCATAATGGCCTCCCCTCTGTGGTCAACCCACAAAGATCTCTTCTGGCTACTGGACGCTTCTTTTTGGAAATGGAGCAGAGAGTCAGGAGCGGGTAAGAAATTAAAAGATGAAACACAAATTCTTGCACTGGGCAAATGGCTTAGAACTAACTTCAGGAAAGAAGGCACCCCTCTGCTGGCATCTCAGTCTAGGGCCTTCAGACCTTACCAGAGGTGACAGAAAACAGAAATTCCTTGCAGTGCTTCCAATTTGACTGACCTACAGTCAGCCTTAGATCAGTGCCTCTCAATATTTAATAAGCATCTAGTTAAAAATGCCGGTCCTGATTGATAAATTTGAAGTGGGATCTGAGATTGCAAATTTCCAAAAAGATTGCAGGCGATACCCATGCTGTTAATCCACGGACTTAGCCTAGCGAGAATCTAAATTCACTTAAGCCTTAATCGGGACAAAGAGATTTCCACTTGACTCTCAGCAATGGGCGTTAGAACCACAGTCAGGAGGTAGCTTAGAACTAACTGGTCTTTGAAAATTACTAGCTGTGTGACCTCGGGTAAGTTACTTATCCCCTCTGTGCCTTGTTTTTCATAAAAGTTTGGTTATGGGGATTAAATGAAATAATGCTTACTACATTAGTAAGTAATATCAGTGCCTGATATTCAGTGTTCGCTTTGTAAGTATACTAACAAAAGCCATCTGGCTTTACTCCTTCATTTTGCGGAAGTAAAGATGAGTCTTTCTGAGGTGAAGAATCTTGCCCAATGTGACGCAGCTTGCTAGTGCCAGAGATTGAGCGGGAACACAATCTCCTGACTTCTAGGCGAAAACACTCTCTGCCATCTAGTTAGAGCCCATTGCTAATTGAGAAAGTTGGCCACAGCATGCAGTCAGCCCCCTTCCCTGCCCCAGCCTCACACACCCACAGAGCAACTGTGGCTTAACCCACACACCCAAATATTTTTGCTTTAGCCGGTCCTGACGGCTCAAGTCTTCTACCGTTAATTATGAAGATTACTCAGATAATTGATTTAATTGAGAACAGAGAGTATCTCAGTGCAACCAGCCAAAATGGATTAGATCTTCTCAGTGCAGTATGCAGAACCCTGCAGCTCTCAAGAAAAGGCATTTCATTTCCTCCTTGGGGAAAATTATGAATGCCCCAGTAGAACCTATGGTATAAACTCTACATAACATTAGTCTTGGTGACCTGGTCCACAGGGATAAAGTTAAATCTACTCCAAGTGTTGGGCACCTACAGCCCTCTCTTCTTCCCTTAGCATCTATATAGAAACCCTCAAGAAGAGTTTTTAATGCCCGCACTTGACAGTGATGTCTGTGGGGAGGTCAGAAAGCAGAGAGAGTAAAAATACTCTCCCTGTGTGGTTTTGCAAATAGGCATTAGCCACAGGCTGTTCCAGCTCAACGGCAAACAGTAACACAAACTCTTTCCTTTCTCCACAGTAAAAGGAATGAAATGACTTCTTTCTACAGTGCTGAGCTATGAATAACTGAACTGGAAAAAATATTAGCTGTCTGTCTAGTGTTGCTACATAATACAAAATATATCATTCCAGCATCTGCCCAGTGAAAATTTACAAACACAGGGGCTTCCCTGGTGGCACAGTGGTTAAGAATCCGCCTGCCAATGCAGGGGACATGGGTTCGAGCCCTGGTCTGGGAAGATCCCACATGCCACGGTGCAACTAAGCCCGTGTGCCACAACTACTGAGCCCGTGAGCCACAACTACTGAAGTCCCTGTGCCTAGAGCCCATGCTCCACAACAAGAGAAGCCACTGCAATAAGAAGCCTGCGCACTGCAATGAAGAGTAGACCCCGCTCGCCGCAACTAGAGAATAGCCCACGTGTAGCATTGAAGACCCAAAAACAGCCAATAAATAAATAAATAATAAATTCTTAAAAAAAACAATTAAAAAAATTACAAACATACTAGCAAATGCATGACAAAAAGTATCATCACTTTGGTTGTCCTCATTATTTTTTTTTAATAAATTTATTTATTTATTTTTGGCTGCGTTGGGTCTTCGTTGCTGTGTGCGGGCTTTATCTAGTTGCGGCCAGCAGGGGCTACTCTTCTTTGAGGTGCGCGAGCTTCTCATTGCGGTAGCTTATCTTGTTGTGGAGCATGGGCTCTAGACGCACGGGCTTCAGTAGTTGTGGCATGTGAGCTCAGTAGTCGTGGCACCCAGGCTTAGTTGCTCCGCGGCATGTGGGATCTTCCAGGACCAGGGCTCAAACCCGGTCCCCTGTATTGGCAGACGGATTCTTAACCACTACGCCACCAGGGAAGCCCTGTTCTCATTATTAGTGCAACCAAAAGGGGGCAATCAATCTAGTTCTTTGAAATCGACTATTTTAGTATCCACTTATCCTAAATACACAACCTTTTCAACAACTCAGCCTCACATCACTTTAACCAATGTGGAATATTTTTTTCTGCTTCTACATGCCTTGAAACCATGTCGAAAATCCAGTAGGTAGAACGCCTTGGGGAGAAAAGTCAGCTTAACAAGATACAGAAAGCTGGTGCTATGGATACAAATACTGAACGGTGTGTTCCTGACATCTTCATATTTGGGAAACTAAAACTAAGGTGGTTATGGACGTTGGTGATGGGATGTGGAACCTTTATCTTTTAGGTGACTGGTGACATCCTAATCAGAGTTGAGATGGAAAGTAACAGAATAGAAACATTTCTATCCTTTGTGGGTACATTATACGATGTCTTCGTTTCTTTCAAAAGCCCCCGTGAACCTGCCATCACAAATCAAACCTGTCTGAGACGTTACCTTACATGCTTTGGCAACGTTAATTATTTGATAGAGTCTGATCATTTCTCATCCCCTGTTATGGATTGGATTGTGTTCCCACACCCCCAGAAAAAAAAATGTCAAAGTCCTAACCCCAGTACCGGCGAATGTGACCTTATTTGGAAATAGGATAATTGCAGATGTAATTAATTAAGATAAGGTCACACTGGAGTAGGGTGGGCCCCTAAACCAACATTACTGGTATCCTTATAAAAAGACGGCAGTATGAAGACAGACACAGACAGAACATGTGAAGATGGAAGCAGAGGCTGGAGAGATTGCCAGCCGTCAATCCCTGAAAGTCAACAGAAGCTAGGAGAGAGGTAGTGAACAGATTCTCTCCCAGGACCCGCAGAAGGAACCAACCCTGCTGACATCTTGATTTTGGGCCTCTAGCCTTCTCTTCATTCTGTGAGAGAATAAATTTCTGTTGTTTTAAGCTACTCGGTTTGTGATACTTTAGTATAACAGTTCTAAGAAATGAATATATCCCTTTTATAGGGATTGTTACATTTCCATCCTCTATGTCAAGTCATCAGAGGGTTGGCCCTCTGAGATGAGAATGAATCTGAGATTCCAGGGAGCTTGAAGATAGAAAACTTTCCCAGTCCAGTGCAGGCTTTGGACTGAGCCAGTGTTTTGTTGGCGATGTGTCACTTTTTTTTAAAGAACATAGAAATGACCTTGAGTCTCCTTGACTGTCTGGGAGCTGTCAGGGTGAAGCAAAACACATTTGGAAATGTGAAATTTTCACTGCACCCCTTTCAACGGATCACCACTCTTTTATTCATTCCATGAATATTTATCTTCTGCCAGCAGGGACAGGAAACTGACCTGTGGAGTACTTAGAAGTAACTGGTCTTATCTTCATTTGAGTTTCCATAAACATTTATATTCACAGCATCACTGTCACAATCCATAGTTGATTGATTTTGGAGTTGTGTGTTTCTCTAAGCCTTACGAACAGATAAGAACATACGAACGGACAAGAGCTAGCAAAATTCCTGCTTTGAGTCTTTACATAAACCTGCACCACTGGTTATAATTTATGCTGGAAAATAGCTTTCATCTCACATGGCATACAGTAGGCCAACACTGATGGATTAGTAATGAATGCCAAGGCCGAGAGCTTTGTATTGAAGTCAATTATAAGACCACCCCTGGACCCAGCAGGACATGTGATGTCTCTGCTTAGCACATGGGGGTACAGCAGCAGTGCTCTTCAGACTCAAGTGAAAACACTATGCAAAACACAAAATATAACTTTAATAACAGAATGTGAATTAACAGAATGAGGAATCTTGGAGAACGTCTTAAGAAGCTCAGCAAGCATTTTCCCTAGCCCTTCTCTAATGATAGTGTATCCTTCTACTGCCTAAGCAACTCACATGTCAGCAGCAGCAACTCCAAGTGCTTGGAAACTCTCGGCCAACTATTGGACACAATCTTTGTTCTTCAGAACACATTAATCTAGGTTTATTGTGAAAATCAACTTTCTAGACATCCCCTATCCAAGTAGCTTGTAAGGATAATAGGTGCTAATCAGAGGAAAACGAGTTTCAACACCTGTGTATTTAAACAAGTGCATCCCATATAAAATAAGACCATCTCTGAATCAGTCAGTCTCCTCCCTGGGGAATTTCATGCTGGTTTTTATAGTTTGGCAGATCAAATGTCATCAGTCTATGGATTGGTTTCACTTCTTTGGCTGTAAGAAACAGAGAATGTAGGGATACCAGTGTAGACTGATTAGCCAGCCTAGATCACAATCCCACCTCTGTGGTAGTAGGGTGTGGAGCTTGACTGATAACCCTATTAAGATCCTATAAAATGGGGGAAGAGTTCCTCTGATTGGAACCAGCGCACCAGGGACGGGAGAGCATTCTGATCAACAACTGTGAATACCAGAGTCCACTTCAAGATCCTGAGCCCCTTAAACTCAGGCACCCCGTATTATATCTCTGTGTATCCTCCAGAGTTTCTAGCACTGCACTTGAAAATAGCAGTCTTTCAATAAATGCTGATAACGACAAAGAGGATGCAGTGAGGTATAGAGCTCTTTTTCATACCTCTGCCTCACCTCTTCTAGAACCTGGTCTGACGCCAAGCCAGAAACTGGGCCCCAATCCAAGCTATAGTGGCTCCAGGACTTCCAATTTGCACAACTTTATGGGGGTGGAGGGTCACTTTAGTGTAGAATGGAGTCCGCTGGGCTGGACGAACCGTGCCTGGGCTCTTCGCAGTTAGCTCAGTTAAGGCCTCATTCAATCTGAATGAGAAACCTAGGGCTAGCTTGAACGGGTTGCTCCTAGGTGAAGCCAGAACCAGACTTTACCCTGTGGCAGTGAAATAGGCAGAATGAACTGCTGTCTGGAGCCTCCCAATATCCACCTCGTCAATCACCAGACATTTCTCAGCCTGGGCTCTATAGCACAGGCTTCCTGGAATCCTCAGACACACGACCAATCTCAGTTCTTCTCTGCAAGGACATGGACCGCTATTTCCCCTCCTTGCTCTCGTCTTCGGGAGCTCCCCTCCTAAAGGCCCTCTGCACAGTCACATCCCCTCTGAGGTCTTTGAGTGATAAGCTGGTTTGGAAAAGAGAGCACTTGACTGTCAAGCCAGGCTCCCCACAACATCTTAGAACTTACTGACATCTGCTGGACAGTTTCCCTGTCTCTGGAAAACATCTGAGCCGAAGCCTGTGCTCTATGTGTGATGGTCCCAGGACGTTGGTTTCTGGACTGGGATAGGAATGGAGAACTTGCCACGCCCTGCGGAGTGCTGTGTCTGCTCAGTGAAAACGGGGCCCCTCCCCACAGAGAACAGACTTGAGACTCTCCAGCCAACTTCAGAGACAAAGGCTGGGATGGTGAAAATGAACGCAAGGCAGAGTTGGGCAAGTTTGGAGGGCTGGAATTGGTGATCGTGGTCAAAGTCTGGATTCCCGTGTGTTTTCCTCCAGGAGAGACCAGACATAAAGCTGTGTTCAGAAGCATCAATTTCAGGGCATAGAGCCTTATCCTGGGCTCTGGGTTTCCAGAGCCAGGTGATGCTGCTTGACTGGGTCTGTGTTGGGCCAGGACAAATGCTGAAGGAAGTAAATGTGGCCCTCGGTACTACCTGCTCTCTCAGTTCAAAGCATTTCGTGGTCTCCGGCTGCCTGCTGCAACCCCTGATGCTTTCAGGGCAGTGCACTCCTCCTGTCAGGGAGGAATAAGCCAGTAGACTAATTTATTCCATCTTGGTGAAATTGCATTTTTAAAGAGAACCTCAGGGTGAGATTTATGCTGAAATCCAGTACCTCCATCCTAATGGTAGCATTTTAAACCTCAGTGTAGGCTAAGGTGGGGCTTCTGGGACCCCTCAGATGAGCCCAGGTGGGGCAGCTGTCGGCAGGCAGCTCCTGTACCGAGCAGAGCAGTTATTACTGCCATCTTGGCCACGGAATCACCCCACAAGGAGACCACCTATTGGACTGCCCACTTCCCAGCTTCTTCCCCTTCTCTCAGGATATGGGAGACGTGCTAGCTGGCTGCTGGCTGCTCACAGGCTCACGGGGAGGCCCCTTCTGGAAAAGCTGCCTTCCAGCGCTCCCTGTCTGAACCACCCCTCCCATCTGGGGTAGTCTCATCTACCGCATCTCATCTACCCCTGAGTCTCATCTGGGCTTCCCTCCCAAGACGCCAGCTCAGTGCAGAAAGAAGGAGACCAGCTGAGTAGGTGCTCCCGAGGAGGCAGGGAGGCCTGGAGCAGGCCTGTAGCCAGTGCTGAGGAGGGGGGCCTCCTGGAGAGCGGAGCTACACCCTCCCGCCAGGCACACAGCCTGCCCAGGCCAACCTCACAAACCGGGCGCAGGAAATACCAACCTCAAAGGCCCCCCGCCTTTGGGGCCCCGTCCCAGCTCCAAAATGCTTCAGGCCAGAATCTAGGGAGAGCTCTGAAATTTGACTTCTAATAGCTGGGTGTTGCCTACACTTGTTGTTCTAAGTGACCTCTGGACTCTGGGGGTAATTATACAGTGGGATTTGAGGGTTTAGGGGTGGGTAGGCTCGTACTGGCAAATGCCAAAGGAAGGTACTATTTCCCTTAAAAGCCTGTTAGGGCTACATCCTCCAGTGATGAAAGAGGTCAGAAAAATACCATGATATTACTTGCTGTCTACCCTAGCATTTGGCCTCCCTGAGGTAAGGCACAGAGGCCAGCACTGCCTGTCAGACATGAAAGGCATCGCTATTTAGCAATCCAAGGACCGGCAGAGGATTTATTCCAACGACCTGTAGTTCAAGAGTTCCCAGGATCTGGTCTTCATAGTGGTCCCTAATATCCTCAAGGAGCCCTCTCCTCACAAACCCTCCTCTCTATCCTGGGCGGACTCATTGTGCTGGCACAATCGTTGGTTCACGGTCTCGTTCCTGTAGCCCCAGCTGCACCCCTGGAATCTCCCTCACCGCTTACCTGAGTCCGGGTCACGTTTCAGCACGCACCCCACATCCCATGTGCTAATGAAGCCTTCTGCATCTATTCCTTCACTCCCCACCCACACCCTCGTCTGTTTCATGTACATTGTTACTTATGTATTTACTTAGGTGTGTCCTTTCTCGTGGAAGACAGTGGGTGTTTTGTTGTATGTCTTTCTGTATCAGTACTTCAAACACAGAGCCTTTCACTGCAAGTTACCCTGGGAGAAGTCCCTGATACAGCATCCCTGAAAGATGCTCACCTGTCTCTCCATGAACATTTCTGGTGGCAGGATGCTCATGACTTCATCCCTGGCCATTCCAATACCCAATAGCTCTAAGTTTTATTAGGTTCTTCTTTACACAAAGCCAAAATGGGCCATATCTGGTCCCAATTCTGCATTATGAGCAGTTGCGAGCTCTCAATATTTAAATTTGGATTCTCTTCTCCAGACCAGAGAGCTGCAGTAATTTTGCCTGTTCTTCATTTATTGTAGTTTCCAGATCCTGCATCATCCTGGCAGCTTTCTCCTGGGAACTTCCTGGTTTCCAATATCCCTCATGAAATGTGCTGCCCAGAACTGACTGCAATATTCAGCTGTTGACGCTATGCATTCTGGGTAATGAGCACAAAGTACAGGGGGGAGGCACACAAGGGAGGTGTTTTGATGATTATTGTGATGATAATGATCATGACTGGATTCCAATGATCTTTGCTTAAAACAAGAGGGAGATGCTCTTTAAAGAAAGAAAGCAAATATTTTACCCAACCAAGGGATTCCAGTTTTAAAGAAAACCAAAAGTGTAGGAATTAGAACCACCTGGATTGCCGCAGACGTGGAATCCATTTTCTCAATTTTATCTCATAGCTTTCTGATGGCATCATTGTGGTTCGTGTGAGTTCTACAAAGAAGATTATGTAACTGGTTCTCCAGCCATAAATGGGCCAACTCAAAAGGTAAGTAGAGCAAGTTGGAGAATGAAGGGTGTCAAAGCTATAAACCTCCCAACCCGGCACTGGCTGACTCTTCAGATCCTTGTTAGAAAACAGCTGCGTCAACCAAGTAGCCTCAGTGGTCCTGGAGGTGCTTCCACATCCCCAGGTCCCCATTCTTGCACTCCTCACCCATCCCTAAGCCTGCTCCTAGCACCTCACAATCTCTGCAGTTCCTTTAAAGCGCCAAATCAGGAGAACAGAGTCATCGAATTTAAGAGCATGGCCACCAGGAACACATGATTTCCTTTTCCACAAGATGCTCAACATACTAAGTGATATCTTACTTTAGGGCTTGGGAGACCGGATGATTTTCTTTCGTTCTTAAGGGCCTTTTGTGTATCTCTATGGCCTTAAATAAATGGATTTTCCTCCTCTGACCTTCGGTTTACTTCCTACTCCAAAATCTATAAAACCAAAAGTCTACAGCTAATGGAGGAGGGAAGCCTAATTTCCTTTTTTCAGGAAAGCCTAAGAAATCAGACGATTTTCCTAATCACTTCAGCCACACTGACCTTTGTTTCTTTTTACTTCTGAGGTGTTTATTTTCTGTATCATTTATGATATGTTTTCACTGTCTTTTTACTTTTATTTTCATAGAGAAAAGGACTAATCAGCTCTGGAAGGAGACTCTTCTAACTCCCTCAGCAAGTTTAAGGGACTTGCCTAAAGCAGCAGAGCTGGTTAGTACAGGAACATGCCTTCTCCTCCCGCAACCAGACGTTAAGCTCCCAAGAGGTCAGAATAGACCAGGTTGGCACATTCTTCTTTCCAGATCCACCCAGTGGCTGGCTTTGGAAAAAAGTACCCCAGGCCACCTTAACCCCAAACTGGGTTAGAGCTTGGATCTGTGACTGAGGCTGCTTAGAGATGTGTGATGGAAAGGAAATGCTCCTGGGTGTTCAGTGTAGCCCTGAGAGACTTTTGGTTGCAGAGACCCTCCCTGGTAGTCACCTACTGATCTTTAGAATCTGCTTATCTTCATCATCTCTTACCCCATGCATGGTGGTATTTTGAAAGACAGCAGCTGGGCTTAGGATAAGGAAGACGTAGCTCACAGGCTAATGGCCTGCTCTTTCACCTGGAGTTCTGATATGTTTTCTGCCCAGACAGGAAGCCAGGGGGACCCCTCATTCTCCCAGTCTTAATCCCAGGCGCCTGTCACTCCAAAACTACACAGAACAGAAACCCATATGGTGATCACAACATATGCCTGGGTATAAGCTGACCCCAAATACAAAATGATTCCTTATAAAAAAAAAAAAGCCAAAGGAAAGTTTTTGGCCAATTTAAAGGTATCAACTTTTAGGGATATGGATGAAATATCCAAGTGTCTACTCATAATATTTAATTTGTTAATTAAATTATATATTGATATTAAAAAGCATGCATTAGATAAAATAATGCTTAATTTAGAATTTTTTCATATTCAGTCATTTGAATATGAGTCATTTGCTCATATTCAATCTCCACCTATATGTTCCATCTTCATTATCTCCTTCAACACAATGGCCAACTTTTTTCTTTTTATCTTTTACTAAGTTTTCCAGAGTACATGCCTTCATGCTTCATTGTTTGACAGACAGCACTTTGAAAAATCACGTC
This sequence comes from Delphinus delphis, assembly GCF_949987515.2. Taxonomy (NCBI): domain Eukaryota; kingdom Metazoa; phylum Chordata; class Mammalia; order Artiodactyla; family Delphinidae; genus Delphinus; species Delphinus delphis. The sequence goes on from NC_082689.1 coordinate 73,197,537, forward strand.
TGATGATGTTGCTGAAAAATGTCTTTCAAACCATAAGCTTTCATAACAATAGGAGCTTCCATTCACCCTATAGGTTGACAGAACAACCACTTACATTTCTGCTTTTTTAAATGCTTGCAAAATTCAACAACTAAAATTTTGAGGACTACCCCCAGGAATAATTACTAAATCTGCATCAAATGTCTATGCTTCCTTTTAAAAGGAGTTCCTTTCCATTAGCTGACCTCTATAAAAATGCAAAACTAGCAGTGACTGAATTGTTTCAGGATTTTTTAAAATTATATTTTATCATTAAAATAAAAAGGATCTTGACCTGGAATATGAAAAACTTCATGAGAATTTGAATAATATCTATATTTATATCTGCATCTCCCTCCTTTCTGTGAAATAGCTTTGAAGAGCAAACCTTGCCTAAAAGTAAGGAGGATCCAATTTATAGGTTTTCCTGGGGTAATTATTACTAGTGCCTCCTTTTAGTCTCAAGAGTGTCCCAGTTTGGGCAATAAATAATACAGTTATTCTACTTGTAACAAGGAGTGTATATTGCTCTATATTCTAATTCTGTGGCTTTGCCAAGGCATCCAACATATTGGCTGTTCAGCAAGTTTCCAGTGAGACTAATATCTGCATGGCTGCCAGACAGAACCAAAGGCACGGTAGTTGGAAATTGAAGCAATGCAGCTAATTATCTAAAATGATATTAAAATGTCTAAGATTCTGGTAATTTGACAGTCAACACAGCATCTGCTTCCAAAGGAAACATTATTATTATTTTTTTTTTTTTTTTTGCTGTATGCGGGCCTCTCACTGTTGCGGCCTCTCCCGTTGCGGAGCACAGGCTCCGGACGCGCAGGCTCAGCGGCCATGGCTCACGGGCCCAGCCGCTCTGCGGCATGTAGGATCTTCCCGGACCGGGGCACGAACCCGTGTCCCCTGCATCGGCAGGCGGACTCTCAACCACTGTGCCACCAGGGAAGCCCTATTTTTTTAAAATAATTCTTTTTTAAAAAATCTGATTACAATTAGTTAAGAAGGGCTGCTTTGATCTGAGAATAGTGGACAAATCCGTGCAAATCCACTCCCACTCATCAGAAAATCACTGTGAGCTCCGCACCCGCCCCACCCCCCACCTTATGGATCAGAAACTTCATCTTCAAACATGAAGTCTACCATTCAAGGTAAAAACCAACAAAGACCCAAAATTTGCTACTTAAAACTAACCTCCTCGTGACTTCCCTGGTGACGCGGTGGTTAAGAATCCGCCTGCCAATGCAGGGGACATGGGTTCGATCCCTGGTCCAGGAAGATCCCACAGATCAGAGCAACTAAGCCCGTGTGCCACAGCTACTGAGCCTGCAGGCCACAACTGCTGAAGCCCACGTGCCCTAGAACCTGCGTTCCGCAACTGCTGAGGCTGCATGCTGCAACTACTGAAGCCCATGTGCCTAGCGCCCATGCTCTGCAAAAAGAGAAGCCACCGCAATGAGAAGCCCGTGCAACGCAACGAAGAGTAGCCCCTGCTCGCCGCTACTAGAGAAAGCCCATGTGCAGCAATGAAGACCCACCGCAGCCAAAATAAAAATAAATAAATAAACATTAAAAACAAAACACAGGGCTTCCCTGGTTGCGCAGTGGTTAAGAATTCGCCTGCCAATGCAGGGGACCCGGGTTCGAGCCCTGGTCTGGGAAGATCCCACATGCCACACAGCAACTAAGCCCGTGCACCACAACTACTGAGCCTGTGCTCTAGAGCCCGCGAGCCAAAACTACTGAGCCTGCGTGCCACAACTACTGAAGCCCGCATGCCTAGAGCCTGTGCTCCGAAACAAAGAGAAGCCACCGCAATGAGAAGCCCATGCACTGCGACGGGGAGTAGCCCCCGCTCGCCACAACTAGAGAAAGCCTGTGTGAAGCAACAAAGACCCAACGCAGCCAAAAATAAAATAAAATAAAATAAATAAATGTATAAAAATAAATAAATTTTTAAAAAACAACAAAATAACCCAAAAAACAAAAAACTAACCTCCTCCGTTTCTCCATTCCTGCCTCTGAGTTGACTGCCTGGGTATAATAAATCAGTCCAGGTCAGTGAGACATGTACCCCAAAGATAAGGCATTTATCATACTGGGTGTGGGATAGTTTTAATTTAAGGGGCCATTAAATAAACCGCTTGCCTTTATATCACCTACTGTATTGTACTTTAAACATGGCCCAGCAGTCTCACGAAAGCTGGCAAGAGCTGAGCTCTTTCTCTGTGCCTAGCTTTGAGCAGCCCATCTCCCTGGATCCATGGATAATGTAATGGAAGAGGGTCTTGCCAGGGGGGTGTCTCTTAGGTATCCCCTTCCTCAGCCATGTAAGGGTCTCCTCCGGCTGCCTAGCAGCACAGGAAAAGTTCTCTTGGGCTACAGTCCTGGGGACACACTTGCTCTGTGTAGAGAACCTCTAATCCTCTCTGCCAGAGCTCTTGTCTGATTTCCCCTGAACCAAAGGACAGCTGTCCCTCAAAACAACCAGGACCTTGAGGCTTTGCCCTGACCCCAGGCTGTGAGGATAAGAGAAAAGAGAAAGATTTCTTTTATCTCCTGCACTCTCCAAACTTCTAAGACAATGGCCTCCTCGCCTCTTTCTCTTTGAAAGAGTTTTCTTCCTCCTTCCATTTCCTGACCAAGGGCACAATGGGAGAAACAAGGAAAAGTGAGGGTAGGATGTGAAGCCAACTTTCCCCTGTGCCCTTAGAAAGTAAGGATGTGATTTCTTTTTTCCCTCTACACCCCCCTCCCCCCAGTAACCTTCTTAGACACATTGTTTCTACATTGAAATGTGTCAGCCACATTCTCAGTGTCAGGCTCTGGCCAGCAGCTGCTCCCTGCACTGTATACAGATGTGTACCTATACGGCCCAAAGACCACTGAGTAACCAGCAACACTGTCCCCTGCACTCTCTGCTGGCCTGAGGCCTTTGCTGTCTTTTGCAGCCTGTCCCTGTGGAATGGTGCCGTGACATCACTGTATGCCCAACCACTGGCCTCTCTGTCCCTGAGGTCCCAGGACCCCAGTGACCTTGACAATGGCTTGGCCTTCCAGTGGTCCAAGGCTGTGCTGCTCAGCTTGAAGTTGTGCTGTGGTGACCCTCAAGGCCTATTCTCTCTGCTCTCAGCCCACTGGCTTCCTCACATGCCACTGCCTCTCCTGGGGAGCTGAGTGGAATGGCTGGGAGAAAGGCTCAGGTCCACACTAGCCACGCTACAGCTTGGCTCTTATTTTCGGTTCAGGACAGCCCTGGTATTATGTTTACCCAGAGCCTTTTTCTTCTTTCTCCCTCCCTCCCTCCCTCCCTCCCTCCCTCCCTCCCTCCCTTCCTTCCTTCCTTCCTTCCTTCCTTCCTTCCTTCCTTCCTCTCTCTCTCCCTCTCTCTCCCTCTCCCTCTCTTTCATTTTCTGATACTGACTACAAACCAATAAAAAGGAAATTTTTACCAGATGATGTTTTTTTATTTTTTAATGACCAAATTGCATCTGCTAGTTCTCCAAAAAACCAACCTCTCGGAAAGCTTTCAAGACACTTTCTTTGAGTGACATTTTTCATTTTGCAAAGACTACAGCCTTTTCTCAAACAGATTTTTATCTTTTTTCTGGGGTCTGATGTGGAAATCTCACTAAATTCCTCCATCTAGAGTATGTCAGTATTTGACTGAAATGCGAGTTTGAAGGCTCGCCTGTTAAACCATTTTTCCTTGCATCTTTTTAAAATAATACACACTTTTAAAATTAATGATGTATTTAATATTGAAAATAAGCTAAAACAGGATGATAACGGGCAGACCATTTCAAATAGACGCAGAAGATCGCCACCTTGTGGCCACCATGGAATCTGCCACTTGGACTTGTACTGTTTTTTCTACTGCTAATTAAATTAAAGGACTCCTAATATGATCTTTTCCCATACAATTCACATCCCAGTCCTGCTCCTTCGCAGGTCAACTTGTGGAGATTTCCTGGCAGTTCGGGGGCAGGAGACTCTTCTAAGTGGCTTCAGTGGGTTAGCTGAAGGAAGCCTTTTGAGTCCCTAAACCTTGTTTTGGTCAAGAGAGGAAACAACTTCCTGGGAGCCGAGGTCTTTATTTTACTCAAACCCTATGTGCTCTAGATACATGTATCAGCATCTTTGAGGACGATATTAAAAAGCCAGGTTTCAGGGCTCCCCTATCCGAAGACCTGAGAATTGCAACGTCTAGGGATGGGTTCTGGGATTTGCATTTTTTAAAAACTCCTTAGGTGATTTTTCTGCACATTAAACGTCTAACAATTCTGAATTTTAATCTACCAAAGGAAGAAATTAGAGGACTGAAAAACTAAATGGGTTTGACCCTAAGGAGTCTCCCCAGACACTGGGGGGGAGGGGCATCCGGAGCAGAGGAGAGCTCAAGGGACCAATGCGGTGAGTTTCAGAAGCTCCTGCCAACCCGAATGTTTGCCGCTTGAACAAAGTCCCCTAGAGACTGCAGTGGCCCGCTGACTTCAGCTGAACCCTCTGAGAAGCCATCACCTACGGAAAGGGTGGCCCACTTGTGGAGGGCGCCACCCTCTGGCCAACGTAGGAAGCAGCAAACCTCAGCGAGACCAGGGAGAGACTCCCCACCCCTCCAGAAGCTCCTTGTCCTGCAATCACCGGGCTGCACCCTGGCCGGTTTCCGGGACGACTCTCCCACTGATCACTCCCACTGACCACTCGTGTGGACTTGGGCAGGTTGTCCTCTTCTGTAAAATGAGAGCACGTGCATGACCATTACTGATTTTCTTCCCAACTCTAGCATTCTGTGATCTCGTAATTTTGAGCTTTCAGTGGAAGACTCTTCCTGAGGAGTGATCTTAGGAGCCCTATATTCATTCCAAGCTCGGGATCAAGTCTTTGCTGTTTGAAAGAATTAATTCTTAGGAAGTGTCACAACCAAAGACAAGATCTGTCAACATGAAAATAACACACGTTTGCAATGTTACCTCTCTGTGGGAGAAAAACTGAGCACTGGGCCCAGAGCCCTTCAGATTGCCCCATAACCCCATGACTTCATCACTTCCTCTCCCCTCCCCCGCCACTACTGTCCAAAGACTTCAGCTCACCCTGTCATCACAGACTCCCTTCACATGCCCACCGCAGCCCTAGGCCTCTGGTCCGTGGACCCACCTCCTACCCAAGAGCCTATTTTGCAGGGCAACCAGATCCCTGCAAGAGATTGTCTAGTCAGAGGCTTCATCCGGCCCAACCTTCTTAGTCTTTCAAGCTCACTGCCACCAGGTGCCACTCCTCTGTGACTCCATTGCTACCTGGGCATACCTGGCTCAGTTCTTAACAGGTGACATCATCTGTTTATATGCGCATAGCCCTGGATGTAAGACCTGTGTCTGCCACACAGTGAATATTGATAAATATTTCATTGAATAAGTGAAACTAGGAATGAAAAATTGAGTGAGAAAAGAAATTAAAGAATTAAGGGGATAGAGGCTGGTTATAGTACGGAACCTCCACACCTGTTCTTCGAACAAGCCTGGTTGAAGAAAGAAGGACCTGGTCCAGACTTGATGGGCCCTGCAGTTTCTGGCGAGAAGCTGCGAGTGGGGGACTGTGCCTAGGGTTGAAGAAACATGGTGACATCATAACACTGTTTGTCAAAGTGCAAGTCACAGGCCATTAGAGGGTTGTGACATAAGTTTAGTGGATTTAGACCAAAATTTTAAAATGAAGTAGAGTAGAATAAAGTTAGAAAACACATCTCTTAGTAAGAGCAAACTGTTGTCATGGAGCTTTTGTCTTTATGAGCAAGTACTGCTTCATGAACTTTTGTCTTTATAAATAAGTGAATATATATATATATACATATATAAAATACCATATATAAATATATATACCCAATATATATCATGATGCAAAATATACTTCTATTCACGTGATGGTCAAAAATACTTAGAAGCACTGATCTAGGAAAGGTCATTTCTTTATACTTCACTGACTCCATTTGAAAAAATAACTTACTGGCTTATGGTGTGGCTTCCATTTATTGGAATGCAGGGACCTTTTTTTTTTAACATCTTTATTGGGGTATAATTGCTTTACAATGGTGTGTTAGTTTCTGCTTTATAACAAAGTGAATCAGTTATACATATACATATGTTCCCGTATCTCTTCCCTCTTGCGTCTCCCTCCCTCCCACCCTCCCTATCCCACCCCTCCAGGCAGTCACAAAGCACCGGCCGATATCCCTGTGCCATGCGGCTGCTTCTGCAGGGACCTTTTTGTAAGTAAGTGTACACGGATCCCATGACTCTTTGGAGATCAATATATTTTCTAATTATAAGAAATGATAATGATCTGATCTTACCTTATTTCAATTATGTCCAGAACAGGTAAAAATCCTTTCTAGAGATTATTATTGTAAGACATTTTTACTGAAAGAGACCTTACCCTTGTTTTTCCTTTGGTTTCTACCCATGTATTACCTTTCTATGATGATAGCATGACACCAGCTCTCCCCTCTTTTCCATTGGGGTGAAAAATCTATTTCTACTAAGAGTTAGTAGAAAGAAATGATAAAAGCAAATTAAAAACCTTAAATCCAAAAGCCAAACTTTTTTTAAAAAATCTATCTAAATATCTCAGTGGGAGATCACAGTGGAAAGTTGAGATGCTAAAATTAAAATCATAAAAGGAAGAAAACAGTTACTGACCTTGCTATGAACTTGAATCTAAGCACACGGGATACATACATCCTCTCCACCATGTTTTATCCTCTTCCATTGGACAAATGGCCATTTGTTAGCCTATCCCTGGTTTGGTCAAGACACTGTCCCCAGTCTTATCTGTTGAATCATACAGGATCTTGTTTACAAAAAGTCTCCTACCATCTCTAATATTATAAGAAGGTTTCGAAGTGGTGACCAGCAGACATGTGCTTAGGAAGACTGGCTCAGTGCTTAAAAAAAAAAAAAAATGTTGACACTCAAAAACTCAGAAAGCTTCATTTAAAAATTTAGAACTTGGCTTCTTTAAGAAAATCAAAATATTTGGCACTACGAGGCCCTTATTGCTGCACAGGGACAATAGTTCTTAACCTAGATCTATGGGATTCCTGTATTTTGATATAATTAATTTCCTTTGTAATCTTACATATTTTATTTCATTAAAAAACATCATCCTGAGATGGGATCCAGAAGCTTCACCCGGCTTCCAAAGGGGCCCAATAAATGTTAAGAACCCCAAGTCTATAACCAAAGAGCATCTGCCCCCTTTACCTATATCAGTGGCCACCATTCACGTCATTCTTTACTTGCTCTGAGGCTGTGCATTTGTTTCCATTTTCCACTGCACTGATGCTTTTTCAAGAGTCGTGAAATAGCTCCCTGTAATCGTGTCTTTTTCAAATGTTGGAAAAAGAGAAACGAACCAAGAGGATCTTGGAATTCTTATACTAGGCTGTCCCACTTATTTATGCTGCCTCAATGATCTCTGCCCACAAGGGTTACACTCAACACCATGGAACTTTGGTAGAGCACCAGGCTGACAATTGCAGACAGACAATTCTGGTGTGTGCCATCCAAACTTCAGTCCTGTGCCAGGAGTCCTTCTCATCCCTGGTGCACTGGGCTTCCCTAGCTCTCCGGACATCACTCCCTGCTGCATCCTCCCTTCTTCCTGGGATATCAGGGTGTCAGCAATGGGGCTGTTTAGAGCTTGCTTGCGAGTGTCAACACTTACAGTCTCCTGGGGAACTCAGAGAAGACCAACTCCGTTTCTGTTTTCTCCTTTCCAGCAAAGGAGCAGAGATGCCACCTCGAGCCTACCATCCAGTCTTTGGACTTGAGGGAACACAGAGCTGGTCCCAATAATATCCACACTTGTCATCCACAGAGTGGTTTACACAGCTCTCTCCCCAGACCTCACCTGAGGGGATCCTCATACCAACCCATCTGAGGAAAGAAAAGGAATGACCCCCACTTTGCAAAGGAGGACCACTGACGTCCAAGGAGAGTGAGATGCAATGTCAGAAGGAGAGCACAGACCTGCTGAATGTGAGTCTATCTGAACACCCTGAGGGAAAAACAAAACGCCGGCTCCTCAAGGAAAGTGACTTTTGGGGAATTCCACAGCAAGTGTTTAACAAGTATTGTTTAACTGAGTGCATTAACGTTTTAATAGAGTCTGGACCTTTCAAGTAAATCTATTTTCTTCCAAACAGCCACCTTAGCCTTTATGCTAATTACGGAGGAGGAGGGGAGAGACACCTTGGATCTTACAAGGGAGCTGGGCTTTTTTTTTTTTTCTTATCGCAGTAAAATGTTGTATTTTATTTTACTTTTAAAAATTATAATACAGTGAAATTGACTTTTTTGGGTATATAGCTCTATGAATTTTCATGTATGTATAGGTCTGTGTAACCACCTTCAGGATACAGATTCATCACTCCAAAAAGCTGCTTTACGCTAGCCCTTCGAAATGGTTTCAAAAATAATGACACTACAGGGATACTTGTAAACTAAAGTATGAATTTTGCTTGTAAGACAGAATTTCTGTGTGTATGTGTGTGTACGTGTCTTAAGGGATTTGATTTCCTTCCACTTGGGAGGATTTTAAATTGTTGAGAAATATCTGGCACAGGCCATCGTCGAAGAGTTTTTTCAATAATTTTTTAAAGGAAAATGATGGTTTGACTATTTTCAAATTGTGACAGAAGACCTTAGAGAAGTCCTGTGAACTGTGGGGTGAGGCCTAAAGTGGCCGCGGGAAGGAGGCCTGTGAGCACCCCCGTACAGTCCCCACGAAGGGCGGCTTGCCTCCTGCCCCACCTGCGGGGCTGCAGCCCCCAGCCCGCTCCCAGCGCAGGATCCTGGCGCCTCTCCACTTGCTCCTCTCTTCCTCTTTCGCCCTCCCCTCTCCCCCGCCACCTTGTAAATCCCACCTACTTGCCTCTTCCTTCCCTTTGCCGCTCTTCTCTGATTTTCTATATCTCCTACTCCTCTGGTGAGTATGATGGGAATGGAAGAGTCTATTGACAAAATGGAAAGGATTTCCTTTTCTCCTCCCACTAAAACTGTACCTAATACAGACTTCCTGTTCATCTAACATTACCTGAAATAAAGGGCAACTGTCTGCCCTGCCCACCTGCTTTTCAGCCAGAGAGACTAAGCAACGCACTTCCCCCGAAGCCACAGGGAAAATAACCAAACCCAAACCTTCCAGCCTTCCAGCCACTAAACTCATCTGGCTGCGTCCCCCCTTGACTTCTTCCCTTAGCAAGAAACTGAGGCTGGGAGTTAAGAGAGAAAAGAGAAGGGATGAGCAACTGAGTACAGATAAAAAGGAACCTAGTGCTCACACAGTAGAGTCCTACTGAGAAAAAAAGACAGTGCCACGTGCCTCGCCCTCTATGAATACTGAAACAGAGGGTGTTAGTCTTTTTTTTAATATTTATTTATTTATTTTATTTGGCTGTGCCAGGTCTTAGTTGTGGCATGCGGGATCTTTTAGTTGCGGCATGTGGGATCTAGTCCCCTGACCAGGGACCGAACCTGGGTCCCCTGAATTGGGAGTGCGAAGTCTTAGCCACTGGACCACCAGGGAAGTCCCCAGAGGGTATTAGTCTTAACCAGACCCCTGAATTCAGTAAACAGTTGCGTTCTTACTAAATGTTTTTGGAAGTAGATTTTTCATGAGAGTTCACAGAACTTTCGGTCAGTGACTTAGACTAGTGTCCTTTGGATAATGCTTCATATGGCACCACGTAAACGAAACTGTTTACTAAATACCTTTCATTGGTTATGACACAGTCTAGTTATCGTAGGTGACTTCAGTGGGAAAGAGAAGAAATAAATAGATGAATCACTTTCTCATTTTTAAAACACCATTGTCACTTTATCCAAACAAGATTACACATATTGCGTTAAGCTGAAGGCCATACCGTGTGTGTATGTACTTTATATATATATAAATATAGATATATTTAGTAGACTACAACTATTTTCAAAGAATGTAAGCTTAAAAAGAAGAAACAAAGGTAGAAAGTAAATTGTACTTCACTAAGAAATGTACAGGAGCTTGATATAATTGGAGAACCACAACTCAGTGATGAGACTGGCAATAAATAAAAAGCATTTGAGTATCTTTTTTTAAAATTAGTTAATTAATTAATTATTTTTGGCTGCGTTGGGTCTCCATTGCTGGGCACGGGCTTTCTCTAGCTGAGGCGGGCAGGGGCTACTCTTTGTTGTGGTGCGCGGGCTTCTCATTGCTGCGGCTTCTCTTGTTGCAGAGCACGGGCTCTAGGCATGCGGGCTCAGTAGGTGTTGCTCGCAGGCTCTAGAGCACAGGCTCAGTAGTTGTGGCGTGCTGGCTTAGTTGCTCCGCGGCATGTGGGATCTTCCCAGACCAGGGATCGAACCCATTTCCACTGCATTGGCAGGCGGTTTCTTAACCACTGCACTGCCAGGGAAGTCCGCACTTGAGTATCTTAATTAGTTTTTGGACTTAAAATTAGTTCTCCTTATGTGGGAACAAACTCATTCCACAGGCCTAAATCAGCTTTTGTATGTCCAAAAACAACATCTCTAAACCAGGTGTCGGGGGTATGAACTTTTCACAGTTTCAACACTCAGGTATACAAATATTTGACTTTCTCTAAGTTTCTATAATAAGTGGTGTTAGCTTTTGAATCCTTGTTTCAACTTGGTGGCAGAAAATTTAAGTTTGCCCATTTGAAGTACAATTCAGTCACTTCTGGAGTTAAAATCAGTATGTTTTGGGTAAATGGTCCATTCTAGATTCTTTCGTATTCCTCCTTCCCTCCAGGAGACATGTGAGTACAAAGAAGGCTTATGTATTGTCTAGAGGGGTGAATTTAATAGCTTAAATATGTTATTCTATAATTCACAAGGTACTTCTGGGTCACCTTTACTATAATAGTGGAGAATATTTTAAAAATAAAGTTAGGGCATACTCCATAAAAGTTTTATAGCTCACTTAAAATCATAGAAGAGCTGTATATTTCGAGATGAAGATTTAAACTGTGGTTATTTAGCAGGGTCTTGGGAGGCAGGAATTGCTGTGTCAACTGATGTTGTGTTCCATATTTCATTACTGCCTTTATGTTTTTTAAATACCTCAAGAATAAAGTTTATTCAAAATGTCACACTTTGCCAGCAGCACATTATGTTGTAGAGTATACTGGCGCCATTGCCGTTACTCTTATTTATTACGGTAGATTAGTTATGGACCCTCTGCCATGATATCTCGGCCTATTAACATATTGCATACGAAAAAGTGTAATGAATGTCCCCGTAATGAGCAGTTACAAAGTCTAGTCACTCCTCCTTGGCTCTCCTTTTTGTGCCGAGTGAAAAATTGAAGAGGACTGGACTTTTACCTGAAACATCGACCACCTGATTGAGCTTGTGAGGTGAGGAGGGAAGGGAACCATCTCTACACTTAATTATTGAGAAATCCTTGCTCTCGCTCCAGGGTTAGAGGTGAAGGCTAGCAATCATCAACGTTGCCTGAGCTAATCTCAAGTTCAAATTCCACAGGAAGAGGGGATAGGCTGGGTAATCGAGACCTAGGCCCGTAGCATTTGTTTATCGAACTCAGTTTTAAAAAATGAAGTGGCAGAAATACCCAAACAGTGTAGAACTCCACAGCACTATCTAGTTCACTAGAATATTTTTTGCTTACATAGATCGCCCATCAACTTCTGCACAGCTGGAGCCTTTTAAGAGATCCCTACGAGGTACTCAGTAAATACCAAGGACACTAAGAGAGGGTTTTAATGGAAAGGACTGATAAAAAATCTTTTCTCAGTTGACATTTTTAAAAAGGGATCTCTCATTTGAAAAAAATTGTTAGTTTTTTTAATGACCATAATCAAGATAAATTAGACGATGCTCCAAAGATTCCCTACGGGATAGCGATGTGGATAATTTTATTATCCATACTGTTGCTAGACCAGGTTTCCTGCCTCCTACAAATCAACTTAGCTAAGCATTCCAAGATACTCTATCACCATATAACCCAAGGATTCTTTTGGAATATAAGCATCATTTTCAAAAGAATTTGTGACCCAGCAGTTACCTGGAAACCAAATTTCCCTAGGAAACTCAATGGTTTGGTTGTTTTGTTGTGTCGGGGTGGAAGGTATGATAGAATTTGATCTGGTCCTGCTTGGGGGGCTGCTTCTGTGCTTTGATAATAGAGAATAGCTGTATCCACCTGTAGCAAATTATACGAGGCACATGTCTCACGTTTCATTGCTTAGTTTTATACTATGCGGCAGCAATTTGCCAACCACAGTCCTGTGCAGCAAAGGGAGCATTTATTATCAGAAACACATTTCTTTTCTGACATGAAGGGGAAAAAAAGGTCCAGATTAACTATACTTTTAATAGGAGATGGAGTGCTATTGGAAAACTGTTCAGGAAACTGTGGCTTTAGCTTGGATTCTGGGAAGCCTGTAACTTTACTAAACTTTACTAAACTTTACTAACTAAATACTAAATAACTTTACTAAACTTTACTACCTTCCAGCTTAATACTGCAGCAAAGCTTCTGCTCCAGGGCCCACCACTGCTTGAATAACTCTGGGGAAGATTGCTAGATGGGGTTCTAGGAGAGGCAGTCGCCTGCTGATGGGCTCCCCTGCTTAACTTTCTTAATTGATTCCACCAGACCCTCCTAGTAGACTAGCTGTCACCCCAACCCGTCTCCAGCCGTAGTCTGCCTCTTAATGCCGGCAGAGTCTTCTGAGACCACTTGCTGGTTCAGAGCTGGATCTCAGAGCTGAGGTTCAGCCTTGACGAGCAGATGCGTAGTAGAGGCTGCAGCCAAGTGCACAGCACATTTTCCGCTGTGGAAAGCCTGCATCAGAGACAGAACATTACTTAACAGTAGGTGGGCTGTTCATTCCGAAAATAGCTCAGTTCTTCCGCATCAGGGACCCTGCAGAAGCACACTTCTGCCAGCTGTGGGAGTAAGAGAGAGCTCTGGGAACTGCTGGGAGCACACAGTGGCTACAGAAGACAGTCTCTAGGGAAGCCCCCGTCTGTGACTTTCCTACGTAAACAACATAAAATAAAACCTCTGGGCTTGGGCTTCCCTGGTGGCGCAGTGGTAAGAATGCCAGTGCAGGGGACACGGGTTCGAGCCCTGGTCCGGGAGGATCCCACGTGCCACGGAGCAAATAAGCTCGTTTGCCACAACTACTGAGCCTGCGCTCTAGAGCCCACGAGCCACAACTACTGAAGCCCGCGGCTAGAGCCCGTACTCCGCAACAAGAGAAGCCACAGCAATGAGAAGCCCACGTGCCACAACGGAGAGTAGCCCCCGCTTGCCACAACTAGAGAAAGCCCGCGCACAGCAACGAAGACCCAACGCAGCCAAAAATAAATAAATAAAATAAATTTATTAGCAAAAAACCAGAAAAACCCTGGGCTTGCCTTCCATACAAACAAGCGGTACAAAACTTTCCTTCCCGTGCGTGTGCTCTTCTGCTGTTCGTCCTTCACAGCTCCCTTGGCTGCTGCTTAAAGCTGTTTTTGTCCAAATACAAAGGTGCCTAGGAGACCAATAGGTAAGCACCCGTCTCCTCAGGAAAAGAACTAATATTATTGAGTGCCTGTTGCGAGCAGTTAGAGAGCTGTGACGATGTGAGCCTGAAAACAGCAAAGAGCCAGTTAAGAAGCAGAGGAGAAAATGAGGCAACAAGCAAGGATACTCAGACACACCAGATGGAAAACGAGTTCTGCTAGCATTCAAATCCTCGCTTCAGCTCTCCCTGAGTGGACCACTTCTTCTGTCCCTCTGGCTGTTTTGTTACCTTCCTGTTCTTCGGATGCTAGTTCCAGTTGTGTTTCAGCCATGTGAAATCAGAGTTCTCCCCAGGGCAGGGGCCTGGCATTGCAAAGCTCTGTGTTAAGAGGTAAGGATACAGAGATGGGTAAGAAAGTCTCCCCAGTCTAGTGAAGCAGACAGGCACAAGGTCAAATGCTTTCGCAGGTTAATGAGGGAGCTGACGGTGCTCCCTCTGAGGGACCTTATCGCACTCCCTCTCAGCTTTTAACACAACTCTCCCTTCACCCATCATTAATTCAACCTGCATTTAGTGAATCCCTTCCATGTACTCCCCTCTCCTGCCTGTGACCTTTTAAACTGAATTGATGCATGCTCTTTCTTCTTTCCTGCTTAACTTCATCCAGCCTACAGCGAAAATGAAAAGAGAGGATCTTACTTCTGCCCGTAACTGTGAAAATGCAACGTATCTTTAGTGGAAAGTTTACAAATAACCACCAGATGGGGCTGCTACACAATGAAAGTAAAATTTTATGGGGTGCGAGGAGACGATGCAATATCGTCCAACTTCCAGAACCGAATATTTAAATCTTTCCTCACTAAAAACTAAGGAAAAATTATTTTATGGATGCATATGCTTCTAAACTTTTTATAAAATCAAAGCACTGCTTATAACAAATTTAGAAAACACTCCTTTTAAAAACCAAGTGATTCTTTTTTAGAAAAAAAAATACATGCTTATTACATTAGGTATTTTCCCCTCGGAGATTCTGCCCACATCAAGGTTGCTTGCTTGGCTTTCTTCCTGGTTTCATCTTCATTCCTCTGTCTCTATCAGTGAAAGACCATAATATGAAACGGAAATGCATTGATTTATTTTTCTGTTACAGATTTCTATGTGCTCTGCATTCAGTTTCAAAAATAAATGAATGACATTCGACATTTTCTATCAGCATGCTCTCGTTTCCGGGTCTCTTCCATCTCGACCTAATTTAAATCACTTTGACCTCACTACTTTTTCCTTCAGGTTTACAGTTTGAAGATCTAGACAATTCTTGATTAATAACGATAACAGAAGGTTGCCACTGTCTCAGAAAATCCAAAATAGACAAAAGGAGGGAGAGCCCCGAGTATGCCTTTGCTATCGCAGGGACCGTCCTCCTTAATAGGGCAAGGTGACCACAGGGGGGCGCCTAGCTGGATGGTGCCAATCCACCCCCGGGGTGCACGAAGCAGGGAGTCTACGGACAGAAGTAGGAAAACCGCAGAGAGGAGGCTTCCCTCCTCTTTCTACAGCACGATGCAGTCTGTGTCGCACTAACTCAAAACCCGGAATGTCCTGGTGAGAAATGGGAAACCTAAAAATAGATCTGCAGAAAGGACTTTGACCTTGGCTTGAAAGTCAGCCCAGTGCTATGACAAGAAAGACCTTTTCCATGAAGATTATGTTCTTAAAAGCCATATTTCATCTGCGTGCAGACTCGCTGTGAAACCACACTCAGAAAATCTGCATCTTGGCTATCCTTCAACTGTAAAATCATTATATTTTGGACATTAGATGTCTGTGTAAGGGTTTCATTTTCAAATTTCTCCCATAAAATGTTAGAGGTTATAAACTGGATTAATAGTGACATTTAAGCATGTCTGCTATTACTGTATGTATCCAGTACTTAATGATTTTTGGAAAGAATTCAAGGCCAGAGCAGGAAAATGTTGCATTCAAGTAATACAGAATGTACATGCTTTAGAATTAACTACAATAAATTAGTAACTTCTTTTTAAGAACTCTATCCAGAGTACCAAAAGAATATATATTTTTAAATTTTTAGTAAGTAAATCCAAAATTACAGGATACTGTCCTATAATTTCTTGCCTATGTTTGAGTTATAATATTTGAAATTTTCAATATCAAAGAACTTCAGGGGGCCTTTATATGTACTCCATATATATGTCAAGGATAACTTAAACTGATTTTTTTAAAGAGCTGTTAAACGGGAAAAAAACACTTTTATATACTTAGGTAACTTTCTAAGGAACAGCTGCCACCAATTAAACAACACATACTTTTTTTTTTTTTTTTTTGCGGTACGCGGGCCTCTCACTGCTGTGGCCTCTCCCGTTGCGGAGCACAGGCTCCGGACGCGCAGGCTCAGCGGCCATGGCTCACGGGCCCAGCCGCTCCGCGGCACGTGGGATCCTCCCGGACCGGGGCACGAACCCGTGTCCCCTGCATCGGCAGGCGGACTCTCAACCACTGCGCCACCAGGGAAGCCCACACATACTTTTTAAAGACTCTTGGGGGTTCAATGTGCCTTCAGTGGACTGAAAAATCTGGAAAAATGGACTTCATTAGCTACTAAAAAATTATTGAAAGGATATTTGAAATGGCGTTTAATACCTGCAAAGCCAGGAATAATCAGTGGTTTAAAGTTTCACCATAAAGATTGGTAAATAACACTGATTACAGGTCTTATTCAAATGGAAAATAATGAATATGTGATGAAAGGAGAATAATGGTCCAAATTGCTCTTAATCTTGGAACTGTGCCTATTGATTGGCCTAGAAATAATGGTGCTAATCGTATGGTAAGAAGGCCAAATGCTTGAGAAAGTCATTAACTTTGGGGAAACAGGATACCCACTACTTCATTGTACTAGTACAGTATTTTATTGAGTAAAGCCTTCAAACAACTGTGTGTTTAGGAAAACTTCCAGTGTTAACCCAAGTCAAACAACATTCCTTTCCACTTCTCCGGAATTTGTAAAAGCTATTTAGGTACTCTTTATAATTCATCAAACACTGACTGAACACCTACTGTATGCCTGGCACAGAATCAAACAAGTAATTTAGCATTCCGAAAGATAATTACTTATCTCGCATTGGCTTATTTCTAATAAGCTTAAGAAGTAATGATCTTCTCATAATAGTAAATTTACACTTTAGACTGGCTTTCCTGAAACACTTTGGCAAAGCGTCATGAACAGACATATGTACAATTGTCCTCTCTTATTCGCGGTTTTGCTTCCTATGCGTTCAGTTACTCAAAGTCAACTGTGGTCTGAAAATAGTAAAAGGAAAATTCCGTTAAGTGAACAATTAGTCAGTTTTAAATTGCAGGCCATCCTGAGTAGCATAATGAAATCTCGCGATGTTCTGAGTAGTGGTTAAATCTCGCGATATCCTGCCCGGGACTTGACTCTTAATTTGCCCGCGTATCACCTGTTGGTAATTGGGTTAACCTCTCGGTTGTCAGATCAAGTGTGAGGGTATTGCAGTGCTAGGGTTCAAGTAACCCTTATTTTACTTAATAATGACCCCAAAACGCAAGAGTAGTGATGCTGGCAATTAAGTTATGCGAAAGGGAAGCTGTAAAGTGCTTCCTTTAACTGAAAAGGTGAAAGTCCTCAGCTTAATGAGGAAAGGGAAAATACCATGTGCTGAGGTAGCTAAGGCCTGTGGTGAGACGGAATCTTCTCTGTGAAATTGTGAAGAAGGAAAAAGAAACTCGTGCTGGTTTTGCTGCCGCACCTCAAACTGCAAAAGTTATCGCCACAGTTCATGGTAAGTGCTTAGTTCAGTTGGGAAAGGCATTGCGTTTGTACAAGATATTTTGAGAGAGAGACCACGTTCACTTTAACTTTTATTACAGTATATTATTATAATTGTTCTATTTTATTATTAGTTGTTGTTGCTAATCGCTCACTGTGTCTAATTTACAAATTAAACTTTATCATAGGTATGCATGTGTATGAAAAAATATAGGGTTTCAGGCATCCACTGGGGGGCTTGAAACGTTTTCCCTGCAAATAAGGGGGGACTACCGTATAAGCAGGATAAAGAGATACGGTCCTTTAAAAAATTATAATTTCTCTAAAAAAAAATTATAATTTCTCATCTCTAGGAAAAGCCTCAAAGGATTCTGAATTTGAAATATTCTTACTTCCCATTAACTTTTCTTGAGGATCCATGTATCCAATTACAAGTTAAATTTACATTCTCTTTAATCCATTTTCGAGGCCTTAAGTATATTCTTAAGATTCTGGTCTTGACAATTTATCATTATTATTTTAATTTAAACAGTAATACATAAGCATGTGATTCATAGAAACAGACGTATACGGAAAAGTCACGCTACTCTTAGCAAATGTGTGTTGACCAAGGAGCTAATCCTTGTTAAGACTTGCCAGGTGAGGGCGGCAGAGAGCACTTGCAAAGCACGGGTTAGCTGAGAACCTCAAGGCCTGGTGGTTGCCAGGGAACCCTCAGGGCACTGGGGAACGGGGCAAGATCAATCTGTTGTGAGGAAATTAGCTGAATGGAGAGGCTGGTAACCGGAAGCACTGGCCAGGAGAAACAAGGGAAAGCAACAAGAAATGGCTGAATGCAAAGAGGAAAGAGCTTGGGCCTTGAAGTCACAAAAACCTGACTTCTGACACGAAGTGTGTCACATCAGGCAAAGGGCTTCATTTCATGGTTGGTGCTCTCTGTGTATAAAATGAGTACAGTGATCTATATTACTGTTTCCCGGAATTGATACAGGGTTATAAGACGATGCCTGTAAAGTGCTTACCACGTTGCCTACCAGTGTATGGAAGGGGCTTAACAGATATTGTGAGCCATTATTATTATTTACTGCTGCTGAGGCCAGAGAAGCTGGCAACGTGGAGCTGAGTGCCTGCCTCAGAGAAGGAAATAAACGGGTACCTTGAAGTCAGAGAGGAGAAGGAAGCAAGGCAAAGGGAGCCAGGATGGTGAGGACTCCCCTCACTACGCTTGAGTTGTGCTGATGGCTTATTTGGACACTTAAATCTTTCCTCTAGGGATGTCCACCCATCCCCACCCTGTCTTAGAGATACCTTCTGAGCCCAGTCATTGGTAGCAGCTGCTTTGGAAAGCAGAAGTTCTGATTAAGACCCAGCTATCTGACAAGTGCATTTATTAAATAAGAATGAGAGTGAAAAGTTAATTCCATAGAAAGGCTTCCTTAGGTACACATGGTAGGGCATTGACTGGAGATTGTTAGCTTGTTTATCCAAACAACTGATACTCGGAAGTTACTTTTATTTTTTATTTATGTAAATGGCCCCTTTATTTGCAAAAATGTGAAGCAAGTCCCTCTCTCTTATTCTTAGAGCAGGTGGTAAGGTTTCCACACATCTGAAGATAGATGCCACAGTTTGTGAGATGTGAAATGTTCTGCTTTGTAATGGGAATTATCGGCATTTTTAACTGGACTGTGCTCCAGAGCACTTTTTCTGGCCATAAAATGTTTGTAACCTGGACTATCCTCCACTTGCTGCAGTTTCAAAGTGGAGAGCCCAGACTTTGTAAAATGTTCTTGGGCACGTTTTGCTGATTACCTTAGCTGGGCAGTGTAGCTGAGGCCATCCTCTGTGGGGGGTGATTTTTCCCACCCTTAACCATCCTGAGATGGAAATGCACATGCCTCAGGATAGAAGAGAGAAACTGCTTTGCTTCAAGGGGACTGATGGCTTAGGGATGGAACTGAGGACATTTTACAGGTGAGTTTGAGCCGGTTCTGGCCACGCAGAAGTCTCCAGGGGCTAGCCTGGGACCCTGAGGTTTGTCTTAGGCCAGCTGTAAGCCCCAAAAGTACCCATTGGTCCCTGCAATGTCAAGCACTCAACTTGAGATTCCTTTAGCACTTAGTCAAGTTTTTATTAAACATCATGGTTTTTCCCTTTTTTTTTTTTCTTTTTTTTTTTGCGGTACGCGGGCCTCTCACTGCTGTGGCCTCTCCCGTTGCGGAGCACAGGCTCTGGACGCGCAGGCCCAGCAGCCGTGGCTCACAGGCCCAGCCGCTCCGCAGCATGTGGGATCGTCCCAGACCGGGGCACGAACCCGTGTCCCCTGCATCGGCAGGCGGACTCGCAACCACTGCGCCACCAGGGAAGCCCTGGTTTTTCCCCATTTTTAATAAATGACACAGCCATATAAATTCACCCACATGTTCAAGCTGGCAACTTCCCTACTCCTTCCCACTCCAGCATCAAATCCATCAGCAGTACTATCAGTTCTGCCTCCAAAACAGCCAAATCTCAAACCTGTGCTGCTTCCCTTTCCTCTCGGCCCTCCTGACCCTGCATCCACTATTTCCCACCCGGGTTACAGCAGGAGCATCACCACTCTCCCTGCTTCTTCTCTTGATTCTTAATCCCCATTCTTTACACAGCAACCTGAGAATTCTTTTTACAGTATAACTGAGGCCAAGTCATTCCCTTCTTAAAACTTTTCAGTTTCCTCAGTACTTTCAGGATAAAGACCCAAAGATTCAGCATATTCTGCAAGGCTAGGTCTGGACTTGGCATGCTTTGGAGAGGTTAGTGCGAGCTGTGGCCTCTGAGAAGAGTGACCTGGCACCCGATTACAGGGCAGTGCAAGGTGACTGTTCAAAGTGTGGGCTGCTGGGCAGGTGACAAGAGACCATGACAGGCTTCTTGGGATTCCTTCTGGAAGGTGACCCAGTAGAAGAATGGACTCCCCATTCCTGTGGGTGGGAGGTATGATAGGACAGTAAAGAAAACGTGACTTATGTCGTGGGAACAGGTTATTGAGGTCTGGGGACATATTGGTGATACACCCAACCTGGGGTAGGAAACAGCTTCCCTGTAAATCAAACCCACCCCCTTTCTCTTAGTCTCAAATTCGAGATCCCCAAATTGTACAACGTATACCTAATAATGGCTTCTGTTTATCAAGTACCTGCTAAGGGGCTGTCTTTATGCTGGGCACTTAATGTATTTGATTACAGCAAACTTACAATTATTGTTATCTCCATTTCAAAATTTTTTTTTGTTGGAGTGTAACTGCTTTACAATGTGTTAGTTTCTGCTGTACAGTGAAGTGAATCAGCTATATGTATACATATGTCCCCTCCCTCTTGGACCTTCATATGTGGAAACCCAGGCTCAAAAGTTTACTAAAAGTTAAATGATTGATAAGGCACACACTTTAAAAAATTACCAAATTACCTTTCTTAAGGTAAGAAGGGAAGGGACTGATCTCGTGTTTAACTTATCACCAAATAATGTATCATATAAGACTGAGTGTTTGTTTCTTATCAGTCTCTCACTAGAATGAGAGAGCCCCATGAGGGCAGGGGCACTGTTTACTTCACGGCTGCCTTCCTAGCACATCCAACAGTGACTGATCACAGCAGTCCTTAAATAGAGATTTGTCCACGGACTGAAGAAATGATTGAAAGAATGAATTTTGACAGCTGCTCTAATTACTCAGTGCATTTGATTCCGAGCTTTACAAAAATAGGAAAAATTAGTGTGAATATCTTTGTGTCCACAGATGTGGTTTTGGATATTTTTTCTTATACTCTCCACTCAAGAGCTGCTATTAAAATATAACTATGCCTGTTCAACCAGAGGTTTCCATTAGCAATGAGAATTAATTAAATTATGAGTCATCAGCAGATGACATACTGAGGCAGATTATCCCCCCAACAATTATTGTTTTTTGTTTTCCTAATTATAACAATAACATAATGAAGAACACAAGCTAGATTTATTAACTTTACAAAACAAGGTATGAACTGTTATGAAAAGATTTCCAAGATATATTTTTAGTGGAAAAAAACCCCCAAGATACAGAATAAGGTTCATGGTATGCTTTTATCCCAGGGGATAATAATAAGAATAGTTACTGAGAGCTGACTATGTGCCAGGCACTATATTGTACCCTCTCATTTAATTTGTTTAACAATATCATGTTGTTAGTACAATACCTCCATTTTAAAGAGTGCTTTTCTTTATTTTAGTTTTTATTTTGAAACAAGCCCAAACTTAGAAAAAGGTTGCAACATGCAAAGTATACACAAACTCATACAGGTACATTTTACGTATATTTACCCTGTATCTACATATATTAAAAACCATGAGATCATATGAATATCTATAATTCAATTCTTTTTTTTATAATGAATTTTATTTTTATTATTTACTTTTTTATTTTTGGCTGCATTGGGTCTTCGTTGCTGTGCGCGGGCTTTCTCTAGTTGTGGTGAGCAGGGGCTACTCTTCATTGTGGTGTGCGGGCTTCTCATTGTGGTGGCTTCTCTTGTTGCGGAGCATGGGCTCTAGGTGCGCAGGCTTCAGTAGTTGTGGCACGCAGGCTCAGTAGTTGTGGCTCGTGGGCGCTAGAGTACAGGCTCAGTAGTTGTGGCTCATGGGCTTAGTTGCTCTGCGGCATGTGGGATCTTCCCGGACCAGGGCTCCAACCCATGTCCCCTGCATTGGCAGGCGGATTCTTAACCACTGGACCACCAGGGAAGTCCCTATAATTCAATTCTTATATCAAGTTTTAGTTTTCTCTCCTTTTATATATTTACTTCTCTTTTCCAATAATAAGAATCCTAACTTCAATTGTCCTCAGTGTACTTTTATTTATTTTTTTTAACTAATTGGTTATTACTAGCTCTTAACTTTTAAAAAAATTTTTAAATTTATTTTTGGCTGCGTTGGGTCTTCATTGCTGCACGCGGGCCTTCTCTAGTTGTGGTGAGCAGGGGCTACTCTTTGTTGGGGTGCGTGGGCTTCTCATTGTGGTGGCTTCTCTTGTTGCGGAGCACAGGCTCTAGGCGCACGGGCTTCAGTAGTTGTGGCATGCGCGCTCTAGAGCACAGGCTCAGTGGTTGTGGCGTGGCGTGTGGGATCGCCACAGGCCGTGCTTAGTTGGTCCGCGTCTTGTGGGATCTTCCCGGACCAGGGCTTGTACCCGGGTCCCCTGCATTGGCAGGCGGATTCTTAACCACTGCGCCACCTGGGAAACCCCTCAATATACTTCTTATTAAATTGATCCCCTGCATATAACCAACCTCCTGTCACTTCTACTGTCCCCATCCCTGGCAAGGATGTCTTTCTCTTTCACCAGTCTCCCACACCCCACAGCAGCCCCTCCTGTACCCCCTTTCCTTCCCACCCAGGCTCCACCACCCCTACCAGCACAAAGCTCTGAGATCCTCCTTCCTCTGTGCCCGGCTCTCCCTACTCCACTTAGAATGTGACACTCCATGCCCCCAGCCAACCCCAACACAGCAGGGACAGCTCCCTTTTGCCCATTCAGGGGTAGCCATAAGAAAGTGCTCCTGGGGATCCAAAGTTTTGAAACTGGGTCAAGCTTAACATGTGTTAGCATCTTGGTGGCCCATTTTTGAAAAAAACAGAAGCATGGATGGCCATTTAGCCAGTCATGTGCATGAGGATGAAGCATGGAAGGTGAAAGAAGAAGAAGGAAAAAGAAAGGAAAAAAAAATTGTATCAGCGAGGAAAATATTTCCTGAGCTGAATCGCAAGCAGCCAAGTCACCACTGATGTCACAACAGTATTGCCAGCTAATAATGGGCTGCTTCTTAACTGTCGGGAAATGCAAACAGCACAACATTAAAATGGTTCTATTTTCTTCCATCCTTACAATAGCAACACAGCAACAGAGTGCTGATCTCCGAAAGACAAAGGCTGTGAAAATAAACATGCACTTGAGCCAGGGGGCACTTAGGTTATGAATTTTCTTTTGAAATATTAGGTAATATATCTAAACTATTCAAACCAACCCGGGACCATCTCTTGAGGTACCAGTCTGAGATCACCCACCAATCTCAAATGGCTCAGCAAAGCTTGTGGTCAGCCAGACAGCTGGGCTTCCTCTTTTCTTCACTTGCTTTGGCTGAGTTGCTTCCAAGGTGTTTCAGAGAGCAACATGCCAGATGCAAAAAAGAGCAGACACCCGGGCCAGGCCTGCATTTTCCTCTAACTGCGTTAACAGGCAGCTGCTTGGCCTCTGGTTCATCTGCCGCAGCCAAAGCCAGGCTAAGTCCTGCTCTTTCTCTGTAATTGCAGGATTGCCTGTGGTTCCTGAGTTGAAAGTTTATCTTTAGTTCTACTCCTTCCCCGTTTTGTTGTTACTTTGCTCATTCCCTTGACTTCATTTTTATCCATATATTTTTCCAACAACGTGTTTTTACCTCATCTCCCTCTCTTTTACTTGTATCATTATTTTTTATTACCTCTGCCCACATCCCTGGCTTCCTCTCTAAGGACTTTGGAAAACCAGGTAAATTTTGTGTCTGTGGAAGAGGCTGAGAGGCAGATCTTTAAACCTAACCCCAGTTTTCTCCTCCCACTTGAGTCCACATAAGGTGACAGCTCTCCTTTCTTGATGCGAATTCTTTCCAGTCCACCAGTAAAGCTGCCCCTTTCAAGAAATGGCTTGACTGAGGATGCACTCAAGGTTCACAACTAACGAACAAAACCTCCTGTTATGAGACTGCAAATTTCCAGGCACTTGTGACCTCATTGTCATAAATACGGACTGTATCTAGCAGTCTTCTACCCCATTCCAGGTTATAGAAGTTCAGTGTTCCCTACCTTAGGACCAGGGAAATCCTGAAAAGACATAGGTTTTGTGATCATGACCAGGAATAGATTATTCTTAGAACAGAGACAAAATGATGAGTCCAAAGGGACTGGGAAATCAACCAATAGGGTCAAATAGGTGTGATACACAACACCCAGAGAGAACCATCCAAACTAAGGCGACCTAGGGCATGCTGGACATTCTCCACTTGTTTCTCTAGTCTACTCTTCGCCACCCTTCTCCGTGTCCCAGGGAGCAGGCTGGCCTTGGACTGGAATGACAGGCTCCTGTGCCCTTTGGCTTCCTGTTAGATTCATCCAGTGGGAAACACAGGAGATCAGGAAGAGGTAGAGGTCTGGGTATTTATTCACTGGCTCCCTCTCCATGGGGTCACAGACTGGCTGAATATTCCAGCTCCTGTCATGTGTCTTCTTTCTCTGGTTTCAGTCACCATTCTGTCCTTTGTCGCTTCAGGCCTTGGAGAATAATAGTACCCTTCTATTAGCCCAGGTTACTGCACTACCCCTTGAGATTTCCCTATAACCTGCCAACACCTTTGTTAATAATTCCTTTATTAAACTCTTGTCAAATTACCCAACTCAAGTGGACCATCTGTTTCCTGCTACTAATTTGATGCTTACACAAGATCTCTGCTTAGGCAAGGCAGAAACAGGTATTTTGGAAAATTGTAATGGGAGATGATCAGGACCCAGCTACCTGGAAATTGAGGCCCCACAGGTAGGAATTTAAGTTACTCTTGACACAGAGGGACAAAGGAGAAACTTCTTTATTGAAAATTAGTGATGCAGAGAAGTGAATAAATTTACTGACACCTGGAGGTACCAAGCTCAGATTATTGATAATAATGTAAGATTTACTGTGCTTTTATCATAGGCCAGACATTGTGCTATGCTCTTAATACATTATTACATTTTAGATTATTTCACCCACTTTACTGGGTGAGAAAACTGGGTGCATTGATCATTGCTGTTTTGTCTACCCAGCATCCCTCCCTCAACATCTTCCAGTAACAAAACTGTTTTCTGCAAGGAACTCATTTTACATGTTTTAGGTAGGGCTAACTTTGGCCTTGCCAGAGTGCACCCCCCATGTGCAATATTTGGTTCAGTGATGAACATGTAACCCAGACAGACCAGTAAATCCTCCTTGAGTTGTTTTTGGTTTTTTTTGTTTGTTTTACAAATTTATTTACTTATTTATTTTTGGCTGCTTTGTGTCTTCATTGCTGTGCACAGGCTTTCTCTAGTTGCGGAGAGCGGGGGCTACTCTTCGTTGCGGTGCATGGGCTTCTCACTGTGGTGGCCTCTCTTGTTGTGGAGCATGGGCTCTAGGCGCATGGGCTTCAGTAGTTGTGGCTCGCGGGCTCTAGAGAGCAGGCTCAGTAGCTGTGGCACATGGGCTTAGTTGCTCCGCGGCATGTGGGATCTTCCGGACCGGGGTTCGAACCTGTGTCCCCTGCATTGGCAGGTGGATTCTTAACCACTGTGCCGCCAGGGAAGTCCCCTTCCTTGAGTTTTGATATATGAACTTAGGGAAAGAGCTAGAAGGATAATGATGTTAGCTGCCACTTCTCGTGGCCACCTTTCCCTAGGCTTGGAGGAAGCCATCTCCAGTAAGAAATCATACAGTATTATGCAAAGAGAACCAGCGAGAAGAGATAGGTGGAGAAAGCCAAGAGCAAGCCCAGGAGAGATGACCTCATTTCCTCCTGCATCCACTGTCGTCAAGTAGCTTCTATCCCTAGGTTTTTCTTATGAGCCAAAAAATATATATTTTTTTTACTTAATGTCAGCTGAGTTTCTGTTATTTATCATCAAAAATATCCTATAGGGCTTCCCTGGTGGCACAGTGGTTGAGAGTCCGCCTGCCGATGCAGGGGACACGGGTTCGTGCCCCGGTCTGGGAAGATCCCACATGCCGCGGAGCGGCTGGGCCCGTGAGCCATGGCCGCTGAGCCTGCGCGTCCAGAGCCTGTGCTCCTCAATGGGAGAGGCCACAACAGTGAGAGGCCCGCATACTGCAAAAAAAAAAAAAAAAAAAATCCTATAAATATATTGAGGTTTACTTAGAGATCCTTCAGCTGAGCAGTGATCAAGACATGTGTGTGAGGAAACAACCCAAGGTTGGGGAAAGACACTCAAATGGAGCAGGTGGAACCATCCTCAGAGCCCACATAGATTCAGAAATAGTTGGTGATCCCACAAGCCAGAATGAAAAAACTTTCTGATACATGGGACACCATGTAGAGTACTCAGAAATGTATTACATGGTTAGTAGGGAAAAACATCAGTCCTCAACCGTGTTTAGTCCTGCATAACAAACCTTAAACGCAAGCGTTAAAAGGATCAAACTGTTTCTAAGTAACTTAACTATATCCTAGAACAAAGCTCAAGAATACATACAGAAATACAAGAATATGCAGCATCTAAAAATGTAAAGGTCACACTTGCTGGTATCCAATCAAAAATTACCAGGCATGCAAAGAAGTAGGAAAATATAACCCATATGATGGAGAAAAACCAATTAAAACTAACCCAGAATGACACAGGTAATAGAACTAAGTAGTCAGGGGTGTGGTAACCACGTGTTCAAGAAAGTAGAGGAAGGCATAAATGTGTTAGGGGAAAAAAACAGATGATGGCATGAAAATGACCCAGATCAAACTCCTAGAGTTGAAAAATACAAGTCTAAAATGAAAAATATACTGAATGGAATTAAGTGCAGATCAGACACTGAAGGATAAAGCATTAGTGAATTCAAAGATATGTCAATAGAGACTATTCAGAATAAAACTCAGAGAGAAAATGACTAAAAAAAATCAGTAGAGCATCAGTGAGTTGTGGGACCAGCCCAAGCAGCCTCCTATACATGTAATTATAGTCCCCAAAGGAAAAGAGAGAGAATAGGGGACAAAAAAAGGATTTGAAGAAATAATGGCTGAAATTTTTCCAAATTCGTTGAAAAATGTAAACATCCAGATCTAAGAAACTCAGTAAACCCTAACGGAAAGAAGCATGGAGAACCCATACCAAAGCATATCATAATCAGATCAGGGAGCCTGTCTCAGTGGCAGCACTCCTGACAGTCATACCTGGCCTTCCAATGAGGGCAACCACAGAGTGTTTTAAAGATGCAGATATTCTTTTTTTAGTTGTTTTTATTTTGTTTTGTTTTGTTTTGTTTTGTTTTTTTGCGGTACACAGGCCTCTCACTGTTGTGGCCTCTCCCGTTGCGGAGCACAGGCTCCGGATGCGCAGGCTCAGTGGCCATGGCTCACGGGCCCAGCCGCTCAGCGGCATGTGGGATCTTCCCAGACCGGGGCACGAACCCGTGTCCCCTGCATCGGCAGGCGGACCCTCAACCACTGCACCACCAGGGAAGCCCGCCAGATATTCTTAATATCACTAGTTTATCACTCAGTGGCTTAATGAAAGGAATGAGTTTTGGGCCATCTAGTGGAACAGAAGTGGAGGGATGGATATGTAAGTTGCACATGGTAAATTCAGTCTAGTAGTCTTATCTCCCTCAGCCTGTGGATTCCCTCCTCCACATCATGCCAAGGAAGCTCTGGCCTGTCATCTCATTAAATGTAGGCCACCACCAAGTCCAAGTTTTAGTCAGTCAACCAAGGAAGATGTTAGAGTCACCTTCAGCTGCACAAGCTAACACATTAAATCTAAAATCTCTAGGGAAGTGCTCTTATATCAATGAGTTCAACCCAATCTACTGTTATATCTTCTTTGGACAAATGCCCTTAAAATGCACCACTACAAATGTTCCCCATGTTTCTGTTGATACACATAATTAGCAAGGCCTTGAAAGTCCTTGGGGGTATAAGTTATTTTCTCCTAGATCATAGCGCGTACCCATTCCCTGGAACGTGCTGGATTTGACCCAGTCCACAGGTTCAGTGGTAAGAGGGGAGGGTTTTGATAAGTTTTGCAGAGAATGGACATCCCCTTTCAAGGCATTTGCCCCAGAGAAAATTATCACAAGATTTTCCTAGCAAAAGAAGTATAACAATGGACTAAAAGCTCATGGAAATACATGGCCTTACCACAGACCCATTACTTAGAAAAGACTGGGCTATTGAAAGCTAGAATGGCTTACCAAAGACTCACATATGGTGGCAGTTGAGAGACAACAGCCTGCAAAGGTGTTCTGTATGTGCTTTAAATCGGTGACCATTAAATGATGGCATCTCCCCCATAGCCAATATACATAGATATGAAACCTAAGGAGCAGGAATAAAGGAACAATCGATCCTGAAAAGGGAATTCAAAAATTTATCTCTAGAGAAACCAGAATTTGCTACTATTTTTAAAATAGCTAATAGCCTTCTCTCCATTACTACTAAGAAACAGTGTTCTAAAAAACATTGAACTCCAACTTTAGCTACCTAAAAATGTGGGGGATCTTTATACATGTTCAATGTTGTATATTGTAAAATGATTACCTTATAATAAGAGAAATGAGCAAAGATGCCCAAAATGAGCAGTCGAGTACCTGGAAGCAAAACAAAAAATAGGAGAGCCAGAAACAAAATATTACGTGGTATCCCGAATATGTTTTATTAGTTCCCTAGTAAGTTCTCCAGTTCATCCTCCTATTTGATCTACTAATCAAACAGAGAAGCAGTCCTCCTGATGTTATAGGCAGACAAACTACCCTTAGTGTTTAGGGCAGTATTCCAAAGAAATGTTATGAGAAAACAATAGGGAAGGATCTCTGCATGTAGCCCTTCTTTATAAAGCCTGCAGCACTCTGCTACTACAGTGGTGTGAGGACACACTGCTGAGGTTAAAAGTTAAAGGTCAAGTTGATACTATTCTCTTGGTCCTTTAGTTGACTAAAAATGTTTGCTGAGATGCAAGCAATTAATGAAAAGAATTATGGTTACTTTATTAATATGACTGAACAAATGTCTCTTCAGAATGCAGTTTATCATTCAAAGCATATCATATTGCCTTAAAGTTACTTAGTCACTTTCTGGCCAGAAAAGGCTTCATTATAATAATTCCTTATTAAACTTCTCATTGATATGGGCCCTGATCAGTATGGCCTCCAGCAAAGCAAATCTAGGACTTGGAAAAGTGAACCCCTATGAGTACTAGCTGAACTTACCCAAAACATTGATTTTCAGGCTGCTTCTTCTATTTTGAATTCTAGAAAGCTCGAGAAGGATTTGATAGCCATGCAAATCCTCAAAGAACACCACTAAACCATAAAAATGGCTTTCAAAGGTTTAGAATTAATTGAAAGAATTATTTTCTTTAGGATCTATTTCTTATTTACAAGTCATTTTTAGGGGTTCAAACTTAGGCAACAATGTGACTAACTCTGACTTCATATTGGAAACCATTCATTTATTTGGTAAAGAGTAAACGAGTTCTGTGGGCAATAGGTGAGTGAATAAATTAATCATAAAATCATTTAGCAAGAAAAGAAAGGCTCAGAGAAAATTTGAACCTAGATGTTTTTAAAAAGTATGTTCAGGGAGTAGTCATGTCTCTTAACCAGAGCTATGGTAAATAAAGGTATAGCCAAAGCTATGGCAAGCCACGAAGGAAAGCTCTTCTCTTCAAAGGAGAGAGAATTATTGCCTCCACAATCGTGTGGACATAATGGGTGTGGTGCTATGGTCAGGCATCTCCTGCTCACCCAAGGTTCACAAGGTGCACCTCGGTTTGACAAGCAGTTAAAAACTAAATAGATTTAGATACAAACTTTAAAAAAAGGTTCATGCAAACAGGCATTCTCGCACTGAACTGGGATTATATATTGGTAAAACCAATCTGTAAGGCAGTTTAGCAAATATATCAAGGGCCTTAAAAGTATGCATGTCCTTTGAATAGGATATTTCACTTTAGCCTAAGAAAATAAGTTTTTTTTTACAATGGTCTTCATAGGAAAGAAAGAAAGGGAGGAAGGGAGGGAGGGAGGAAGGAAGGAAGAAAGAAAGAAAGGAAATGCCCAAGAAAACTGTTAAAGGTTTTTTAAAATTATTAATGCTCAGGAAGATCTTAGAATAATTTTTCTAGAGTTTTTGTATTTAAAAATTTTTCTGGAATGAAACAAAAAATTTTTGTTAAAAAGATTCAGAGTAGCCACCCACCTCAGAGTATTATGAATTCATGATTAAAGAAGCTGATTAAAAACAAGGCACCAGTGCAGTACTGCTCACATAGCATGTTCTTCCAAAATACCCTCCCCCATCTTCTATAATAGCTGCCTGCCTTTCAGTGGCCTGTAGCCTCAAAAAAGTTGTGAAACTGTGCCAATGTGTGTTCCACCATCCCTTAATTATTTGTGCCAACTGATGGGAGCTGAAATATGGAAAGCATCAGAAAGATAATCCTAAATTAATTTGTTCTTGGTCTTGGAACACGACCAGACACATGTGTTTAGACATGAATGTATTTACCCCCCACTAAACCTCATACCCTTTCCTCACCACTTCTTGGCTTGGCTCCCACTTACAGCACTGGGGAGGTCCCAGGAACCAAAGAAAATCTGAGCAAGGATTGTCTGGTGATGGAGATTTGGCTCTGAATTGTAGCTATTTGTATGTAGAAATGCAAAAGCATCCATATATAATTGTCCACATATTTATATTTCACATACAGTAGTTGATTTCCCATAGTTCTTTGATTAAAAGGAGAGTTTTATTTGTGCAGAATCCTCCAGATTTGGTGAAAGTGGTGACTGGGGTAATGAAAGAAGTCTTGGCAGGACTGGTTACCTAATTTATGAAACCCAGTGTAAAATAAAAATGTGGGACCTCTTGTTCTAAAATTACTAAGAATTTTAAGATGGTGACAGCAGAGCACTATACCAAGCCCAGAGCCCGGTATGAATGCACAGGTCACATGCCCATGAAGCCAGTACTGAGGCTTAGAGTCAGGTAGACATGACATCAAATTCTAGGTTTTTCATTTACAAGCTGAGTGTCTTGAGTAAGTTATTTAAACTTTTAAAGCTTCAGTTTTCTCCTCTGTAAAATAGGAATAATGATTATGTATCATTCTCAAGAGTATTGTGGTGATTAAGAGAGAACATTATACTAAGTGTATAGCATAGTGCCTGGCTTGTGGACACTCTGTCTTTTTTTGTCCTACATACTACAGTTAGAGTTCTAAAATGTAACCTTGAGGGTCTCTCCCCGACTTAAAACTAAAAACTATTTTTAGTTACCCCTTGTCTACGAAACAAAATGGAAATGCATATTATAGACAATGAACACCTTCGCTGTTCGGGTTTCATCCACTTTTCTAGACTTGCTACCTACCACTCTCACACGTGTATCAAGGTCCAAAATATAATTTGTGAGCATTTTCACTTTTCCTTAAGGGTCAGTAATTATAATAAACATAGGTGACATATGTTAACAAGACAGCAAGCCCAAAATGGGGTCACTTATGCTAAGTCCCAGGTCACCAAACCGAGAGTTAATTACAGTTTCCAGTCTCCCAGAAATGGAATCTTAAACCAGTCAATCAGGAATCTCCTGATCATCACTAGTTAGGTAATCTGCCCGATAGACTCCTTTCATCCCCTAAAGGAAAATACCTTTGCAATAACCAGCCTACTTTTTTGCCTAGTAAAAAAAAGCCTGCTCCTTTCTGCCTATAAAAATCTTTCATTTGGTATACAGCTCCTTGGAGCTCCTTTCTGTCTGCTAGATTGGATGCTGCCCAATTCAAACCGATTCTTGCTCAAATAAACTCTTAAAATTTTTAATATATCTCAATTTGTTTTCTGGCACATATAATAAATGTTTCTTTGTGCCAGGCGCTGTGCTAAACATTCTGCTGGAAGGAAGACTCATTGTCCGCTGCTGATGTTGTCTCCCATGAGAGGGAGCTCCATGAGCTGTAACCCTCCTGGATACATCCACCTCCTCACTTACCTTCCCTGGGAAGAGTGATTTATCTCATTGGTGAGCTTGGAAGAAACTGGGTATTTATAATCTAGCCTCTTCCTTTCTCTGTAGCAAATCCCCCCACAGGGAGCATGTGCTCCCAATTGATCTCAGGGAAACTGTAAGCTTAGTAGCAAAAACCTTTGCCCAGTGGGAGACCTATTGCCTAGGACTGTGACCAGGTGGTAAATCTATTTCTGGTGTTCCAGGTCAGGAAGCCTATACTCTCCAGTGTCAGCGTTATTGATGATATTGTCTGCTGTCTGCCTTACTCTTTGCCTATTTCTTAATTGGTTCAGGACTTGGGTGAGGAGAATGGGTATTTATAAAAGCTATGCAAATACCCCAATACAATCTACATCTATGAGCTCCTTTTAGTCTCATAACTACCATATGAGATAAGCATTTTTCTCATCCAGTTTTTTTACAGATAAGTGAGGAATACCGATCAAGTAAGTGGCGTAGTCAAGATCTGAACTAGGTCTATCTAATGCCGAAGATTATGCTCTTAAAATTTCCCATTTTGTTTTTGCGTGTAAGTTTCATAATAAACGATAAGAACATTCAAATTTTGGGTTGAAAAGAAAGCTAACACAGTATTATATCCAGTATACTTATATTCTATTTGGCAGAAAAGTAAGCCAAGCTAAACTTAAATTCAGCAAATGCTGAATTTTATTTTAGGAAGAGCAAGCTGCAACCATAACAAAGAACTGTATTTACAGCTAACAGCAATAACCATGTTACTGTATAGGTCTTACACTACGAACTGAAACTACATCTCATGATTTACAGGGTCTGAAAGGTAAACAGTAAAAGGTATTTTTTTGGAGATTTCTCATTAGCAACCACAAAACTAGCAATTTTGTGAGGAATTATGTTGTCTATCCTTCCTCAAAACACACGCAAGACATTTCTTTGATGGTGAACCCATTCTGATTCCAACATCCGACTATTTTCAACATTCTGGGAACTCCTCCACACCCTGCCTATCTCTGGGAAGGTTTGATTCCCTACCCACTTGGTGACAAGAAAGGAATTTAGAACATTTGAGGAAGCAGACTGCCTACTTATGACCTCCTGAGGAATGAGCTCTGCCTACCTAGTCCCTTCATGCAGGTACATGAATGAGTCATCAAAAATTCACTAACACTTCAGTTATTTATGCTGATGGCAGTTGTGCTAATAAGAAAAATGACAAAAGGGTGCAGTGCCCAAGAATTTGTAGATCTGGCAGATTTAATGCATCCACTTATATCTATAACTCAACCCCTCCTCCATACGATCCTGGTTATTGTGTTCCATAAGAATTCCCACCAAGACTCCACCCCAGTTCACCCCGCTCTCTTGTGGTCTTAAGAATGTCAATGCTATGCAGTATTTTCTTCTTTATCACGTCTATATCCCTTCATGCTTTGCTCACCAAGATGTGTTTTTCTCTCGTCATGTTTGTTTAATCCTATTGATTCAATGCATCATATTTCTACCAGGAAAGCAGTACTAACAAAATATGTAGTTTGACCCATACAAAGTACTGCCACGTATATACACACTTATGTCTGTATATATCTTTTCCTGCCTTTCCCATATACATTGCCTGACTTGACATTTCTTTTTTTTTTTAATAAAAAGCTTGCCACTCATGATTACCTCTTTAACATTCTATCCAAAATTGCAGCTGGAAAGGCAAAGAAAAGAAGGTGAAGGAAGGTAATTTGCACTTCTTGTAACCTTCATTATTTATCAAATACACTTTTTTTTTTTTTTATAACCATCTTTGTAGCACTTCAAGACATGCCTAACTGCCAGTGTTCACTTTTACAGGCCCAGTGGATAATGGAACTCCGAGAGAATCCTGGCTCGGAAAGGCAATCAATGAGGTTAGTTTGACACTACTCTCTATTGAAGGAATTGTCTTTTCTTTGAGAGAGAAGGTTGACTGATGGCAACCAGAAGGGGTTCTAGAGAGCAGCTGTAGACTCAGAGCACGGATTTTAGCCTGTGTGGGTGCAGCACCCTGTGTACAAAAAGGTTTCACTTTTATCACCTCACTGATATTCATATACCCCGGTGACATGGGGAATGTTTCGCCCATTTTTTAAATTGATAACTTGAGGCACAGACAGGTGAATGACTGGCTCAAGAACATGCAGAGAATTCAGGAGCATGGCACCAACATGGAAGGCTCTCCAACTCAAGGTTGAGAATTCCACATCAGGCTCTGTGGGCCTTTTACTCCCCCCAATAGTCTCTTGTTGCCTGCCTTCAATATTCTCCTGCCAACAGCGACCCTTACCTCTCTGGTTTAAGCAGGCGGTTCTAAATAGTTGTTGTTGGTTACCGTGGTAACAGATGCCTAGGTTTCAGCTTCAAATGCCCCTTTTAATGAGGCAATTTCAAGAATATTCATGATAAATTACCAGACCACAAACTTAA
Source organism: Delphinus delphis (assembly GCF_949987515.2). Lineage (NCBI taxonomy): Eukaryota > Metazoa > Chordata > Mammalia > Artiodactyla > Delphinidae > Delphinus > Delphinus delphis. Next base: position 73,232,122 of record NC_082689.1, read on the forward strand.
CTGTGGGAAATTTTGCTTTGGAAAATCTAATAAAAAGAAAGCAGAAAGAATGAGCAGCAAATGCGCTAGAGAAAATGGGGCCAGATTTGGAGAGGCAAATGGAAGGGAAGCCAGGCCTGACTACCAAAAGCCAGATCAGCATCAATTCAAACCAGAGCTTTAAATTATAAATGGTCCCTGAAGGGCTACCCGCCAGGCGGAGCCAAGATTCCTCGGGAGGAAGAATGGTAAAATGAGAGGTGGAGAGGGCAGGAGTTGAGTACATCCTGCAGGAGGCTGTGTATTTTAAAGAGCTTCAGTTTTCTGTTTTATTGCTGACTGTGGTGACTAAATGTCAGCAACAATCTTCCTCTTGTTTCTCCATTTATGAAACCAAGAGACACTGTGACCTGGAGAGGACACACTTAACTAGACTGTGGAATTTGGCATACATGAACTTCATTAGCAACCTACGTCATCCACAAGTCCCAAAGACATAGCAGTCTTGATAATGTTCCAGGATTCTGTTATTCACCTCTTAGCTCTTCTACCTACTAAAAATCTCACAGAAAGGTAAAAGAAATTTAATACATCGCTACACTATTACATGGAAAGAAACATCATAATTGCCTAAAGGAAGACATGTCAATAATCCTTTTACGTTTTAATATAAAAACGTGCCTTGCCTATGTAGGATAGTAGAAGTGTATACTTCTACTATCGTTGAAGGCAAAAGGATAGCCTAAAAGGGCTTTCACAGACATTTAAAATCTCTGGCCAAGCTCCTTAGGTCGCTACAGGACCATCTTACTCTTGCTGCTCACAGAAAGCACCAGGGAACAGATGCATTACAGTTTGTGACAGGAGAACAGCCTGTGGATTCCGCCTACTCCCTCCAGTCCATCTGGGAGGTGGGTGAGACAGGGAGCCCACCGAGAGGGAGGCTCTCCTGGGAATCCCTGGGGGTACCATGGTTATTGGTGCTTTATTTTCAGTAGATGGCACTGTGTCTATTGAGATAAGCAAAAAGAGAGTCTAGATAGGAAATGTAATTGTTTCTGGAGAAAGCATACTGCATTTGAAAATAATGCATGGTATATATTTTTTTACTGAGTAACATGATAACACAAATACTATTTAGTATTCATGTTAGCACTCTCTTTTGGAGCTCAAGGAACTTTATGATTTATTATTCTGGCTCAGACTCAGGGCTGTGGTGGAGCCCAGGGCCATTCTATGAGGGATATAGTTGGGATAAGAGTAAATCACTCTGGGGCTTCCCTGGTGGCGCAGTGGTTGAGAGTCCGCCTGCCGATGCAGGGGACACGGGTTCGTGCCCCGGTCCGGGAAGATCCCACATGCCGCGGAGCAGCTGGGCCCGTGGGCCATGGACGCTGGGCCTGTGCGTCTGGAGCCTGTGCTCTGCAATGGGAGAGGCCACAGCAGTGAGAGGCCCGCATACTTCAAAAAAAAAAAAAAAAAGTAAATCACTCTGAATGTTCACCCACTTTACCACCCAAACACAGACATCAGCACCTGTACTCTATCTATGCCTGGATTCCCACCCTGGGCACTGGATTCCCCTTTACCTGAGACAGGACACTCTGACACTGTGGTTCCTGCCCAGCACACAGGAATCCTCACATCCCCAGAGTCAAAGCAACCAGATCAGTTTCTTACACATGGCTGGTCCTAGGTAGTAGATGCTGTAAGTTTCCCATGCATGCTTTTTCCGTTATAACAGACATCTAAGTATCTTTTCTCTCTTCTGAGTGCTTTCAGGAAAGTAGTCCCCAGCACCAGAAGATGAATCAAGTTTATTTTAGGCCGATTGTGGTCTCCCATTTAAAAATGGGAGAAGAACCTCAAGTTTGCTTCTTAGAAAATGAACTCTAGACACAGTGTGGAGGATAGAGTAGATGAAAAGAGGCTCTGTGAGTCAAGCACTGTGCTATGCACTTAATAGAATATTCTCTTTTATTCCTTATTATAATCTTGAGGTAGGTACTATGCTACCCATTTTACAGATGAGAAAACTGAAGCTCAGAAAGTTTAAACAACCTACCTAAAATGACCCTTGCTTTTGACTGAGCTTATGATGAGATTCTAACCATTAGAGACGTCTGCTGTGGGACTTCTGGGAAAGGGACATGCAAGTAGAAACCTCCCATTTCTGTCCCTTGACATGACCTTTTGAATATGACCCCTTAGACTGCAGCACTGATCTTGAGACAATTACAGGAGCCAACCTAAGAGAGTAAGACAGAAGTCTGAGGATGACAGAGTAGAATGATGCAAAGAACCTGGGATCTTGATGATGCTATGGAGCTCTGAATTAACCACCCCTCAAACTTCATATTTATGTTTCAGCCTCTTTGAAACATATCTTCTGTTACCTGTAGCACCAGCCTCCCAAATCCTAACTAATACAACCTAAGACCCTAGCCATAATTATTTAGAAAAATGATTAGTGCCTGAGCCAAAAGCAGCTAACCATAGGGTAACTGCCAAGGAGTCAGGATATGAGAGTCCACCCATCAGGACCTCTTTGCTGGATCACACCTAATGAGACCAATCAGACCCTTTCTGGGGGAGCCTGAATAGCATTTTCTCCCACCTCTTCAGGAACTTCCCTCCATCACTCTTCTGTATCGTCAGTGTTTTCTGCTTATACTAGCACATTCTTAAATACCATTTGAATTGTTCATAGTAAAAAAACTAACATAACACCTCTATCAAATATTGACTCTCTTACATATAACACTCTAACTAGCTTCTTTCTTTCACAATCAACTTAGTTGTCTCCAGTTCGTACCCTTCAAGTCACCCTTCAACCCACGGCAGTTGACACCTGCAGCGCTCCAACAGGACATCATCTCTTACGGATGTTACAGGATGGTCATAAAATAGGTTATCAACTGAGTAACAGACAGACCAAAAACATAGTCATTTAAAACAGCAGCCACTTGAGGTCTACTTTTTAAAATTTAAGAAAAAATTGCTCTGTGAACATATGACAGATAGTATGGCACAGTAGTTAAGAGCAAAAATGAGTTACAAAGTCAAACAGACCTGAACTGGTAATCCTAGATTCCTTAAGTAACAATGAATGGGTTTCTTAAATTCTCTATGTTTTTGTTTATTCAAATATAAAATGAGGAGAATACCAACTTACATGGTGGCCATAAGAATTCTACTACAAAGTCACAGCCTATCATTTTATTTATTTCACTCTGATCACAACAGTTGCTAGCCACCTGATACATTCTTCTTTATTTTTCTTTCATTGTCTATGACTACCAGCCCCACACTGGAATAGCAACTCCTTAAGAGCACAGATATTATTTGTCCTGTTCATCACTGCATTCCCAGTATGGGTACTAGTTCCAAGCACTCAGTAGATGCTCAGCAGATGGGTGATGAATGGAAAGAAGGAATGGAGGGAGGCAGGCAGAGAGGGATGGAATGAGAAGAAAAAGAGAGAAGGAAAGATGAAAAATGGAGAGTACTAAAATAAAACTTCAAAAAACGGTAAACAAAAACAAACAAACAAACAAAAAACTCGTTAGAAGCAGACCCCTCCACATGCCTCAAAGGGAAGATGCAGACGTGTATGTTTCAGGATCTTCCCACCAAAAACCCACACAATTCCTTTACTATTCCAGCCAAGTATGGCCTAGCCCTACCCTCATACCTGTTTTTCTTGGTTTACTAATAAAGAAACATAGATGGAAATAAAGAAGAGATATCAGGTAGAAAGATATAAAATAGTGGGAAAGATATTATAAGTGGAGTCAAGTACCACCACCATTTACTAGAAGTGAACTTTCAGCACCAATATTAATATGTTTTCCTGTTGTATCTGTAAAGTGATAATAAGTAATATGTACATAACAATTTTTAATTTACTCAAATCTCATTTTTATAACTAACTACTTCACAACAAGTAACATGCTAAGGCAACGTCAGTAGATGAAGAAAGGTAGTCCCTGGCCCCAAGCAATGTTGCCCAGGAGAAGACAGAGATATGTAAAAAATACAATACAGTATTGCGAGTGCAACAGTCAGGCATGCAGAAGTGCAGGGGTAGCAAAAAGGATCACAACACTAAAAAGGAAGACTGCACAAAAGACATAATATGTAAATTGAGTTTTGAAAAATGAAGTGGGTTTCCCAGGTGCCCCATAGGGAGAAAGGAATTCTTGGAGGAGGGAAAAGCATAATTGAAGACAGTGAATTGTTCATATAATCCAGAAGTGAAGTAGGCAATGGCAGGAGAAATGATTGGACACAGGCGTCATGAATACTTGTGTGTCTGCATTTTAGCAAGTCCATTCTAATGGAAACTTTGAGGATCAACTCGGGGGTGGGGGCCTGCGGCAGGACAGAACTAGTCATTCCTGCAAGAAACACTGGGACCAGTTTCTACCAACCCACCAAAAAAATGACTTCAAAGGCAACGTGATATCACAGGAAGGGCTTGTTTTATTGTTTCTTTGTTTTTAGTTCATTAGGCCTCACTTAAAATTCTGATTCCACAGTGCACTTGCTTTGGGATCTTGAACAACACTCATAACCTCTGCAAGATCCAGTATAGTAAGTTTATGTGATTACCTTCATCTGTAATATCCCTGCATTGCAATCTTAATGGAAACTCAAGTTCAGGTCAAAGACTAGTTTCTCTGTGACTTCTCCTCTGAATTGGTTCAAAAGCCATCTCTCCCGTGCTCATTTGGCTTCTCTTACGGAATCTGATAAGAACTTCTGTGACCTCTTTGGGGTTTTTTTTTTGTTGTTTGTTTGTTTTTTAATTGAAGTGTAGTTGATTTACAATGTCGTGTTACTTTCAGGTGTACAGCACAGTGATTCCTTTTTCACATTCTTTTCCCTTATAAGTTATTACAAAATATTGAGTATAGTTCCCTGTGCCATAGAGGAGATCCTTGTTGTATCTATTCTATGCCTTCTTTGAATGACCATAGCACTTGTTGTCTGTATCATTTTTGTCTGTTGTGGCTTTGTGACTGAAAATGAAAATTTTCTATTTGTTCAAAAAAAAAAAAAAACAGCAGCCATCGTTTATCGTTTTTCATGACTCTGCAGACTGACTAGGCACAAGTGGATAATTCTGTCCTGCAGTGTGTTGTCTGGAGCTGTGGTCATCTGGAGCCTTGACTGGACTAGAGCCTCTACTGTGGCTCATTCACAGGGCTGGTGGGTGGTGTTGGCACTTGGCCGGGAGCATGAGTCCTTCTCCTCATGGCACCTCCATATGTGGGGTTCCCACAGCATGAACGCTGGGTTTTTAGGGGGAGTGTTTCAAGCCTGTGAAAGTAGAAGCTGCCCAGTCTGAGAAGTTAAAGATCTCACTTCTGCCCCATTTTACTGGTCAATGCAAACACAATTCAGTCCAGAGTCAAGGGGAGGGAAATAGATTTCACCTCTTGTGGGAGGAATAGGAAAGAATTTGCAGCCAACCTTAATATATAACTGGTATTAATGGTCTTCCTTATTCCTAATTTCAGTGAAAATTATACGGTTTTTATTTTATGTGGCATCTCAATTACTGCAATATTTCGTTCTTTCAGCTTCCATGACAGCACACTCTTCTGGTTTTCTTGGTACCTCTGGAGCTACTCTCACCTTCTTGTGAAGAATCCTCTTCTTTCCCTCACACTCAAAATATTATTTCTTAGGATTCCATCCTTGGTCCTCTTCCGTTATCACTTTATATTTTTCTATTTATCTTATTGGACATTCTAATAAACTCTCAAGACTTCCATTACTGTATACATATTAATTATTCTCGAGTCTTTACTCATAGCTCCTACTGCTCACTTAAGTTCCAACCTAGGTATCCCATCTTCACTGAACATTTCCTATTTCCATTTAAGTATCTTATAATAACCATAAATACAAAATGTCCAAAATTGAGCTCATCATATTTTCACCCAAAGCTTCAATTTCAGTGTAATCTCTCTCTGTGAATAGCACCATAATTCCCTCAGTTACATAATGCAGAGAATTAATCATTTTTGACTCCTTTCTTTTGCTCAACCCTATATCGAGTCACGAAAGGTAGTTAATATTATCTCTTTAATATTTTTCAAATTTGTTAAGTTGCCTGCATCTCTTCTCCAGTACTGTAGTACTGAACTCTAGTTCAGACCACTATCATCTTTTACCTGATATATTTCAGCATCTTTTATCCAGCCTTCTCACATCAGATTGGCCTCCTCTTTAATTAATTTTCTACACTGAAACCAGAGTAGTTTTTTTTTGTCTTTTTGGGTTTTTTTGCCATACGCGGGCCTCTCACTGTTGTGGCCTCTCCCGTTGCGGAGCACAGGCTCCGGATGCGCAGGCTCAGTGGCCATGGCTCACGGGCGCAGCCACTCCGTGGCACATGGGCTCTTCCCGGACCAGGGCACAAACCTGTGTCCCCTGCATCGCCAGGCGGACTCTCAACCACTGCGCCACCAGGGAAGCCCCCAGAGTAGTTTTTAATGGCAATATTCCATCCTGTTGTGCTCAATTTGACAGCATATATACTGAAATTGGAACAATACAGACGAGACTAGCATGGCCCCTGTGCAAGAATGACAGATTTCTAAAGCATTCTTTATTTTTTTCTTTGTTGTTGGACACACAATCTATAAAGGTGTAATTTGCATGACAATAACAGCACAAATGAAGGGAGAGAGAAGATAAAGCCATGTAAGAGCAAAGTTTTTGTATACAATTGTAATTAAGTTGGTATTAATCTGAACTAGATTCTTATAAATTATTAATTGTAATCCTTATAGCAACTTCTAAGGAAATAACTCAGAAAATATAGTAAGAGAATCAATAAGGGGAATAAAATAGAAAATATCCTTTTAACACAAAAGTAGTCAACAATAGAGGCTGGAACCCCCCCAAAACACATAAGGCATATAGAAAACAAGTAGAAAATAGCAAATATAAACATGACTTTATCAGTAATTTCATTAAATGAGAAGGGATTGAATTGAAATGCAGAGATTAGCAGAATGGATTAAAAATACAAAATCCAACTATATACTGCCTATAAGAGGCACACTTTAGATTCAGAGACACAAAGAAGTTGAAGTACGGGAAATGACATACTAGGTGAACAATAACTGAAAGACCTAGAACGGCTATACTAATATCAGACAAAGTAGACTTTAGGACAAAAATTATTACTACAGACTAAAAAGAACATATGATAATAACAGAGTTAATCCATCAAGAAGATAAAACAATTATAAACATATTTACACCTGACAACCCCAAACTCAGGAATCAAAAACTAACAGAATTGAAGGGGAAAATGGGCAATTCAATAATAACAGTTGGAGATTTCTACATCTCACTTTCAATAATGGGTAGAACACCTAGACAGAAAATCATCAGGCAGATAGAAGACTTGAACAACATTATAATTCTATTAACAGAGACCTATAGGACACTCCATTCAACAACTACAGAATACACATTCTTCTCAAGTACACACGTGGAACATTTACCAGGATAGACTATATGTTAGGCCATGAAACAAGTGTAAATAAATTTTAAAAGATTGAAATCATATGAAGTGTGTGCTCTCCAATCACAGTGAAATGAAATTAGGAATTAATAACAAGGAAATTTGGCACATTCACAAATACGTGGAAATTAAACCCAATCATAAATAATCAGAGGGTCAAAAAGGAAAAAACAAAGGAAACTAGAAAATACTTTGAGATGAATGAAAATGAAAACACAACATACCAAATATTATGGGATGCAATGCAAATAGTGCCTAGAGGGAAACTTATAGCTGTATTTGCCTATATTTAAAAAGAAGAAAGACTGCAAATCAATAACCTAACACGCCACCCTAAGGAACGTGAAAAACAAGAGCAAACTAAATCTAAAGCAAGCAGGAAGAAGAAAATAATATAGGTTGCAGTGAAAATAAGTGGGGTAAAGAATAGAAAAACAATAAAGTCAACAAAACCAGAAGTTGGTTCATTGAAATGATCACAAAATTGACAAATCTTTAGCTGGCCTAATTAAGCAAAAAAAGAGAGAAGACTAAACTTACTAAAATCAGCAATAAAAGACGGGCTATTACTGCCAACCTCACATACACAGAAAGATTATAAGGTGTTATGGACTGAATGTTTGTATTCCTCAAAATTCATATATTGAAGTCCTAACACCCAGTGTGATGGTGTTTGGAGATAGGGCATTTGGGAAGTAATTAGGGATAGACTAAGTCATGAGGGTGGGGCTCTCATGATGAGACTAGTGGCTTTAGGAGAAGAGAAAGCTCTCTCCCTTCCTCCTTCCCTCCCTCCTTCCCTCCCTTCGACCCTCCCTTCTACTCCTCCCCCACTCCCAGCCCTGGTACATGCAAGGAAAGGCCATGTGAGGACATAGTGAAAATGTGGTTGTCCGTAAACCAGGAAGAGAGCTTTCACCAGGAACCAGATCAAATTGGCTGGCATCTTGGTCTTGGACCTCCCAACCTCCAGAACTGTGAAAAATATATTTCTACTGTTTAAGCTACTCAGTCTAGGTTATTTTTTATGGCAGCCTGAGATGACTAAGTCAACAAAGAAGATAACCTAGATGAAATGGATAAATTCCTAGAAACAGAAACTACCAAAGTTGATTAACAAAGAAATAGAAAAATCTGAAAAGATATATAACAAATAAATAGCTTAGGTTAGTAATCAAAAAAGTTCCAGCAAAGAAAAGCCCAGGGCTGTATGCCCTCACTGGTGAATTCTACCAAACATTTAAAGAAGAATTAACACCAATTCTTCATAAACTTTTACAAATAATAAGAGGGAACAGTTTCTAATTCATTTTTTTGAGTACAGTGTTCCCTGGTATCAAAGCAAGACAAAGACATCACAAGAAAAGAAAACTACAGACCAATATCCTTATAAATATAGAAACAGAATTCCTCAACCAAATACATACTAACAAACTAAATCCAGCAAAACATATAAAAGAATTTTATAACATTGCCAAGTGGGATTTATACTTGGTGCACCATATGAAAATCAGCTTAATATACCAAATTAATAGGATAAAGGGAAAAAACCCACATGATCATGTCAATAGATGCAGAAAAAGCATTTGACGAAATCCAACAGCTGGGACTTCCCTGGTGGTGCAGTGGTTAAGAATCCGCCTGCTAATGCAGGGGACACGGGTTCGAGCCCTGGTCCAGGAAGATCCCACATGCCGCGGAGCAACTAAGCCCGTGCGCCGCAACTATCGAGCCTGCCCTCTAGAGCCCGCAAGCCACAACTACTGAGCCCACGTGCTGCAACTACTGAAGCCCACGCCCCTAGAGCCCGTGCTCTGCAACAAGAGAAGCCACAGCAATAAGAAGCCCGCGCACCACAATGAAGTGTAGCCCCCGCTCGCATGCAGCAATGAAGACCCAACGCAGCCAAAAATCAATCAATAAATACATAAAAATTTAAAAAAAAATCCAACAGCCTTTCATGATAAAAAACAAGCTAACAAGCTAACAAACCAACCAACCAACAACCACTCAACAGAACTCCACAGCTAACGTAACAATGAAAGATGAGAAGTTTCCCCCCTAAGATCAGGTACAAGACAATCACACTCCAATCTGATATTACTTTATAATTTTAAAGTTATATGTGTGATAGTTAAAAGTACTTTTTGAATGGTATGATCCAGTTTTTATTCTTTAAATAAGTACATATGATGCACAGAAATGAGTTTGGAAGTCTGTACACCAAGAGGCTGGCAGTGGTAATCTTGGAATGGTGGCAATGGTGGTGATCTTTACATATGTTTTGTTTGTTTGTTTTTGGTTCTGTTTTTATAACAATATTATTGAGATGTAACTCGCATACCACATACTCCACTTATTAAGTGTACAGTTCAATGGTTTTTAGTGTACTTATGCAGTCATCACCTCTGTCCAATTCCAGAACATTTTCATTACTCCAAAAAGAAACCTTATACCCATTGGCAGTCACTCCCCACTTCCCCCTCACCCAACCGCTGACAACAACTCATCTAATTTCTGTTTGTATGGATTTGCCTATTCTGGACATATACCATATAAATAATATCATACATGACATCATGTTTTGTGTCTGACCTCTTTCATGTAGCATAGTGTTTTCAACATTCATCCATGTTGTGGCATGTATCAGCACATTCCTTTTTTTATGGCTGAATAATATTTCATTGTATGGACATACAAGATTTTATTAGACTCCATACATCGGGCTCTACTATTAGACTCCATACATTGGGCAGGCCTTAAGCTTTATCATCTGTCCCCAACCCCTACTTCCTGTGAAACCATTAAAAATGAAATATCAATATCACCAGAAGTTGACACATATGCCTATGGCAGAAGCCATCCCTGGTATTTCCTCACCTCCCAGGAGTTCAATGTTCACTTCAATTTTTGCCGCCTTAGAATCTTTGCTTTCTTGGCAGCTCAGTGATGTGTTTGAACGTTTTTGTTTGTTTCTTCATTTGTTTTTTACGTGTTCTATGGCAGTATTATTGCTTTCAGTTGGAGGATCACAATTTCCCTTGCAGCCAGCGCTAGCCATGTGATACAGTTCTGGCCAATAAGATAGAAGAGGAAGTCTGCTGACAATGATCCTTCCTTCTTCCTTCTGCTTTGAATACAGATGTAAGACCCAGAGATGCTGACATGATTTTTAATTCATGAAGTGATAAAATAACAGATTTGCCAAGAATGGCAAAATGGAAGGAAAATAGGAACCATAAACAATAACAACATCATGAGCTGTGGCACCAACCCTGGATGTATTACTCTAAACGTCTTAGTTAGAAAAAAATGTTATAAACCCTAATTTGTCTAAACTACAATTAGTTAGTTGGGTTTTCTGTTACTTGCCATCAAAAGTTAGTCATTTTTAGAAATACAATACTTATACATTCATTCATCCATCCAATCAATAAGCATGTATTAAACACATACTGAGTGCCAGGCACTGCTTATAGCAGAATTTGTCAATACATATGATAATTTGAGAGCATTTTAAACATTTGTGGGAAGGTTTCTATAGTGTTACGATAACTTGGGGCTACTACCATTTAATGGGTTGATACTTGGAATACAATATTTCTTTTTTTTTTTAACATCTTTATTGGGGTATAATTGCTTTACAATGGTGTGTTTGTTTCTGCTTTATAACAAAGTGAATCAGTTATACATATACATATGTTCCCATATCTCTTCCCTCTTGCGTCTCCCTCCCTCCCACCCTCCCTATCCCACCCCTCCAGGCGGTCACAAAGCACCGAGCCGATATCCCTGTGCCATGTGGCTGCTTCCCACTAGCTATCTACCTTACGTTTGTTAGTGTGTATATGTCCATGCCTCTCTCTCGCCCTGTCACAGCTCACCCTTCCCCCTCCCCATATCCTCAAGTCCGTTCTCCAGTAGGTCTGTGTCTTTATTCCTGTCTTACCCCTAGGTTCTTCATGACATTTTTTTCCCTTAAATTCCATATATATGTGTTAGCATACGGTATTTGTCTTTCTCTTTCTGACTTACTTCACTCTGTATGACAGACTCTAGTTCTATCCACCTCATTACAAATAGCTCAATTTCGTTTCTTTTTATGGCTGAGTAACATTCCATTGTATATATGTGCCACATCTTCTTTATCCATTCATCCGATGATGGGCACTTAGGTTGTTTCCATCTCCGGGCGGAATACAATATTTCTTAAAATGCATGGGACAGGCTCATGCAGTGAGAATTGTCCCATATCCTGCATACTTTTCGACACCCACAAAGACATACATTTAGGTAAAAATGGAGCTTTTAATTATCTGAACTTAGAACCTAACTCCATTTTACAAACAAATACCAAATATTTTCTGCACATGCTTAATAGATCCAAACTTTCTAGGAATATTTTGTTAGAAATTTACCGCAAGTTATTCAACCTCACAAGCAGCAATGCTGCATATGGTTTTTGAGTCTCCATTATAACACACCTGTATCAGTCTGCATTTATAGCGTTCTCATTTGCACTGATTCTACATATAGGTACAACCATTTGACTGTGTTATTATGTCTACCAGTCACACCTACACATTTTCAGATTGAAATACATATTATTTTATTATAAACAACTTCGCATTTATTACTCCTTTATAGACATTGTGTTTCTTTTTTGAAATCATGTTTATATGTAAGTTATATTAATTTAATTATTAATTTAATCTAGCAATTTAATCTCAGAATTGTAAGCAGGTCTTATAAAATATCTATCATCAAAAGGGGAGTTGGGCTTTGAGAGAGTTAAGAATTACTCGTTTTAATGGTAATTCCATATCTTTAAGAAATTGTTAAATAGCGTTTAGTATTTCTTATTAAGATGACAAGAAAATGTCTAAAGACAAAACTCCTGGTTGTTTGGAAAACTTGACCCTCAGCAAGGATTTCCTGCTTGTAGATTTTAAGTATGTGAGTTTATACCCTATGGCTGTTTGACTCAGATCACAGAAGTTCCTGCCCCTCTACCAACTGCCCCCATTCCTGGTACCTGCTGGGGATGGTGTGAAATCATCTTTCCAAGAATTTGGCTTTACTTCTCTTGAAGTGGGGCATCTTTCCTTTGAAGGGGGAACACAAGGAGGACCTACTGACTTAGAGAAAGAATGACAGGAGAAGTGTGACTTGGCTAAGGTCATGTAGAAGGTAGTGAGTGTTAAGAGCTAGGATGCAAATCCAAATTTTCATACTCCTGAGGCTAAATAAATTTTAATCAACTAGTATATGTTTCACATGTTGGGAAAAAACGTTGGGGGGATAGAGAAGAAGATGAGAATATCTATGAATGTTCAGGAAGAGCTCTTTCCTCTTTGAGGTTAATAACTTTAAAAAGGTGGCGGGCTTCCCTGGTGGCGCAGTGGTTGGGGGTCCGCCTGCCGATGTGGGGGATGCGGGTTTGTGCCCCGGTCCGGGAGCATCCCACATGCCACAGAGCGGCTGGGCCCGTGAGCCGTGGCCGCTGAGCCTGCGCGTCCGGAGCCTGTGCTCCGCAATGGGAGAGGCCACAGCAGTGAGAGGCCTGCGTACCGCAAATAAACAAAAAAAGGTGGCTCTCACTTCCATATGAACACCTCCTGTTGACCCTTTTCTTTTTCTAAGTAAGTGAGGAGAGTGAAAAAAAAGGAAAATCTCTAGGTCACAGGAATATTAATTGACAAGGTGGGGATCAAGCTCCCTGACATTCTAGGCAGACTTCTTTAATACAGTAAGGGAAGTTGATATTCACCTCTTATCAGGGCTTTAAAATGCTGTCATTAGCCAATTACACCAGTCCCCCATTCCTTCATCACCAGCCCCCACTAGTTCACCCTCATCTCTCTTACTGGGTACATGAAGGTTTCTTCCCTCTTTTACTGGAATCTTTCCACTTGGCTCTACCAGACACATTTTGTTTCAGAGAATTAGCAAAATCAGATGAGAAATTTGAAACACAGTGTGACACTTGGACTAGCCTAAGTCTTGGGCAAGTGTCTAAAACTCCCCAGACTCCAGTTCATCATAGCTTCATATATGTGATTATTTGTGCTTTATAAATACCCACTAGAAGATTATAATATCCCAGGTATTAATGGAGCCCATAAAGCTATTTTAGGTGGAAGATAAAGGGAAATGAGATGTATCTGGTTCTACTGGGAATCTAACAGGGTTTTGGCATTGTGGACTCTTTCCTGTTTTGCCTCTGAAAATAGTCCAAAACTAAAGTACAAAAACTCGTGAAGGGTATAGGGGTGAAATACAAGGCAGAAAAGTATAGAATGGAAAAGAAGAAGAATATATATATTGGACTTTCCTCGTGGTCCCGTGGTTAAGACTCCAAGCTTCCACTGCAAGGGGCACTGGTTCGATCCCTGGTCAGGGTACTAAGATCCTGCATGCTGGGCATGGTGTAGCCAAAAAAAAAAAAAAAAGATATTTTTTACATTTTGTAATTAAGAATGTAAAGACGAGTGCTCAAATAGTATCGCTATGAAACTATACTGACACTTTAGCAAATGGGATCATTTTGGCTGTAAATGACAGAAAACTCAACCAGTGGTGACTTAACCATTAAGACTATTCCTCAACTGACAGCAATCTGGAGGCAGGTGATCCCCAGTTGGTCTGAAAGCTCATGGTGTAGTCAGGGGTCCAGGCTTTCCCAATCTTTCTTCTGGGCCATCCTCAGCCTGTTGACGAAGTCCCCCATTGTGGTCATATAGAGACTGCTGGAACACCAAGCACAAAATCTCATATAACAGCTTTGATCAATACCTAAACAGGAAGGAAGTAGGAGTGAGCGAAAGGAGACTTTCTTTTCATGCCTTTCTCTTATCTGAGAGAATAGTCTTTTCCTAAAGTTCTCAGCAGAGCAGAGTGACATGCCCCTAGACCAATCAGAGAGAGAGAAATGGGATTGCCATAATGGCTTAAACCAATCATAATTCTTTTTTTTAAATTGAAGTATAGTTAATTTACAATGTTGTGTTAGTTTCTGGTGTACAGCAAAGTGATTCAGATATATATATATATATTTTTTTCTTTTTCATATTCTTTTCCATTATGGTTTATTATAGGATATTGAATATGGTTCCCTGTGCTATACAGTAGGACCTTGTTTATCTATGTTATATATAGTAGTTTGTATCTGTTAATCCCAAACTCCTAATTTATCCCTCCCCCCACCCTACCCCTTTGATAACCATAAGTTTGTTTTCTATGTCTGTGAGTCTGTTGCTGTTTTGTAAATAAGTTCATTTGTATCATAGTTTAGATTCCACATATAAGTGGTATCATATGATATTTGTCTTCCTCTTTCAGACTTCATTTAGTATGATACTCTCTAGGTCCATCCATGTTGCTACAAATGGCATTATTTCATTCTTTTTTATGGCTGAGTAATATTCCATTGTGTATATACACCACATCTTCTTTATCTATTCGTCTGTTGATGGGCACTTAGGTTGCTTCCATGTCCTGGCTATTGTGAACAGTGCTTCTGTGAATGTGGGGGTGCATGTGTCTTTTTGAATTATGGTTTTCTCAGGGTATATGCCCAGGAGTGGGATTGCTAGGTCATATGGTAATTCTATTTTTAGTTTTTTAAGAAACCTCCATACACTTTTCCATAGTAGCTGCACTGATTTACATTCCCACTAACAATGTAGGAGGGTTCCTATTTCTCCACACCCTCTCCAGCATTTATTACCTGTAGACTTTTTAATGGTGGCCATTCTGACCTATGTGTGGTGATACATCATTGTAGTTTTGATTTGCATTTCTCTATAATTAACAGTGTTGAGCATCTTGTCATGTGCCTATTGGCCATCTGTATGTCTTCTTTGGAGAAATGTCTATTTAGATCTTCTGCCCATTTTTTGATTGGGTTGTTTGGGTTTTTTTGTTATTGAGTTGTATAAGCTGTTTGTATGTTTCAGAAATTAAGCCCTTGTCAGTTGCATCATTTGCAAATATTTTCTCCTGTATGTAGGTTGTCTTTTCGTTTTGTTTATGGTTTCCTTTGCTGTGCAAAAGCTTATAAGTTTGATTAGGTCCCATTTGTTTATTTTTGCTTTTATTTCTATTGCCTTGGGAGACTAGTCTAAGAAAATGTTACTGTGATTTACGTCAGAGAATGTTTTGCCTATGTTCTCTTCTAGGAGTTTTATGGTGTTATGTCTCATATTTAAGTCCTTAAGACATTTTCAGTTTATCTTGTGTCAGGTGTGAGGGAGTGTTCTAACTTCACTGGTTTACATGCAGCTGTCCAAGTTTACCAACACCACTTGCTGAAGAGACTGTCTTTTCTCCTTTGTATATTCTTGCTTCCTTTGTCAAAGATTAATTGACCATAGGTGTGTGGGTTTATTTCTGGGTTCTCTATTCTGTTCCTTTGATCCATATATCTGTTGTTGTGCCAGTACCATGCTGTTTTGATTACTGTAGCTTTGTAGTATTGTCTGAAGTCTGGGAGGTTCTGCCTCCAGCTTTGTTCTTTTTCCTCAGGATTGCTTTGGCAATTCTGGGTCTTTTATGGTTTCATATAAATTTTAGGATTATTTGTTCTAGTTCTGTGAAAAATGTCATGGGTAATTTGATAGGGATTGCTTTAAATCTCTAGATAAACCAATCATAATCCTTGTCCTGGGATTAGACATATTACTACAAAAGAGAAGGTAAAAGAGCCAATGGGTAGGCAAACATCAGAGTCTGTCACATAATTAAACACACACACATGCATACATATACAAATACAAGTATACACGTGCACAGACTTGCAAATAAAGGTATACTAATACTTATTTTATATATTAGCCTCAATCTCAATGTTCTTTTTAAAAAATCTTAATATACTTCATAGATTTTTGTTTCTATCTTAGTACATATAGAGTCATCTCTTTTTAAAACTACTGCAGAGTATTCCATAGTATGAATGTGCCATTACTTATGTAGTCATTCTCTAAATGGTGGACATTTGTGTTACCATGTCCTTTTTAAACCTCCCTCCCCTGGTCCTGACTCCAGGATAAGCTGGGTAATTAAAAGATGTTTCATACCAACTGTGATTCTTTTATTTGATTCATTTCAATTCATATGTATTCAAGATACATTAAATGAGTAACTACTCTGTTCCAGGTACGGGACTTAACATGAGGAGTACAAAGATTAGTAATATAAATCCCTGACATTAAATAGCTTACAGTCTAGGAGGGAAGACGTATCCTTAAATAACTAAGTACTAAGATAGAGGTACATGATATTATGGGCATTTATTCCAAACTGGGAATTTACATCTCAGCTGAGTCTTGAAGGTGAGTCCATATCTGTCAAATCAAGAAAAGTGAACAGGAATTCTAGACAGAAAACACAGTGTGTTCAAAGATGTGAGACTTGAAAGAGCATAGCATATGGTTATGTTAAACAGTAGTGGTGAGAGCCTGCCTCACCAGGTTGGGCCCTAGTCATACCAACTTCACTGAAACTCTAGTAATACCTGTCTTACAAAACAGTTCCCAAAGGTACATAATATAAGACAGGCTATCGCCATTATTCTTTCATATTGTACTGCAGGTACTAGCTAGCTCTATAAAGAACAACAATAACAAAAAGGTAAGAGATAAAGATTTGAAAGAAGAAAAAAATATCTGTCATTTTTGTAGATGATGTGATCATCTATTTAAAACACACACACACACACACACACACACACACACACACATACTCACAACACAGATTCAACAAACTATCAGAACTAATAAGGAATTTTAACAAGGTTGACAGAAACATGACTGTACTAAAAATCGATTACCTTTACTCTCAGTAACTAAATTAAAAATTTTTTTAAAATAATTCCATTTTTTTTGCAACATAAGGAAATTATCTTAAAAGAAATCAAGATATTTTGTTAAAATTAACCAGTTGACCAAGAATACACAAGACATCCATGGAAGAAATTTTGAAATCTTAATAAAAGGCGTAGATATGACTTTAATACATGAAAAGACTTCATGCTCTCAACCTTTATATTTTAAAGATGCAATGTCTCCCCCAATTAATCAACAGATTTAATGCAGTTCGTCAAAACTCCAGTTAGATTTTGTGAGAAAATTTATACTCTTAAGTTTATATGGACAAGTAATGTCCTCAGATACCTATATTGCCTTTATAAAAATAGAATAAAACTTTATAATTTTAAAACAATAACAATAAAGAACAGGATGATATTTACATGAATGAGGAATGGAAAAGAAATGCAGAAACTCTGCTAGTGGTATACAATAATGATTTATCATAGTGTTAGACTCCATGCAGTTATGGGAGCTGGTAGAAGACTCTGTACAGCTGTTGCATCTGCATCTGGTGTTGAGCCTGAAGTCTTTACTGGTCAGATCAACCAGCATCTGGAAAAGAAAGCTAGATGTGGATGAGAGCAGACAAACTGGAACCGGTGAGGACACACTGAGACCCACAGGACAAAGGAGAACCAGCATCTGTCTCTCATCACCTTCAATCTCAATGCTGTGAGTGATCAGCAAAAGAAGGAAGCACATTTCACCATGGAGTTGACCATGCACTTGGGGCAGAACTTGGAGAAGATGTGACAGGAGCTGGAGGAGCTGATGTCTGGGTTGATTTAACAAGGTGAGCTAGCAGATGAGTGACAGCATGTGCAAGATGTCACTGTACCATTGACCTTCAGAGCATTAAAAAGAAAGAAAAAAAAAAAGAAAAGCTGCCCTTTCTTTTTTTGTGTGTGTGTGGTACGTGGGCCTCTCACTGTTATGGCCTCTCCCGCTGCGGAGCACAGACTCCAGACGCGCAGGCTCAGCGGCCATGGCTTACGGACCCAGCCCCTCCGCGGTATGTGGGATCTTCCCGGGCCGGGGCACGAACCCGTGTCCCGTGCATCAGCAGGCGGACTCTCAACCTGCGTGCCACCAGGGAAACCCTGCCCTTTCATTTTTTACTTTTCAAATATTACACAAAATGTCTCTCGTGGCCAACACTAAGTCAGAACCATACAGAAAAGAGAATTATAGGAAATGTACTTCAAGCATAGCTAATGTGACACAGTACAAAGCCACCACCACAGTAATGGTGGTTTGGTTCAAGAACAAACAGAGACAAGAAGGAGCAGAAGTGAGTGCCAGGGACATATTGATGAGGGAACTCAGTAGACACTAAAGAACAATGGCAGTAGGCACACAGATAAAACTGTATCTTTATGTAACACAACAAAAAGGATGGAGTCCAGGTAGATTTAAGAATAAATATGAAAGGTATAACTATAAATTAATAGAATAAAACATAAGAGAGCATCTTTGTGGCTTAGGTATGAGGACAGATTGCTTATACAAAACTTCAGAAGCACAAATCATAAAGCAAAAAAAAAAAGGAAATGATTTTGATTATATTTAATTTGAGGCTTTCTATTGAACAAAGAATACCTTGGACAAGTTAGTACATAGATGACCAAGTAGAAAGTCTAAAGATTATAAGAAATTAATATCTAGTATATCTAGTAGATAAAGATCAACTACAGGGTGAGCTGTGACAAAGCGAGAAAGAGGCATGGACATATATACACTACCAAACGTAAGGTAGATAGCTAGTGGGAAGCAGCCGCATAGCACAGGGAGATCAGCTCGGTGCTTTGTGACCGCCTGGAGGGGTGGGATAGGGAGGGTGGGAGGGAGGGAGACGCAAGAGGAAAGAGATATGGGAACATATGTATATGCATAACTGATTCACTTTGTTATAAAGCAGAAACTAACACACCATTGTAAAGCAATTATACCCCAATAAAGATGTTAAAGAAAAAAAAAAAAAGATCAACTACAAATCAAAATGAAAATACAGCAAGCTCAGGGGAAAATGGGACAATGGGTATCATTATAGCATGGGTTTCCCCCAAAACAGAGTCTGAGGCCAAGGTTTATGTGTACTATATTTTTAAGGAGTTCAATCCCACAGAACAGGAATGAGGGAAGGGCAAGTAAAGAAAAAAATAGAGGGAGAGAAAGAGAGGCTATTTATTTACACATATGTAGAGTCATAGTTTTCTATTTTATTCAATGGATTAGAGTCCTTTACATGCATAAATTATTCTCATGCTCAGATTTTTTCCTAATTTAGCCAGTGAACATCCCTTCAAGCTGGTTTCTGTTTCCCTGTTTTGTTTTGTTTTTTTGGTCTGCTCTTTATTTTTTTATACAATTTTGAAAGGTTACTTTCCATTTACAGTTACTACAAAATATTGATTACATTCCCCATGTTGTACACGACATCCTTGAGGGGCTTCCCTGGTGGCACAGTGGTTAAGAATCCGCCTGCCAATTCACGGGACACGGTTTTGAGCCCTGGCCTGGGAAGATTGCATATGCCACGGAGCAGCTAAGCCTGTGCGCCACAACTACTGAGCCTGCCCTCTAGAGCCCGTGAGCCACAACTACTGAGCCTGCGTGCCACAACTGCTGAAGCCTGCACACCCTAGAGCCCGTGCTCCACAATAAGAGAAGCCACTGCAATGAGAAGCCCGCACACCACAACAAAGAGTAGCCCACGCTCGCCGCAACCAGAGAAAGCCCGCGCACAGCAACAGAGACCCAACGCAGCCAAAAATAAAAATAAAAAATAAATTAAAAAAAAAAAAGGACATCTTTGAGCCTATCTTACAGCCAATAGTTTGTACCTCCCACTCCCCCACCCCTATCTTGCCCCTCCCACCCTTCTCCACTGGTAAGCACTGGTTTGTTTTCTATATCTGTGAGTCTGCTTCTTTTTTGTTATATTCACTAGTCTGTTGTAGTTTTTAGATTCCACATATAAGTGATACCGTACAGTATTTGTCTTTCTCTGTCTGCCTTATTTCACTTAGTATAATGCCCTCCAAGTCCATCCATGATGCTGCCAATGGCAAATTTTCATTCTTTTTTATATATAAAAAAAATTTATTCACTTATTTATTTTATATCCATTTAACTGTGGAGGGACACTTAGGTTTCTTCCATGTCTTGACTCTTGTAAAAAGCACTGCTATGAACATTGGGGTGCATGTATCTTTTCAAATTAGTGTTTTTGTTTTTTTGTGGATATATACCCAGGAGTGGAATTGCTGGGTCATGTGGTAGTTCTATTTTTAGTTTATTGAGAAACCTCCTTTTGATATTTCTTTACCATTCTTTGAGCATAGTTGGAAGATAATCTTCCATGGGTCTTTCATATTTCTGTACATCTTGTGAGCAGAAACTCTAACTGTGCTTTTGTTGTGGATCATCTTTTCAAGGATGTTTATATAGCAAAGACCTTGGAAGGTAGATACAGTAACTTCCTCCAGAGCAGAGGTCAGCTTGCTTACCATCTAATGTTATCAAAATAATGTCTCCCTTCAGCACGAAGGTCAGTCAGGTTGCATATGGCCTGTTATAAAAGTTCAGGTTCCCTAAACTCAGGGTTCCTCAGCTGTGACACAGACTCATTGCCTGTGTCAGGTCCCACAGGGGTTGGGAGGTCAGGGGCACTGGCACAAGTATGAAGTTCATGCTGCTTGCTGTTAGATATAAAGAACTTTCTGTGAGCATTGATGAAACCATGGCAGGCTAACTTGTTAGTTTGCAAGCAGGGTCAACTCTCTGACCCTTCACAATTCTTAACAAACACATGCTTTCCAGAAAAACAAGATGTTTTATGATCATCCTGTACTTTTCCTGCCCCAGCTCTGGAATCAGCCACTGCTTCAATGAATCCTAGTTCTCTTTGAGTGGAAAATGGTGTTTAAAAGCCACATGTGAGTGCTAAATGTGCTCCTTACTATTTGCATGCCACTGTTCCCAGTCCCTTTCAGTGGACACACAGAGGTGCATCTATTTTTTATTTCTATCTCTGTCTAAATCTATTAAAAACCAAGAGTTCACACCAACGCTTCCAATAACCCAAGATCAAGAGTTTATTCTAATTTTGTCTTTTCCTGTGTTTATACTTCCCTTCTCCAACAAGGGAAAAACTGGCTTCCACTATCTTTGGAATATTTACTTGTTTGATTAATTTTCCTGTATAGTAAATCTCCCAACTCTGCTGTCATTCTTTCTTCCACATATACGGTTTCGTCACCCTGATTAGCTCTTACTCTCCATTCCACACTGGATGGATACCCTCCTCACATTTTCAGAGCAGGGGGGTAAGGGTGGTATTATAGATATTATAGGTTGAGTTCTCCAGAAGCACACCTTGAGATAGAGTTTAATGTGAATCAGCTATTAGAAATCAACACTCATGGAAAGAAGGCGAAGGAAGTATGATTGTCAGAGGAAGAAGTTGAACTACAGTGTAATTCTGGCAGAATCTTAACAGCCTCACTGGGTGCTCTGGAATATAGACAATCACAGTTGTCCCACAGTAACCCCAAATGGCTAGGCTTTTATACCACCACGTGACAAATCATTGGATGTAGGTACGCTGAACAGGATGTGTTCTTGAGCAAGGCAATTGTAGCTGGGATTAACTCTGAAGGAGCTGAGGGATCCTTGTAGCTCATGTCCATATCCATTACAGTCCACGCTATGTGCCACTCAGATACATTTCTTCAGGTATATACATATAGATTTGGAGAGCTGTTCTTCCAGGATTCTGATGTACCTCTCTTCCCCAAAGAAACTTAGAAGGGAAAAGTCAGTGGGACAAATTAACAGCCCCTACCACTAGAGCTGGTCTTAGGACCATAACTGATACTTACCATCTTTCTCCTCTAATATCCATTCTAGATTACTGCTGCCTCAGCACAACTTCTGCTGGTTGTGGTGACTTATCTGATGGAATTACCCAGAACCTCATATCTGAGGGGTATGAGCCCCTGGACACCATGCTTTCCTGAGGCCAGGGTTGCTGACATGTCCCTTTATCATTACAGTTGAGCAAAGGGATAGAATGAAGCACTCAAGTATATTATCTGGATGTCATACATACTTATCACTGCCCCCGTAGTGTAAGAGCAGCTCTACTGCCTCCTGATAATCAGGGTCCGGGGTCCTGGCAGGGTCCCTGCCAAGATGGTAGCTCCTCTCCTTGTCTGCCAGTCCCTGGACACAAGGACCCTGGAGTGCCTAGGTGGTGGTGGTAGTCTGTATTTCAATGGGACACTTGCTGGGTCCCCCAGGAAAAGTGTGCCTCCTTTGGAAACCAGAAACTCTAACCCTACAGAGTCTAGAATTGTGGGGACAGAAAGGACAAAGTCCTCAGTGGGTCCTTGGGTGAGGTGATAATTGGAATCATTCCTGCTTCCATCCCTTGATTCCTAGACCTATGTATTAATCTTACTTAGGGATACAGTGTTATATAAATTTTTTGATTCAGTCTTCTGGAAGATGGATGGCTTTTCCTGTGAAGGGTTGCCTCTAAGCTAGCATTTTAACTGTGTCCTCAGCAGGTCTTTTCAATGCTCTATCAGGCAGGTAGCTTCTGAGCGGTATGGTATGTGATATGACCAGTGGATCCAGTAGTCATAGACCCACTCCCATACCTCCTTTGCAGTCAAGTGGGCTCCCCTCTCTGACACAATGTTATATAGGATATTTCCCCAGAGAAAAAATATCCTAAAAGTTCTTGGATGGTTATGGTGGCTGAAGACTTGTAGGCAGGAAAAGCAAACCCATTCCCAGAATATGTGTTTCTTCTTGTTTGAACAAGCCTCTGGCCTTTCCAGGATAGAAGAGACTCAGTGTGGTTATCTTGACACCAGTGGCCTTCTTGAGGAGAGCATTATATCAGGGACTCAGCCTTGGTGTCTGCCGCTGGCACGTTGGGCATTTGACGGCAGCTGCAATTAAACCAGCCTTGCTAAGTGGGAGCCCACGCTGTTGGACCCACGCACAGCGTTCCTCTCTCCTTACCATGGCCACGATATTCATGTATCCGCTGAGCTAGCACTGAAGTAGCTGATAACAGGCCTGGTGGAATAATCTTGTCTATTTAGCTATTTAGACCCTCCTCCATAGTTGATGCTCTCTCTGATGCTCTCTCGTGGGCTTTAACATACAATACAAAGATTTTCACACTTTGTTCCCACTCCCATATGTTCATCCGCCTCTTTGTTCCATTCTTTCAATCTTCGTCTTTCATGGGCACCTGCCCATGAGTCTGAATATAGTGTAATCTCAGGCCACCTCTTTCACATAAACTGGATAAACAGGTGCATTACCCAAAACTCTGCCCATTAGCAGAATTTTCCCTCACTACTGTCTTTCAAAGCCACTTCAGAATGAGGCTGCAGTGCAGCTGCTCCCATTTTTAAGCACCCACATACTAAGCTGTTCTATTTGTAAACCAAGCTTGGAGTTTTTGCTCTCCCATCAGCAGGTGATAAGGGATTCCCGATATGATCAGAGTGAGGTGAGGGAGAGGTGCTGGTGCACAGTGGTGAAGGCCATGGGGGTCTGGGCTACATGCTTATGCAGCTTGTTTTTGCTCTCTAGTCCTTCTCATGCTTGGGACTCATGCTCATTTTCCAACAAACTGCTACAGGGCTCAAGTGGTTTGACTTATGGACCCTTAAGCGAACCTGGCTTTGACTTGAGGGCTCTAGGTCAACCCAGCTCTTAATGGGCAGTTCTGGAGGCATAGCCATTTGGTGTCTCATGATCGGGCATTCCATCTGCATCAATGCCCAATAGCATGCAGAAGTTAGGATTGTTTTTTAAGTATATAATTCTCTTTGCGCCAGAATCTCAGGAGTCGCACTGTTATTTTTCCCACTGGAGCTTGCCATAAGCCCTGCTGCCACAGTGCATCTTTTCCTGCCACTGATATATCTAATACTACAGGACCTGCAGGGTTTTGTGGCCCAAGCAGAAGGGCTGCTTGCCCTGCTGCTTGGATTTGCTGCAGAATTCTTTTTTGACTAGGACCTACTCAAAGCTGGCAACGTTTCTTGTCACCTGGTATGTGGGGTGGACAATTATTCTCTGGTGTGGAATATGCTCTCCCTAGAACTGAGATCAACCTATCAGGCATAGGAGTTCCTTCTTTGTATGGGAGGTACGATATGTAATGATTTGTCTTTAACTTTGGAAGGTATGCCCTGGCACACCCCTGACTCCAAGACTACAAAATTTTACTCATGCATCACGGATACGATTCTTTACAGGGTTTATCTCACATGGAGCATGTATGTCTTACCAAGTCCTCCAGTGTGCTGACCATGTCTTATTCCTTAGCCCCACTTAGCGTAATATCATTGATGTAATGGATCAACGTGAAGTTCTATAGGATGTCCAGTTGGTCCAGATCTCTTTGGACTGTATTCTTATAGAAAGCAGAGAATTAACAGAGCTTTGGGAATAAAGTGTAAATATGTATTATTATCCACTCTATGTAAATGAAGACTATTCCTGATGCTATTTTTTGATCAAAATGTAAAAGAATGCATTTGCCAAGCCAGTGGCCACATAATACATACCTGAACCCATGTTAATCTGCTCTAGTAAAGATATTAATCATATTTAGTACTGCGACTGCAATTAGGGGAATAATTTGTTTAAATTTATAGTTAACAATCATTTTCCAAGATCCATCTGGTTTCTTCTGGGAGCCAGATTGGCAAATTCAATGGATATATGCTAGTGTCCACCATCCCTGCATTTTTTTTTATATCCTTAAAGATAGCACTGATTTTTGCTATCCCCCTACCCTGGGGTTGTGATATTGGTTTGGGTCCTTGGATGTGATTGGGGGGATGATTGAGTATTTTCAGAGGCTTCTACTTGGAATTCCCTATTCTGAGAGTTCTTATCCCCAAAAGGCAAAGAACCCAAAGTTGGAGCTCTATCAACTACTACATAGGTCGATCCCAAATATACATTTGGGGATCATGAAAATGACTGCTGGGTGGATCAGCAGATCCTGTAGAGTCACTGTAAGCAGGACCTTGGTCAAGACTCCATAAGCCTCCATTCTAACAGGGAGACGGTGATGATACTTTGGGTCTCCGAATATCAATATCAATTTAGTCCTTTGTTTCCCACAGTCTCCAGAATGATTGGGATACCTAACTATAAATGACTACTCAGTCAATGGGTTTTGTACCTAAAAAGTAACTCAGATCCAGGAGCTGAGCAAGCGATCATAACATTTAATTGTCCTCAGTCTAGTGGGCATCCTTCTTTTATTTATTCTGACAGTACAAGCTGCATTGTACCCTTGTTGGGTGCCCATCTATTTTGCCCCAAGGAATACTGTCTTCTCTTAACCATTTCCGTTACCCTCTGCATGTCAGCCCCCATTGGCTACCCTGTGACTCTGCCACTTATTAAGAAAATTACATCCACGTTGCTTTTGGCAGTTAAGTGCCACTACTTACTCTCTATTGTTTTGGAGTCCTAATGTCCCCATTGCTATCATTGAGCCTAATTCTGTAATGGCCTCTTCTACTGTTAACCCTGTCTTATAAACTTCTGAATGAGGCTGGTACTGCTCTCACCAGTGCATTACCTATGGCCTTGGCAATGATGAATACGATAGTCCTTCCCATGGTACATATCATCTGGTGTCTCTTCCAGCCTTACGGAGATACCTACTTCACATGCCCATTTCCCTTCACCTTTTAATCCCTTTCTCCACCGTCTACCATAGTAATTCTGGCATTTCAGCTTCATTTAGCATGAGACATCATTTTTTCCATGCTTCTAAGACCCATGCTAATGGTGAGTTCACACCATCTCCTCAGGTCCTTGACAGGGTGCTAAATCTTATATTTAGAGAGAGTGCCCACAAATCAATAAACTCTCCCCTATCCAATATATTGTTCCAGCTGCTTGGTGGAGCAGCCTCGGGATCCAGTCCCAGCTCCTACAGATACATTCTAGGTAGGTCTTGCAACTCCTTTGGGTAGGGTCCCTTTCATTCCTTATCAGTCCCAGCATGTCTCCAGCTATGTTATGTTGGAACTTAATCCTACTTATAGGCCTAGTGGCCAGGAAGGGAAATGGGGGCAGATCATAGAGAAGATGTATCATGCCTTCCTTCCTGGTTTTCAAACAAAGAATAAGTGCTAGCTCTTAATGGAGAGGGGTGGTCACTTCTGTAGGCCAGGAGGATTCAGAGAGGTCTGGGGTTCAAAATCTTAAATAACATTTACCCACATGTCCCCAGCTCGAGTGTAGTTTTCTTTTTTTTCCTAATCATGGCCCTGATCTTAGCATAACAGAGTTGCTTTGATTCAGCATTTAACCTTTTCCCATTATTGCTGTCAATTTAAAACAAAAAGCCTCTGTGTCTATACATGTACAACTGGACACACAGACATGTACATGCCAATGGACTTTGCGACCATTTAAAGAAATTTCTGGAGGAAAATATCAAACTTTTAACAGTGGTTAAACATATGGAAGGGAGTAAAATGGGGAGATGTGGAGAGAGGAACTTGAACTATTTACTACATAGTCTTTCGTGTTGTCTGAATTTTTTTTACAGACATTTGTATTAGAAAAATTTAAGTGATCATTGCCTTTGGGGGAGAGAACTGAAAGAAGTCTTTAGCAATGTTCCTGAATTCCCCCCAAGAGATTGGACCTCACTTGACCCCATCCCAAGGAGAAGGAAGGTATGGGTAAAGGCCACGTGCAGTGAACCAGTCTCCTGCTCCTGGAGAAGGTTATTATCTGTGATCAGCCACACTCTCATTCCTCCTTCAGAAGGGGCCTAAGGGCTTTCAAGTGGCAACTCAGATCCAGGGGCACAGAAACTGCATCAGAAGTAGATCAACCTGGGTGCCTGTTACAGAAGGGTGATTCAGCTGGGGGTGGTCTGTGAGTGATACCACAGGAGCGGTTGAATCTGTGCATTAACAACTCTTCTGAGCTTTTTGGCAAGTTAGCAGGATAGAAAAGGGCCAAAAAAAATCTATATAAATAGAACGAAGTTTCTGTTTCTTACAACTTTTGGTTAGACAGATTTTCAATACATTTGACAAATGTATTTAAGGTGGTGTATTAGTTTCCTGCAGCTGCTGTAACAAATTACCACAAACTTGGTGGCTTCTCACAACAGAAATTTATTCTCTCACAGCTCTGCAGGCCAGACATCAAAAGTTAGTTTCACTAAGCAGAAATCAAGGCATTGGTAGGGCCAAGCTCCCTCTGGAGGCTCTAGGGGAGAATCCTTTCCTTGACTCTTCCGGTTTCAGGTGGCTGTCAATATTTCTCGGCTTGTGGCTGCCTCACGCTGATCCCCCTCTGTCTTTACATTGCCTTCTCCTCTGTGTGTGGGTATAATCTCTCTCTGCCTTTCTCTTATGAGGACACGTGAGGCATTTGGGGCCCACCCAGATGATAATAATTAGGGCCCACCCAGGATAATCTCATCTCAAGATCCTTCACTTAATCACATCTGCAAAACCCTGGTTTCCTTACAAGTTAACATTTACAGGTTTCAAGGATGAGGACCTAGCATCTATGGGGGTCATTATTCAGCCTACTACAGATAGGCTGATTTAAAATACATAATACATGTGAAATCAGCTTTGGGGACTCTGGCTTTTTGAAGAGCAATCTGCTTCTAGAGCCTCAGACTGAGAAAATGTGAGTTTCATATATCTGCCAATCAGAAGGGGTTAAGACATCATGGATAGAGAAAGTAATCAGTGGTTTGAAACTTGAGCTCTAAACACCCCCTCCCCACCCCTGACGTACTGAATCAGAATCTCTCCATCTGATTCTCACCCTCACTAAAGACATAACAGTAGACACTAGTGTATAGGCTCCAGTTCACAGTCAAACTGTGTCTCACATGGGCAACTCCATATAGCTGACTTCTGGATAATTAGCAGAGATTAATTTGTTTACCATGTAGGATCCACCAAATAAGTCAAATTGAAGTAAAAAGTGTAGCTAACATTTATTAAGCATTTATTATATCCCTAGTACTGAGCAAATTACCTCACGTGTATCTTGTTTAATTCTCAGAGCTGACTTGGGAGGTAGATTGATTTTGCTAAGGCTCCTGGGTTGTATCCTAGGTAAACCAAGAAAAAAGATTTATCGGAAGGCCTCTGGACTGGTTCACAACCAGAAGAGCTGCACAAGTAGGGTTAGGAAAGAGAAGTGACAACAGCTCTGAGGAACTCAGTCTCAGCCCTTAGTGCTTTCCTCAGTCTATGGTGCTGTCGTCAGATAACTATCTAAGCTGCCTTCCACTTCTGTGGGTTTTCACTTGCAATTTGAATTCCAAGCAGAGTTAATCTGACGTTGCTGGGACAAAGCCACTGTCATTGGCCCCTGTCTGGGACAAAGCCCACCTTGCCAGAAGAGCGGGTTCAGTTATGAAAAAAGAGTTAAGAGGAAGAATGGACCAGACCAAAGTGATAATTGCTTCATAAATAATGTTACCTTCATTTTACAGATGGGGAAAAACCACGCCTCAGAGACTTTAAATTTAGTGGCAAGTTGTAAAGCCGTAATCTGAACCCAATTCTGCCCAATCCAGAGTCTCGTTTCTTAACCACTATTCTCATCCCCAAATCTGCCACAGCCCAGGAATCAAAACAGATTCTGAAGCAGTTTCCATGTGACGTTACCTGGAAGATTTGTGGTACTTTTGTGAATGTTGAGACCCAGGAAAGTATTTTGTAGAGTGAGATCTCTCTCTGTTCATTCATTTGGCGAGTATTGTGTGAGCACATGTTGATTGCTAAGCATTGGGAATGCAGCGTTGAACAAGGTGGGCACATTTCATAACTTAAGTCTGGTTGCAAAAAGCAAAAACTCAACTCAAACAAAATTAATCCAAACAGTATTTATTGACTCAAGGGAATGGGCAATCTAAGGGAGAAACAGGCTTCAGCAAAGCTAGATGCAGTGCCATCGGGGCTTCTCTCTCCCTCTCCATTGAAGGCAAAGATAGCCACCAGCATCAGCAGGTCTGCACCATCCCGACCGCCAGCAAGAACAAGGGAAGAAAACCTCTTTTCGCCCAGCATTTATGGCAATTCTGAAAAAAAAATCTGACTGGCCCCTCGTGGATCATGTGCTGAACAACAACTTAGACTGCAATCACTCTGACCAGGTAAATGGTGGACACATTCTGACCTGCTCTTCTGACTCCTGGGTCCATTTCCACGGTGGAGTTTGTGGGACCACATGATTGACAGACTCACCAGGATCACGCAGAGTAGGATAAAAGCACTCCGCCCAAATAAAAGAGAGGTGCCGTTGTAGAAAAGGGGGGAAGGGATGGCAGGCAGAAAAAATACCACATTATGTACAAACCATGATTCCCTGCTCTCGTGACCTAGAAACTCTACCTTCTCAAAGCTTTTTCTGTCTATGCCCGTCATAATCATAGGCACTGGAAGTATAAGCTCATCTTCCCTCTGCAGGGGAAAGTAAAAAAGTATATGAAACCCTTTCTGCAGATCAGCTAGTTAGAAAGGCTGAAAAACAAACCTATACCAGTGCGTTCAAAGTGGAATCTACCAACCAGTGGCAACACCATCACCTGAGAACTTGTTTGAAATGCAGGTCCTTCATCCCCACCTCACCTCATCAATCGGAATTACTTCTATATGATTCTTACACTAATGCCTGGTCTATACTGGAGTCTGCAAAATGAAAGTTCCAGAAGACACTGGGGAAAAATAAGATCATGTGGGAGAGAAGTAAATCAAAACTAGGATGAAACACAAAAAATAAAAGTATGAAATAAAGGGGAGAAAGGGAGAGGAAGAAAAGCAAAGATATCCACAGAAGTAGAAGCAGCATTTGGATGGACAAGGCATGTTCTCAGGAGTCAGACATAGCTTTCAAGCCTATGGGCTACTTTACCCTCAGGTATCTGAGGGTTTTGTGTAGAAGTGACGACTCTGCAGCACAAGAGTGGAAAGAGCATGGGCTCAGGAGGCAGAAAGGAGGCCTGGATGTGAATTCTCATTTTACCACCGATCAGCCTTATGAATTTAGGCAGATCACTCATCCTCTCTGACATCGATCTTCTGATCTGTAAATTGAGCATAATACTTTCCTCACAGTATCCTCCCAGAGGCTTGAGAGAGAAAATGTATGTAAAAAAATACCCAGCAAAATGGTTGTTTATTGTGTTCGTTGCCTCCTGTTTCTCTTAACCCTCTCTGCAGAACTAAGACTAAGAGGTGGAAAGAATTTGGAAAGAGACAGATTGGGACTCAATATTGTAAGGTCGGATCTTAACAAACGGCACCGCGAAACAGAGGAAAGCTTCAAGTGAGCTTTATTAGGGAGCGCTCCCGGGCGAGGTTCACTGGTGCGAGAGAAAGGGGCCAGAGAAGTCGCGCCCGGGGGGAGGGTTGGGCAAGATTTTATACGGGAAGAAGGGAAAGGGGTGTGGTGAATCTGGGAGGGCGCAGGGTATTCCTTATTTGGTGGTCTTTTCGGGTATCCTGGGGGACCATTAGTCCCGTCCCTCGAAAGGCCGGAAGGCTGGGCTGGTTTCAAAGTCCCCAGGGCAGTTTCTGGAACTGGGTGGTCGGGAGAATTTCGTTCTGATGCAACCTGTGAATCTGATTGTGTTCCCCTGCCTCGGGCCAGTTGGCCTAACAAATATGAGAAAGGGTTCATATGTTGGAACCCCGACCCCCAATGTGACTGTATTTGCAGATATGGCCCTCACGGAGGTAATTAAGGTGAAATGAGGTTATAAAGCTGGAACCCTGATCCAATAGGATTAGTGACCTTAAAAGAACAGATACCAGAGAACGCGTTCTCTCTCCACCATGTGAGGACGCAGCAAAGGGAGCCGTCACCAGGAACTGATTCCTGCCGGAACCTTGATCTTGGACTTTCCAGCTTCCACAGCTATGAGAAAATAAATTGCTGTTGTTTAAGCCACTCGGCCTATGGTATTTTATTATTGCAGCTGAAGCAAACTAAGATTCTCCCCTCACTGGAATCATTAAAACAAGCTGACAGTCACCTCTCAGAGATAGACAGGAACTTTCTGCAGGAGGACAGTGCATGAGAGCAAACGATCCCTAAAAGCCTATCCCAGGGCTTCTCAACCGTGGCTGCACATTAGAATCACCTGGGGAACTTTAAAAACAATACTGATGCCCAAGCTCTCCCTCCCAGGCCAATTAAATCAGGATCTCTGGGCATGTGCATTTTTAGATAGTGTCCCAGGTGATTTTACTGTTCAACCAAGGCAAGGTTGAGAATTACTCCCTTTAGAGATCTGAGACCCTTTCCAGCTCTGAGTTATTATTAGTTTATGCAGACTTACATCTGGTGATACAAGAATGGAATGTGTCATGAACCTCAGTTTACAGGTATGGGAGAGGGAAGGGATAGAATTGTGAAGGTAAACTCCCACGTCATAAGTGAGCTGATAGTGAAGTTATAATATCATATCTTTCTGTCTGTGACCTTTGGAACCCTCTAGTAAGATGCAAACTACTTTTAGCTGTGTAGTAGAAGTCTCTTGTTTTTGCTAGGCCAGCATCCCTACCCTTGTTTTGGAAGAAGCTTGTCTTTTGGGGGGACTACAACTTCTCAATTCTATGGAGTCTTACTAGGACTGTCAATCACAGGGCCCCCCCCATGACCCAAACTAAGCCAATCAGACTCTTTCTTCAGGGAGAATGACAGTGGGAATCTAGATTGTGGGTTGGATTGTTCCCGTGGCGCAACCTAAAGAAACAGCATGTACTCCTTACTAAGATCATGTTGCTCCCTGCTTTCCTTTCTTCCCAAGCCCTGGCTCTCAGCATTTCCTTTAATTATATGAACTATAAAGTCTGCTTCCAACAAATTCTATTTTCCACTTGGTGAGTCAGACCTTCTTTCAGTTGCTTGCATAAGTGGCTCAAAAATTGGTACCAGGCAGTGGACACAGCAAGAACAGGCTTTCAGCTGTGGAAATAGCAGAAGTAGGTAGGTGCAAGGCAGTAGGAATTCCCCGATTCAGTTGAGAAGGTTGAGCCAGTTCTTTTTCTTGAAATTCCCAGTTGTCACATGCACCAATAAATTTTCCTTTTGCTCAATCTAGTTCTGATTAATATAAACTACTTATTCGAGATGCAAGGAGTTACACTAGTAAGATGTTCTTCTTTGTCGTTATTTGGGGGATTGGAGGGCTGGGGCTGCCACTGGGTATGCCTGGTAGCACTTTTTTTTAACCCATTAGAGTAGGCTCTGTGCACAGCAAGCCCTGGCCCAAACCAAGCATTTTGCTTTTATAGCCCTCAAACCAATAAATGAGAACAGAAATGTAGGTACAGAGAGAAGTACCCAACCAAACTCCCCATCTTTCTAAGATTACTAGAAAGAGCCTATGGAAAGCAAAAAGGCAGAGCACAACAGGTGAACATCATAATTACGATGATGGCCACCATTTGTTAAGTCCGTACTATGTGCTAGACACTGGGTTTTATGTCATTTAATCCTAGGAGACTGATACTGTTTTGTTTTGTTTTGTTTCTAAGGTTGAGCTGCAGATGCCCAGAATTGAATTGATTCAATCAGTCGCTCTTCCGTTACTGACGTGATATAATCATCTGTCTAGACATGACCCCTCTTTTTTCTTATCTTTTTTATCCCTCATCCTTGAGTGTATCTCATGTGTGTCCTTCCAATCTATTTTCCATAGACTTACAGATCCACAAAAATATGTAGCGTAGTGTCTGCTTTTAAAATGTATATAAATGGATCATACTGCACGTCTCACTCTGCAATTTGCTTTTTTTATACAGCATTAAGTTTCTGAGATCCATCCATGTTGATATATATAGATAGAGCTAGTTCATCTGTTTAAACTGCTCCATTGTATACTATCATAATGATATACTATACCTTACCTATGAATTTTTTCCTAATGGATATCTAGACTGTTGCTAATTCCTGTTGTACAAAGTGCCTCAATGAATAAGCTTGTACACATCTCTCAATGCATTGTGCAGGAGTCTCTCTAGGATTTACCTAGAAGTGGAATTGCTGCACTTTAAGCTTCATGTATTTTCAGTTTTAGTAAATCCTGCCAAATTACTTTACAAAATAGCTTTACTAATTTACACTCCCACCAACAGTATATGAAAGTACTTGGAATAGATACTATTATTATCTCCATTTTGCAGATGAGGAAACATACAAAATGTCCAAAGTTAAGCACTGTATCTATCTGAACTATGTCTGTCTAGTTCCAGAACTATACCATACAATATATACTAAATAACAGTTGGAAATGCAAGTGACAGAACCCCCTAACAGTGGCTTAAGTAATATCGGCATTTATTATCTCACTTAACAAAGATATTAGAGGGAGGTAGTTCCAGAGCAGCTCAGCTGTATCATCAGCAAGATGGACACTTTTTTAATTTCACCATTCTTAGCTGTTGAATTTTCACCCTTATTCTGTCTCCTCTCAGCCCTAGGATGGCTGACATTGCTGACATCACTGCTGAGTTCAGAGCAGGAAAAAGAGGGAAGCAATGGCACTATGAAGCTCTGTTCTTGTTCTTATCCTTTTTCTAAGAAAGAAAAATGCCTTCCTTGAATCCCCACTCACCCCAATCTACTTCCTTTTTTGTCTCATTGATCAGAGCCTACTGTTGGACCAACCTTCAGGCAAAATGGAATGAGATTATTATGTCTAGTTTAGATCAACCATGACTCAGCCACTGAGGCTACAGGGAGCGTTTACCTTCCTGGATTTCAAATCATCTCCATGTCTAAAATCTGTTCTGTCAGCAAGAAAGAAAGGCAGTGACTGTTAGGTAGCAACTTGGTTTTTCTTCCATCTCTCTGGCCTTTTTCTTCCTTCAGACTTTTTTGCTGGCTTCTCCTGATCACTCAGATGTTAAATCCTTGCTTTGTCTTGGATCTTTTCTCTTCCCAACATACTTACAAGAAGACCAACAGATGGCCAGCAGGCCAAATTTGAGTTTGTGACCCCAACCGTATCCTTTCTCCCTATGCTGAGAGCATCCATCTTCATAGCTTCAATTACCAGTTACATATTGATAACTCCTAAATTTGTATCTTCCTCCTCATTCCTGAGCTTCAGATCCATATGTACCTACTTAGATATTCCTAAGACTCATCAAACTCAACATGTCCAAAACTGAGCTTTTCATCTCCCACCCAAACTCGCTCTTTCTTCTGGTGCATCCTATCTAAGTGAATACCACCCCCTTTCACCAGGTTGCTCAAGTCAGAGCTCTTTGAGACTTCCCACACGAGAGCTCTCAAATTTGTCTGCTTTTCTTCATCTCCACTGCAAACACCTTGATCTGAAACTCTGTTGCTACAGTGTTTGTTGTACGGACCAGAAGCGTGGGCACCTGCCTTGTAAATGCCGATCTTAAGCCCTACCCTAGACCTCCTGAATCAGAATCTGCTTGTTATCAAGGTCCCCAGGGAATTCATTCCAATTTGAGAAATTCTCATCTTGACTTTTGACAAGACAATATCTGGTCTCGCTGCATCAGTCTCTTGCCCCCTAAAATTCTCTCTCTGTACTGCAAACTGCATAAGTCACTTCCCTCATTGAATTCCATAACTAGCTCCCCATTGCTTTGCAGATAGAAGACAAAAGCTCATAGAATACAAAGCCCTACCGAAGTTCCCCTCCTGCCTAGTTCTGGTTTGCTCTCTGGGCTTCAGCCACATTTGTATTCTTCCAGTTCCTGTGCCAGGCCTCGTTTTTCCCCTCAGGGACTTTTTACCTGCTCCTTGGTGCATAGCTAACTCCTACCCCTTCACCTCCTCAGAGAAGCCCCCTCTCTTACAGCCCGTATGAGGTCAGCCACTCTCATGCTAAGCTCTCTTTGCACACTGTGCTCCTTCAAAAGTTTATCATAGTTGTACTTAAACAATGGAGCGTGTGTGTTTCATTGTTTAATAGCAGTCTGCCTCCATTGAATTGAAGCGCTCAGGGACTGCCACAGCTCTTGCATTGTTACATCCTTCCAGCGCCTAGCACAGTGCTTGATACATGTTACACATCAATGAGTAGCTGTTGACTTGATGAATATGAATGAATAATCATCCCCAGGGAGCTGTCCTGGCTCAGGGTGGCCTTGCTTTCTTAGTTCAACAGGAATCAAGAATCTGAAAAAGACTGAGGAGGGCCAAGGGAGTATAATTTGGCCACCAGCAAGCAAATTAGGATGAAAATGTCCAATTCTGACAGATGTACCCTGTGCACGTGCTGAAAAGAAAACAGAAGCAGCTCGCCTCAGAGTGATGGTAAACAGTTTGTTCCCTGGCCAGTACCCTCCTCCTCAATACACTCCGAAGCTGACCTTTGGAAGGACTTTTGTATAGTGGGAGGTCTCTTTTAACCTCCAGTGAATAAGGGTGTGAAGTGGTGTTTGCTTTTTTCCCTTTGTTCTCTGGCTAAGAAAAGTCTGGAGGCGGTTGAGTGAGGCTTAGTAATACAATTGCCTTCCCTTTCAAATGCTAAAAAGGGTTTTTGCTCCTGGTTTAGTATAATCTGAGCCTTGTAGAGGTCTGGAAGGGATCCACCCCCCTTCCTTTTGGCATCTTATTTCCTCCAGGCTAGGGACAACTTCACAATTAATAGAAAAACGAAAGCTGTAATAGTCAATATTGCCCTCCAAGCATCTCTGTGTGGTGAGCAGGCGTAGGAGAGTTAATCACTAAACTGACAGGGAAGGCCTCCAGGAGAAATGCAGGATGTATACAGTCCCACTGTCCTGGATCTGGCTAGAGATCCTGGCATCCGTGGCATTCTCTTCCAGAGGGAGCTGGAATCAGAGGTTGGCTGTTATCACAGCCTTTTAACTCCCATACAGGTGTGGATCTGGGGCTTGGGGGAGCACAGTGTTTATACAACTTGGAGGGCTCTCTTTAAGAAAGAACACAAAACTATGAATACAGTTAGATTTGAGGCTTTGAAAAGAACAACTGAGGGTCATCATTGGCTTCGTGATACCGTTACCCCAAAACAGGGTTCGCCTCCTGTTGGGTGTCGAGCCAAAAGACACAGCGAAGCCAAAGATCAGAAGGAAGGACTTATTTCTTGCAGCAAGTAAGGAGGACACTGGAGACCTTTCCCAAAGCAATGTCTCCCCCAACTGCAAAGTTGGGGGAGTTTTAAGCTAAGGGTACGTGCGTATCCATGAAGAGGGTTGGGGAGGTTTAGGTATATTCATAAAGGGCTTGAGAATTCAGCTTAGAATTGGGGCAAAGGTCGGCAGAATCCAGGCTTTAGTTGATTGAAGTCACAAGGGTCAGAAAAGGTCAGCGTCATCATATCTTAGGTTCTGACCAGCCTGGGGTCTCAGCATGTAGTTACCATCCTCCACCCGGGTGGGCGCCTTAGTTCCTGCAGAACTCAAAACTATGTATCGGATTGTGATGTATGTCCCTTCAGGAGTAACTAGGACTCTTTTATTGCTGAACTATTGTTTCCTGACTGCTTTTCCTCTGTTCCTGTATTCCCTCACTTCCCTTCCCATCATTAATTGCTGAGACCTGTTCAAAGGCAAGCATTGTGGTCAGGCTTGGAAAACAAAATGGCTTAGGCCAAAAATGGCTTCTCTTATGTCAAGAAAACTGCCTGGTTCTCTTTCTCCAGGGACCCTCTCTACTCTTTCTGCTTACAGGACCTCTGCTTCTGCACCCTAGCAAAGTATACTAGAAAAGCTGAGGCTTGCAAGCCCTTGGACAAGTTATTCCCTCCCTAGAGCCTTAATTGGGTAATCTGTAAAATGGGACCCTCTATATATAGAATTGATGGGCGGGAAAGACATATGAGAGAAAAGAAAGTATACCTAGTGTTTGATCGGAGGTACTTAATTAAAATGCCATTTTGGAGACCTCCTCTCTGGGAAGTTATGGATCTGTTCTGGGCTAGCTTCTCCTCTTCCTTGTCTCCTTTAGCTTTATTGAAGTTTTTTCAGGTATTATTGTAATCCACCTAGAATATATATTATTAGTTTGAGACTTAGCAGAAGTTCCCAAACTGGTAGCTGAAGTCAATACATTTTTTTGGAGATCGCAAGGATTTCTAACAAGTTTAATTTGTTTTACTTTTTAAAGAGCCAGTCCAAGGTAGTTGTTGCTATTGTTTTCTGTTGGGGCTTGTTTAATTTGATGTGTTGTTTAATTTTTTTGCCACTGTGCAAAAGGTAATCCAAAGGTCAGTCTGGTGTGTGGTATGTGGTGTGGTATGTGTGTGCGTGTGTGTGTGTGTGTGTGTACAGGCTGTGAATCATATTGTTTACCATCCCTAACGTCTGCCATCCCTCACCAGCTCCATGTTTATAATCCTGAAGACATCTGAGTTTATCATAAGTCAAAATCAGCTAGTAAATCTTCAGAGAAATGGAAAAGGAAGAAGGAAAATAAAAGGACACTGATGTGAAATCATAGGTCACAAGTAGGTCAATAGTACTGGGGTTAGTTGGGGAGTCCCTGGCCTTGTACTACCTTGTTCAACCCCCAGCCTTGCCACTTACCAGTTTTTAACCTATAACTATATTCATTTGAACTTTTAAAATTTCACTTTGCTCATCTGTAAAACTGGGATATTTATAGGACTTTCCTTAGAGGTTCACTGTGAGGATTAAATGAGAAAATCCTCTCAATGTGCAAAGAATAGTAATTGGAATAGGGTAAACCCTCAATAAATGGTAGTTATCATGAAGAGCACGTCCTGTATAGCCTATATTGTGCCTTATATACGTCACCTCATGTTCACAACACTGGGAGGTTAAATGACCTGCCCGAGATGGGGAAATGCAGTTTAGACAAGAACCTAGTTTTAACAAGTCTCCATTTACTGCTCTTTACCAAATCAAAGACCCATGGGTTTGTAAGATGAATGCCTATTTCCAAGTATTAAAATGTGGGGAAAAATATGTTTCTCAGAAATGAAATATAGTAGTGCTCTTTCCACCACACTACATCTTGCATCTCTCCCCCCAATTTCTCTCCATTAAAACTGTTAAAAGTTAAGCTGAGATATATTAAAATTTTTAAGAGTTTATTTGAGCAAAAATTGATTTGCATCTGGCAGCATCCAATCTAGCAGATAGAAAGGAGCTCCAAGGAGCTGTACCAAATGAAAAAGACTTTTATAGGCAGAAAGGAGCGGGCCTTTTTTATTAGGCAAAAAAGTGGGTTGGTTATCGCAAGGTTACTTTCTTTAGGGGACGGCAGGGATCTATAAAGCAGATTACCTAACCAGCAATGATCAGAGATTCCTGATTGGTTTAAAATTCCATTTCTGGTAGAGCGGAAACTGTAATTCAGTTAAGTCTCAGTTTGGTGACGTGCATTTTGGGCCATTAGTCTTGTTCTTTTTTTAAATAGCACATTGTTCAATAGTATATGCGCCCATTTCCGGCATTATTTATTAGCTGGATTGCATACAGAGACATCAGTGTTACATATAGGGACATCAGTGTGGGGTCCTGTAGAGTTCTCATTGTACCCTCCATTGTTATCACTTTTTTTTTTTTTTTTTTTTTTTTTGCGGTACGCGGGCCCCTCACTGCTGCGGCCTCTCCTGTTGCGGAGCACAGGCTCAGCGGCCATGGCTCACGGGCCCAGCCGCTCCGCGGCATGTGGGATCTTCCCGGACCGGGGCACGAACCCATGTCCCCTGCATCGGCAGGCGGACTCTCAACCACTGCGCCACCAGGGAAGCCCCACTGTTATCACTTTTAAGATGTGATCCAGATACATGGCAGATCAGGCTGGCAAGGCCACATTTTTCCTATCTCAGGAAAACTACTAGGCAACTTTGTGGTGATGTACAAACGTGTATCCTAATCCAAGTTTTAAACTGATAAACTCTGTAGGGCACTTTGGCTGAGGCTGGGGAGACCTGGATGTGGAAATCCCCCTGTGGGAAACACATGATGTAAGAAATAAACATGTTGTTTGGGATGGAGGAACCAAGTCCACCTGCAAATTCTTTAGCACAACAGCTTTGAGACTTCAGACAAATGACATTGTCTATAAAATGACACCAATAATCCCACCCTGCCTACTTCTGAACATCAGAGTGAGGATCCAAGAGATAACGCATGTGAAATATAATGTGTGTGGATGTGTGATACAGATGTAACCTTTTTTAATGTAATTTTTCATTGCTATAGCTTGTTATTTTTAGGGGAAATGAGATGGTGGAAGTTGGACAAGTTACATGTAGAAAAGGTACATGCATATATGATTGTGTGTGTATTCTAAAAAGCCTAGAAGGGCATATGTCAAATTGTTTATTGTGATGGGGTTTTCTTTTTTTTTTTTTTGGCCATGCAGCTTGTGGGATCTTAGTTTCCCCACTAGGAATCGAACCTGGGCCCTCGGCAGTGAGAGTGCAGAATCCTAACCCCTGGACTGCCAGGGAATTCCCCAGGGAGGGTTTTCATATTTACTTCTATGTTTGTGGATTGTTTGAATGATTTTTACAACAAACGTGTATTTTTATAACACTTCTATTTCAATAAATTCCTCAAAAGCAACAAAGAACCCCTGTGCTAAACAGAAGTTCTTTCAAAAGCTATGATTTGGACAAATTGAATCCATTTTAACACATCTTATTCTAGACCCCTACCCCACCCCCAATATGTTATCAGACCATGTGAAAACCAGCCCCTACTCACCTGCTTCTCTTTAAATTCCACAGCCTGATATTTGGTTGTTGTTGGTTTTATTAGATATCTAAATATCTATAGATAGATATTTAGTTAGATACCCTCATGTAAGATTGTAATACTAATTTTCATACCACTGAATACCAACATTTATAATCCAAAGGGATCCAATCAGAGCAGAGAATCAGCAATTTCCTCAAATCGGAAGCACAACATCTCTTAAATTAAAAGTTTCCCATAGAGTTCCCTGGTGGTCTAGTGGTTGGGATTTGGTGCTTTCACTGGTGTGGCCTGGGTTCTGTCCCTGGTCTGGGAACTACGATCCCTGCAAGCAGCGCAGCAGGGTCAAAAAAAAAGTTTCCCATAAAAGGTTAAGACAAAATTTACCTTTTAGGAAAACTGAAATATGTAATTTCACCTCAGTGGCCAGTCTTTGTCTGGCTCTTTTGCTAGTCAGACTTCTTCCTCTCATTTTAGAAATGGTCACATGTTTATAGCTCTGTCTTCAGACCAACCGACTCTCTAACGGACTTTTCGCTAGAGATCTCCTCCATTCCTCGATTCCCCATGTATCTAGTACTATCTCTTTGCATATAAATTCCAAATATTTTTCTCTAGCCAAACCACCCTTTTTTGTTTCTATAAGGGTTTTAAAATTATCGGGTCAATTTGGGTTCATTGCTGGTATCTCAACCCAAACAAACTGAAAGCCAAATTAATCTCTTTTTTTTTTTCCCCACACCATAATTCTCCCCAGTAAACCAGGGCTGGCCAAGACTGTCATTTATCTTTAACTTCTCCCTTCTCTGTGCCCCTCTTCCTCACAATGCTTTGCTTAGATTTTTATGACATCCTTTGCTTTTTCCCATGTCTACTCCCAGCTCCTGGTTCAGGCTTTTGCTTTCGCAAAAAGCAATGTGAGTGAAGAGAGACGAGCAACGGGAGGTCAGGAAGCCCTCACAATGGGACTAGCATGTGACTCAGAACTTGAAAGGTTTTCTCCTTAAGTGGAAAAAGTTATTCCAGAATAATGGAACAGCATCAATAGAGGCACCCCAGGCACAGAAATGCCTGGCATCATTAAAGAAAGGCAAGGAAGATGGTGGGGCTTTCAGGATGGGTATGTATAGATATTCTCAGGGATCAGGCTGGTTACGTATGTTCATTCCTGGAAGACTTTGAATTTCAATCTGTAAGTAGTGGAAAAATACAGACTTATGTGGCAAGAAAACCTGTTATAAAACTGTGTGATAGTTAAGGGGACAAATCATGCAAGCATTGATTATGGCAATAGGAATTGATACACAACATATTGGACTCTTAGAATCGATTGTTTGAGTGACTAGTTGCTCGTGGGAGCAGAAAGGGTGGGAGATGAAGGTGCCAGAGATGACTGCGTTTAGTAGCCTGGGTGTTTAGAAGCATGCCTTGCCTTGAGGAGAAATGCAAATTAAGCTTTGGGCTTGTGAATGACAGTCAAGCTCAGTTTTAGCCATGTAGAGTGTGATGTGTCGGTGAGATATACAGGTGGAGGTGTCTGAAACACCCTATTACCTCTGTGAGGATGATCGCCTAGGAAATCTATTCCTGGCTCCCTGTTGGATATATGGCTTTTATTTATATGTTCCATCAACGCAGAGACAACCTGTATAGTGCTGAACCCATCATGATTCATTCGCCACAAGCCACTTTCACCTTCCCACTGCCCCATGTTGGTTAATGATGTTTTCATTTCCTAGACTCCCTTGTCTACTACCTGTGGGTTGTTTTCAATTCCTGTCTCCTCTGATGCTCATGTTTATTTAGGCACCAAATTGTACTGATTTTTCTTTTACAGTGTCTCTCATGTCCACATGTCTTCTGCCTCTTCTAACTCTTTAAATTGCCTAATTGCCTGGTCCTTATTTTTTATAGCATAATACCCACCTTTTGATGAGACCCTTGTCTCCAGAATGTTTCCTAACAACCCATTCTGTCTACCACAATAAGGTTACTCTTCCAAAAACCCTAAACTGATCTTTTCATTCCCTTTCTCACAACTTTTGATTGACTTTCTGTCATCAACAAGAGAAAGTTCAAATTCCTTAATATTATGAAATTCATAATATATCTACTCTAGCATTCTCTCCAGCCAAACCGATCTATTTACCATCTGGGAACCTATTTTTCTCTCTCCCAGCCTTGCTTTATTGCTTGCAGTTTTATTGGAGTTCACAGAGAGTGAAAGATAAATTTATAGAAATACCTTGAAGTGTAAGAAGAGAGGGGCTTGGTATTCTGGCAGAGTCTCAAATGGGGCTCCACTGAATACACCCAGCTACCCTGGCATGCTGGTGGGCTCCAATTACAGACCTAAAGTCTAGGGAAGGGAAGGAAAAGAGAAAAGAAGAGGAAATGAGAAAAGAAGGGAAGGAAGAGGATATACAGGAAAGAGAGGTGTAGGAGTTAGCCAGGAATGGCACAAATATCAGAGTGCAAAATAACAGTCTTCATAAACTTCAAAGTGATTATCCTCTTGTCTCTGAGCTTCTCAAGGGCAGAAACCAGGTCTGATTTTCTTTGTCTCCCAGCACCCAGCACAAAGACTGACACATAGATGCTGCTCTGTCAAGAATTCTTACATGAATTGTCAGCAATTCTTGTCTTCTTCATTGAAAAGGTCTCCGTTCCTTCACTATCCCCCTCAGGTTGTATTTTGCAATCATAAAATTTTATTTTGCTTTTCATGTACCTTTTCTAAGATGTCCAGAACAATATTGAAGAAAAAAAAAGAGCACTTGAAAAAAGAGTTTTTTAAAATATGGCATATAATGGGAAAAATGATTTACCCCAACCTAGTCTTATTTTTTCATATATTTCCAGAAACATACTCGATTTTCTGTCCCATTTCCAGCAGCTTATGAGTAACTTTAACCATTAACTCTTTCCAGCAACTATCATTCATTGTTAGCCACTGCCCTTGTTATGCTGGTATATAATGTTTTCCCTCTTAATAAACATATTACTCTGTGCTCGTTGCTAATGACGTTCATTCTCTCTGACTCCACCTCTTCTCCATCTTGCCAGACCATTTGGAATTCTAATCCTGTCCTGGATGCCCGCCTTCCTAACTGACGATGGGTGTCATCTGCTAACAGCATGTATCATCTGTCAGCTCTAGGAGCTTACTTTCTGTTCTATCCATGTAAATCATTGATGAAATATTAAAGAATCAGTCCCAGAATAGGGTCCTGTGGGATATGGTTTCTAATATCCCTGAGTTTGACGTGAGTGCCATTGATAGCGAGCTCATAAGACTACCTACCACAGAGCCACACTTGCCCCAATGTGTTGATTGAATGCAGTCTTGGGGAAGATAACTAAGTCTTTCTGGGGCCAAAGAGCTATGGAGAAGTTTAGGGAGAAACTTAACATACTGACTGCCCACTTTTCTGCTAGGTACTTTACGTATATTAATTTAATCAATCCTTT
This sequence comes from Delphinus delphis, assembly GCF_949987515.2. Taxonomy (NCBI): domain Eukaryota; kingdom Metazoa; phylum Chordata; class Mammalia; order Artiodactyla; family Delphinidae; genus Delphinus; species Delphinus delphis. The sequence continues at coordinate 73,275,723 of NC_082689.1, forward strand.
CACAACTCTGTAAGGCAGTAAAGGGTAGTGGTTAACACCATGGATTCTAAGGTTGAACTGCCTGATGTTGCATTTTCACTCCATCAGTTTCTACCTTTCTGACTTGGTAAGATTTTTTTTTTTGCGGTACGCGGGCCTCTCACTGTTGTGGCCTCTCCCCTTGTGGAGCACAGGCTCCGGACGCGCAGGCTCAGCGGCCATGGCTCACGGGCCCAGCCGCTCCGCGGCATGTAGGATCTTCCTGGACCGGGGCATGAACCCGTGTCCCCTGCATCGGCAGGCGGACTCTCAACCACTGCACCACCAGGGAAGCCCTGACTTGATAAGATATTGAAATTTTCTGTGCTTTAGTTTTATCCTCTGAAAAATAAGAATAGAATTCACCTCAGAGGATTGTTTTGAGGATTCCATTGCACATAAAGCACTTAAATAGTCCCTGACACATAGAGAATCTTCTACAAATCTTGGCTGTTATTATCCCAGACTAAAATTGAAGAAACTGAGTTGGTATGCAGCAGAGTCAAAATCTGAGGCCCTGGGGTGTCTGACTCCAATTCTTAACCTCTTTCTACTCTAATGTGCAGACTTTTAAATTTGTATCCCACAAATTTCCAAAAGAGAGTTCAGATGAAAATGGCCATAGCAATCAGAAATGCATTTGATTTTATACCAAAACCTCATAATTTAAGCTGATACTTTTTGGTAGGGAGGTGTTTATATTTGATTAAAATCTTTTTAAAAGAGAAGTTATTTTATAAGAAAAAAAATCAACCTAAGTTTAAGATTATAAAATATTAGGTTTGAAAAACTATAGGGATCATCTATTTCAAACTACTAGCTAATAAGAGACTCTTTGGGAGTTTTTTTTTTTCTTTTTACATTTTTTCCCCTAATAACATAAGTGGTAAATGTTTGAAGTAGAAAACTTGGAAAACCCTGAGAAGCCCAGCAGAGGAAATTACCCATAATTCAAACACTCATGGTAATCACTATTAATGTTTTCTTATATGTACTGTTTAGTGTTATTTTTCTGTACATAAATTTTCTTTACAAAATGGTAACACAATATATATGCTATTTTAGTAGCCTGTTTTTTTCACTTAGTGATAGATTATAAGCATTTCTAACATCATTATTTTATTGATCTGTAAAATCTGTAAAAAATAAATCATGGGAGAGTACCATAAATAATCTAACTAATCCCCTATTGTTGGACATGTAGGTTGATCCTATTTTCTTTCCTACTATTATAAATAAAACTGTCATGAAGAATCTTGTATTATGTTGTTGCATAATTCTCTCATTATGCACAAATCCTTTTTATCCTTAACAGATGGTTAGCCAGCCTCTGTTTGATCACTTCCAGTAACAGGGAGCTCACTTCTTTGCCAGACAGCTCATTCCATTTATGGACAACTCTAATTGTTAGAAAGTTCTTTATTTTTAACCAAAATCTGTTCTCCTTAACTTACACTCATTGATTCTAGTTTTGTGGTCTGGAATTACCCAAAGCAATCTTTCCTTTTTGTACTTGGCAGCCCATCAAATACACGAAGAAGACCATAATGAAACTCCGTAAGTATTCTCTTCCTGAAGATAAATATCCATGCTTATGAGTCTTATGATAAAAAAGGATAAGGAATTGGTAGCAGTAGGGGGTTCCTCATATAGGATATAAATTTGGTAACATCATATTTCCCTTCTTGCTGTGGCCTACTGGAAGCTCAGAGCCTTATTGGTTGTCCCATCTTTGTAACAGTATGACCTTATCACCTCCATATATGTGCGCTCTTTTCCCTTTGGTCTAATCATCCTACTTTGCCTGTATTTTTCCTGGCTGTTATTTTTCCTTAAAAAAAATTTTTTTAACTGAAGTATATATCTCTGTAACCTCTGTACCTCTACGGTACAAGGTGTATCATAATCAAATAAGTTTCTCTATTTCCTTTAGCCATTCTTTGTATGAAATTAGTTGATCACTTTTGTTCCCTCTCGCCATTTAATATACATTCAAGTCTTTTACTCCCAAAAGCTACCAGAATAATGGAATAGTTTCAATTCCCTGCCCCTTTTCTCTGGTGGAGAAGCTTAATGGAATGGGAAGATAGAAAACATAATCTCAATCCTACTGAATCATTAATAGCTTCTATCAAATTCACACTATCTCCTCTGTCATCCAGCACCATTTTCTGCTCTTGAAAGAGCTTAGAATGCATATCTCACCAGCCTTCAGAGCAGTGATTAACATGCGTATGCCACCGCAGGGTTGACAAACCTTTCCATACCCACAAGAGGATGGATAATCCTCTCTGCAGCACCTCTGAGAGGATGGTAGTATTGTCCTCATCTTACCCTAAGGGAATAGAGGCTCCCAGAGGTGCGACTTGAACCCAGGTCCTCTAACTCTGAATCTGAGAGCCCAGCGCCGCCCCTGAAGCACACTGACTTCAGAAGAGCTCTGGCCTGGCCCGGACCACAAGGATTCCACTACTGTTGGACGGGAGGCAGGCGACTCTGCGTGTTCCTCCTTTTATTCGGAATCCAGCTCTGATTATCCTCTTCCCACAGAGAGAAGCGTGGTGGCTGCCAGTTGCATATGGCTTGACGAAGATAGGAGAGGACATAAAGGCGGCCCCCCTCCTCCCTGTGCTCCCGGATGAGAATCGAGCAGATTGTTTCCTATTTGGAGGAAGTGGATGTGAGAAACCTAAGGCAGCAGGCAAACCTCAGACGAGTGAGAATAAAAAATACTCCCATGACCCCCTTGCGAGGTTTTGCCTGGAGGAGCCAGGTATGAAGGCACCAGGCTGTCTGTGGGCCAGAGAGCTAGAATGTTTCTGCCCCAGGAGCTTCCTTCCTGATTATCCCCTCCTGAAGAGAGGCTGTGATTGCCTTCGGCCTCCCTGGAAGACCTCCGCGCTGGCAGGCTGGCCTGGTGTAACAGCTCAGAGTTGAAACCCTCTTAAAAATAGCTGTTCCCTTCTGGGTTTAGCAACTCACACTTGAAAAGCTCTTTATTCTTTATAATGAATAGAGAGCAGGGACTTTTCATTGAAGAAGAAGAGCTATAGCACAAAATAAAGGCAGGCTGAGGGTAGTTATTCTTTTGAAGTGGTGGACAGAGAGGAGGACCTCAGCACTCAGCTTTCACAGGTATCAACCCTTTCCTTGGATTATTCCTGGAATAGAGGCGTAGAGAGGCTTTCGAGCAGCTCTTGCTGTCAAAAGCCCGTGTGTGGTGGGCAGTATTTTAGGTGACAGCACTAGCTAGAGACCAGCCAAGCAGCCTGAAGCTGAAATTTCAATCTAATTAATTGGCTGAAGAAGCAAAAGACCTGAAGGCAAGGTTTAACTCTTTGCTACCCAAGCCTCTAAGGCTCGTGTCCATACCCTGGAAGGACTGAGAAGGGCTGAAAATAAAAGGATGGGAATGGGAGTTGAGGAAGCTGATGCCTACCTTGGTGGGAAGAACTACTGTTAGGTGTGTGATGGGGATTCTTGTTGGCCAGAAAGGCCAGATTCCTCAATTATGTCTTTTCCAGAAAGAAAAAGGAGTTCAGATGGAGAAATGAGGTAAAACTCTTAGTCTACAATGTCAAGTCTTGTTTCTAAGTAATGTATTTTCTTTAAGTCAAATGAAATGCAGCTTTCAGGATCCCATTGAGCCGGTGAGAAATTCAATCTCAGCTATTATCTGTAACTTCAGTTATAAGCATCTGGGAGGCATATGTGTTGCATGAGCAAGAGGGGTAAGACATCTGAATCAGGCGGTGTAATTAAAGCTAGTCATTAGGCAAAAGACTTCAAGTCACACTGTCTTACGATAAGAAGTTTATTTCTTACCCAGTCTAACGTGGATGTTTCTCGGTCAGGAAGCCATCCTGGGCAGCTCTCCTTAGGCGGTACCTCAGGGATCTGGGCTCCCTTCCATCATGGGCTCTTCCAGTCATTGTCTAGGCTTCACAGTCCTTTGTTTTCTGCCACTCAGACCAGAAGGGCGTTGGAGGTGGCAATGGAGAGATCATAAGGACGTCTTTAAGGGCCAGGCCTAAAAGCGGTGTACATTACTTCAGTCCCCATTGCATTAGCCAGACTTTGTCACTTGGCTCCTATTAGATGCAAGGGGGCTGGCAGAGAAATAGAGTTGACCCGTGTGCCTGGGAAGGAGGGGCAAAGTAGATTCTGATGAAACTTAGGAATCTCAACCAAAATATCTAATTTTCAAGCCACATGGTTCTTTCTGTTGTTCTCTCTGTTTACCCCCACGTGGTCCAAAGAAGGCTGGTGCTCTCTGTTGCAGTGGGATTTTTTTGTTTTTTGTTTTTTTGCTACTTTTCCCATATAATTTTTTAAAGTTGATATGTTGTATTTTCATTTTTATTCAGTTCAAGAAATTTTCTTTTTTTGGCCATGCAGCATGGGGGATCTTTGTTCCCCAACCAGGGATCAGACCCTCACCCCCTGCAGTGGAGTCCTAACCACTGGACCGCCAGGGACCCCCTGGGGTTTTTTCATATTTACTTCTATGTTTGTGGATTGTTTGAATTATCTTTACAACAAACATGTATTTTTATAATATTTTTATTTCAATAAAGTCGCAGCAGTGGGATTTAATGAGGCTGGAAGCCATATCCTCCGTGGTCTTGCCACTTCTCCTGGTAAGGGGCATCATGGACCCATCCAATTCTAATAACCCTTCTCTCTCTAAGGAAATCTATTTCTCCTTCTCTCTGATCTTCCTGTAGAACTCCTAGTACCACCTCTTCAACATGCTCAGCCTTTCACGGAAGATAAGAAGGAAAATTATCCTGAAACAGCTTTAGGTTCAGCCAACGAAAGACCCAGTAACCGAACCACCTTTTTAGAATGAAGGGAGGAGAAAAATACAGAGAGCACAACACAGATCTGTATCTCCATAAATCATCATGCCACAAAGTGCGTGAGCCCCTGGCATTCATGAGGCATCTGACTCAAGACCTTCAAGTTCAAGAATGTCATCTTTTTTTTTCTTTTTTTTAGCCTTTTTTACTTCCATCACAACAATAGGTGATAGCTTTTTGTTCAGCATCATTTTCATAAAGATGGAGAAGTTATAATCACCATGATAGGGTAAAGAGTAAGAACACAAAACACACAAACGAGATGGGGATATGCGGCAGTTGGTGAGGCCGTCACTAGCTAGGCACGCCGACGCCACTCACCATCATGAGAGTGAGCCAGAGCCAGGGGCCTCAGCAGAGTAGCAAATTCCTGACCATGGATCTCTGAGTCTCTCATAGAGAGTTGAAAATGGCGAAGTGATAACTGCCATAGTTTGTTTTAATTTTCCTAAGAGACAAGACTTGGTAGGAGTTCATCTGGTGGTTTTATGAGTCCAAGTCTGTGTCTCCTTGAGAATTCCATTCCATGGGACTGAAGGGAATTCAAGTGCTATTCCACAGCCACAGAAATCGCAGAGGAATTGTGCTTCACGGGAGTGGCTTTAAAAGACAAGGTATGGGAGAAGGAGTCTGATTTTTCAGAAAGGGGGAAAAGTGGGAATCATGGCAACTACGAATGTGTAACTTGGAGGCTGATTTGTTTTAATACTCATTTAGATTTTACTAATCAACAGGTGATTCATAACTTTTTAAAAGAACATAATAATTGCTATACACTGAATGTGTCCCCGCCCCCCCCCCCCAAATTCATATGTTGAAACCCTAATCTCCAATGAGATAGTATTTGGAGATGGGGCCTTTGGGTGGTAATTAGGTCATGACAGTGCAGCCATCATGATGGGATTAATGCCCTTGTAAGAAGAGACATCAGAGATCTTCCTCTCTCTCTCTTCCCTCCCCCCTCCCCCCACCACGTGAAGTCATAAGGAGAAGATAGCAAACCAGGAGGAGAGCTGTCACCAGAACCTGACCATGCTGGCACTGTAATCTTAGACTTCCCAGCCTCTAGAACTACGAGGAATACATTTCTGTTGTTTAAGCCAGCCGGCCTATGGTAATTTGTTATAGCAGTCCAAACTAATAAAGTAATCATTTCAAATTATGATGAGTTTACTCAAAATAAGCCATACCGAATTCATATCTTTTCCCTTTTGAGGTGGACTATTGTCAGATTAGGGGAGTATCGTAGACCTGCTTTAATCTTGATTAGGTTGAAGACCTCAATAGCTATATATTTTGGTGGATTTGAATCCGTTGAACAATCAAACGTAGAGCATTGTTTAAGATTGAGGTTTGGAAACAGTTTATTAATAATAAATTGTTCTTACCTGTATAAATTCTGAAGCAACAGATAAATAAATGCAGATATCAACCTGATAGAGAAAAAACCCTCAGCTATGTTTTCGGTAAAACTGATGGGAGAATATGGCTGGTTATGTGCCCACAAGCTATCCCCTAATCATTCCTAATATTCCAGTGCTCACACAGTTAGATATCCCTGTCCAGTCATAGGCTTAGCTGGACCACTGCGGGCTTCCCCCTAGGGGGCAGCTCAGAGCTTGGTGGAGGAGGAGATTTTATGAGTCCTGAGCGGAGAGACTGAGAGAGACTGCAAAGAACTCAGAGGCCTTGGGCAGGCATTTCATTGCCTTCTCCAAAATTCAGCAAGCGTGGTTGGAGGTAGATGGAGTGGACTAGAAGTGGTAGCTATTATGATCCTGACATTTCTGGAAGGGCAGAAGTTCTTATTTTACCAGCCAAGTTAGGAATGCAAGGAGAGAAATAGAGTGGTTACTTCTGGCAAACAATGAGGAACTTCGAGTCCGTCCTCTCTTCTTGCTGCTGTTTCAGTCCACATTTTGCTATTTGATTCATATGAAGATGCAGAAGGAATGCATATCTCTTTTGAAGTTGTTACCAAAATAGGAAGAGTAGCTGACATGATAAACGATGGAGCCCCAATTAAAAATCATCTCAACTGAGTGTGACCCAGGCTGGACTCTCTTAGAAACATTTGAATAGCAATAAATATCAAGGTTTTTATTTAGGTGAAAAATTTTTCAAAAAAAACTCCATACACAATGCAGCTGCTCAGATACAGGGTAGAGACAGACAGCTTTGACATAAATTTATATAAAAAATGTTCTGGAGTTTTATTTCATCTGAACTTAATATGACAACTATTATGTGTCTGCTAAAAATGTTAATGCAGTCTCCAGCTGCATATGTTCAATAAATGATTGCTTAGAGTGTCTTCTGTGGCAGGTACCATGCTGGGTCCTAGGAGCTGATGTAGCACAGTGTCTGGAGTAATCTGTCCAGTGAAGGGCACATAACTTTAAGAGCAGCATTAATGAATTAAAGTGGAGCATTGGTAGGTGGAGACTTAATTCTATTGCTTTAGGTTTCCATGAGGCAACTTCTAACCCGTGGGAATAACACTTGAGTATTTTATTGTTAAGAAATATTTTACCTGGAGATGACAGAAACACTGACATAACTAGCTTAAACGATAAGGAAATTAGTGTCTTTCAGAATAATACTAATAATAAATTCAAAGGTAGCACAAACATGTTATAATTGGAGCCAGAGATCTATATCTCTGCTCTACTTTGAACTCTTCCAGCCTCTGGGAAGAGGCTTTTTCTTCAGACCGTCTCCTCTTGTGCTTAGAAGATGGCTACCATCAGTCCTGGGACAGAATGCTTCCTCATTAGAAAATCTCTCTTCCAACCAGTGAATAAAAGTTCTCACCCTCAGTCTAATTAAGCTAGTTTGTATCATGCACCCATCCCTGGTCCAACAGCAGGCTCTAGGATAATGCCATGAACTGATTGGCTTAAGCTTACATTCTGGAACCAATCACTTGCCAAGGGGATTAGAGTTACTCTTACTGGCTTGAGTTGAGAATAGGATCAGCTTCCTGAGACATTTAGGCAACGTGAAAGAGAAGGGCTTATGTAAGTAACATCGGGGTTCTTTTTGAAAGGAGGAAAATAGTGGAGATGAATGCTAAACAGATACTAAATCTGGTCAGAGGAGAAGGAAAGTCTTATTGGATGTGTGGGTTTGGGGGAAGAGAAGCTACGTAGCTTTCCTTTCTTCTCTTTCAGGAAAACCTGTCCTCTCCTGACGGTGATACCTTTCTTTATGTGGTAACAGCTATAACTCTTACCCTTAAAGCCCTGCCCAATAGTGTAGATTCTGTTGTCCTGCTTCTCTGCATCTGACTGTGTCAGATTAATTCAGTTAGGTGGGGCTTAGTAGGAAGGGTGATTATGGTCAAGGTCTAGGTTCTACTCTCACTGTGTATTTACTGGAAATAAAGCTGACCATTTGATCTTCATCTGTTGGATTCCTGTGTCTATTTCTAATGAATTCATAACCAATAGGAGGTATGATTATCACCCCTAAAAACTTCAACAAGTGCACCCTCAGGAGCAAGCCAGAATCTAGAGGATTCTGAGAACTCTGTCACACAGAGGAAATGTAGAGTTCAATATTGAGACATTCAGCTGCCATCAGATATCTAGATATATCTAGATATTCAGAAAGTTCAAAGGGTGTGAATTTTCACAGGCATAGCTGTGGAGAAGGCTGTTCTGCTAGTAATGAGAACCCTGTCATTGGAAGTATTCACACACAGGCTGGATGGCAATCTTTCAAGTGTGCTTTAAAATGGAATTCTGCACATTTGGGAAGTTGAACACAGTTGTTTCTATAATAGAATCCAACTTTTAGTTCTGTGTAGTTCTGCTCTGTGGATATTTTAGACCTGTGGTTTTCAAAGTGTGGTCCCTGAGCAGCGTCAGCATGACCTGGGAAGTTGTTAGAAATGCACACTATCAGGTTTCACCCTAGACCCCTGTTACGGGTTGGATTGTGTCCCCCAAAAAAGATATGTTGAAGTCTTAACCCCCTAGTACATCAGAATGTAAAATAGGGTCACTGCAGATGTAAATTAGCTAAGTTAAGATGAGGTCATACTGGAGTAGGATGGGCCCTTAATGCAATATGACTGGTGTCCTTAAAAGAAGAGACGGACACAGAGGCACAGATACGTGAGAGGAGAATGCCATATGATGATGGAGGTGGGGATTGGAGTTATGCAGCTTCAAGCCGAGAATCATCAAAGATGGCCAGCAAACCACTGGAAGCTAGGAAGAGGCAAGGAAGCATTCTTTCCTACCCAAGGAAGGTTTCAGAGGGAGCATAGCCCTGCCAACACTAATTTCAGCCTTCTAGCCTCCAGAACTAAGAGAATACATTTCTCTTGTTTTAAACCATCTGATTTATAGTGATTTATTATGGCCTCCCTAGGAAACTAATACACCAGCTGATTCAGAAACTCTCATATTGATGCCCAGCAATCTGTGTTTAATCAGCCCTCTAGATGATTCTGATGCACACTAAAATGTGAGAACCCCTGATTTCTATTCTAGATGTAGACCAATGCCTTGCACTCAAATATGCATGTGAATGAATTGGGGATTTTGTTTAAATGCAGATTCTGATGCAGTGAACCTGGGGTAGGGCCTGAGGCTCTGCATTTCCAATAAGCTTCCAGGCAATACCATACCGCTGGCCAGAGGACCACACTTTGAGGAGCAAGGATCTTGATCAGTTTTGTCTAACAGAACTTTCTGTGATGATGGAAATGATCTCTCTCTGTGCTGCCCAATAAGAAAGTCACTGGCCACACGTAGCTACTAGACCCTCAAAATGTGGCTATTCTGAGAACGGAACTTGAACATTTTATTTAAGTTTAATTAACTTGAATTTCTATAGCCACATGTATTCAACAGGGCAGGTCACCATCTCCTTATTCCTAGACTTAACTGCCATGCACTGCAGAGCTTACAGGGCTCCTGACTTTTGTTTATCTGCATCATCACTAATTTAGTAGTCAGGACTGGTGGTAACGTGCAAGACTGTGTGCTCGATAGTACATTAGGAGCCACTGGAGAACATAAAATAAATAGATGACAGGGTCTTTGCCCTTAAGGAACGTCGTGTTTATAACTGACTCTCATTGTATGTCTACCAGTTTCTGCCAAGCCTGAAAGTGTTAGTTCAGTGTTAAAGGGGGGTGGGGTGGGGGGTGGAATTAAGCAATAATTAGAAGAGATGATGCTTGGCAGGGGCTTTTTTATCTCAAGGCTACCAGATTTTGTTCGTGGAATTTGAGAACATGAGTGATTTGCATATGTTGCATAAATTTGCATCTTGTATTCAAGCGACCTGACTCCAAGTCTGTGAAGTACAATTTAATTAATTAGTGGAACCTACTAGTGTTGTGTTAAGAACAGAATTCAGAGCATAACACACATGAAATAGTTAGCTGTTGACAGCAATTCAGGAGATTCCAGACCAGGTCAGGAGACATAGAAAAGAAGCAGAAGTTCACAGAGGAAGGGGAAAGAGAGGTACCAGGAGCTTTGTTATTATCCCTGCACCCCTGCCTTCTTTGTGCCTCAGGCCTTTGTGTCTTGGGTGGTGTATTTTCCACAAACTGCACTAGGTCAAGTGAAGTTCCGCAAATGAATGGAATTAGGATTCTGTGCTGACTAGTGTCCATTTCCTTGTCTTTGGCATATTCCACCCCCCTTGACTTGCTTCTTTGCCTACAACTGAATTCTGCATGGGTGTTAGCAGACATTTTAAAGAGAAAAGATCGAGTAAAAGAGATGATGCTAGGCCTTGGGGATAGAAAGTTAAATAACACAGAATCCTTGTCACAAAGGAGCTCCATACTACAGTAGGGGATCTGGACCTATGAACAGTAACTACCATGCTGTGTGAAAAGAACAATGATGAAGGCACGTCTTAGGAAGCGCAGGGCCAGAGGAGACAGACTCTACTCATGCGGAGGGGTGGGAGGAAAGTTTTCACACAGGAGGAGCTTAAAGAAAGAGAAGGACTGTGGGTGGGGTAGTGGATTCCAGGCAGAACAGTGTGTGCAGAAACAGCATGGTGTGTTTAGCAAACTGTAAGTGTCACTAAATGGGAAGGAGAGGAGGGAGGTCAGGGTGAAGTACAAAATCCAGATCAGCCTATAAATGCTTTATTAACTTGCTTTCTAGAGCAAAGGGAATGGAACTAAAATAGGCACTTTCGTCCACCTCACCTAGGAATGAAAACATGCCAGAAATCCAAATAGAAATCCAATAAGACATCTTCCCCCAGTGACAGTCATCCCCTCCTAGCTTCTCCTGACTTATGTTTGCTGTAAATCTGCCCTTAACCTTCTCTACATGTGCCTCTTGCTAGAAGAACCTGAGTTCTTTTATGACCCAAGTTGACTAGAAACAGGCACCTAAACAATATAAGTTCTGTCTGCTGCCTGTAACCAAATATACCCCTCAGCCTGCTGCGTGGCCTGTAGCGGTCAGTTAGAACGAGCTAAAGGGTCATCCAGAAATGATCATGCTAACCACCTGAAAGAGTCCCCTCAGATCATCCCATCTCTTTGTTGTGTTATTTACTCCTCCTTTCTTTTGAAACCTCAAAATCAAATGTGGCACCTGCATGCAGCCCCAGAGATACTGCAGATTCATTTGGTCCACCCAGTCACCAAACCTGAGAGCCACAGATCCCCCCATCACTGCCAAGCTAGTGGGATGGCACAAGGATAGAGACTAAGTGTAGTGCCTCCCCCTGCCTTACCCATGTAAATGTATCGTATGGGAATACTGGCTTCCATATCTCACTGATTTACTAAATATTTCAGAAAAACGCGCAAAGCATAGCGTATAAAATAACTAACACTCACATACCTGCTCCAGAAATAAACATTTTAAGATCAATTGAAGCCTTTGTGTATCCCTCCCTAGTCACATTCCTTTCCTACCTCTCAAGAAGTATTCATTATCCTGAATGTGTTTATCACACCAAATACTTGTCTTTATATGGTTACTATGGTATATTGTGTTTTAAATATTTTAATATTTATAAGAATGTTATCCAGTAGTATCCTGGTAAATATTTAATAGCATTTACTAGGGAGGTTCTCCAAGGAGGAAAAAAAAAAAAAGACCTGATTTAAAGCATCTGCCAATTTCCGTGGTGTAAACATTACCACGCTGGCCAACTTCAAGCTACTGCGTGATGTCAGTGCATGAGGAAGTGGGAAGAGATGAGCCCACTAAATGTGAGCCAGTCCCAGCACCCCACTGACTTGTTCTCCTGCTCTATGTGTCCTTCAGTCACCTGATTTTTTATTGTTTTGCGGTACGCGGGCCTCTCACCACTGTGGCCTCTCCCGCTGCGGAGCACAGGCTCCGGACGCGCAGGCTCAGCGGCCGTGGCTCACGGGCCTAGCCACTCCGCGGCATGTGGGATCTTCCCGGACCGGGGCACGAACCCGTGTCCCCTGCATTGGCAGGCGGACTCTCAACCACTGTGCCATCAGGGAAGCCCACCTGATTTTTTTAAACAGGAGAAATCGAACAGAAGGTTAATAACATGTATACATAGGAGAGACCCAGGAAAACTGAGTAACTCGCCGAAATGGCTGAAGCCCTCACCTTAAATACCATCTTCCACTATAGACTATAATATCTTGGGAAGGATTTTTCATTGGCTTGATTTGGATCACGTGCCATTCCCACGTTCAGTCATTCCAGCTAGAAGGGTGGGCTACTGTGGTAGCCAAGCCTGGGGCCTAAGCCCTCATCTGTAGCCAGGGAGTTGCTCCAGTTGAGGTTTGCATTGTGTTATAATCCCACAATGGTATTGTGACTGGCAAACCTGCTAAAACTACATGGAGGGTAGAAGATCAAATCCACTAAAGAAGGGATCTTGATAAATACAAATAGAATCTCCGGTGAAGCCACCCCTACTTCTCTAGCCCTCCTCACTCCTCTCTACTTCTGAACTGATACTATATCTAGAGTGTCTGTCTCTACTTATCAAATATCTTATGTTTCCTGCTAAATTATATTCTTCTTAAAGTGAGTGGTTATGTCTTCACTTCTGTGTATCCTCTGTAGCCCCTAACAGAGAACTGAGCTTATATGAGGCATCTGATAAATACTGATTCTTAGAACCTGTGGCCTGCTATTTCTAATGGGAGCAGATCTTTTCAATCCAGTCCTATTGACTTCAAACATAGTTTTAACTCAGATTAGAACTTTGACATTATAATGAGATTCTGGAGATAGTAACACTACCAAAAGTGTGTACAGTGCATTGCAATTTAGGAAATACTCTCACATTCTTTGATCCTTACAACTGGATAGAAGGCAGGTGCTATCCCCATTCTATAGTGAAGAAACTGGGGCTCAGCATGGTTAAATGTCTTGCCCAAAGTAGACTGGCTGGTAAGTGGCAGAAACAGATTAGCCACCTTCTAACTGGGCTTTGGGAGCAAAGTTTTCTGTCACGTTCCCTAGAGAGAGCTGAGTGTTATGGGAGGTGTGATGAGGGACTCTTCTGGAAACAGCACTCTGGGGGGCTGCCCTTGAGAAGCTTTGATCGCCTCTCCATCATGTGACGCGTCCATGAATGGATCAGCCTTTGGAGACTCTACCTACATTTGGGCATTCATCACCTGGAACATGTGTTTGAAGCCTGGAGCTAAAGCATCTTTGTGGCCCCGGAGGTTACTAAGGAGAGATTCAGCCCACGTTTAAATGCCAGATGATAGAAGCCAGTGGCCAGGCCATGCAGGCATTTTTGCCAAGTTGGAATGGGAGCAAGTGTGACTAAGCCAATGGGACTAGAGGTGGCAAACAATTCGTGTCTGGTTGGAACCAAGCACCGTGGTGTTGGCGATAACACTTCCAGAACAAGCAAGGGTGACCATAAACCCGTGTTCCAAGGAGCACTGTAAAGGAATGAGCTGCACACACTTCTGTTATTTAACAGAAATTCACCAGGGGGCCCATCTTCTAACCTCAGCAAGAACGGAAATGTTGGCAATGTCACCGTCAGGCCTTCCCCGCCTGCTGCTAGCCTGGCAGAAGCTTGTAAAGGCAGAACTTTGGGGCCCAGACATCTTGTTTCTGTTGCTTTTGCCAGAGAGTTGCTCCAGAGGAGGCTTGCATTGTGTTATAATCACATGGTTTGCAAAATGATAGTTAAGAATCTGTTAGCATTTCCACCCCAAACCTCATATTTTCAGCTGCTCACAGTGACTCAAATATAAGAATTCTCTTTAGGCTGAAATTTGGCACACAGGGTCTCAGGCCCAGCTGGGGAGCAATTTCAACCTTTTTTGGGACCGGATTTCAATAACATCCATTTGGCTGTTTTTGAATAACAGCAGAAGCACAACAGAAGAGAAGTTAGCATTTTTATAGCAAAACGTTGCCATTATATGACTCAAAAACTGGTATTGGGAGTAGGGGGGAACCCACCCTAACAGCTCTCAATACACTCTGGCAGGTGATTAGCCTTTGAGTGGACTAGGCATGTATACTATTTTCTTAAATCTATATCAAATAAAACCCAACCACTAGTCTGTTGTTCAGAACAGAAGAAAGATTTTGTTTAATAACAGATTGTGTTTTTGAAAAGCAAAGTTGACTCAGGAACAATGACACATACCAGTGGATATTGAATTTCTGCTACACCCACTCCTTGGTGCAGTTTGGGCAGTGGCAAATTGTAGGATGCAACCGAATTCCCAAATATAAAGGGAAAAAAATGGCAAGGGAGTAGGGGACAGGGGAGAGGAAGGCAGCACCATGACTGCCACCATGACTGCAAAGATATGAGGAATATCGATGATGATATAAGATCAGGGACCCAAGATCTTGTCCTTTCTTCTTTTTTTTTTTTTTTTAATAAATTCGTTTTGTTTATTTATTTGGCTGCGTTGGGTCTTCGTTTCTGTGCGAGGGCTTTCTCTGGTTGCGGCGAGCAGGGGCCACTCTTCATCGCGGTGCGCGGGCCTCTCACTGTCGCGGCCTCTCCTGTTGCGGAGCACAGGCTCCAGATGCGCAGGCTCAGTAGTTGTGGCTCATGGCCCAGTTGCTCCGCGGCATGTGGGATCTTCCCAGACCAGGGCTCGAACCCATGTCCCCTGCATTGGCAGGCAGATTCTCAACCACTGCGCCACCCGGGAAACCCTTGTCCTTTCTTCTTGCAGAAGGGAGGCATCAGACCTCAAATCCTCTTCTCCGCCTCTCTGCTCACTAATGATAACTCAACAAATTACAAACAACAGATTCCAAACAAGCAAAATGATACCAAACTTATTTTTGTTAATGAAATATTTCAGAAAATAATAAAAGAAGGCATAGAGAATAATACAGCACACACTCATGTGCCCACTACTCAGTGTATTAAATAAAACATTGCAAATATGATTGAGTCTTCTCTGTGTATTTATCAGCTTTTGTGATGACTTCCTTGTCTCTTAATACAAAGATTATTATTGTTCTTTATATAGGATGCTATGCCTCCAGTTTGTATTTCATAGGAGTAATTACCTATGATTCCTCTTCCTCCTACATTATTAAAGTTTATCTAAATTCTGTTTAAATTTATGTTTTTCCCAGAAGTTCCTAGGTTCCACCCCTGAATAATAGTCACCTAAATCAAGGTAGGGAACTTGAGACTCAAAAGCACCTTTCTTGGTTAAAGACAAATGAAGACAGTTTTCCTCAATCTCTGCCAAAATGGTGCCCCAACATACCTGAAGAACTTTCTGACAGTTCCATCGTAGGGACTTATACCCAGAGCCTGTAAATTCCAGCCTTTGCATGCTTTCTGCCATATCAAACTTCTGTTTTTTAGGAAAACTGCCTGTTGACTTGGCCATCACCCCTTCCGTGTTGGTCAGTGCCTTTGCAAATAGAAACCTTGATTACGGACGCCTTGATTCTGTGTGTGCTACCCCAGGTTCTCTCCTGGTTCATCTCCTAACCATGACCTCTAGGAGAGCGTCTAACCAATAAATAATTGGATAGTAATTAGAGTGTCAATTTTAAGACCCAGAGATACATTTGTCCCAAGAAATCTCAATGCAACAGGCTGTAGAAGTCACGGTAGTTCCTCTCTAGAAGCATCCCCCGCCTACTTCTGGCTCATAGACCCCTGATTTTGTTTGGGTATCAGGCAACCATATGCATCAGGGAGCTTGGACCCCTCCAGCCCTAGGGCAAGAAGCGGCACTACACACCAGCTAAGAATCTAGGCTCATGATTCCTCCATTAGTAATTGTGTGGCTCTAGGTAAATGACTACAACTTGTGTGTCTCAGTTCTACTTCTCTTGTCAGAGATTGTTATAGCTGACATGCTGGGTTTGGCAGAGTTAAAAAACCAAAAAAACAGGGGCTTCCCTGGTGGCGCAGTGGTTGGGAGTCCGCCTGCCGATGCAGGGGACACGGGTTCGTGCCCCGGTCCGGGAAGATCCCACATACCGCGGAGCGGCTGGGCCCGTAAGCCATGGCCCCTGAGCCTGCGCGTCCGGAGCCTGTGCTCCGCAATGGGAGGGGCCACAACAGTGAGAGGCCTGAGAACCAAAAAAAAAAAAGAAACAAAAAAACTCAAAACACAAAAACCCTGGTAACTTGTTAATGTTGTTGAGTCCCTGAATTAACCAACCACAGGGATTTTTGTCTGCTGTATTCACTCAAACATCTCCAACACATAAAGAAATACTGGCACATAGAAGATGATCAATAAATACTGGTTGAATTGAATTGACTTGAATCTCAGACTCACCAAATTTCAGACAAGTTGTTTTGTTATGTAAGATAGTAAATATCCTCTTACTTCTAGCTGAAAGCATCTTGATATACAGATATCATTTGTCTAGAAAACAACATTCTTTTCTAGGTATGACTGTCCCTTATACCTAAACAAAGATTGTTATGATGATTGCTAAGTTAATATAATGTGACTCCCTGGGCACAGTTAGTTCATTTGGGGTGGGGGGGTACTTAAAACCCCAAATGGGCCAATCATAGTCCTTCCCCAGGAGTTTGGAATTAGACTGAGAGATTCAAGTTCAGTCTTGCTGCTTTTTAAAATGAAAGAAAGGTGTTGGCAATTGTATTTCCTGAGTTAACTCAATGGTGAGCGCTATCAGCAGGTTAGCAGTCAGCAAGAGGATGGAGTGAAGCAGATTGATGGAAAAACAAAGACAGAAGATAGAGAACACTCATGGTATTTGTGTAGTTCCAGTTGTTTTTGAAACCCACCTACATTTCAGTTCTTGGCATCTGGGAAAAGCATGAATTTTCTCTTAATAAAGTCTCCCTTTTCATTGGGGTGTTCTGAGTTGGGTTCCTGCTAATTGCAGAGAAGAAACCCTAAGAGTGTTTTATTTAAGTATAGTTATGAATTCTGAGCAAACAGCACCTTACTTCCTATAACTTATATGCACCCAAGAGAAGTAAAAATGTTACATAAAGTAGAAACACTGAAGGACAAATATAACCCAAAACATAACTGTAAACTTTGGGAAACTTACACCAAGAACGAGCTATATGAAGCTAGTTGTCTCAAGTCTACCTTTAAGCCATCTTTTATAACCCTCTCATTCCAACTCTCTTTGTCTATACAAACGTGGTGACCAGTCTGAAATTCTTCAAGGTTTATTTACAATGCTGTGATCCACTACATGCCCTGGTTTTCCCATGTAGCACACTCTGTAACTGAAACCCTGTCTATTCTAGCTGTTCAGTACTTAACTCCTGCAGTTCTCCTTTTTTGGATTAGCTTCAAATAACTTCATGGTTTTCCTTTTATTTTTCTTTGAGGATTCAATGTACCGTTCCAAGACTACCTACCTTTATCAACCTGATACTATTGCTGGGTTCCATGTCAATAATTTTTCACTAGCCCACAGGGACCATCTGGTCTAATGCCCTGACTCTGTTTGCCATTTGTGCAGCTGCCTGCACATCTGTATGTTCTGATGAATCCTTTTATTATTTTCTGCTTTCCATTGCATGTTGTCAAAGGCCTGGGGACTGAATCTGTTTGAATTTTGTCTGTAGGGCTCTGAGCATTGAGCAGTGTGTGGCTTGGAAAACAGAAAACATTACCTCCAGCAAACTGGATTCATGGAGTCATGATGAATGGAAATGATGAGAGAGATTTGAATCCAGGACTGGGACTGGATTCCATATTCAACTCCTAGCTAAGAAAGATTATTTTAAATGTTCTTACACTGAACTACCATTTCAATGCTTTGAGCTGAGACCTACTCACACAATGGTTATTTCCTTGTAAGTACTTGTTATTTACTTGTGTTAGCTGTTTAAATATTAAGAGTTTTTATATTGGCTTTTTAGAATTGCTCACGATACATTCTTACTCTTTAACATGTATTCCCTACTCTCACTCCCTCTCTCTCTCTCTCTCTCTCTCTCTCTCTCTCTCTCTCTCTCTCCCTCCACACACACACACACACACACACACACACACACACACACAGACACAGGTGATCATTTGAAAAATCAGGCCTTAAGGCTGGATCTATACTTGGCCAACATCTTCAAGGTCACTGATTTTACTTCTTCTCTCTGCTGTGCAGGAGCCAAAGAGAGTGAGTCATCAGGGTGAATAATGCCTCTGTAATACTACCAGATTGTGTTTGTCTCCACTTCAAAGCTCTTAGTTTTAACAGAATAGTATTTCTCCACCCGCCCACCCAAACAGCAGTCTGGATAGCTGAGAGGCAACAGTTAGATGAACAGTAGCATCATTTCCATAGGATGGACTATGTCCCACCCCACCCACGCCCCCGCAAAAATCTAGCAGCACCCCTTACAGAAGTTCTCAGGCCAAATCCTAGTCAGGTTTTGGCTGACTAGTGATTGCATCTCATCACCGTCTTTTCTTTTTCTTTCTCTCCTCCCTCTCTTCCCTCCCTCCCTCCGTCCCTTCCTTCCTTCCTTTCTTTTCTTCTTTCTTCCTTTGTTTTCACCTCACCCAGGATTATAAATATGCCTTTCTTGATCAGTCTTCTGTCACTACTCATTCCTTTATCCCTTTACTTTCTTTCCATCCAAAAAACAATTTGTGACTTTGAGTTTGTCAGGAAAGAAAGAAAGGAAGGAAGGAAGGGAAGGAAGGAAGGAAGGAAGGAAGGAAGAAAGAAAGACGGAAGGAGGAAGAAAGAAAGTTTTCATATCCTAGAATCTATTCCCATTTCCACAGCACCCTCATGACTCCTCTTGCAAGGACTCGTTACTTTAAAAGTCATGTCTCTTTGGTGGAATTACAGTGTGGAGTGGCCATGATGGAAAGAATAATAGCAGAGCTACCACTATTGAGCACCTAATCATGGTGCCAGGTACTTTATACACATATTTCATGAAATCCTCACAATTGAAGTAGCCTTATTATCTTTCACACACATGATTAAAGTGAGGTTTGGAGAGATTGAATAACTTGCCCAGGGTCACAGCCAGTAAGCAGAAAGGTAAATAATATCTAACTGTATATGGTGCCAAGATCTGTGAGTTTTTGCTCAGCTGCTTCATTGAGAGGGGAGATATTAACCAGTCTAGAGTTCTAGCTTTTCCAAGCCTTTCTTTTCTTGATGCTAATTTATAGAATAACTTGAAAGAAAACAATTTTCTTTGATCATTCCTATGTCAGTTCAGCCCAAAGCACCTCCTCATTGTTGCTGATGGTATTTAAGGTTATCCTTCCTACAGGAGAATAACATGTCTAAGATATTTTGCCAGTCCTCTTTCGTGTCCTACAGGTGCTAGTCAAAGTTCCTCTAGACCTAAGATAATAATATAATTAATCATTCAAACTGGGACACTTTTAAAAATGAAAAGAAGTGCTTTAATAACTATGCTGGGCACTCTGGGGCTGCCACAGGCAAACTGGAATGAATGGCCACCCTCTTACAACAAACTATAACCAAGCGAGTGTCTCCTGTGGACAAAGAGAGTATTGATGATGGTCCACCCTTAACTAAACACTATGCAAAGCAAGAGAACAGAGGCATGGGGAAGAGAAGCTGGAACAACCAGACCCAAAGCCCTGTCTCACAAGCAGTTACTGCACTTCTGGGCCTGGCTGTGTGTGGTGGGAGAGTGAAGGTAGCTGGAAATGACTCAAAATTAGAATGATCATTGTTCCTGTTGCTTTAGGAAGAGGTTCTACAATTTCAGTGTACTTAAGAATCACCATCGGGCTTCCCTGGTGGCGCAGTGGTCGAGAGTCCGCCTGCCGGTCCGGGAGGATCCCACGTGCCATGGAGCGGCTGGGCCCGTGAGCCATGGCCGCTGAGCCTGCGTGTCTGGAGCCTGTGCTCTGCAACGGGAGAGGCCACAGCAGTGAGAGGCCCGCGTACCACAAAAAAAAAAAAAAAAAAAAAAAAAAAAGAATCACCATCATTTTTATTTAAAATTGGGATCCCTGAACTCCATAACTTAGAGATGTTGAAACTGTAGTCTGAGGTGGGCCCAGGAAACTGCATTTTAACATCCCCCCCCCCCCCCCCGCCCCCATAGAGATTTTGATCTAGGTAATTTATGAACTACCCTGGGGAGGAAAACAGTGTTCTATGATACAAAGTCTCTGCATACTAACTCTACAAAGATGGGCACGGTGGCAGAGGAATTCCCTGCAGGACTTAATAACACAAGTATTTACAACATGAAGATTTGTTCACAGGTAACGTCTGTTTGACCTGGATCACCATTTGGATCAAATAATTTGAACTATGTTAACCTTATAATTACTTTCAACATAGATTCTCAGAGATTCTCAGCCATATATGTGTATATACATATACATATATATATATATTCTCATTATCTTTATACTGAATTCAAAGAAGAGAGAGAACATGTTCCATGTTTTCTGATAATCACTATAATAATAGTTGCCATTCATTGAGCAATGCTCTTGTGCCAGGCATTTATCTACATTACCTCGAATACCAACACCCTCAGAAGTAAGTCGTGTTAGCTGTTTTATAGATGATGGACCCCTGGCTTGGAGAAGGTGACTTTCCTGAGGTGTTGCAGCTAGTACCTGGCAGACCTGCCGATTGATACCAGATCAGCTGCCTCACCCTTGAAATATTTAGTGAACTCAAAAGCACCGTGTGAGCACTGAAAAATACTTGTTGGAAGGCCCCATCATGCATGTGAGCTAGCATGATCCGCTGCAAGAAGAATTCCTAGACAGAGTAAACACTTGAATGGTGACTTTGAAAAATGCTGAGGCATCGCTTTGATATAAAAAGGCAGGATAAAGCCGATTCTCAGTCAACATTTGGGAAGCTTGGGGGTACATCTCACTGTTTACCAGGCTGGCCTCTGGATTTATTTCTCCTTTGCTGGCTGTGCTGCTGCTACGCTCTTTATTCATATTTTCAAGGAAACACAAGTAAAGCGACTGTTCTTTCACTGCGCTCCCTTCCCATAGTCAGCCTGCTTCTCCAAGTGCCACGGGCTGGTTCCACACGCAGCATGTCTTGTCGAAGGGCTGGTGGCAGCTGCAAGTTGGTGTGTGACACATTGAGTAGTCATATTTCTCTTCTCTGTGGCCCTCCAAAGCCCTTTCCAACATAACTTTTCCCCATCTGTTCTCGTTTGCACTGCATAATAGGGGACAGGTTTTGGAACTTGGGATTCAAAAAACATTAAGAGAAAATAAAAATGAGATGGAATTTGAGTAGAAAGAAACTCACTGGCTCCTCCCTCCCCCTCCTCAGTTACTGGGATCATTACCAGAGTATTAAATTGATCAAGGTTTTCCTCTAGTCGATTCTCTTTATGTGGTAGTGGAGAAATGTGAGAGCATTTAAAAATCTCTTTAAACTGTCTGCATAGCAATGAGATAGACAGCATGGCCGAGTCATTAGCAGATACAGCATTGCCCAGTACCTGACTTAAAGTTTTCCCCCATTTGCTTAGAATCTCTAATTTGCGTTAATTGCCTCATGCCTCAGGTTCCTCCCCTATAAAATTGAATGCGTGATGTGAATTTTAGAATACTTAGAGACAGGGTTTTCTAAAGTGCTGTAAGCCCACCTCTGTGCATGCAATAAATGATTTTGGAAATGATACATCATTAAATTTTAAAAGTAATAAATTTCTTCTGACATACACTAGGAAAAAAACTGCACATGGTACAATATACCCATGATTTCACAGATATTTTTGCATAAGATGAGGCTAAACTAGGCATTTAAGTTTTAAAAGTGAACAAATTTAAAGAAGAATATTCAGCAAATAATAATAAAGGTGAATATGGCAAAACAAAAACAAAAGTATAAGCTTAGCGGCTTAGGAAGCAACTATAGAAGAGCAGTCGTTCTTTTATCCTTTACGTTTATTTTAGGAAAACCTTTATTGTGTGGGCCTCGGGTTCCCAATGTTGGATGAATCGCACTATCATCGTCACTCTAGCAGGGGCTTCTAATCCTTTTGAGATCAGCCCTCTTTGAGAATCTGAGTAAAGTTATGGCTTTCCCCTGAACATGCGTATTACCATATACAAACACACTTCTGCATATAATTTCTCCGTTTTCAAGACCACTTAGAGTCCATCTTTGGACTCCTGGAGATTGGGGGCACATAAATTCAAGGTTGTGTCCACTTGCTTGACAACCTCATTCTCTGCTTTCTTAAGTTCACAGGTCAGTTGAGCCTTTAAGCCACACCTTCTATATTTCTGCAAGGAACACCATCTTCCTTCACTGCCTGCCCAGGGCAAAGCCAGCCAGCCTGCTGCCTACAGTTGTGTAGATAGTACAGAAAATAGTCTCTCTCGCCCCACTTTAAAAAAAATCAGAAATAATACAGAAAGTTCCATAGTTGAGACATGTTGTTGTTTGCCCCAAGCCAGACCAATCAGTGTCTTTTTCCATTTTCCATCAGAACTTGGAAAGAGAGGTACATGATATGAAACTCAGGAAAGGGTCCTTATTTGTTAATTCTGCAGAGAAGCATGCCAGGTATCAGAGAGGTGATCTGTAAATACTTTTGATGATATTGGTCCCTTCAGCAAACTCCTTTGGAGCTGAAAATGCTCTGTTTTAGTAAATTACTCCCATAACCCATTTTCCACCCTCTTCTCCAAATATCCAGTTATTAGTGAGAAAGCCGGTGGTAATATTACTGAGAAGAGTAATGGTGACCACCTGCACTTCATGAACATATCCCAGGCACTGTACCTCCTGCACTGCGGGTTATATGTGTCCCTCATTTAATATCCTCAACTCCCTCATGAGGCAGGTGGTATTATCTTCTCCATTTCACAGATGAGGAAACTGAGGTTATAGAGTCAGAAAGTGCTAGAACCAGTAATCAGAACCAGGACTGCCTCCCTCCAGACCTAGCAGTTTTTTCTTCTAAACTCTGAACTTTTTCCTTTTCAAAGTAGTGAAACATCTTATCCTGTCCCTGTCTTTCTATTGTTTCCATCCTCCCCCATCCTGCCATCTCCAAGAATTTTTGTCCAATTATACTAGCCAATATAGATGTATATCTCTCCTTTTTAAACTCAAATGGTAGCATATGATCCAATTTCCTGAAGTTTGCTCCCCCCCACCCCAGTTATCACTATATTGAGGAGCTCAGTTCATAGCAATACATCAAGAATTTCCTTATTATTTTTAAAGCTTCATAGTGGCTTATTATAAGTATGTATCATAATTTAGGGACTCACTATCCTATTGATAGATATTTAGGTGGTTTTCAACCTTGCATTTTTACATATAGCACTGCAACAAAAACCTTTCACATACATCACTTCACAGTTGGGTGAGGATATGTGCAGGAAATAGTCCTAGAATGGAATTGCAGGGTCAAAGGGCATGGGCATTTGTAATTTTGCAATACAATGTCAAATTGCCCTTCACAGACCTTGTACCAACTTCCAATTTGACCATAATGCATGAGGGTAAGTAATAGTATTCTTGATAATTTCACGTTCTTTTTCTACTCCCACATTATGTAAGTTTCATCTTCTGTAAAATGTCTCAAATTATTTCAGTAAAAAGAAAAACATAAGGCTTACACTTGGTTTCTGCTCCCTGGTCACATACACACATATACAGAATTTTTCCTGTTGCACGTTTTCACCTACTGTGCTTAGAGCTCCCCCTAACTTCCAAAGGAAGCTCAGAGGTTACACGGTTTAAGGAGTGACTCTCAGCAAGTTAGTCCTGGTGGACCACCCAACTTACCACTAAGCCTTTCCGGGAGTTTCCAGTAACATCTTCTTCCTCCCTATATCCCCAACCATCCCTCCTCTCAGTCCACTGTCAGGCACGCCCACCACAAAGCCCCCTGACTCCAGCCTTCCTAGTGGACCAATTCCGTCTGTGCTGCCATGCCACTCTATTTCTTCTTCACATTTCTTTGGGAGGTTAATGGCTGTGGAAATCTAAAACAGCCCCTCTTCAGGAAGTGGTAAAGTCTCTTGGAATAATAGAAACCAGCCTTGAAAGAGCTCCTGAATTCATCAGCATTTTCAATTAATTAGAAACCTTAGAGAAGTAATGATATGCATAAAAATTCAAGATGGTAGAATGAGCAGTGACCAAAACCTGGTAAATTAATATGGATACTGTAACCTTTAAGTATGAACAATAAAAAAAAAAAATCTAAAGGACAAGCAGAAGCACCTTCCTCCATCTCTCTTCTTCACAAATTCACATCCCTTGTCTTCCTTTAAATTATTTTTAGATATCAATTATGTAGCAAAGAAGAAGAACCAGAAGCAGAAGAGCCAGAACTGCTCCTCTTCTTAGTAATAAGGCTTTGTCTTTACAGGAACTCAAGTTCAGTTCAGAAACTTTCAAACGTGGCTTTAAAGGCTTTTGTGAGTCAACTGTTAGTGAATCACACAAAAGGGGCCTTTATTAATAAGCATATTCTGTTCATTATAAAGAAATGAAAGCCTCAGAATAATTTGCCAAATGTTTAAAGAGAAAACAAAAAACAATGTGGTAAACATATCAGGACTTGATGAGCTGTCTAGGTAATTGGTTGTTTCTATGCACCTGGTTCCAAAGACAATATTTAATGTGTAATCTGTTTCATTTTGCTTGGGGAAGTAAGTGTAACTCTACCCCCTGGATCACATCTGCATTAAAATTAGGGGAGGCAGTCTTGTTTCAGTGAGTGGAAATTTATGCACATGAGTTGTCTTTTACATGGAGACAGCAATTATACCCCTAGAAATGCAGTCTGTGGGAGAAAATGACATATTCAATGCTGGGGAACAAAAGCCTAATGCGAAGGGGACATTAACAAGGTTGGGAACCCCTTCCCAACCATTAACATGATCATTTACAAAATCTGCAATGTATAAAATTATTTTAAAAACATGTTTTTCAAAACAATGTGTTTTGCTCCTTCCTTCTCAAAAAAAAAAAAAAAATGGAAGAAAGAAAAACAGATTCAGCAGCAGCCATGCAGAATCTATTCCACTGTAACACACATTTTTAAATTGCTTCAGATATATTTAAGGACTGAAATAAACAAACTCCAGTGAGTGGTAGGTGACCCCTGGTTTAACAGCCTTATAAGGACTGAGGGGAAAATGTGGCCAAGAATTTTTCGTTTTTATGTGAGGAAGCTGTGGTGTTTGAAAGTAACAATTCCTAATCAGAGTTCTTGAACTCAGGAAGATTGCATACAGCATATGCAAATAAAAGTCTTTATTAGCTAAAACTAGTTTTTAAAAAATGATTTGTTGGTTGACTTATTAAAAAGGACAAAGCTGGAGCCATTAAAATGGATTTAAGTTTTGGTTTCTTCACTCCATCTTCTCTGGAGACTGCAAGAAAGGGATGAGGGAAGATATGTTTTTGGCCCTCATTTCCCTTGTGTTCTCTCTACCTTCGTGCTTCCTGGGAACATATGAACTACTAATGATCACATTTTATCTCATGTACTAATTGTATCACCAGTAGAAAATTACAAGCCCTGCTTAACTAAAATAGGTTTTTGTAAATCAATTTGTTTTTGAGGTTTTCTGAGTTTTTAATGCTTGATCTTAATTTTTGGTGCATTTTTGTTTGACTAGTTTTGCTTCAAATTCAAAGCACTAGTACTTTTTATTAATCTGCTATGAGTTTTTATTTTATTTTGATTTTTGATAACTTAAGTCTTTCAATTAGTTTTGGTATATTTTCAGAAAGTAACATTTATAGAGCAACTTCAATGGGCCAGGCATTGGGGAAATGCGAGCTGCAAATTGTAAATCCTGACTAACTTTTAGAAAATAGTAGGAATTTTAAATGTGAATAAACATAGAAGAAATAAAGTTTGAAATGTTTCTAATATTTTCTGAACCACTAGAACACTGAAATCATAGATACTGTAAAACAGCGTGACAACATGATATATGGGAAAGGGCATGGTAGAATGGGGTTAGGAGCTCTGAATCTACTGTATATTGATTAACTACCTCTTTGGGGGGAATTCACTCAAGTTCTTTAAGCCTCTATTTCCTCTACAGTTAAAAAGTTAAAATGGAGGTAGAGCCCATTGACCTGGTCTCCTCAACAGATCAATGGCATCAGCATCACCACTGCCACCACCACCAAGAACAAAAATGGGTGGGGTTGGGGTAGGGAGGGAGGACTAAATATTCTCAAAATTAAAAGAGACTTAATAAAAGGCCAAACAACTACATGATACAAGCAGGTATTGTCTGGGTCCTGATCTGATGAAAGACCTTTCTGAGAAAATCTAGGCAATTAGAATCTGAACTGGGGATGTACCAAGTAATCATTAATTTTGTTAGGTATGTTAGTGGCATTACGGTTGGGTAAGAAAATGTCCATATGTTTTAGAGATGCTTGCTGAAATCTGTAGGAATGGAATGACATGACGGCTGAAGTTTACTTCTAAATAAGACCCCATCCCCCCCCCCCAAAAAAAGGGGGTGTGAAAGAGGGCATGGGAAATAGATGAATCAAGTCTGGCCTAATCTTGATCATTGTTCGACCTGGTGATAGGTATATGGGGCTCATTATTCTATTTTTTTCTTTTATGTTTATCTTTGAAAGTTTTCATTAAAAAGTAACCATAACATCATGAAATCCTCAAAAAAAAACAGGAAAAAGAACAAGAAAAGTGGAGTTGTACTAAATTTTTCTAAATTCTTTTCAAAATAGAAAACCCCATCATTCTATTTCAAAGTCTGAACAATGATCACTGTAAAAATATAAAGCAATTTTTGTTTTGATTTTCAAAATCAAATAGTATCTAATTAAGGCTGTGTTCTGATTATTACGTTTCACTGACACCTAATACACAATTAACTGAAAATCAAGTAGAAGCAGACAATTCACAGTAGAAGAACTTCTGATGAACGTTTGATTTGTCAACAAATCTTTGCTTGATTTGTCAACAGGGTACCCCGACCTTTAGCAGCAGTAGAGTAAGCTTTTCTAAATTGAAAGCTCATCTCAGCTCTTTGAGAGGTTGCATGGAATGGCCTTTGCTGTGTGTTCACTCAGATCAATAAATTGCCTTTTTCCTCTCTCTTCACCAAATGGGTTACGTACGTGGCCATTTTCTATCCAGGAATAATCGCTGTCATCCATACTTTTTCCTTGCTGTTTGTGTATTTCTTTTCTCTTCCAAGGTCCTGAAGAGATTCAAATGTTTTCACATCCCACATGTTGAAACTCCAGTTTCTTAGCTGTGATCAGTATAACATCTTTAGCTGCTAAAGAATGATACGTTTGCTTTCTTCATTCCACACTGGATCTCTGTGTTAGAAACTGGAGGATTTGGGAACCTTTTGTATTCTGTGATGAAGCACTGGGAGGAACTGAGTCAGAGTTAATCTTCAGGCTGTTAATGAACACAACATTGTGAATCAACTCTACTACAGTAAAAGAAAGTTAATATCACACACACACAAATTCAGACTGTTCATTGGCTTTAAAACTCATGTTTGTCAAAAAGAAAAATGGAGTGCGACTTGAGTGCATTTTATATATCCTAGTATATGTGGCCCAGTGTTGATGTTACCTTTTACAGGGGTGGGCTGAACACAAGTTACCTGACAACTTAGGAAAATCAAAGCTTATTAAAACAGTTTTTTATATTATTGGTAGTAAATACAGTATGATTTTGGGAGCTTTAGAATGAAATTGTTGAACTGTTTTATCAAACTGCAAGGAACTTCAAAGAAGTTAGCAATTTCTTAAGTAAAATAGGAAAGAGTCCCCGTAAAGAAAGGCAGCCAGTCCCATTGCAAAAATGTGAGAAATAATAAGTGGAAACCAAGTCAATCTTTAAAAGTTGTTGATAGATTGGAATTTCTACCTGGTCGATGCTCAGCAGGAGAGAAAAATAGAAAGCTCTTTATACTCTTATCAATAAAAATAACACTAACATTCCAATGGAATAATAGGTAAAGGGCATTAACTGAAAAGAAAATTAGAAAAATACAAACAGTTGATATATTTATGAGCAAGGTACAACCTCATTAGCAATCAAGAGGATGCAAATTAAAACATAGAAGTTTTTAAATTTCCAAATTGGCAAGGATAATAGAGGGTGTGGTGACAAAGACAGCAAAGGGTATGGTGAGATGGACAAGCCACTGGAAGCAGTTCAAATTACTTAGCAATTGGAAATATGATCTAGGTTTCTACTTTGAGGAACCTATCCTAAGGAAATAATGAGAAGCTGTAAAAGGTTGTGGTTTATCCATAGGCTTAAATCAGGCAAAAAAATCATACTCAGAGAATATCTAATGACTTGGGAAAATGCTAATAATATAACTAAGACAAGTAGGAGAAAACTATGCTTATTTCCTTGTAATATATAAATATGCACAGAAAAGACCAAGAGAAAATTTCCCCAAATTTATATCTATTTATATCAGAAATAGTAAAATTAAGTGATTTTATCTCCTTTGAAATACTTTTCTCTATTTCCTCTGTATATTTTCATAGTGAATATTGCATTATTTTAATTTTCTTTCTAATAGATTTGTTTGTTTTTATTATAACAGTACCAATTACTTTAAAATTTTTAGGAAATACAACATAAGAATAAAAAGCGTAAATATGGTGAGCTAATGTGTACAGGGTATCTTTTGGAGGTAATGAAAATGTTTTAAAATTGATTGTAGTGATGGCTGTAAAACTCCGTGAATATACTAAAAACCATTGAATTGTACACTCAAATGGGTCAATTATACGGTATGTGACTTTAACCTCAATAAACTTGCTATAAAAACCAAAAAAGTATAAAGATCACCCACATTGCCAAGATTACCACTGACAGCATCTTATTCCATATCTTCCAAACTCATTTCTGTGCATCACACATATCTGTTTAAAAATTAAAAATCAGATCATACCATGCATATCATTTAAAAAGCATTTTTAATTACAACATGTGTAACTTTCTAATCAAAGTATAAAGGGACCTAAAGGTGATTAGGACAGCCGAGAGTTCCGAATCCAGCCTTACCTTAAGGAGCTGTGAGACCTTGAGGAATCACATGACTTTTCAGCAATAAACTTTTTCCTTGTAAAAGACAGAGCTGGGACTAGATGAGATTTTGGTCCCTTCCAGTCTTAGACTTCTGTGAATCTATGCTTACTTGAAGGGGGGAACAATAATAGTAGTAAAACTTGTAATTACTTCGTTGTGATAGCAAAGACTATTTAACAATAGGGCCTAGTATTATTGATATGGTGATAAAGGAAGCAAAGGACAGAAGAGTGCACATGTATAGTTTCATACGTCTACAATGTTTCTGTAAGGAAGCATTAAGAGGGTGGGTGGCTGGGAAAATGGTGATTCTGGAATTTACTTTTTGTTATACAATATATCCTTTTGTATTTGCATAATTTGTATCTTTTTTTTTTAAAACAAAATATATATATATATTTTTTGGTACCGCGGGCCTCTCACTGTTGTGGCCTCTCCCGTTGCGGAGCACAGGCTCCGGACGCGCAGGCTCAGCGGCCATGGCTCACGGGCCCAGCCGCTCCGCGGCATGTGGGATCTTTCCGGACCGGGGCACGAATCCGTGTCCCCTGCATCGGCAGGCGGACTCTCAACCACTGCGCCACCAGGGAAGCCCTAAACAAAATAATTATTAGGGGAAAAATCTTGTTAACAAAGGAGTACAGATGTCTTGGGTGTAATGATAAATGACATCGAGCAAATTGTCACTCACTCCTTTGCTTAAACCCCTTTAATCACTTCCCTGGCTCTAGTGAGACCTGCATGAATGGGCTGGGCCACCGCAGTCTTCTCTGGTCACTTCACCATATGCTCCTTTCATTCCAGTCCCACTGGCCTTCTGTTAGTTCCTAGAGAATCTTAAGCTCTTCGTCCCCCAAAATGTCAAACACAGCATCAACAATTGCAGATAATAAGCTTCTTAGTAATTCTAACTTGAGTCGTGGAATTTTGAAACTAAGAGACCTCTGAAATGCAACTCACCCCTCACTTTCCACCTGAGGAGAAGCTAGGCTGAAGCTAGGCTCTGCAATCTGAAGTTACCTGCCTAAGGTCACATAGCTAGTCCTCCGCTATATGTAATTAACCTTACTTAGCAGCTGATCTCTGGAGTTTCATTAAACAAAAGTAGGTTAATAAAGAGGAAGCCTTTGGATTTTAGATATTGGTAGAGTAGGGCTACACTAGGACTTGGAAAATTAATTTGATTTCTTATCCATGAAAATGTCTTCATGATGCCAGTGTTCGGAGGGACCAGTCAGGCAAAGGAATGTTCCTTAAAAACAAAAAGCCACTGTAAGGCTGGATTCTACCAAGAACTACACAGTTACATTCAAAATATATTTGTTTAATTTGAGGAAGGAATTAATTTGGTTGTCCTGAGGGCATTCACCAACAGGGAGTAGCTTTTAAAAATCCACATCTCTACAATGTAGCAAAATTAACCATAGTTAAGCGAATTAGAGACTCAAGCAGCTTCAGAATGTGTGCAAGACCGAGGACAGGGCTGATGGGCATCTAGCCCTCAAGGTTGCAAGGAAATGAGTCACAAAGAGACCGAGATGCAGGCAAAGAATGAGACAAGGCTCTGAGGCCTCTGGGAAATTTTCTTCTGAAAGATATGGACCTACCAGCAGAGCACAAAAATGCCTAATTTGAATTCTATTCTCTAATTCCTAACTCCCGCTTCACACATATAAGTCCATATACATTCCTCACCAGTTAGGTTTGTTCCATGATCGTCAGACCCTTTAAAAATATATGCATTTCTATTTTTATAATGATTATTTCTGCTTATGAAAGTAATATAGAAAACTTACAACACACAGACATGTGTAAAGAAGAAAATACGTTAACCCTATCCATGATTCAAAGATAATTACCACACATCTGAAATAATTTCCTTCTAGTCTTTCATCTTTGTGTATATGTGAGTGTGAGGGATTCGTGTGTTTATAAGGGTCATGGAATTGGAATATTATCTTGGTATCCTATTTTTTCAACTTATGCTTTATTTTTGGCATTTCCAAAATTATTAGATGATGGTCATTCTTTTATATAAATCTTTGTGTGATTATTATTTTCATAGAATAAATTCCTGAAATGGGATTAAAGTATCAGGTTATAAATATTTTTAAGGTATTTGATACATATCATTTAATTATCTTCAAGAAACTGGTTTCCAGTTTACACTCTCCACAGCAACTGAATGTCCTTTAAAAGTCAATCTTACCAACAGATAAGATGCTCACTTGCTGGCAAATTGTGTAAAACATTTTATCTCAGTTTTGTTTGCACTACCCTTTTAATTTTTAGAGTAAACTTTTTCCTAATGTTCATATGTAAAATTTATTTTTCCTTGTCTGTTATGACGTCTACCCAACTTTCTATTAAAAGGTCCATTTTGTTGATTGGTAAGTTTTTTTTTAATATATTAAAGATTTTAACCCTTTTGAGTATATGTTGTAAGGAGCTTCACTCCTTGGCTCCCCCCACCCCGTTTTATCTGTTTGCTTGTTCCCTAAGACATTTTAAGGAAAAAAATTTACATAGTCAAACAAACCAATCTTTTTTATTTCTTCCATAGCTTTTATTTAGAAAGTCCTTTCTGGGAATTCCCTGGCAGTCCAGTGGTTAAGAATTGGCATTTTCACTGCTGTGGGCCTGGATTCGATTCCTGGTCTGGGATCCTGCAAGCCCTGTGGTGGAACCAAAAAAAAAAAAGTCCTTTCCTCATCCAAAGGTATCTACCTATATTTGCTTTGAGTTAATTTATAATTTAAAAAATATGTTTAACTCTTTATTCCTTCTGGAAATATTTTCAGGAATGGTGTGAGAAGATGCAATAACAGGATTTTATCCAAGTGCCTCAACATTGTTTAATGAATAATCTTTCCTTTCTGCAATGGTTTTGTAATGCCTCTTTTATCACGTGGTTGGCTCATAGCCGCACACTGGTTTGCATGTAACCCGCTGTGCCAGGAATCACTGGATGAACTTTCCCAAGTGGGAAGTGGCTGTAGCTCCCACAGTTCTTTGAATACGGTGGATGTCCAATAAAGTCTTGTATGAAATGAACAATTAACGAGTCATTCACACACCTGGGAAAGTTTAACTGGAAGATAAACAAGTGTCTGTCCTACCTGGTTAAATGTTTACCTTTTGAGGAAAAGGGTGCCAGTCCTGATAGGATTTTTAGTGACCCTTTCAGGTTATGATTTCCCTTCCACCTCTTACTGTTCTGATCCAGTCATTTCAATCTTTGGAACATAATATTGGTTTCTTATGGGCCTCAGTATTAGGACTAAATTCTAGATCTCAGGGTCTTTTAATTCATCATTCGCCAGGAATAGTTATGATGCAGCTTGGTCAGTATTTCTCACACTTGAGTAATGTATGGACACCTTCAAAAGGAAAAAAATTCCATGGACCTTCAGTGATGCCTTAAATAATTTTTATAAAATTTCATTTAAATAAACTTCATGTTCTTTACAGGTACATAGCAAAAAAAGGGTAGTGGAATCATGGTTGCATGGTAAACATTTATATGATCCAGAATATGCATCATATTAATTACTTTAATATGGTATTGGGCTTCCCTGGTGGCGCAGTGGTTGAGAATCTGCCTGCTAATGCAGGGGACACGGGTTTGAGCCCTGGTCTGGGAAGATCCCACTTGCCGTGGAGCAACTAGGCCCGTGAGCCACAACTACTGAGCCTGCGCGTCTGGAGCCTGTGCTCCGCAACAGGAGAGGCCGCGACAGTGAGAGGCCCGCGCACCGCGATGAAGAGTGACCCCCGCTTGCCACAACTAGAGAAAGCCCTCGCACAGAAACGAAGACCCAACACAGTCAAAAATTTAAAAATAAATAAATTAATTAAAAGAAGGCTCAACATTTAAAAAAAAAATATGGTATTAATTCCTTTTAAAAATATTGTAACTGAAGCAAAAGAACAAATTTCACAGAGAACTTGGAGATCCCCTAAGAGTATGTGTCCTAGTTCCAGTCTAACAAAACAGAAATGGGAGAATTGCTTTACCATAAACCACATCCAGCCCTCAAACCGTGTGCTTTTTCTAAGCAGTTTGGATGCCTACCCAGCCTTCAACGCTCAACTTAGATGTGAATGACCACTCAGCTAGATGTAAACTAATCTCCATATGCCTGTAACCATTACACAACTTTACAACCAAAACTAAATATGAACAAAACTATAAAACCAATGCTTCAAATAACTATTTAATAAGACAGATGATATTGTCTTGCTGAACACAAATGTCTGCTCGCATGGTAAACATGGTACTGTTGCCTGCTGGGAGCAGGGATTTTTTTTGGTTCTACATGCCCAAATCAACCACTAATCTTTATTTTTCTTCCAGAAACCTCTAGCAATTGAACTGCAGCACATCAATCCATCATGATTCTCATCAACACCAGCTCTCAAACATCCCACCAATATTCTTCTAAAGAATTTGCTTGTAAAAGTTGATATATATAACTAAGCTGAATTTTGCTTTATAGGTTTTAATAAGCCATGTTCCTTTATACGATTATGAAAGGAAAACACTCTGGGAGCCAAAAAGAAATGGCTTTGAGATGAGAGAAAATCACTCACTGTAGTTGCTTAGATATTTTAAATGAAATCATTTCTAAAAATTATAATTTATATTCTGTATCACAATCTGCAAAATTTTATGGAATAAATTTCCCTGATTTTATAGGAAAATATTGTACAGGACTCTTAGGTTGCTCAAGACTCTGTTTCCTAATAGTTTTTGAAAGCTGTTGACTTTTAGAAATGAACATGTTGATCTGGGTGTAAAGGAGGAGGATATGCAGAAAACAGAAGAGTTGCCAATTCACAATGCAGCCGGCAATTAATTAACAAGAGTCCTGCTCCTTGAAACATACGATGGAAGAGATCTGGGAATCTGAGAATAACAGAAGATGTATTTCCTCCAAGTTACTTTACTAGTGTGATTTTCCACCAGAGTTAAATCAGTGGGTTAGATGTTGGGGTAAGTCGTGGTTCTCAATGGGCAGTGATTTTGCTTCCTCCCACCTCCCTAGGCATTTGGCAATGTCTGGAGACATTTTTGGTTGTCATGACTGTGGAGGGAGTCCTATTTACATGTAATGGATAGAGGTCAAGGATGCTGCAAAACCTCTTACACTGCACAGGACAGCACCCCACAATAATTATCCAACCAAAGATGTCTATAGCACCAAGGTTGAGAAACCCTGGATTAAGGTATCCAAGCCAAAGGTCTGTATTTGGGCTGTATCCTTGGTGGGCCTTGTGTGAAGGGCTGTATCCTTGTGTATCCTCCTGTTTTATACACACACACACACACACACACACACACACACTCTATCAATTTATCTATGTTACAAGGCTGCAAGAAGTACTCAGAATCCTCCCAGAGAGTCTCCTGGAATACAACTTAGTTTACATGAGGGTTGAGTTAGAGGGTTCTGCATTGAGCCAGCCACACAATAAGACCACTGTGAAGTTACAGATAAAAGGAACAGTCAAAAGCTTAACAGGATTCATTAGTTCATTTATTGACTTACTCAGCAAACCTTCATTGAGTACTCACATGTGCTACTCTGCTAGGCATGAAGATACATGGTAGATACAACCAAACTTGGTTCCTGCCCTCCTGGAGCTTACAGCCTAGAGGATACTACAAAGCAGCTTACCAAGAAGAGGTCAGTAACATGAGAACGCTGTAAATGGACCCGACTGAGGAATATTCCACACAGCAGCTTGAGAAGCTCCCACATGTGTGTAATCTCATTTGAACCGCACAACAAACTTCATGAGACAGGCTATATTCCCTCTTAAAGAGGGTCAAAATGGACCCAAAGTCACACAGTTTGTAAGTGGCAGGGCTGACGCTTCAGCCAAGTGACACTGAGGTACATGCCACATTGTTCTACAGAGCCAGAATACATACAGGCACTCTTGCTGGGCTGACCTGTAATTTCCTCTCCTGATTCCCACCAGTCATACAGGTACAAAGCCCTTCCCCTTATGGAAAAATGCCCCCAGCCTTCTACATCTTCTTGCTTGTATAGTACCTGGGGATTCTTTTCTAGGGGTTTCACGTATATTTGCCTTGTGTTTCTAATTAGATTGTAAACTCCTGACCTGCAGGGACCAGATCTTCCATTTTCTTTGCAGCCTTTTGCAGTACTGCAGACAGTCACCCTGTAAATGCCTGCTGCATGAATGAACCTGTAGAGATAAA
The DNA here is from genome assembly GCF_949987515.2 of Delphinus delphis. NCBI lineage: Eukaryota > Metazoa > Chordata > Mammalia > Artiodactyla > Delphinidae > Delphinus > Delphinus delphis. Next base: position 73,311,303 of record NC_082689.1, read on the forward strand.
AATACTTTATGGTATTCCCATTTATTAGCTTCACGCTTTTATTTGGCTTTGTGATAGAACTGTGCATTCTAAACTTCTAGAGGGCAGAGAAAATGGCTTGGTGCTTTCCTTACACTCAGCAGGCACCATGCAAAATTTGATCCTCACATGCCTTTTTGATGCTCTGGATAATATTAGCACACTGGTGTGTTTTGTGTATCTAAGGACCGAGGTTGTCAGCCTCCCTGTGGCGGGGAATGTCCCTTCCTATCCACTGTAAGCTCTCATGGCGCCTAGGACAGGGCCAGATTACCGCAGAACCCCCTCCCCCCGCCCCAAATGCATATTTTTATTACTAAGGAGGCGGACTGCAAAAATGGCAAGCTCTTGCATAACCCCAGACCTTACGAGGAAATGAGCCAAGTGGAAGGGGATCTGAAGACAGGTCAGAAGTGGCCTGGATGAGAATCCCGAGGCTTCTCTCCGAGAATCCAGCCTAAGTCTGTCAAGCTGGACTCCAGCCGCACGCCGCCCGAAGTCCCGGGCCCGGGAGGCAGCCCGCCGGGCTGCCGGCCCGCCGGCCCGCCCGCCCCGCGCGCCCCCGGGAGCTGTCCAGACGGCCCCGCCCGCGCCTACCTGGGCACTCACCCCGCTGCGCAGCCTCTCCACCTCCCACCCTGGCCGCGGGAGCCTGGCTCGGGCCTGCCCCGCCGCCTCCCCGCCTCTGAGGAGCCCCGCGGGCGGCGCGCTCGCAGCCTCCTCCTTGCCGGCCAGACAGCGCCAGGCGTGCCGGGGTCGGCTCGGCCAGGCTCGGCGGGGCTCGGCGGGCTCGCCCCCGGCTAGGCGCCTGCAGGGGGCGCGGGGACTGCCCCGCCCCGCCGCCTTCCCTCTCCCTCCCGGCTCCCTGGATCCGCGCCGGGAGGAAATGATGTGTTGCTGCCTGGTTAATCACAGCTCCAGACACTCATTGGCCGAGCGCTCCGCAGCCACTTCCTTCTCCTCCTCCTCCCGCTCCTCCCGCTCCGGCTCCTGCTCTTTGCAGCCGCCGCCGCCGCAGCCTCCCCCTCGGCGCTGGGGGAACTTTTCTACTCTCCAGTGACCGTCCTCCCCCCCCGCCCCCGCCGCCCCCCGGGCCAGCCCCCACCCGGCCCGCCCGCGGCCGTCTTTCCAGCCCGTGCCGCAGCGCCTCGGGAAGTTTATTCCGCCCGCCCTCCTCCCCTTCCTTCTCCGCCTCCTCTTCACCCCGCCTCCCCTCCCTCCTCCGGCTCTTTCCCCGGGGTGGCTGCCGCTGCCGCCGCCGCTGCCAGGCTGCTCCTCGACCAGCCGCGCCGGCCCCAGGGCTGGAAAGCCCCCGGCGCCCCGCACCGGCTCGCCGCAGCCGCCCGCCGCAGCCGCCGCCGCTGCCGCTCTGGGCCGGCCGCCGGCCCTCGGCCCCGCGGAGTTCCGGGCTCCCTCGCCGGCTGCACCGCCCCGCCCCGCGCCGCGCCGCGCCGACCTGCAGCGCCCGGCTGGCTCGCACTCCGCCTCCCCCGGCTCGGCCCCCCGCCGCCGCGGGACCAGAGGTTAGTGCAGGTCGTCGGCCGCGTCTGCCGGAACCGGGAGGACCGAGGGAAGAGGGAGCCTAGCGGGAGAAGGGGCAGGAATTGGGGGTGGGAGGGTGGGCGTCTGAGGTGCCTCCCCCTCGCTTTCATTCCTTTCTCCCCCAAGCCGATTCACTCTCGGTGGGGGAAGCCGCCGCGGAACAAAACTGTCTTGCTGTGGGCCTGAACTGCCGGTGGGATGTGGCAGAGGGCAGAGGCGCGGAGTGCGGTGGTCTCTGGTTTGCAGTGTGTGTGTGTGTGTGTGTGTGTGTGTGTGTGTGTGTGCGCGCGTGTGTGTGTGCGCGCGTGTGTGTGCATGTAGTGAACTCCTTCAGGGTGCGCGCCTCTGACTTGTAAATCGATCTGACCGCCTGGCCACGGGGCTCACCTTCCTAGCTGAGCTTGGTAGAGAGTAAAGGGATGGGCGAATCACTCCCACCCTCAAAATATCCGTCTCTTCCAAGAGGAATTTTCTGCTGGAAAGACAGCCAATAAACTCTGCTCAACGCCCTCCCTCCCTCCGTTCTCCCTAGCTGCAGTTTCAAAAAGCTTGAAAGCCAGGAATGTGGGATTCATCTTCCGATCCCCAGAAGGCAAATGTGGTTACAGATGTTGCACGGTACTTTGCCAAGTTTAAAACCCTTCCTTCAACACGGTCACCAAAACAGCGAGGCTAGACCCTTGGGTGCGCTGGGGAGAGATGTGGGCCTCTGGGGCTGCCGGACTCCCTAACTTCCGTCGGGTTCTAGACTGCCTCAGCTCTGTCCAGTTTGTGCCACATAAGTCTCCCACTCTCCCCAGACTCCCCTTCTTTTCCCCGGGAGTTTTGAACGCTCCTTGCATGGGAGAGAAACTGTAGAAGAAGCTACTTAGCGAAGAAAACATTCCACTTAGTAGGAAAAGAAAAGTCTTGGTTAAAAAGTTGTGCTTAATGTGGCTTTGGGAGAGAGGTAGCAAAGTAGTACAATGGGTTTGTAAATTTTATTGGGCTTTCTTTCTTTTTTGAAGTGTGTGAGGTGGGAGTTCGATGATGATGAGAAAAGGGACTGATCTCATACGTACTTCGTATATTTTTGAAAAGAGGCCCTGGCATTTAGACACGGACTTAACCCAGTGGTTTTAAAGAATCCTGTCCCACAGATGCAGACTGCTCTGACAGCCCAAGGAAAGGCGGTGGCAAAAAATAGACACCACCTCCCTTTTCCCCCCAAAAAATTCTTCCTGGAAAGGTGGTGGTAAGAAATTTCAAGAGCTGGGCTGATCCAAGTGGCGAGCCTTAAATGGAAACACTATAGTATGTCCTGGCACTTGTCTCTGGAGGTGGGTGGCTGGCAGGGGGCCCGGGCTCGGGCAGCCAGCAGACACTAGACTTGTGCTGACCTCAGACACTGGCCTCACCACCCAGTTTTACAGTGTGCTTGAGTATGAATTATGGATCTGCACCATGTCACTGATGGGGACACAGGGGTTGGGAGGTTATCTTAGGCCTGGTCAGGACTTGAATCACCTGGCTTCTAAGACCAAGTCTCCTTTCTTGTGATTCAGTTGTTTTTGTTTTCTGTCCTGGGATTAAAAAAACAAAAGTCTTTTGAGGCTGAGATGTGTAGGCCTTAGACTGATTGCATTGTGTGTTGGATAATCGCATTTCTACCGTCACCCCTTCTGAAAATACTCAAAGGTGGTGAATGATGTTGCAATAAATTCTGCATAGATGGCAAAAAAAAAGTCAAGGGCTGGGATGGGTTCATTCTCTCCTTTTCTAGAAGTATGGGTAAGTTTTACTTGAAATGGAGAGAGTAGTTTTAAATAAAACTTGATATAGGTAGTAGTTTTACAACTTTCGTACCTTGGAAGAGAGTGATCATTTGAATCCGAATAAGTTTCTTGTTACCTCTAAGTAATTTAAAAGGATACTAAGGATGCAGAGTGAAGATGGAGGAGTATGCCATATTCAGGAATGTGGCGAATTAATTTCAGAAGTAAGGAACTTAATTCCGTTAATAGTACTGTAATGTTTTGTTTCCAAAGTAGTGATTTACCAAATTTTGTGCATTTGTCGACAGAACGGATAATAGTGATTGAATCAGTAAATAGAGACTATGCCTCTATCTTACCCTAGATTGCACAGAACTAGTCCCGTGATGATCGTGATAGGCTTCTAGGTAAGGTTGGATTGAGTAGTCCAGCTTTCTGGGGGAGGGAGGGATGGGGTAGAAATGGATTTGAAAAATGATCCTGCTATTCAAGGTCACGAGGTGAAGATGGAATCGATGCGTAAATAGTGTACTTTAGGCAAACAGGAGCTGGGACTGGAACCTCTCCTCTGTGCTTGCTCTGCTGTTGGATCCCTGACTCTTGATTTATTTTTACATGTTAGAAATTAGGGAGAAGTAAACTACTGATGGTGGGACAATCCTCTGATATGTTTTGAGTGAATTTAATGAGAGATACGTTGATTTGGGGAGGAGGTGGACTGGATACAACATGCCAGGCACTGTGCTCAGCTCTTTACACGCACTTTTTCATTATATTTTCACAACAACCATATGGTTTATTATCATTTCATTCCTTTACAACAAGAAATAGAGGCTTGGCAAAATTAAGTTGCCCTAAGCTGTAGAGCTAGTCAGTGGTGGAGTGGGGGATTTGAACCAGGAGTTTGTGGGACTGTGGAACCCATGTTCTCGGCCATTCTTGCCAGTGTTTGCCAAAGGTCATTCGTTTGTACACTGTCTTCATGAGTTTACCATAGATAAGTCTGTCTCAGTCTATTAATTAGTTAGTATTTGTCTTTAAAGCAACGATTCACCTTAAAAAAAAAACCCTTAAAGACATCATCTTTTAAGAAGAAACAATATAACACTGCTGTATTTGGAAAGCCAACTCACTGGTTATGATTAGGAAATAATCCTAAAGATGCATTCATACTTTTTCTTAAAAAATTATTTATTTAGTTAGTTATTTTTGGCTGCGTTGGGTCTTTGTTGCTGCACGCGGGCTTTCTTTTTTCTAGTTGCGGCGAGCGGGGGCTACTCTTCCTTGCAGTGCGCAGGCCTCTCATTGCGGTGGCTTCTCTTGTTGCGGAGCACGGGCTCTAGGCGCGCGGGCTTCATTAGTTGTGGCGTGCGGGCTCAGTAGTTGTGGCTCGCGGGCTCTAGATTGCAGGCTCGGTAGTTGTGGTGCATGGGCTTAGTTGCTTCGCGGCACGTGGGATCTTCCCGGACCAGGGCTCGAACCCGTGTCTCCTGCGTTAGCAGGTGGATTCTTAACCACTGCGCCACCAGGGAAGCCCAATGCATTCGTACTTAGATTGAAACCCAAGTTCAGGACAATGAATTCCGTGTGTGTGTGTGTGTGTGTGTGTGTGTGTGTGTGTGTGTGTGTTGCGGGGACCTGGGGATTTGGGTGGGGTGGGGGAGGTAGGTAGATGATACAGTATTGGGTGATATTCTGGTTTTTGGATTAAGTGATGTGTTCATGGGTGCTGATTTTATTTTTAGACTTTATAACCTACATACACGATGCATACTTTTTTATAAAAAGATAAAGGAAATTAAACACATAACCATTAACATAATGATTACTTGGGGAGTATGTCACTGCACTATGTAGACTTAGCTTGGTGCCTGTGTGAAGTAGGCACGCAAGAACTGTTGGCTGATTGACAAGACCCCAGGTGATAATTTTAAAGTAAGCTGATTGTTGTCATACCTGAATAAGATTGCGGTATGTCTCCCCTGCCCCCTACCCATTTTCTCCTGCTTCCACTCTCATTTCCAATATCGTGACTAGAATAATAGCATGGACTGTTGCGTGGTCTCTCCTGACTGCGGTTATGGGAGACATGGGCTGGGCTGAAGCTGGCATTTCTCAGCATCACCTTGTCTTATATATCTAGTGCTCAGGATGGGGCAAAGAGCGCTGTCATGAAGTGTTAAAACGCTTTCGGTTTTACCCAGTGTAAGTGTGACCGTTCAGACTGGGAAGCCGCTATTTACGTTAAAGCAGTGCCTGGCTAAAACGTTCGCGGCATTAAACTGGCGAGGCTCTGAAATGAAACCATCAGAGATTTTAATTGGAGTCCACATAGTCTCCTGTTTTATTTTCCCAAGCAAATATTGGGCACTGCGGCTTTATTCCTGGAAATGAGGATTTGAATTGGGTTTCCTGGTACAAAATGCTTTCTTTGATCTCTTGGAGTGAAAACTTTGTGTTTCTTTCTGTGGCCAACTCCAGCTCTTAAAAGAACCAAATGGAATACTTACCTCTTCTTTTTTACTACTTGGCCGTAGACTGCTCTTGCTTGCCATGCTAGTTTAAGAATCAGAAATTACAAACCAGGATTTGTCTATTGGGACAAATAGAGACCCAAATTAAAGACCCCTTGTGAAAGAGCTTCGTCAAGAGTTGGTGTGGTCGGCACATCACAGCCTTTGGTTCAGATAGAAGGTAGTTTTACTTGAACTTATGCTCTCAAAATTAATAGGAGACCCAGCAGCTTCCTTTTTGAAGTTGAAACAAATATTTCCCCCTACCCCCAGTATTCAAACCGACTGCACAGTTGAATAATATTCTTGTGCTCTTGTATGTGTTTCTGGAAATCTGAGCTTGTTTATATGTCTAAAAGACTCTCCTGTGATCCAGGAGAGCTTTTTTCTCCGGAGCCACCGCCACTCAGTTGTTTGATTTTTGGGTTTCAGTCTTTGACCAACATTCCACTTTGCCCATTGGAATTGCTTCATTGTTTGCTCTGGGTATTTGACCTTTATTTCTGTGACTGGGAAAGTGGCTTTACATTTTAGCCTTTCCAAATTTTGTGGAGGGTCATGCAGCAGGTGAAGTTTGTTTTTGGAGGATGGGCTAGGTCAGAGGGTCCGATTTAGCACAGGTGCCCTGATGGATTTGCAGGAGTTCAGCTCTCTCATCATAAGGCTAAACCTTGGCTGCCCTATCCCTCTTTCTCCCACTTTTGAGGACAGTCAGATCCTTCAGGGCTCAGAATGGTTGGTCACTGCAAGCAAGAATGCTTCCTGGATTTTGCCTTTTGACATTCTTTTAGGGTTTGGTCATCTTCACTACTCATTCTGGGACTTGATTGATCTCTTTGAGGGCAAGGACTTCAAGTTATTCATTCCTCCATTTTTAAAGTTCTACACAATTCTTTTCTCTTCACCAATTTAAAACTTTTCAAATTCTCTTACTGGGCTCCTTGAGGGCAAGGACTGTGTCGTATTCGTCTTCCGTGTATCTGTTGCAACTAATATAATACCTGGCCCGGACCACACAGTCAGTAAATTGTTTTTTAATTGCTGAGAGAATGATTGGATGGTTGCACGTGAAAGGAGCAAAGGAAGCCAGTACTGTAGACAGTCAGGGAGGTGGTCGCAAGAGAAGATGATGCCAGACACAAGTCCTTAAGTGTGTTTGGGAACCAGGGACAAAAGACACTCTAGGTTGAACGAACTGTTTTTTTTTTTGTTTGTTTGTTTGTTTTTTAGCGGTGTGCGGGCCTCTCACTGTTGTGGCCTCTCCCGTTGCGGAGCACAGGCTCCGGACGCGCAGGCTCAGCGGCCATGGCTCACGGGACCAGCCGCTCCGCGGCATATGGGATCTTCCCAGACCGGGGCACGAACCCGTGTCCCCTGCATTGGCAGGCGGACTCTCAACCACTGCGCCACCAGGGAAGCCCTGGTTCCTTTTTTTGATTGTTTTTGGAGTTCAGGATGCCACCTCTTTTTTTGGGGAAAAATATCTCAACTAATTTTTCCTAGCCTGCAGAGCCAGGACTCCTGCAGTACCATGTGTGTGGCTGGGACTCAAACACTGGTGAATTGACTCCTCGACACTAACTTTCTCCTGTTGCATATGTTCTCAAACAGTTGACCGTGAAAATAGTGTGGTAGACAGTGCTGATGTGAGAGGTGGATGACCTCTTGGGAAAATGGACAGAATCCAAAGTAAAGTCCTCTTTCGGTAGGTTTTTAAGGGCTGATTTGAGTGGGTGTCCCACGTAGACCTTTTCCACTCGAACGTGTGACAGCTGGGTGCCTTGCTCATCTATGAAAGCCGGATGGGCCTTTGTGGCTACCATGCAGCATGGATGCCATTGAAAATAAGATTGCTCTAGTTTTTGTTTCTTTTTTAGGCATTTATGGAAGAATTATTGACTGAACTAAAAAATAACCTTGAGTTTGAAGAGAAATGTGCAGAGGGGATAAAGGAAGGTAGGGGTAATCTCAGACAAAGCTAGATATTAGATGTGGGATGATACTTGGCGTTTGGAGAGCAGGTACTGAGAAAAATGTGCCGTAAAAAGAACTTGAGGAAAAGCATTTCTGGTCTAGAGGGGATAGGTTGAGGAGCTATTTTAAACCAAGTTCTGAATCTTCACTTTTGCTGTGATTGATAAGTGGTGTTACACTCTGGGTGAAAATCCAGTGTGCTTGTTCACTCTCCTTAAGTGATAGTTCAGTGCTTATAAGCAAATAACCACCAAGAGAGCCAGAGCTTTTGGACTTGTAACTTGAGGTCAGGGACTGACAAGAGAGAGAAATATATGGAGGGACAACCAGTAGCAAGAAAAAGTGTAGGTGGTTTTCTAGAGTGACTCTCACCTTCCTCTATGGGAATAGGAAAGTGGTAAGGGAAAAGTGTGCCGAATGATACATATATATATATATATATATATATATATATATATATTTTGCGGTGTGTGGGCCTCTCACTGTTGTGGCCTCTCCCGTTGCGGAGCACAGGCTCCGGATGCGCAGGCTCAGCGGCCATGGCTCACGGGCCCAGCCGCTCCGCGGCATGTGGGATCTTCCCGGACCGGCGCACGAACCCGTGTCCCCTGCATCGGCAGGCGGACTCTCAACCACTGCGCCACCAGGGAAGCCCCAAATGATATTTTTTTAGGCTTTTTTGAGCTTGAAGAACTGAACTATTGTGCACAACAGGTGGCAAGAACAAACATTCTCCTATTTTATGAGTGTGGCATAGTAAAAAATGGAAAATCTTAGTCCCCAGAGATTATATAAACGCAAACGTTCTATTTGAGTATTTTAAAAACATTTTTGACTCTCAGCAGTTGAGTTTATATCATGACTGAGTGCACATACACACATACGCATGCATATTAAAGATAAAGCTGGATTACACATTTTACAAAACACTATTGCAATGCTTTCTAATTTCTGTTCAATTTTTGTTACAAAAAAATCTGGTCTCTATCTACCAAATTGATTTCACAACTTGCTAATGGGTTGTAAGCAGCTGTTTAGAAAAACCTATTCTAGGTATTGTGAAAATCAGCCTTAATTTGTTTATTCTAATCTGGGTGAGAATTCTGGTTTTCTTCTTGTATGAGTCTCAGTCACTTTGCAGATGGTCCGTGCCCCTCTGCTGCTCCCCCATCATCCCCCCAATCCTGGTGTTCTTCTCTCTGTGTAGGGGTCCAATCCTGGTGTTCTTCTCTCTGTGTAGGGGTCTTTGCTTGTTTCTCCAAATCAGATTAAAGTGACTAATATGTGTTTTGGACCAGCTTCAAGCGTGCATCATTATCTTGATCCCAATCAGCATCGAAGTTGGGACTCATTAATTTAAACTGGTGGCAGGAGCCACTTAGCTCCCTGTTTATTTAGATTATGTTTGAATGGGAGGGTGACTTTTCACATAATATGGGGACAGCAGGAGTGCCTATGCAGAGAGAGAGAGAGAGAGAGAGAGAGAGAGAGAGAGAGAGAGATGGGGAAGATACCCCTGTACATTTATTGTTCAGAAACGCAACACGTGGTTAGTAGGGTACAGCTCTTTGCATTCAACGATGTAAGTAAGAGCACAGTCCCATGGCGGCGACCATCACTGTTGTCATTGTCCTTATCATTAACATTTCCCTGCCCTGCTGCTGCTTCTGCTTCATCTTTTCCCCCTCTTTGTCCTTCATTTATTAAGCATTTGTCAAGTTCAGTAAAACCAAGTTGATCTTAAGGTGCACTTGAGTAAGGGGTTGAAGAATCACGCATGTAACTATAAAGGGCAGAACTCTGAGTATCCTGATCACAAGATACAGGGGGATAAGGATCAGCCAACACCTTTGAGGAAGTAGCTGTTTGGCTGGCCTTGGAAAGAGGTACCATTTTGGTGTTATCATTTGGAGAGGTATCTATATGTGTGTAGACTGTGGAATAGGCAACATTCCAAAACCAGGGAATGGGGCAAGTAAATACAAGATAGTTGGCTTTTGTTTGAGTCAAGTTGTAAAAAATAGAGTTGTACATATATTTTTTAAAATAAATTTATTCATTTATTTTATTTTTGGCTGTGTTGGGTCTTCGTTGCTGAGCACAGGTTTTTCTCTAGTTGTGGTGAGCGGGGGGCTACTCTTCGTTGTGGTGCATGGGCTTTTCATTGTGGTGGCTTCTCTTGTTGCGGAGCACGGGCTCTAGGTGCGCGGGCTTCAGGAGTTGTGGCATGCAGGCTCAGTAGTTGTGGCTCCTGCTTTAGAGCACAGGCTCAGTAGTTGTGGTGCACGGGCTTAGTTGCTCCACAGCATGTGGGATCTTCCCGGACCAGGGCTTGAACCTGTGTCGCCTGCATTGGCAGGCGGACTCCTAACCACTGTGCCACCAGGGAAGTCCCAGAGTTGTACATATTTTTAATCACCAGAATCAGACTCAGTGCCTTGAGGTGTAGCTTCTTGGAGAGGCATTAAGACCTGAGACATCTCAAAGGAACAGCAGATTCATGTCTCTGAGTTTGCACTAATTTCCAGGCCAAAGTGTCCTGAGCAGAATGGCCAGTGCTGTTTAAATGGTTACATTGCATACCCTGTCTCACTTTTATTTATTTTTATTTTTTGCCAAGCATATATGGTAATTCCTGGAAGTTATAAAAGTTAAAAGCTCTTTGTGATGTGATTGGCGTACCTTAAGGTGAGAGCACTTTAGAAGAAAACTTAGGGAGATTCAGAGCCAAATTATGGTTTCCTTTGAATGTCAGACTAGAGGTTTTAGACTTGATTTTTAAAGAGCAGCAATAAGATAATAATACCTGTGAAGGAGGACCTGATCAGGCCCCTACTTGCATTCTCTCATTTAAGGCTCATACAACTCTGTGAGATACTTCATCTTATTATCCCCATTCTACAGCCGGAGAGACTGAGACTCAGAGGGGTGATGGAGGATGTCTAAGGTCCCACGCCTGAGCTTTAACCCATCCCCAAGTCACCATGCTTTATAGCAGAGGTTGAAAACTAGATGGCCCGTGGGCTGAATACACCTCAGAGTTGTGTCCTGTTTGATACTGCATTCAAAACATTTTTTTAAATGGTTGCCAACATTTAAATATGGGGAAATTTCCCACAAAAAGTCCAAATTTCCACCTACTCCTGTAAAATTGAAAGCTCTGGCAGCAGCAGGCCCATATTCCTGCAGGAAACCTGTGATTGTGATTGTGTCTGTCTGAGGGGACGTGTGTGCTGTGTTTACCACAGTCCTGGCTCATCCTGTTTTCCTCTGGGTACTGAGGCCCAGCATCAGTTGCTGTTTATTCTTTATTTCTTTAGACTCCTAGCCTGCCTGCCTCACTACTGTGTGCTAACTGCATTGTCCCTTATAGGCATATGAGTGTGAGACCCCTGTTATATAGCCTTCCGTTGGCAACTAATGATTAGTTTAGTGGTGAAGGTAGATGGCCAGCACCTAAGAGGAAATGAAAGTAGGTAGAATTGGGTTTTGGGCTGGAGAAGCTGTAGAGTGAATGAATCATTTTTTGTGAAGAGAGGGAGGGATGGGTGGTGGACAAACGTATCTGACTTTTGGAACCTGGGTGACTAGGAGAATGGTGTTGATCTTAAAAGAAAGCAGAAGGTTGGTAAGAGGGGCTGGTTTGAGATGGGGCATGGCACTAGCATTGAGGTTCTGGTGGGACACAGACATAGAAGAGGGCTTAGCTGAGTCTAGTGAGTTGACAGGAGCCCTGTCAAATATGATACTGGAACCCTGGAGATAAGGGCTTGGAGCTGTGGAAGAGGATGGAAATGCCTTTTGGAAATGGGAAGAAGTGGGCTAAGGTCTGAATGATAAAATGAACCAGGTACAAACAGTTCAAAGTCTCTTATTGACTTTTTTGGGTCAAGTTCCCTGTCTTGCAAATAAACCAAATGTTTATCCTGACAAAGGAGTACAATAACAATCTTCAACTTTTAAACTTGGGAACTAATGAACATCTGCTCATAGAATCAAAGGCAGATATGCTTTTTGATGAGTGACACCTGTAACTTATGTTTATGCCTATTTTGCTAAGCCTTATTTAGGTGAAAAGGATTCAAGCAATGACTTTCTCTTTTCTTTTCTTTTTTTCTTTTCTTTTTGGTACACAGGTGATAGAAAATGTTCCTGAGATGGGGGGAAAATGTCAGAGAATGGTTCAGTTTAGAATGGAATGTCCTTTTCAAATTCAGATGAGGTTTTTTTTTTTTTTTTTTTCCTTCTCTTGGCTTGTTTGTTTAGGATTCCCTCCAACTCATTGTTACTTAATCAGTTTAGGTCCACCTCAGCTACTCTCCTTCTCCCCTTGTTCCCTTTTAATCCCTAAGGGTCTTATTGTTTTAGGACATTCTAAGCACTGGTGGAGTGAATCTTTTTCAGATGTGGATATTGAACATGGAAATCTTCCAGGAGGGCTTTTCTTTTGTTCTCATAAAGACTTTTATCTTGGATATTTCAGTCTCCTTTTTGGGCCATCTTACTCTTAAAAATTTTTTTTTCAAATTGGTGTTTTTATTTCTAATACACACATAGCTTTATTTCATTACATATATATGTTAATATGGGTTCTTATAAGTTTTTTCTTAAAAATCATATATATATATATATTTTTTTTTTTTTTGTGGTACGTGGGCCTCTCACTGTTGTGGCCTCTCCCGTTGCAGAGCACAGGCTCCGGACGCGCAGGCTCAGTGGCCATGGCTCACGGGCCCAGCCGCTCCGTGGCATGTGAGATCTTCCCGGATCGGGGCATGAACCCGTGTCCCCTGCATCGGCAAGCGGACTCTCAACCACTGCGCCACCAGGGAAACCCCATATATTTTTATTCATTAAAATATTTTCTGTTCTAGAAGCGAAATTTATATTATGTTACATATGCTCAAGGCAAGACTTGAAGTATAGGAAGGGTATATAGTGAAAGGTAACTTTTGTCCTCCAGCCTTCTACTTTACCTTCCTGGAGAAAAACCATGATTAAAACTAATTGTGTATCCTTCCAGTGATAGCTTTTACATTTACAAACACATACTAATGTGTTTTTCCTATACGCTGTATCATAATGTGCACATTTCAATTCTATACCTGACTTTTTAAATTTAATTTATTTTGGAAATGTTTTGCTATCACTACCGTGGAATTTCCTCATTCTTTTGAAAGGTATTTCGTTTTGTGGATGTATCATAATGTATTCAGCCAGTCTTTCGCTTGTTATTTTAGGTAACATTATGTGTTACAATGTTTCAGTGACTGTCTTTACATTTACTACTATATCTACATATTGATTTAGATATAGAGTATATGTAGATGGATCTGTCTTTCTGTCTATCTCCTGTATATCTGGGGGTAAATATCTAGGATTGGAATTGCTGAATTAAAGGGTATTTACATTTGAAATTACGGTATAGGTTGTATCATGAATTGGATATTGGGTTGTGTCAGTGAAGCAAAATGGCATGGTGGAAATGAGGAAGTAACCCATAAGATTCAAGCACTAGTCTGTCCTCTGGTGTAAACCAATTTTGTGGCCCAAGAAAGTCACTTTATCAACCTTTTTCTTTGTGGTACTTTTCTTTCCTCATCTGTGAAGAAGGGCATAGACTCAGCTCTTTCTAAAGTTTGATAATTTGTTGATTCTCTCAGTCTTCCTCCGTTTTGGTCCTCCCAGTAAGTGGAGCTTGATGATTTTTTTTTTTTCCTGTGTAAGTTTAAGTCTATGAAGAACCCTGGGCTTTGGGAGCCTTGCTAACCACAGCTTTACTTTGATTGTTTTAAAGCACTGGATCTGGTTTGTGCTTTATGTTAAAAGCAGAGCTTATACGATTGGTTGTCTCTCTCTCTTTTTCTTTCTTTTCTTTTTTTTAAATACAGTGAGTGGTAAGTAGGCATTAGTGACCAAGAAACCCATATAGTCAGCTTTCTATTATTGATCAAGAATAGAGGCAATGGATTTTTAGACTTAGGGAAAAATATTTTATTTTTATAATAGCTTTCTTAAAAAAGCAATAGGCCTATAATAGACAGTCTTTAAGAAACAGCAACATTTTATTTATGACTTTGGAACAGACCAGAGCAGACTGCTTTAGCTCTTTCAAAGTATTTTATAATATGAAGAAGGTAAAATAGAGGATTATTTAATATTTTAAGGTATTTAACTGGTATAGGTTAATAAGATGATTGGATTTCCTGGTGGTTACCAAATTAGATGTATTTAAAAATTCAAAACCAAGTAAATAAAATGTAATGTAAAATTCATGTTTATTCCCTGTACTGCATTTTTTCTTTGGAATTGGTTCCCCTAAAATTAAGCAACATGCTTGGATTTTTTCATTTGAAAGACTTGGAAATTTTGGGCTGCTAATATAAATGTAATTTTTCTGGAAAAGATTTTGAGCCCTTGGTTACTCATCAAAAAAAAAAAAAAAGCACTACAGCTCTTTAAGTGTACAAATTTATTCAAGTCTCTGTAGAGTAGCGAAAAAGAAAAAAATGGAAATGACTTAAATGTTCTACAATAACCTGTAAAGGTTAAGTATGTATACACAAAGACTGTGTGTGTGTGTGTGTGTGTGTGTGTGTGTGTATGTACACTGTTAGTATATCTGTGGGGTAAATATTGAGAACAGGGACTATGTCTATCTATTACTCCCTGTGTGTGTATCCTGTCCCTAGTTTACTGCCTTATCCATTGTAGGCACAAAGAAAATTTTGGAATGAGTAGAATGACCATGGAGGTTATATAAAACAACATTAAGTAGAAAAAGCAGGACACTAAAACAGTATAATTCCATATACATAAATTATGTACAATTCCATAAACATAAACCACAGTACAATTCAGGTTTGTAGTTATATACTATATGGATATAGAGAAAAAAAGACTAGTAGGAAATAAACTGGAATGTTAATAGTTATTATTTCTGGGCTGTGCGGGTCATGCATAATTTTGAAGAGAAAATCTTTAAATACAAAGAGGTGAAGTAAATATTGGAAGATTTTTGTCACCTTGGTAATATATTTTACCCTTTCAGCATTAAAGGTGGTCACCTTACCTAAAATGATGTATTACAATACTGTGGCCTTTTCTCCTCTTGAGTAAAATGTACTTTATCTCAGTAGTGTGACAGGTTTTATATCTACTTTAGAATTAAATTATGTTCTGAGAGTTGGACTTTCAAGAAACCGGTTTTAATTTCACATCAGTTGAAGGTAAAGGGCAGTGAAAGTATATTAGATCTGGTACAAGTGTCTAATTATAATTATTGACACATTTTCGAATGCTCTCTTTCTTAAGTGTGATACATTGCCCGTGATTTTGACAGCTGTGACTACATTAAACCTGCTCGAGTACGCTTTTCACAAAGGTTTGTTTAAACTTAGAATTGTCAGAAGGATTCTCTGTAAAGTAGATGAACGCAGATTTAGAGGTCAACGGTGTTGCATTTTCCACTGTGCCTGGTGATTTTAGTCTGTTAAATGTTAATCAGAAGATTATCTGGGTTTCGTTTTCACTTTGAGAAAATTGGGAATTTTATTGTTTTGTATCCTATAAAAAAATAGGCGATGATAGTCCTTTGTGGTTTGACTCTGTGCAATGATAGCATAAAAATTCTGCTTGTTTCTCTTGCTGGAGATCCTCAACCACAAAACTCCAAGCTGAAAATTGGATTCTGTGTAATAACCTCATTTTCTAAAAGTCTTCCCTAGACCAAGTTCATGCATTTCTTTCGTGTAGCCACTCCTTCCTTCTGTATAGATTTGTTGACTAGCTACCGTGTGCTAGGCCCTGGGAATATAAAGACAGAAAGGCTGTGAGAGAGCTCCGTTTGGGAGAGACAGAAAAATAGTCAAGCTACACCAGCGTGAAGCACCAGAATGGAGCTGTAAACATAAAGTTGGAATGTGCAGTTCTGTTTGAGAGGGCAGCAAGGTCGTCATCTCAGGATAATGATGTTCTCAAGCATCTTGAGGGATGAGTAGGAAGGCATCGGGTGGGAAAAGGGCCTTCGAGGCACAGAGGCTTGTAGGGAAGATAGCATCCTTTAGAACTGAGTGTGACCAGAGCCATGCTACTTAAATGTGGTCCTTGGATCAGCAGTAATGGCATCATTTGGGAGTTAGCCTCACTAGAAATGCAGAGTCTTAGGCCCACTCCAGTACTACTGAATCAGAATCAGCACTGCAACACTATCTCCAAGTGATTTGGGTGCTTCTAAAAATTTGAAAAACATTAGAACACAGGAAGGGAAAAGATGGGAGAGCTGGGAAAGTAGACCACTGCCAAGGAGTTTGGCCTTTTTTTTTTTTTTTTTAAGCATGAACTTGATAATGAGGAAGTGACATTATCAGATTCACTTTTTCCCAGAATTGCCTGGAAGTTCAAGTGAGGCAACATTTAACAAAAAGTTTCTTGAAACCTCAATCGTATAGTGCTCCACAAAAAAGGTCCTCATATGAGCTTGAGAAACGCAGGATATGTCCTTCTCTCAGACACTGTAAATGACCAGAGTGCACTGGAAGTTCCGAGAAGCTGGCGTTGAGGAAAACCATTAATTTAATCATCTATCCTGGGATATCCCTGGGGTCTTTCAAGTTTATTCCACAGTGGAACCCTTTATAGCCACACAGCTGTTCACACCCCAGGGAGAGTGGATGGTATTTTGCTGAACATGTTTTGGGAAATGCTAGCACTCATTCCCCAAACTTCAGAGGCTGCTTCATCTGAGTAGCGTGACCAACTATCCTAGTTTGCCTGGGACAGAGAGCTATCCTAGGATTTTCAGTGCTGGAATCCTGGGCAAACAAGCGTGCCCTTGGGCACCCTTCCTATTTGTTTACCATACCTTTGACTAATTACTTCATTTTTCTTTAAATGGGCACAGCCTTTTTCCATAAATACCTGTTTCAGGTTCATTCTAATGGAGTCATTCCCAAATTCGTCTGCACATTGGAAGCATGTGGGAATTTCCAAACCTGATGCCCATCCCCCTGCCCAGGGGGATTTAATTGGTCTGGGATGTATTTTTAAAGGTCCCCAGGTTCTTCCAATGTGTATGAAAGTCTGTTCAAAGCAACTGTCCTTGTGGAAATGTGGTCTCGATGTGCACCTTAAGAATTTATTTTAATATGTAATAGGAAAAACATTAACCATTGGAAAGAAAAATAAATTAAGAACCATGGAGCATCATGTTGGGGGACCACCAGTAGAACATGTCCCACACTTCGGGGACACTCATGTGGAGGCAGGGGAACAGCAGTCTGGTCAAGAAACAGTGACAAATGTGGCTGGAGAGGACAGTAGAGATTTCAGGGCTGTTGAGGGAGTTGAGCTGACTGATCTGCTCTTTGCGGTGAGGTAGAAGGAGGAGAATCTCAGCTTGCAGCGGGGGTGGGCAGCGATCACAGAACAGAATAGGGAGGCGCAGGGGATTCTATAAGGGGACAGGTTCAATTTGATAAGTCCTGCTTGAGCGGCTCTGGGACATCCAGGGGGAGTTGTCAGAAGAAAAGTGGTCATAGCTCGGGACAAAGGGCTGGGCTGGAGACCACTGAGAGCTTCTCCAGGTCCGGGCATGAAGTTCAAGGTGGGGATCAACCTGCCTGGGGAGAAGGGCTGAGGGGGTGATCTGCCCTGGGGTCCATGGGGTGAGTGCAGGGAGAAGGGCCGAGTCTGGGAACTGGGGGAGCGGGAGGGACGTCAAGGGGAGTGTCTTCTTCATCCACCTGGAGGAAGGGGAGGTTCTGTTCTCCCAGGGAGTCTTGTGACCCAAACGGATAAGGGTTCTCCAGGGCAGTTTGTCTTGGTAATCTAGGGTGGCATTAGTCCTGTTTGTGTAAGTTTAGCATGAGGGAAGAAATGAGATTAGAGTGGGTTGAGAGGGAGAAGACTTGCTAGAGCAAATGACTCTAGAAGTTCTAACTGCAGAAAAAGCCTGGCATAGCATGGGGCCTTAGGGAGTAAATCTGGGTTTGTTTGGGGAGTAGTCATCTTTGTGGTTACTCATGGACGTGACTTCAACAAGGAATAACGATTACAAGGAATATTCAGATATTCACAGGAAAATTGCCAGAACTCTCCGGAGCCCCATGAAACTGCTTTAGTTTCAAGTCATAGCCGTAAACCTTTTCTCCCCTCCTTTTCTTATTATTCCCTGGACACAACAATATCAAGTTCTGAATTTATATGTTTATAAATGTTACTGACTTTTTTTTATGGTTGATGATAAGGCAGCATATGATGAAGTATTCAACCTTCGTTCCTACGTAGCTCACATTTGTGGAGGGCTTTGCCGTTTACCAAAACACCACCACATCTTATGTGAGCCTCTAAATAACCTTTGCACAGAAGGCAGGGCCAAGATTAGTATTTTTCCATTTTACAGGAAAAAGAAAGAGAAAACCCTGAAGTTTAAATGTATTGAAGAGGACTTGCCCAAGATTAAAGACTTGGTGAGGGATCAGTCAGTGACGGATGCTGTATGGAATCCTGGTCTCCTGGTGCAATACTTCTTCCATTATATTTGGAGAGGGATGGGAGTGGAGAGTGTGTCTTCTTTTTTTTTTTTCCAACTAGTTTGTAAATTCCTTGAGGACAGAGACCTTATGTTCACTGTTGAGTTGTTTACTGACTCTTCCACTCACTGCTTTGTAGGGACCTTGGGAGGCGGTGGTGGACACGAGCGCCCATTGGTCCAAGCGTCCACTCTCAAGGGCCTTCACATTGGTCTTGACATTACTTTTGAATGATAGAGCCCCAGAAATATACCGACAGGATTGAAAGGAGGCATCCTGGATCATACAGCTTTGGACTTGTGTCTCATTACTGGACCGTGTAATTATCTTGAGACCAGCCCAGTAATATTGCCTGGCATGTTTTGTAAATATTTAAAACATACACAGTTTTTGTCACTCTGTCTTGACATTTCTTTACATAATACCAGAAGTCATCACAGTGGAAGAGGCCCAAACCTCTGTGGACTTCAGAGGGGCCCTCCTTTATGTATGAGATGCTCTGATGAGCTGAGTGGAGGGACGCGGGGATGAATCAGCTCCTCTCACAAAGCTCACAGCTTTGTTGAAAGCTGATCTTGTTTGGTAGCCCTTACAGGGCACACAGTGGGCCCTCAATAAATACTTGTTATTTTGAATCAAGGGAGCTGTTATTTTGTGTTACGCATTCTCTACTGTATCACAATGGACCACTGTCAATTTTTTTTTTTTTTTATGATCTTTTCCATGAATCATTAAAGATCCGGTGTTAGGATTTGGGGAAGGGGAATGATGAAAGAGAGTAAAGAAATAGAATCAGCAAGCTTTAGGACAAGAGAGGAGAGGCTTTGAGTGAGTGGTGAAAGTTGAAAGCAGGACGGAGTCGCTCAGGGGCAACTGGACAGATGTGGAGGCTCTTTTGAAAGAGCACACCCAGGGGAGATGAGAACGAGACAGGAGTCATTCGAATCTGATGATGTCCTAGAGGGGAAAACCGAAGGCCTTTTCAACCTTAATTGTAGCCACAGGACAAAAGCATATTAGAGCACTTTTTTTTTTTACCTCTTCTAAGGGCTAGTAGTGGATAATCTCTTTTGTAGAGTCATGTCTAAAAATCTGCTCTTCGGATTACATTAAAGTTTATTATTTTTTAGGGTGTTGTGGAAGAAGCATAAAAATTTGAGCTCCCTTTCTTGTATTTACACTACAATTTCAAGCTACTGGTTTATTATGAAGCAAGGAACTTTTTAGTCATTGAGCAGATTTCAGCGGATGAGTTAATGTTTGGTCATCGGAAAATGTATCATTAGAGCTTGTTTCTCTTGAGAGGAGAAAAAGGCAAAATATGAGTCAGATGCAGCATCAAGTCATTTCCCTTCTCTTAATTAAGCCACCCTCCTGCCGAAGGACCATCACCCCGCAAGGGTAATTCAGACGGTAACAACCGCTGGCCTTTGTAGTGGGCTTTACAGTTTATAAAGCACAGTTTTGCTCTGACTCCTGTATATAAAGTTGGCATTTCTGATGAGGGAGGCTCAAGTGAGTTGTTTTTCTAGGGAAGATGCTTTAATCAATTTATACCTAAAAGTGCCCTCTGCAAGTCTGAATGAGATGTTTTGTCTGGTGAGGGGTCCACCAGTTGTTCATTGGCGTTTATGAAAAATGTTAAAAGGTAGTAAACTAACCCGTGACATTGGGAGAGTGTAAAGTTTGTTTTACAGATAAACACTCTGCTGTGTGTTCTGTGTTTGCCTATTCTATTCATTCTCTTCCTGTCTCTTTGCTCTTGACTCTGTAGTGATTTCTATGTTGTGTTCCATTTTGCTGGTGACTGAGATAATCACCAAAACTTTGTGCAAATTTCTAACTAACTAGAAATATGTCTATGGGAGATGAATATGAAATGTTGGGAATAAAAACTGCTTCCATCTTCTTTCATTTTCTGTTTTCAAACTCTTTTATGGTCTATTTGATTCATGTTTTTAATCTGTTCTTTTTTTTTTTTGTTTTTTTTTGGAATACTGACTGTGTGTTAGGCCTTGTGCTGATGACACAGGGACCAAAGGTGCTATTCCTGGCCTCAGGAGAATTCACAGCTTAGTAAGGGAGACACATGAATCAGCGGTTCAAGTACAGCTTGGCAAGTGCTGTCTATCACAGAGGTGGGCAGAAGATCCAGCAGTGAGTCCAGAGGAGGAACACCTAACCCGCTTTGGGGGGAAGGGTGTAGGGAAGGTTCTGACTCAAGGAGGTTATTAAGTGCACACTTTAAGAATAAGTGCAACTAAGCCTGGCAATGTAGAGGCAGAATATTCGAGTGTAGGGGACATTCAGTCTAAAGGTAGAAGGC
Source organism: Delphinus delphis (assembly GCF_949987515.2). Classification (NCBI taxonomy): domain Eukaryota; kingdom Metazoa; phylum Chordata; class Mammalia; order Artiodactyla; family Delphinidae; genus Delphinus; species Delphinus delphis. The sequence continues at coordinate 73,331,962 of NC_082689.1, forward strand.
AGAAGGAGAGTGTGGTGCATGCTGGGAGTGGCAGGTAGTTTAGTTTAACCATAGCTTAGGGTACATGTGGGAATTGATATGACATAAAGCTGGAGAGGTGGGTGAAGACTACATCGTGAGGACTCCTTATTCTGTGCTGAACAATTCAGATCCTACTCCCAAACTATGCTAAGTATTAGGGAATTTTAGGGAGGAAAGGATCTGGTTAGATTTGGATTTTGGAGCAATCACTGGTAGCAGTTTTTGAGGATGATCTTGAAAAATGTTATCTATCTGTGCTCTGGACTGAATTACGTGTGTTTCCCCCAAATTCATATGTGGAAGCTCCAACTCCCAATGTGATAGTATTTGAAGATGGGGTCTTTGGGAGATAAGTAGGGTTAGATAAGATTATGAGGGTGGGGCCTTCCTGATGGGATTAGTGCCCTAAGAAGGCACACCAGAGAGCTTGCTGTCTCTTTGCCACATGAGGACACAGCAAGAAGGCAACCATCTGCAAGCCAGAAAGAGAGTCCTCCTCAGGCACTGAATTGGCCAGCACCTTGGTCTTGGACTTCCCAGCCTCCAGAATTGTGAGAAAATATATGTCTGTTGTCTAAACCAGCCAGCATATGGTGTTTTGTTATGACATTCTGAGCAGACTAATACAATCTATTTTATGTATTTGGGTAATTGTGAAACTAGGAACAGGAAGGATATTACAATAATTCAAGTAAGTAACAGTCATTTGGTTTAGTCTGTTTTGGAAAATATTTGACTGTGGAACTATTCATGTTAAACTTAAAGAATCTAGTTTTGAGATATTATTGTTAGAACATCACTTCTGTGATAAGTCTTATGGGAGAATTTTCTTAAACATCTCAACATACTACCTTTTATTAAAGTAATCCACTCATGCCTCGAATTTTTTTTAAATTGTCTTTTATTTTGCATATTGGTACAGCCCAGTTATCAGTACCTAATGCCTCAGGGTTAAGTCTGTTGGACAGTCCTCCCCTGCTTCATCTAATTTTGATACTATGACATGTAGACTGTTTTAAAGGAATCTTGATGTTTGTATGGTTTTAGGAATTCCATGCAAGATGCCATGATCTTCTATCATTTAGAAGATCATGGAACTATGGCAGACTGTGATATTTGTTGTAAAACTGGTACCAATCTTGGGTGTGTTTGCATAACTATTTAAAAGAGAATAATTTTAAATGCTTTTGTTTGTACGTGTGAGGATGTGTCTTAAACATGTTATCCAGCACTTAACTTTGTGCCAGAAATTTTCAGGTTGAGTCTAGTCTCCTTTCCCAAGGTCTTGCTCTTTATTTTTTCTCTGCCCTTTTCCCCCAAGCTCCTTCAATTTATCCTCTTTGTTGGCTTTTTCCCTTGAGCTTAGAAATAGGCTTACGTCTTTCCTGTCATTAAACAAAATGTTTTGAACCCTATGACTTTCATAAGCTGTTTCCTGAGGAAGCATTTTAGAAAACGAGTCTGCATTCATTGCTGCTGCTCCCTCTTCAGCCCCTGTCTGTCTTCTCCGAAATATAATGTCCTTTCTCTCTCTGTATTCTTCTCAAGTTGCTCCCATTCATTAGATGTTTCTGAAGAGATATGAGTGTCTCAGGAGTGTTAATCCTTTTCTTCAGTGGCCTCTTCTTAGTGGTAGAGTCACAAGGTTGGGAGGAGTTATTTAATCCAACCATCCAGGGTCTGCAGTGCTCTGCATCGTACCCTCTGAGTGAACCCCCAGGCTTTGCAGAAATTCTGCAAAGTTGAGGGATGCAGTTTCTACTACGAGCTCATTCTACCTTTGGACAACGCTGACTATCAGAAGGTTGGGTTTTTTGGTCTATAATAAGTGCAGCGTCTGTTTATCCTTTGGTCATAGTTCTTTTTCCAGCTATAAGTAAGAGAGTACAATACTATATTTACATGATTAGACCTATCACGTTCATCCTGATATTCTTTTATCTGAGCAAAATCTCTCCAGAGCTTTCCAGTGGTCACCGCCATCCTGCCCACCTTTTTGCTCATGCTTCTGTTTGGTTGAAAGCCTTTAAAAATTGGTTTTTAGAACTGATTGCAGTATTCTTGAGTGGGTTTTCTCTCCTCTTAATTTTTTTTTGACTTCCATGCTTGTACGCATGGAAACTGCTGTATTTCAAGAAGCACATTGTCCTACGTACTGAGTTGACTACCCACAGAAATCTCAAAGTTTCTCATATCATATCTATCTCATATCATAGATGCTGCTGTTTTCCTCACATTCTCCTTGTCTACTTGTGTCCTTGTCTTTTATTTCCTTTACTATATGTAGGACCTTAAATTTACCTTGATTAATCTCTAGTTTGTCAGGTCTCGCCCATAGCACTAGCCTGTTGAATATGTTGGACTCCATTTCTATCACGTTGGGAAGAGATGAGTTCTCCTTCTGTACCCTTTGAATGCAGTAACTCATGGGTACATCTGCTTATCTTTTTGACCATCTTGACCACAGATATTTCATGAGATACTTTGTCAGCTGCCTTGCTAAAATCTGTGTTTCCTTGCACTTCTAGTTTGGGAATCTTATTGAAAAAGGAAGTTAGGTTCATCTTGCATGACTTGCTCTTAGTATTGAGATCCCCAGGAATTATCTCTTGCTAAGTGTTTGAAATGCATTCTCAAATTTGCCTGGGACTTTGGTCTATGTCTGTAGACCTTGACATTTTCCCCTCACTTTTATTTTTCCAAAACATCTATTGATCACTTAATCCTTTCTGACTTGGTTTTTGCTGACTTCCTTTCCTTTTCCTCCCAGTTTTGGAATTTTCTGAGATAGCTTGTTTATCTCTTTTTCAATTTCCATCCTCTAAGGGTCTTGATACTTGCATTGCCCAGGAGGCAGCCACTAGCCACAATCTACATAGAGATTGTATTGGCTCTCAGAAAACTACTGACTTCAAGTTGAAAGCCAGAGCAGGAAACGCTGACACATGGAGTAGAAGGTTAAGGTTGACTATTCTGGGAATCCAGGGAAGAGCACACGGAGAGAAGAGGTCACGATTTAACCAGTCGGACATGTGTGTTGCTATTGCTGGGTTACACTTGTATAGTGTGTTCGTGGCCCGACGACTGCAAACAAAGATTCATTTTGCGAATAAACGTTAATAAATTTTTGTGTAGGGTATTTTTTAAAATAAAATCCTGTGTGTAGTGTGCCAAGAGATAACACGTTTTGGAAGCAAAATACGTCCTTAAATTGGCTATTGTGACATGTGATTCTCCATAGTGCTGCTAACCGTGCTAGGTTATTCAAATACTGTACAATAATGTTTGCCGCCATTATCCAGTGTCTGAATGTTTTCTCTATGCTTCAGTTTTTGTAAATACTACTAAGCATTCTTAGTTAAACAATATTAAAAAGATACTCACAATAGTAAAGAGTGAAGAATGTTGGTAATATTTTAAAAATGATTTGTGATTTCAAGAATTCTCAGGAATTTTATTTTCTTGTTCCCACATCCCAAAGATTGATATCTGTAGGGAATTTGGAAATGATAGCCCATAGTGCTTATCCCAAGAGGTATTTGTATCTGATCTATTATGTGATAGGTACAGAAGTTGGGTTTATGTGTTCAGAAACTGTTAGGGCACTTTGACATTGCCATGATTTAACATGTGATCAGTGGACCCAACTCACTGGACAGGGTGTTGTACAGAATTATTCTTTGATTGTGGTGTTTTACAGAATTATTCTTTGATTGTGGATGGTAAATTTAGTTGGATAATCACTGGTCTAGGTGAGAGATAGTGATGGCTTGGACCAGGCTTGGAGTTATGAGAGGAAGTTGGTTGGAATCAGGATATATTTTGAAGACAGAGCCAGTGGGTTTTGCTACTGAATTAGATGTCAGATTATTCTAGATGATCTTCACCTCTCAAGCACTTCATTTGTAAAATGGGGACAATTAGGAGATCTACACTTAAGATTATCATATCTATGTCAAGCGTTTCTCTGAGCTTGCTGGAGAAACTGCTGCTAATATAACTTCCTAATCCAGTCATATAATTCCCTTGACCTTCAGCCCTTCAGCTGCTCACCAAGGCATATAGAAGAAATTTTAAACTGTTTAGATTGACTTTAAGATATGTGGCATCTTCCTTCAGACTCTTTTCCATGGTTATCTTCGACCACATCCTCTTATACCCTTGACTGTACTGTTCCAGTCGATCTATTGCTGCACGGTAAACCGCCTCAAATGTAGTGGCATAAAACAAAACCCATTTTACTCTACTCACAGTTTAGCAAAGCAGGGATTTGGAAAGTGCACAGCAAGGACAGCTCGTCTCTGTTCCACAATGTCTGGGGCCTCAGCTGGGAATGCTTGAAGGTTGGGGGCTGGAATCGTCTGGAGGCTCATTCAGTCACATGTCTGGCTTGTGATGCTGGCTGTCAGCTAAAACACCTACATGTGGTCTCTCTACATGGGCTATTCTGAGCTTCCTTAGAGCATGGCGGCTGAGTTCCAAGAGCAAGTGTTGCAAGAGACAGGAAATGGAAGTTGCTAGTTGCTTAAGGCTTGGTCCTGGAGACTGGTACGGTGCCACTTCTACTGCAGTCTGTTGGTCAAGCGGTCACAGAGCCCAGATTCAAGGGTGGGGGGGAGGGGCACACAGATCCCACCTCTTTTCTTTTTAAATGGAAGTACAATTGATTTACAATGTTGTGTCAGTTTCAGATGCACAGCAAAGTGATTCAGTATATGTGTGTGTGTGTGTGTGTGTGTGTGTATTCTTTTTCAGATTCTTTTCCATTATAGGTTATTACTAGATATTGAATATAGTTCCCTGTGCTATACAGTAGGTCCTTGTTGTTTCTCTATTTTATATATAGTAGTATGTATCTGTTAATCCCAAACTTCTCATTTATCATTCCCCTACTTTCCCCTTTGGTAACCATAAGTTTGTTTTCTACGCCTGTGGGTCTGTTTCTGTTTTGTAAGTAAGTTGATTTGTATCATTTTTTTAGATTCCACATTTAAGTGATATCATATGATATTTGTCTTTCTCTTACTTCACTTTGTATGATAATCTCTAGGTCCATCCATGTAGCTGCAAATGGCATTATTTCCTTCTTTTTTAGGGCTGAATAATATTCCATTGTGAGTGCGTGTGCGTGTGTGTGTGTGTGTGTGTGTGCGCGCCACATCTTCTTTATCCACTCATTCATCTGTCAGTGGACACTTAGGTTGCTTCCATGTCTTGGCTATTGTAAATAATGCTGCTATGAACATTGGGGTGCATGTATCTTACCGAATTAGAGTTTTCATCTTTTCTGGATATATGCCCAGGAGTAGGATTGCTGGATCATATGGTAACTATTTTTAGTTTTTTAAGGAACCTCCATACTGAACTCCACGTGGCTGCACCAGTTTGCATTCCCACCAACAGTGTAGGAGGGTTCCCTTTTTTCCACACCCTCTCCAGCATTTATTATTTGTAGACTTTTTGATGATGGCCATTCTGACCGGTGTGAGGTGATACCTCATTGTAGTTTTGATTTGCATTTCTCTAATGACTAGCATAGATTCCACCTCTTAATGGCAAGAGAGCCAAAGAATTTGGGGGCCATGTTTTGAATCTGCCACAGCCAACGATTTATTTGCCAGCTTCCTCTGTACATTTTTGTGTCTAAATGCCTCAATATGTCAACCGCTTTCCCCCTCTACTCTCTACCCTCTCGCCAGTTCAAATGCCATTTCTTTCTCCATACAGCCTTTGTCATACCTCATCTTCTGGCTAAAAACAGTTTCTCCTTCCTTAGTGTTCCCACAACATTACTGTTTGTAATTGCTCTGTATTTTTCACTTTCTTTCTTTATTGGTAGATTATGAACTCTTTGAAGGTAAGGATTATATCTTGTTTACCTTTTCATATCTCATAACATATAGGTTCATTGAATTGAAGATTCAATATCGAATTGTCTCAAAATTGGGATGCTTATGGCTGGGACTTGGCAGTGGTCAAGAAGAAAATTATTATTTTTTTTAATTTTATTTTTTTTGGCTGCATTGGGTCTTCGTTGCTGTGCGTGGACTTTTCTCTAGTTGCTGTTGTCTTCGTTGTGGTGCTCGGGCTTCTCCTTGCAGTGGCTTCTCTTGTAGTGGAGCAGGGGCTCTAGGCACGTGGGCTTCAGTAGTTGTGGCACACAGGCTTAGTTGCTCCACGGCATGTGGGATCTTCCCGGATCAGGGCTTGAACCCATGTCGCCTGCATTGGCAGGCAGATTCTTAACCACTGCGCCACCAGGGAAGCCCAAGAAGAAAATTTTAATGAGCGTATTAAAAACTTTCCTTTTAATACAGATTGTTTCCTTTTTTTTTTTTTTTTAAAGCTGACCTCCCTTTTCTTTACCTGGATCAACCCTATTTATTTATTTATATTTGGCCACACCATGCAGCTTGTGGGATCTCAGTTCCTTGACTAGGAATTGAACCTGGGCCACAGCAGTGGAAGTGCCGAATCCTAACCACTGGACCACCAGGGAACTCCCAGGTTGTTTCCTTTTAATACAAATTGTTTCAAAGCTTTTTTTTTTTTTAAATTGGCTCTCTGTTGTAAAGTAAAACTTTTAAACTTTTCTCCCCTGTAGCCATAAAATTAGAGGAGAGTTGCCTTTTGATGTTATCATCTTCCTGTCCAGTTGAACTCCTGCTACCTGGGCCTTATTGTTTTTGCAAACTGGGTTGCAGTCTATTACTGGATCAATTTAATGAGTCAGACTCAGCGTTAGAAATAAAAGTTTTAAATAAAAACTCATGTGTTGCAATGGTAAGAAGTACTTCATGAAATTTTAATTTCAGTTTTATATATGTATGGGTGCAATGAGTTGAAATGTAACATTTTTTACTACAGTTGGGGGTCAAAAATTTTTGGAAGGTACTTCTATGTAGATGCTTTCTAAATGCTTGGTATTTCTAGTTCATTTCTTTTGTTTCTATATTTTTAGTTTATTCCTTTTGATGTCCTTTCTAAGGGCTAATCTGTAGGTCCCTTCTGGGGACCATATATACACTTTCTTTTATGCTCAACTTTTTCTTCACCCATCCAGCCTCTTTTTAAAATAAACCTCAGTGGCTCTGTGTGATAAATGTTACTTTCCCTCTTCTTATTTGGAGACTTTAAGCTTACTCTCCTGCCCTCAAGAGGAGAAGAGGTGGAATCAGCTTTTTTTTTTTTTTCTCTCTTTTATGTTTTTATTGAGATATAGCACACATACAGTAAAATACACAAATCTAAACCTACAACTCAATGCATTTTTTCATCTGTGTTCATCCATATTAGCATCACGCGGATGAAGATAGAAAGCATTTTCATTGCCCCAGAAGGAACCAGCTTATTCTTAAATTCCTTCTGGAACAAGATGGGTGGGTAAGTAAATTACTAGGTTCTCTCTACCTCCCTTGTAGGGCATATACTGGTAATAATGTTGAGCTTTGAAGTACACAGAAGTCTGAAGCAGCTCAGGAGGTGTTAAAACAGAGGATGCTGAACGTGAACTTCGGAAGAATAAAATGGAACCAGCTTGGGTGAGCCGGGGGGAGAAGCAAGAAAGGGGAAGAGCTCAGGGGAAGAAAGGTTTATCTGAATTTCATGGGAGGGAACATAAAGCTTAGTTTGCTGTTGCCACTGTGACAAGGCATGATACACTTTTAATATCTTGAAACAACGTAAATTTATCCTCATAGTTCTGGAGGCACTGAGGAGAATCTGTTTCCTTTGGCTTGTAGCTCCTTCCTCCAGATTCAAAGCACATGGCTTCATTGCCTTGTCTCACACTGTCTTCTTTCTGCAGTAAACCTCCCTTTGCCCTCTTCTTAAAAGGACCCTCGTGATTACATCCTACCCGCGCCCCCCCCCCCCGATAATCCGGGATAATCTCCCCATCTCAAGAGCTTTAATTTAATCACATCTGCGGAAGTTCCTTTGTCATATAAGGTAGCATTCATAGATTCTGAGGATTAGAACGTGGGTATTTGGTTTCTGTTCTTCAGGAATCTTTCTTCACAAAAGGATACTCTGCTGGATATTTGTTTCTAGTTCAGCCTGCTTTTCAATATTAGATTAATTTTCCTAAAACACCACGTTGTACATTTTATTCCCTTGCTCAGACGTCTTCGGTGACTCCGCTATTAGCTAATAAAATTAATATGACCTAGATAGGCATTCAAGTTGCTGTTTCATCCAAGTACGTTTCAGGCTCCTCTCTCACATTGTTCCTCCACCCGCAGCTTGTCTCTCTTGCCGTGTATGGTCTCTCCCTCCTGCCTGCCTGCCTGTAGTTCCTTGCCCCTGCTCTTTAAGGCCTTCCCGGCGGCATTCCCCTCACCATCTGTATTATATTCCTAGGGCTTCCATAACAAATCACCACAAACATGGTGGCTTAAACCAACAAAAGTGTGTTCTTTCATGGTTGTGAGGACCAGAGTCTGAAATCAGGATGTCGGGCCTGGCCAGGCCCTCTCAGAGCGCTCTGGGGGAGGGCCCTGCCTTACCTCTCTGGTCCAGAGTCTGCTGGCTGCAGGCATTTCCCGGCTTGTGCCTGTATTACTCCAGTCTCTGCCTCCATCTTCACATGGTCTTTCCCTCTTCTTTCTGTGATTCCTTTGTGTGTCTCCTATAGGGACACCTGTCATTGTATTTAGGGGCTACCGGGATAATCTAGGACAGCGGCATCTCGAGATCCTTAATTTAATTATATCTGCAGAGATCCTTTTCCCAAATAAAGTCACATTCACAGGTTCTAGGAGTTAGGATGTGGAAGTATCTCTCGTGGGTGGGGAGGGAGTATCATTCAACCCAGTACAGCACCTCAGTCATCAGTCATGGTTTATGTCTTTGACCTTGTGACATCACTGTCATAATTACATAATTTGGAACCCCTCGTCTCTGTTCTCTTATTTTGCACAGCCAGACTCTAAGCGCTTGAGGGCAAGAATGCTCTTTTGCTCTGCAACCCTTAGGTACTGGCAGGGTGCTTAAGAAACTGATATAAAGATTTTTTTTTTTAAATAAAAAGCGGCATGTAAAAATGTTGGCATAGTGATTATCGGGATGCTGTTTTGAAAGTGCTTTCTCACCTCAAGTTTTTTCTTAATTTCTGGTACTCTTTTTGGGGGAGCTTTTTATTTCTCAGGAACCTTAAGTGAGTAGCTGGGAGAGAGCAGAGCTGATAGTGGAATTGCAGAGCTGAAACAGAACAGAGAAACGCAAGGGCAAACCTAGTGGGCAACAGTGGGTTTGGAGGTCGGCCAGGGAAAGCTTTGAGGCTGATGGTGGCAGATATGTCTCTGTTGGTTGGGTCTGCCTGGTCTCTTGGAAGTGTTGCTCTCCACTGGAATCCTGTCCAGTGGATTTTATAAACCTAGAAGACAGTTCTTATAGGCACCTGAACTTGATCTTCCTCGGCACAGTGGAGGGCCATGCCGAGGGCAGCCCCCAGCCTTGCTTTCCCTGAGGAGATGCCTTCACAGGGTCATCGGCCCTACAGGCTCATTCCTCCCTGGCCTTGCCCTGTAAGCATAGCTGCGTTTTAAAGCTTAGCAGTGAGCACAGGTCTTAGGCTGTTTTCCCAACTGTTTTCTTCATTTGGCTTAATTTCAAGGTTATCTGATAATAATCTTCTTTTTTCTTTCTCTTTAGTCTCAGTCTTACCTTGAATGGATGCTGGCAGTCTAACCCTATTAAAGTTTGAGTGGCGCTCTGACGTTTTTTGTACTAAACATTTGAAGGTGACTGCTTTTCGGCCTTTTTGGTATTTTCAAGCTGGTGATACCTTCATCTGGAGTTTTATTATATCCACGAATCCTAATAAAACTGCTTGAGTCTGTGAAATGTAGCCATTGCTTTTAGTGATAGCGTTACATAGCAGGATTGCTCATAAGGTGCATGTTAATCTTCTCCCATGATATCCTGCCTGGAAAGGAACGCAGAGACTTTAAGGTAGTGGTTAAGAATGGCTGGTGGTGTCAGGCGGGTGTGGGTTTCAATTTCATTCTGCCACTTTTCCAGCTTTGTGACATTCAGGAAGTTACTTAACCTCTCTGAGCTTCAGTCTTATCCTCTGCAAAATGGAGATAGTAGTTCCTCTTTGTATGGTTATGCATGCTGGGAGGATTAAGTGTGGTAATATGCATGCAGATGTCTAGCAGAGCAGTGTCTGGTACCCGAGAAGTGTTCAGAAAATTGTGGCTGCTGTTATTATTTACTTTGCAAGGAAAATCAGGACACTAGTGGTATTGAGGAATGTTTCCATGTTACCCACAGTCAGATTCTAACTCGCAGGATTTAGTAAACAGTCCAGCATGTAGTGGGGGGTAGTGTAGCATTGAATACGTCAGTCATTGCAATCTGTATGGTATTGATTTGGCTGGTTTGTGGAAAGAAAAATGACAGGAATAAAAACATACTTAGTGGCTGTATTCCTGAGCTGACACTTTGATCATGTTTGCTCTGTAAAGCTACACCTCTCATTAGTTTAAGGCTCCTACCTCCAAACTCAATGGGAGGATAGAGTTTAGAGTATGGTTTAATTAGTATTAAATTTGTATTTTTAGCAATAATTTTGTGACTGTTAAGGTCTGAGAAGTTTATTCCGTATCACTTTATCATAGAGATTACAATACATTGTACTTTGTACTAGGAAACCTTGAATTCATCCGCTGCCTTGCTGGTTTCCAGACTGAAGAAAAGAAATCATAGCAGATGAGCCTTAGAACAGTTTCCTGCCCAGAGGCAATATTTTGGATTAAAATTCCTTCCTCTAAGCCCTTCAGTGTATCAGATAATTTCAGGGCTGGTGGGTGGTGGGGGGGGAAGATAGGGCACAGAGTGCTACAAATAGAGTAAATTGGGCCATCAGCTGACATTGAATATTGGTTTTGTGACTAGAGGTCAAAGACTTTTGCCAGAGTTATTTGGCTCATGAGTTAAAGTACTCCTTATATAGGGGCATGTGTTCTTTTTTTTTTTTTTTTTGCGGTACGCGGGCCTCTCACTGCTGTGGCCTCTAGTTGCGGAGCACAGGCTCCAGACGCGCAGGCTCAGCGGCCATGGCTCACGGGCCCAGCCGCTCCGTGGCACGTGGGATCTTCCCGGACCGGGGCACGAACCCATGTCCCCTGCATCAGCAGGCGGACTCTCAACCACTGCGCCACCAGGGAAGCCGGGGGCATGTGTTCCTATAATGGAGGGAATCTTCTTGGATTTAGGGCCTTATAGCAGGAGATACATGGTTACATGCATGAAAGAACTTCTACGTGGAGTTTTCTGCCTGAATGTAAACTGCACGAGGGTAGGAACTTGGTTACATTTGCTGTCATACCTCCAGTGCCTAAAACCGTGCCTGGCTCCTTGTAGGTGCTCAGTACCTGCTGGTTAAGTAGACGAATGGCTACGGGGAGGAAGGGCAGTGAACTTGGTAGGGTTCAGAATGCCCTTTTTACTCTATGCAGTTTATTTCTAAATTGGCCTTTCCTAGGGGTCAAGAAGCTGTTTGGAAGAGAAATCCCTCCATGCTGGGGGCAGTTACATGTTGGGACACCAACTGTGTGCCAGAGCTGGGGAGGAAATGGTTCAGAAGACCTTATCAGGATCTTCTTCAGGATTTGCATCATAGTTATGGTTTCTGTTTCACAGCAGTGGAGGTAACAAGAGATATTTCCCTAGAATGACCGCCCCTAAAGCACTGGGGTGATATCTGGGTTCAGGAGATTGGACAGATCTTTAACCATTGAGCGTAAGTCAGTCCTGAGAATTTTGGTCCCTGAGAAGCAGCTGGGTAATTGTGGTCATTTATTTACATGATTTCCCTGTCTTAGTGGCCTTCTGTGCTTCTTTCTGCCCACCCCCCCTGCCCCGTCCCCTGCCTGCCCCAGGTGGGGAGTCAGAGCAGGTTCATCCCTCACCCCTATCCCGCCCACTTAGATCCTCAGATAAAAGAATGAATGTGAGGGTCTGGAATTCCTTAATGAGCTTACGATGAAAAGGGATTGAGAGTGAGTTGGCCTTCTTATGCCCGCCCGCCCTCCCTCCCATCACAATTTTGAGCCTGTGTGTTCTACAGTTTTTTCTAAGCACCAGGCTGAGATCTTACATGATTTTCAGCTTTAAAGTCTCCTTTTTTGATCTCTGGGGATCAGAAGCCAAGTATGGACAAGAGCGGGATGGGAAACAAGGCTTGCCCAGGGCATTGAGTAAGCTCGTGTGCACGTTTCATCGTTTTTGCCATACCTGGTTGGTTGTGCTGAATTTCTTGGGGGAAAAGGCCTGCAGTTCTTTTACCAACAGGGAGCAGGCATTGTGGTTGCTGTCAGGCGGACAGCCAGGAGGATATTTATAGTCACAGTGAGTGGCTGTGGACCCACCATGGTTCTGGATACGCCTCCTGCCTTAAAGTTCCCGGTGTTCTTGAGCTGAACCCTGCCCTTGTTGGCCAGACAGTGGTTAATGATAAAACGAACGGCTGCAGGATGTGGCGCGCAGGATGACCTGGGCGGCTTACAGCCTGCAGGTGCTGGTGCTTTGACCGACCTGAACCCTTAGCGGCAGAGCTGGTGTCCCCCTCCCCCTTCTGGTCAGGGCTGCGAGGGGTTCCTGGCCTTTCCCTGAGTTGGCTTCATTGACGTGGCACTGATGCGACCATTCACTAACTAGAGTCCACTTTCTCTATGCCACACGGGCCAGGTTGTGTAAAGGTTTATGACACCAAAAGAAATTGCGGATCGTGATTTTATCTTCCTTATCTCTCCTTGAATTCAGGTCAGATATTTAGACTTGCCTTGCAGAGGAGGCCAGAATCAGGTGATGCTTTGCATGTGTTAGCTCACATTAGGGTATAAGGACTAGAAGGGAGACATGAAAGAGTAAGTTCTCATAGGAAATGACCAAAAATGCAAATTTTTTTCTTGTTTATGTGGTAAGGTATAGCATAAGCTTTTGTGTTCACTCGTGGGTGTTCTTAGGATGGCATTGTGGTTCATCTATTAGTTTGCATTTGCAAGGGGCAGAAAACAACCGAGGTTAAGCCTTAGTAAGATGAAAATCTAATGGTGGCCATCCTGGGGAGTCTAGGGTAGGGCGGGTTTTAGATCTGGGTTGACCCAGGACTCCAGCAGTGTCCCTGGGACGCTATTTCCCCCCTAATTCTTCTTCGTCAGTTCCATTCTCAGGCAGGCTCTCCCTTCTTGGTAGCAAAATGACTATGGCATATTCTCCGAGGTTCAAATGTAATGGGAAAATCAAACTTTCTTTTCCAGCAGTTCCCGTAAAATCCCAAGAGTCACTCTGATTGGACCAGCATAAGCCACATCCCACCCCTCAGTAGAATGCAGTGTGCTGGTCGGTCTAGTCGCCCTACTCTACCATCCTCTCAAAATAGGAGGAGCTATATCCCCAGCCCAAAGTCAGGGGTTGTTGCCGGAAGGCGGGAGGTGGTGTGGACAGAAACTGGGGAGGCAAACGGTTCCTACAAAATGCTTCTGTAAATCACATATTGGGGGCCTCACGGAAGAGTATTGTTTTTCCATCTCCTGGATTGTTACTTGATGGTTACCACCTTCTAAGTTCTGGGTGTGTTTTCTAGGTAAGTCTCTGACATCCCCTGGAAGCACAGGGCCAGTGATTTTGCTGATGCCCCGGGGATGCTCACTGCAGGGTATCGAATTACAGTAGGTCTTAATGGATGCCACACTTGGTAGCTCTATGGTGTGACATTAGCACGATTAGCTTTCCCTGTATGCCATTACATCAAAGATTGTAGCTGGACAGCCAGTCTTGACATACGTTTTGTTTGTCCCTGAAAGCACGTGTCCTGTTTCTCTCTGGCCATTCCCATTCATTTTGGGTGACGGCCTTGTCAGCTCAGAGCTGGGGAGAAGTGAGGAGAGGCTGCGTTTTGGCAGTGCTTCAAGCCCGGAGCAGCGTCCTGCAGCCAGCACCATAAGCTGGATAATTTGTCCACAGAGGCCTATGCATTATAGAAATGAAAATTCCTTCTCTGACAGCATTCACTGCTTAGCACGCAGCAATTTGGCTGTCAGAAACAGCTGGCCCTGCAGGGTGGGACAATGGAAAGGCGAGACCCCAGAGAGGCCAGTGCTTACTCAAGTCTCCCACTGTGAGAGGATCAGGTTACTGAGACTGTCATTAACAGCAGACTGCCAGGGGCTCTAAGGCAAAGCTTCCAGTGAGCGGGAGCCTGCGGCTCAGACAGTTTAGTGATTTCCTCCTCTTTTTGCTGAATGGAATGAAAAGATAAATTAAAAATAAACTATTAACCTTTGCTGACACTCAGATTTTGGTTTTCCTTAAATGTTCTGTTCTGATTGTGTCTTCTCCTTGGTGATAAGCAAGTCTGGGGAAGTAAATCCCTTCTAACCTAAGTAGAGTTGTTCTTGGTGCATTCTAGAAAACTCAGGAGTAGGGGTGAGGTGCATGACGGGTTGCTAGACATCTGCATATTTAGGTCTGTAACTTTTAGGTTGTGGTTATGTAGAAGCAATGCTCAAAGGACCACCACTGGAGACCCCACGAGGCATGTTCAAGCGTGAGGTAGAAAGCGGGTGTGCATTTTCCCCAGATGCATGTGCCAGGGACAGGAAAGGGACAGAGGAGCTGCGGGGGCTTGAACCTGCTCTATTGTGTGAATCTGCAGTGTGGCTGGCTCTGTGCATTTTCCTGTATTGATTCCACGACGCACGGAGCATGATCTAAGCAAAAAACGCACTTAAAGGACAGAGGAGACAGCTGTCTGTTACAGGAGGACGTGTTTTCTGGCTTTAGTGGCTCCAGTTTTTTCCTATTAGTTTGTATACTAGAGATGTACTCACCAGTAGTGTCTCAAAAAGGGTCTTTATTTTTTCTTCCTTTTTGGAAAAAAGTTCATTCTTTAAAAAATTATGTTCTAAATGTGATTCTTTATTTCACAAGTGAACTTGAGGAAAGCAGCAATAAAATGTTCTTTTTCCTTTTTTTTTTTTCAAAGCTACATGTTGGGAATTCCCTGGTGGTCCAGTGGTTAGGACTCGACACTTTCACTGCCTTGGTCCGGGTTCAATCCCTGGTCGGGGAACTAAGACCCTGCAAGCCTCGAGGTGCAGGCAAAAAAAATTTTTTTTAATTTAAAAAGCTACATGTCAAAATGGGATATTTTCCATATAGTGCAGGTCAAGAGGAGGTTTAAAGCAATGTGGTGGAAAGTACCTTGCCTTTTGAAGTGAACAGTGTTTCAGTGATAATAGGTGTCTCCAGATAAGCTTGGCTGTTGGAATTTGGTTGTTGTTCAGTGTGGCTGGAACTGTACTGCCCCCCGCCCTTTCCCTCTAAATCTGTTTCCCTTTTATGTGATAGAGGCTAGAGTTCCCAGATGTTGTTTGGATTAAAGAGTGTGTGTGGAGAAGGAAAAAAAAAAAAGCTTTCTTAATGATAATAACAGAGTCAGACTGGCTGGTACTGTACTGACAGGAAAATGGAGAGATAAAAACTCCATTAATGGTGTGTGCACTGCCTAAGTAGCCAATAAAACAATGCTGTCCTCACTGGAAGCTGGTCCCAGACTGGCAGCACTTCATGCCAACTGCGGGAGACAACAGCTGCAAAGAGGGGCAGAAGTGTTCAGTCAGGAGTCTGTGTAACAGGGCTGGCTTGGGGGCAGTTCTTTTGTTCTGTTCCTCCCCCTCCTCCTCCCCCCTCCTCCTCCCCCCTCCTCCCCCTCCTCCCCTCCTCCCTCTCCTCCTCCTCCCCTCCCCTCCCCCTCCTCCCCTCCTCCCCTCCCCCTCCTCCCCTCCTCCCCCTCCTCGTCCTCCTCCCCCTCCTCCCCCTCCTCCCCCCTCCTCCTCATCTTCCTCCCCTCCTCATCCTCCTCCCCTCCTCGCCCTCCTTGCCCTCCTCCCCCTCCTCCCCCTCCCCCTCCCCTCCCCCTCCCCCTCCCCTCCCCTCCCCCTCCTCCCCTCCCCCTCCCCCTCCCCCTCCTCCCCCTCCCCCTCCCCCTCCTCCACCCTCCTCCCCCATCCCCCCACCCCTCCTCCTTTGCTTCCCACTTTTGCCCGCTTTCTTTGAGGAGCCCTTCTTAATGCTCGCTGTTGCAGAAATTGAACCGCAACCTGATTAAAACTTAATGGTTACTCACAGAATGAAGTTGGCTGGTAGTTTCCAGGCCTGTTTGTCTGGGCTAGTTTGGGTTTGTGACAATAGAAACTTGTTAATTTATATAAAATGCATCTAAGTATTATGATCCTTGTAGTTTGAGAGTTCTACTTAAGAACCAGGAGAAGTCCTTGGTCACAGATGTAATGCTCTAGTTTCCCCACAAGTATCTTTGAATTTCCATGCTCAAACTTAGCAAAAAATTAAAGTAAAAAAAAAAAATCTCATTTTGGAGAGTGGCAAAGGCTTGGTTTACTTACATTCATTCTCTGTACTTTCTGAGCCCATTCTCTGAGTCACGCCCTCTGCTTGGACCCTGGGCCAGGCAAGGCTGCTAGCAGGAGACCTGACTTTGGGCACTTACTATCCCGCAGCCATGTAAGCCCTGGGGTCTCCAGAGAAGCAAAGGAAAGAAGTGCTATGTGAGTGGTGTAGAGAGCAGCTCTGAAAATTCAAAAGAAAGGTTCCGATGCCCGAGTCCTGTCTCTGTTTCCTGTGAGTTTGAAATCTAAGTTACTCTGACTCTTTAATGTATGGTGTATGATGGTGAGGGAACAGATATTTGGGTGTTTACTTTTGTGCCAAGTCTTATGCCACAGACTTTACATATGTTAGGAAGTTGGTATCTGTAGCCTCATTTTACAGGTGAAAGAAACATAAAGCTTGAGGAATTAACTTCCTTAAGGCTGCTCCTGTTCTTTGGTGCAGCTGGAATGAAACAAATTATAAAAGAACCAGTGATTTGGTATTTATTGTGTATTGCAGTGGGCATCCAGAAGAGGAGCTGGGGTGTTCTTTATCTAGACCTGTCAGAATGGGGGAGGGTAGGGGTATACAGTGCTTTTAAATCCAGGAAAGCTCCGTGGAGGAGGAGAGACAGTTATTTTTTAGCACACTTCCTTGAGTGCATGCCCTGTGCCAGGCACCATGCCAGGGCCTGGGGACTCAGAGCTGAAGAAGGCAAAGTCCTGCTGGCAGAGGGTGGCTGTCGCTTCCTGGTGGGCAAAGCCAGGGCAGGGCACGTGTGTCCAAGCACCCTGGGGGGAGTGAACCTTGACAAAAATACCTGGTGGTGGCTTGGCTGGGAGTGAAGCTTG
Source organism: Delphinus delphis (assembly GCF_949987515.2). Taxonomy (NCBI): domain Eukaryota; kingdom Metazoa; phylum Chordata; class Mammalia; order Artiodactyla; family Delphinidae; genus Delphinus; species Delphinus delphis. The sequence goes on from NC_082689.1 coordinate 73,349,235, forward strand.
CCCAGGTTACCCTCCTGAAATGGAGGGCTTTGATCGCAGAGTGAAGATGTTGGGTAAAACGTAAAGGGAAGAGCAGTAAGTCATGGCTTTAGGTGCCACCTGTGTTCCCCTTTTGGAAACTCCATGTGGATTGTGAGTGGTCTCAAGATTCCTGGCTGTAGACCTCTCTGTCCAGGCCACTTCCAGGCCACACCAAGTGGCGGTGGCCATCGTATCTCAAGTATGGTTTCTTCTCCTGTGACTAAAGTAAGATCCAAGGGCAGACTATGTTCTTTTAGGTAAGCCTTCCTGTTAGGCATTTTTTTTTTAAAAAGTGTGTGGTCTTTCCTAGTATAGTTTTTATTTAGCTGGCAAACTAGAGAGACCATTTTGAGGAAATATGATTCCTCAGTGATTAATGCTAGATATTGAATGGCCTTTATTTAACATGTCACGCTTCCACTACTGTGCCAGCTTGTGTTTTTCTAAATGTCGGGGCATCACTGTGTTAATTTTATATGTTTGAAGGACTTGGGTGAGTTCCAGATGTGACACTTTTCTTTTCATTTTTAGATTTTATAGTATAAATGGCTCCATAGTGTTCTTGATAGATGTTCACCTATGCACCCCTATTGAGTAGTACGTGTACTAAATTAAAGACGTCAGTTGGCTAGTTGGTTGGTGGTGACTTGCTTTTAGTGACCTCCTCACTAGATAACCCTTGGGGGATGGAATCTGCATACTCATTATCAGTGTGAAGGTTTCCCTTTAGTCTACCAATAAACTCTATTTTTAGAGTTTGAGGGATCCTTGGACTTACCATTCGTTTTCAGTCCTGCCTTGCAGCAGAGCTACACTGCAGTTCATTGTGCGTATTGCAGGATTGTTCTTGAGGTCAAGAAGTTCTGGTGTCCGTTAGAGCCATTTCAGTACCACCCTCTCCCGTGCATTCTATTAATGTCTTGCAGAGTCAGAGAAGACGGGAATTCAAAGACAAGTCAAAGTCTTTACCAGCCAAGTCAGAGTAACACTATTTTTTAGTCCTTAAAAGGTAAGAACTATTGAGAAAAACAAGGAAGTGAATATCACAAAAGTCAAGATTCTGGTTCTGATAATAAGAACAGCATCAATAATAGTGATGGCTTACCCTTTCACGGTGCTCCTGGTTGAGGTTCTGCCCTGAGTGCTTTGCATATATTCATTCATTTAGCCCTTAACGATTATCACTCTGGGAAGCAGGTCCAATTCTTTTTATCTTAATTTTACAGATGAAGGAAATGAGTTATGTGCCTAAGGTGCTAAACGTAGCAAATGGCAGGGCCTGAAATCTAGCTCAGGCAGTGCGGCCTCCGTTCCAGGTTTTACCCACAGTGTAGGAGAGAAAAAAACATTATGATGGAGGACACCTGAGAATGGGGTAGGGCATGGAGTGCTGGTAATTTCCTTAAAAAAAAAAAAAATTAGAGCCTTCACTAAAGGTTGTTGCATTTTTATTATATATGGATTGATTATATATTCATATAGTGTGTATTAAATGTGGATATATATACATATCCATGAATTCATAGTTATTTGAGAAATGACAGTAAATGTGTATGAGATACTAAGTTTCCTTAACAGTCTTTTTTATTTTTCTTTTCTTTTATTTTTTTATGCCGTATGCGGGCCTCTCACTGTTGTGGCCTCTCCCGTTGCGGAGCACAGGCTCCGGACGCGCAGGCTCAGCGGCCATGGCTCACGGGCCCAGCCGCTCCATGGCATGTGAGATCCTCCCGGACCGGGGCACGAACCCGTGTCCCCTGCATCCGGCAGGCGGACTCTCAACCACTGCGCCACCAGGGAAGCCCCCCTTAACATTCTTGATGTTTGATGTACAATAAACCTCAGAGTTGGGAACCACTTACCTCTCTTTAGAGACAGAATATATTCACATATAGAAGCTATGGAAGGTTTTCCCAACCTGACAGGCCCCTATTTCTATGGAATATTTATATTTATTTGCCTTTTTTTCCCCTAAATTATCTTACATATTGGATCTTGTGTTTGCTAATGGCATGAGGAGTTGACTGCAACTCTGAAGTAGCAGTTAAAGCATGGTGTGTGTGTGTGTGTGTGTGTGTGTGTGTTTGTAGGAAAGTTCACCGTACAAAATTATGTTTGAAATAAAATAGCTTCTAGACATGTATCTGACCCACTCTTCATATGTCCAACATGAAAAACTGTGGAAGGACACCTTCCGGTTGTGTTAAGCCAGTCTAAATTTGGCTATAAATCTAGGAGACTCAGTTGAATGTATGCTAGAATGTGTTGTCTTAAGATAAACCTGACTGCACAGCAATGCTAGTAGAAGCAACAAAAATGCACCTGAGACAACTAAAATGTAAAAAAAAAAAAAAAAAAAAGGTTATTATCTGAGAGGTCCCTCCCCTAATACTTAACACTTTCAAAATTAGAACTAACAGAAGCTAGCCTTTCCTTCCTTCCAATTTTAGAAACGAAGCCATTCTAACACTTATAGAACATTATCATTTCCCTCTGGGATTTAAAAAGTAAAAAAGCAAAATCAGGAGACAAATATTTATGAAACGGACAAGGGTTTAGTGACCTGAAAAAGCTCAGTGGAATGTTTCTCAGAATTGTTGACAGTGTGGATGGCAAACAGAGACAATTGCTAATGTTTGGTTGTTTTTTTTTCATACTAATCTCCTGGCGCCTTAAAGTGCTGCTGAGGAGGACTAGTTTGTTAACCTGTTGGTCTCTCGAGCAACTTGGAGTGAGAGAATTTAGTTGGCTGTGGTGTAGGCGCTACTTGCGGGGAGGACAGGACAACTTGCTCATCTTTTTACCTCTTCTGGAATTGCTTTTCGATGGTAGAAACGTGTGGCATAAAGTTTATATGTTTTTAAAATATATATATGTGTATGTGTACATTCACATGGACATATATACACACTATATATATATGTATACATATAATTTTTTCTTTTAATTGCTGCTTGGCAAATAGTGCACATTTTAAATGAGAATGATGTTATTAAAACCACTCTAAAGACTTTCACATTAGAAATTCTGGCCCAGTTGGGAATTTGTGTTATTGATGGTAAATATAGATTGTTTGTATTAATTGTCAGGTAAGTTGCTTCTTAAGAGTTGCAATACCACAAATGATGGAAAAGCTGAAGTTTCAGCTTGTGCTGATGTAAGTTAATCACAGGTGTGGAATCTTGAGGCTTGCGATGAAAAGACTGCTAATACACTCAACTTCAGGCATGTTTTATTGTATAGAATTAATCTATAAAAAATGAATCCTGGTGGAAAGCTATGTGTTCTGATTAACAGCAACCCAAATCAAGAGGCTATAATTCCATTAGTGGACTGAATGCTTAATGACACGTGAGGAGATGAAAAGTATAGAAAATGTCTCTGCTTTGTGGTTACTCATATAAAATTACTTGAGTAAGAATCCTGAGATTTAAGTATCCATAGATAAGGTAGTCTTGATAATAGCGCTTGCTCTGCAAACAGCCCTATCCTCACCCTCCCACTTCACATCACCACCACCCCATAGCATCATTGGAACCAAAAAGAAGATTCCAGAAGGGTTTGCCCTAATTCTAGGCAAGGCTGGCTTTGGTCCTGACTCTGCATTTGCCACATCCTTCCGGCTTTTGCATCTACCCTTTTGTCTCATCCCCGCCATACATCTTTTCTTAGAGCCCATCCCATTTTATTTTCTGCCAGTTACCATCAGTCTGAGCTTGGTGGTGATTTGCAGATTCACAGTCCTCTCATCTGATAGGTAGGTAGTGTCTGCTTGTTTTATAGCTGGGGACTGGGGCTCAGACAGTAATGTGCTCAAGATCCCAGAGCCTGGGAAGTGACAGAGCTAGGTTCAGTTCCCAAGCTGTGTGATTCCAATGTTTTGGCTCTTTCCACAAAATGAATCGGGAGACAGCGTATGCCCATGCAGTTAGCAGGCACTGCACAGCATACACGCAAGGTCTAAGTTATATAGAAAAAGGCGTAAGAGCTTTAAGAGTGATTTTTTAAAATAACAGTTTTATTGACTTAGTTCATATACCAAAACATTCACTCTTTTGTGATGTACAATTCAGTGGCTTTTAGTGTTCAGAGTTGTGCAACTGTCAACACTATCTAATATTAGAACATATTCATCATCCCCCAAAAGAAACCACCAGCATGTAAGACTGATTTTGAAGCTAAGATCATTGAAGTAGAAGTTGAAGTTTGGGCTCCCAATCGTCCTGTGAACTAAGTGAGAGTAGAAGCCAAGTTCCTGGACCAACCCCCTGGTTGACACCAGTTTTTGTTGACAGAATCTTCTAGAACAGTAACTTCTCAATCTTTTGTTTTTTAAACCTCTGTTCAATTTTGATAAACTAAGAGATCTCAAATTCTTCTGCCCGTTTGTAATGAGAAAGCAACCAGATTAAAAAAAATTTTTTTTTAATTCAAATTTTTTTATTGACCTATAGTTGATTTACAGTGTAGTGCCAATCTCTGCTGTATAGCAAAGTGACTCAGTTACACACATATAGACATTCTTTTCCATTATGGTTTATCACAGGATATTGAATGTAGTTCCCGTGTGGTATACCTTGTTGTTTATCCATTCTAAATGTAATAGTTTGCATCTACCAACCCCAAATTCCCAATCCATCCCTCCCCCTCCCCCTTCCCTCTTGGCAACCACAAGTCTGTTCTCTATGTCTGTGAGTCTGTTTCTGTTTTGTAGATAGGTTCATTTGTGCCATATTTTAGGTTCCACATGTAAGTGATATCCTATGGTATTTGTCTTTCTGACTTCACTCAGTATGATAATCTCTAGTTGCATCCATGTTGCTGCAAATGGCATTATTTCATTCTCTTTTATGTAAAAATTTTCTGAACATTTATTTATGGTTTTGATTTTCAAAATATGTCTGCCACCCCCCTTATTTTGATTGGATAATCATCTGCGTCTCAGGGCTTCTAGGTCACCTTCATCGCAGGTTTGCTTGAACACATTAAATGAATCAATACATCATGATTTGAAATGACTCATGCCTTAAGCAATTTTATGTGTAAACTTCAAGTGATCCCGGGCAGCCAGTGCTAATAACAGGCAAGCTTGTTCTCGGCATCTTCCTTCTCTTTTCCGTAGCATTCAGCTTTGGCCATGGGCTCCTTTCTCTTACCTTCTTTATGCTTACTGAGTTCAGTTGCATTATATAGCAATTCATGTATTTATTCTTTTCTTCCCACCGTGCGGTGTAAAAAGGTTGAGGTTGGGGAAATGGGTTGGCTGGGGAGAACCATTAAGAAGGTAGCATTGTCATGGGAAGAAGGACTCATCTTTTTCCCACTCTGGCCCCCAGCACCTTGACTGAAGACATCTGGAGGGAGGCCAGTGAGTGAGAGCCTAGCTTTGGGAATTGTGTGGAGGCCTGGCTCCACATGACCACCTTGGGAATAATTTTCTCGGAAAAAAAATTAACATTATTCTTGTAAGATGAATCATTTCCCTTCTTACATTTTATTGACATCTTAATTTCCAGTAACGTTACAGGGTTAGCATGGTATTTGAGTGTAGCTCTCAAGCTATTTTTCTGTATATATGTAATTTAGAAAAAGATTATGGTCTAAACTGTTGGAGTAGGGAATACTTCCTTGTTTTCATATGTAAGTCAGTAGGAAGCTATGGTTTAGTGTGTACGTTTAGTTTACGTACTGTCTTTTTGTATGAAATAAACACTTTAGTTCTCTCTTAGTCTCTTTAACCTAGGATCTGGGGGAGTTGTTTTGCTTTGAATGAAAAGCCATGACAACCCTAAACGTGGATTCTGGTAGGCCTACCTCCTTTTTTCCATTAGCATAATTATTTCTCAATTTTTACTGTTCATATTTCCCTTAGAGTGTTCCTCTTCTGCTTTGAATCCATTATCAGGGTTCACCCATTCATTCATAAACATTTATTAAGGACCTTTTGTTTATAAGACTATCCCTGATGATTCAGAAATGAAAAAATACTACTTATCTTTGAGGAATTCACAGGCTCATTAGGCAGTGAAATAAAAAAAAAAATTGAAGTGCACTTTTTAGGTGCCGTGATAACAACAGATGAGGGTGCATGTATCTTAGACAGGGTGTGGTTGGTCGTGGGGGCTTCAGGGAAGATTTCCATAGGGAGGTGATTCTTGACCTGATCCTGAAGTATACGAATTGACAGAAAAAACATTTCAGGCGGACAAGTACAAAGGCAGAAGGCGAACAAGAAGGACGCGTCCTCAGGGAGCTGTAAGGTGCAGTTAGGGTCAGAGTGCCTGGGGAGTGGTAACTGGATGAGGTGGGAGAAGTCTCAGGCCAGGTCCTAGAAATCAGGAATTTGCACATGCTCAGAAGAGCCATTGTTGGCACTGTTGGCAGGTTCTTAGAAGAAATCACTGAGAAAGAGTTGGAGTGCTGCTGGTGTGAGACAGGAAGGGCTGGGTGGTTCCACTGCATGAGATAGGACATAAACGAAGGTTAGCAGCTTTGGGTGGTGGGTGATGTAGACACGCTGACTTGAGTTTCGTTAATCCAGATTCCTTGTCTTGGGAACTGGACATATTCCCATACCCCTTGAGAGACTGGCCGTGATAGACACCGCCTCCCTCCCCGCACCCCGCCACTGTTATTCTGCACCCTTTTGTGCATTTTCTTACTCAGTTATTCTTCAGTTGGCAAACAAATTATTGGTAGGCAAATTAAATTAAAAGCAAACCTCGGTGAGTTAAGAACTAAATTGCTAAATTAAATGAAAAATGTTATTATTTTTTAATGAGCGGGTTGGTTCGCATTTCAATACAGGAGTAGATTGGAAAACCATCTTTAATTAAAGAGGTAGCCTTTCCTGTTAGCATAATTCTTACGGAATCCTGCTAGCAATTGTAAAAGAAATATCTAAACAGAGAATCTTTTAGGTAGGAGGAAACTTAGCAACTTGGGCCACCACTCTCAATTTCTAGGTAGGAAAAATGGATGCCGGAGAACACAGGTGACTTACCAGTGTCACACAGCTGTGGTGCAGGGGTGTGTCTGGCTCATTAATGTAATGTTTTCTCCACTGTGCCTGATGACCCCCTGCAATAGTCCTATCGAGATGATAGAGCAGGCTTTGAAGAAACCTAATGTTCAAGGCTGCTCGGGGAGTGATAGACCCAGAGTCCCCTGGATTCCTGACTTTAATCTTATTTTAAATTAATCTCATCATTGTTCTTCAGTCAGCAAGTATTTGTTGATTGTCTAGTATTGAAGGGATGGTACCCAATTATTATAAAGCTAAACAGTAAATAAGAAGCTATTTTCCTCTTCAAGAAGCTTGCATGTTAGTTTTTCAGATAACTCACTGCAGGTCTGGCAACTGCTTGTAAAATGCATAGCTTGTCTGACATAATTATGGATATTAGTACACACACGTAGCACACAACAAGAAAACACAGCCATACAAGATATTGTTCACTCTTAATTTTTTTAAACTTTACTGGATCTTTTTCTGTTTGTTACCTTGTTCTGTCCGCAAGACAGAACAGGGGGCAAGCGGTTTCCTGCCTAGCCTTGGAAGTGCCTATGGGTAAATGAAAATTAAACCAAACAATTAGAAAAAGAATGTTGATTGCCTTTTTTTAAAAAATTCTCATTGAATCTTAATTAGGGAGAATGATCTGGTGAAAATTTTATTTAGGCTGGTAATTGACATAAATACTTGCAAGAGGGCATTGGAAGAATGGTTTTTAAAAGCATTAGTTCTCTGTTCTTTATTTTGGTGCCCCTCTTTTGTAATAACCCCCTTCAGTGTTTCTGGAAATTTCTGTAGATATGGTTCTGAAAAACTTAACCTTAATGTGTAGTAGTTGTTTGGTGAATACATGTACTAGGAAAACTTACAGCCATTCTAAAATGAAGACTGCTTTTATGAAATAGTAACTTCTATAATTCTTTATATGTTTTTTTTTGTGTGTGTGTGTGGTAAGTGGGCCTCTCACCATCGTGGCCTGTCCCGTTGCGGAGCACAGGCTCCGGACGCGCAGGCTCAGCGGCCATGGCTCACGGGCCCAGCCGCTCCGCGGCATGTGGGATCTTCCCGGACCGGGGCACGAACCCGTGTCCCCTGCATCGGCAGGCGGACTCTCAACCACTGCGCCACCAGGGAAGCCCCATTGGATTTCTTTATCGAGCTACCAGCTGCTCTACAAGGCCTGCAGAAAGGCTTGCCATGCAGCTGGTAACATCAGCTGACCAGAAATGCTGTGTTTCCTTCCCAAAATGGTTAACAAAAGTCACCTTTGGGCCTTGTGTGGGGAAAGAAATAAGGAAAGAAAAGGAGAGAGCAGGAATGGAGAAGGAAGAGAGAGAACAAGTGAATTACATGGGCTACGTGTGAGCGAGGGTGTGTGTGTGTGTTTCTGTCTTTCTGTCTGTCTCTGTTGAATCTTCTCTTCCCTGAAGTCACACCTCCTATCTGGTGAGGAGTTGACGAAGGTGTTTTCTATTTTAGTCTGTAGCCTTCCCATCTGGTGTCTGGATTTCTTCTAAGGTGCCACCAGTGGAGGAATGAGTATGGGGTATTAGTCTTCCATGTTCTCTCCTTTCAGGCTTCTTTTATAATATTTATTTTTAAATTACTAGTTTTATGAGTCAAATGGTCAAATTTTGGCAGTTTCCTACGATTCAACCTATTAATTCAACCCTTGTGATTCTCATTCTTCCTCACTGTTTCCTCTTCTTTACACCTGCTCCTTAAATATTAAATTTTTATTAATAGCTATCATCTATTACCACCCACCGCATGCCGCGTACTTCACATATGGCCACTCTGCACGGGCGTCCTGATGCCCATTTTGCCTGGGAGAGACGGCAGCTCAGTTGGCCCAAGACTACCTGTGTAGTGACTGACAGGGCTGGGATTCAGCCCAGGACTCTGTGGTTCAAGTCTGGAACCCTCTTGCTGCTACTCTATCCCACTGCCTTTGTTTCCTTGAGTTTTATTATGATCCTCATGCTTTATATTTCTGGCACAAATAAATAAGCCTTTAAAAGGCTGGACAGAGAAATGGGATTTTGATAGGGTTCCAAACCACTTTGGATGAGGATGTTTGAAGTTATAATTTATAAGCATGTTATCTTCAGAAATACAGTCTGGTACTTAATTGCACTCACTCCTGTCATGGTCCACAGTAGATGCCTCTCATCTTAGCCAAATTGTAATTTAAATTCTGGAGGAGAAAGGTGCTCTGAAATTTGGACCTTAAATCCATCCCAGGGGCCAAAGCATTAGGAAATCTTGCTTTCTTCCTGTCTCCGCTTTGGTTGGTCTTCTTCCTAGGCTTTGAGACAGACCTTAATCTTTCCCTTGAAACATCCTGGAGACTTGGTTCATCCTCATGCTTGCCTCCTCTCCCCAACTCTTTTTCTGGTGTTGGATTCCTACTCAGCATCTAAATATACACCTGAAGAGAATAGTGCTTTCATGGTAGAATTCCTTCCCAGGATTTCTTGGGAAATTTATATTTTTCCAAATCCCCAGAAAAATCCGTTAAGAAAAAAGGTAAATGGGAAAAAGTGTTGACATTCTCCTGTGAGAATTAAAACAATCAACACAGAGACATAAGTACATGAAAGGAATCCACTGATGTCAAGTTGAAAGCTAGCCTACGGAACTGAAGGATAAGATTGACATTTCCCAGAGCCAGGTCAGGATAGGAGCGCAGAGGAGAGAATTGGTCATGATTGCTTGTAGCTGTTGCTATGTTATAAGTGGTATTCATGGCCCTGTCTGCTGCTACTGGTGAGTCATCCTTGCAAATAAAATAAATATAAATTTATATGCACAGCGTGTTGTTTACAAATCCTGTGAGTGGTATTCCAAGAAATACGTTTCCAAAGCAAAATAAGCCTTTAAGATGGCAGTTTCAACATGTGATTCTGTGTCGTGCTGTTAACCTGCATTTGGATCTGCGAGGAAGGTTATTTCAGGGATCAACAAACCTTTTCTCTAAAGGGCCAGATCATAAATATTTTAGGCTTTGCAAGCCATATGGACTCTGTCACAACTATCAACTCTGCTGTTTCGTGTGAAAGCAGCCACAGACTATACGTGAAATGAACAAGTGGGGCTGTGTTCCAGTAAAACTTTTATTTACCAAAACAAACTGAGGGCTGGATTTGGCTTGCTATTTGAATGCTATTAATGCTCCAATAATGCTCACTGACATTCTCTAGCATTTGAACATTTGTTACAGACTACGATTCTTTGGAAATACTATTAAGTTTATTTCTTATTTATTTAACCTTTCTTTTAGATATCCATAATAATGAGTAAAGGGTGTTTGGAAGTGTTTGTTGAATAACTTATCACTTGGGGAATTCTGGGGAACTTCCTGGACATTCCCATTTCTCATTCCCAAATCCCAAAGCATAATGTCTACAGGGAATTGGAAAATTTCTGGAGAACGAGATTTGCCGTATCCTTGTGCTCCTCTCTGCTTCCTGATTCAATCAGCATTTATCTTTCCTCAACTTATGTGGCTCTCCTTGTTCTTTGAGCTCTGTGGTGTCCCCCAAGCTTGTCTAGGGTGTGTGACCTATTGTTTTCCCCACTGGGAGATTGGGAATCTTGGGAACTGGTTGATATCTCTGTTGCCTTTTTTCAGAATTACTGATAGATAATACCCAGTATTATCTTGCCCACGTATTCAGGTATCTGGAGTAGATTATTCTTCAAGGATCCTTGACGTTTATATGCTTGGTTGTAGCGTTGTTATTTTAGAGCCAGAACAAGAGGACATTTGTAGTATCATGTGGCTGATTTGTGTTATTGTTTGGGATTGGTATACTTTATGCTTTTCTACCATGCTGCTTTAGCACTTTTATTATTTTAAGAGGTAGAAAACAGTAAAGGGGCCTAAGAATATTTACTACAAGAATTCATTTCAGTTCTTACAAATAGTCAAGATACAGTTTAACTTACAGGCAATTAAGAACACAGATTTTGGACTCAGCATAACTTGAGTTGATTTGTTTTACCACATATTTCAAAAGCGTGATCTTGGGACAGTTTTACTTAACCTCTCTATCACTGGTTTCTTATCTTTCAAGTAGGAATACTAATACCTTCCTCTCCATTTTTGTGGTGTTAGGATTAAATCAGATAATGCAATTGTGTGGTTAGCACAGTTCTAGAACTAAATGATAATTGGCATTATTACTGACTCTTAAAGATGGGAGATATTAACCTTGTTTTGTGGCAGAGGAAACTGAAACACACGGGTTAAATGATTTGTATAAGATCACATTTATTAGGTTAGAAAACTGGGTTTGGCTCTTTCCTAAGTCCATGTTCTTGCTACCATACGCTGCTTAAAGTAATTTCAGTTAACAGTAATTCTATATCAAAGATACACACACCATGGTTTATGAGGCTGGGTGGATAGACGGGGAAGGTATGAGATGATGTCTTTTGTCTTTTTTTTTTTTTTTAAATTGAGGCATAATTGACATATAACATTATGTTAGTTTCAGGTATACATTGCAGTGATTCGATACTTGTGTATATTGCAAAATGATCACCACAGTAAGTCTCATTAACATCCATCACCATACAAGGGATGATGTCTTGAAAGAGCAAGGATTTGTAGTATTTGAAAGCCACAGTTTCTAGAAGCCAAGGATATAGTTATAATTAAAAAGTTGAGAAAACTTGCCCCGATTTCCCTGTCGCTTAGCTGCTGTATTGACTGCCAAGAACATGTTAGATTTTAAGTACCTTTTATGCTTGCCTGTTATCAGTCCCATCATATCACCATGACTTTTAAGAAACTATGCATGTTATCTTAATTGGATGAAAGAAAAATGTACTACTATGTTAAGCCTGCCACTGGAGTTAGAATGTTTTTTGTATTTCTCCTTTCCCCCTTCCTCACTCCCACCCTCCACCACTTCACAGGAATGTGCCTCTAACCTTTATGGGTCAGATTTTCACGTGGCATGGTTAGTTGCCAATAATTAAACCTCCATAGCTAAACAAATAAATTGGCCAAGGTTTCGGAGAAACTCAGCTCAATGAAAGTTTTGTGACAAGTTGCTGCAGTTTGCTGTATGCACATGGTCTCTGACTTACGATGGTTTGACTTAACAATTTTTCAGTGTTAAGATGGTGCGAAAGTGATACGCATTCAGTAGAAAGTGTACTTTGAATGGTGAATTTTGATCTTTTCCCGGGCCAACGACATGAGACATGCAGTACGACCCTCTCTTATGAGGCAGGGCAGCGGCGGCTCCTACTCAGTCACGTGAGCACGAGGGTAAACAATTGATACACTTAGAGGCATTCTGTTCTTCACTTTCTGTACAGTATTCAGTAAAGTACATGAGGTATTCAACACTTTATTATAAAATAGGCTTTGTGTTAGGTGAATTTGCCCAACCGTAGGCTGATGTAAGTGTTGAGCAAGTTTAAATTAGGCTGGGCTCAACTATGAGGATTGGTAGGTAAGAAATAGTGAATGCATTTTCAACTTACAATGGGTTTATTGGAATGTAACCACATTGTAAGTCGAAGGATATCTGTATAGATATTTATTTTATCTTACTGATTTTTTTTTTTTCTTTGCTGTACGTGGGCCTCTCACTGTTGTGGCCCCTCCCGTTGCGGAGCACAGGCTCCGGACACGCAGGCTCAGTGGCCATGGCTCATGGGCCTAGCCACTCCGTGGCATGTGGGATCTTCCCCGACTGGGGCACGAACCCATGTCCCCTGCATCGGCAGGCGGACTCTCAACCACTGCGCCACCAGGGAAGCCCTACACCACAGTTTTGACTTCAATCCATGGGTTATTTGACAGGCTGATAATTTTAAGACAAATATTCAACTATGCTTAATTTGAAGACTTGATTTTTATCCAGTAACTCTTGAGCACCAACTGTATGCGAGTCGAAGAAGAAGAAAATGTGATCCTCGCCTATTTTTTGTTTGTTTTGAGACAAACCCAGTTCAAGGAAGAGGATTAAGTACCAGCTCATACAGAATTGAGTCCTATAGAATATTAATACAAGAGGAATTAGAATGGAAAGATCTGGAAAACGTGAGAATCATTAGGGAAGGCTGAGCGAGGCAGGAGAACCTGAGCACGTTCTTGAAGGAATTCTCTGAGAGAGCTGGGAAGTTGGAAGGGAAATTAGAAGTACTTCTGTAATTAAAAAAAAAAAATCTCTGATTTTTAAAAAGAATCAGAAAAATACGCACCAGTATTTCCTTCTTTTCTTGCTTATCTAAAGCTCCTCTCCGAATAGTACCTGTAACTTGAAGACGTGGCCGGCCCCAGGCAGAGCGGCCGCCAAGGCCCCTTTGCACTCGCCCCTTCTAAATTGCAGTTGGTCTTCGGCAGGTGGGGAGGCACCTTCCGCGTGAATCTGCCAAACTCCCCTGTCCCGGCATCTAGGAAAACACCAGGATTTCCACGGTTTGCTCTGAAACTCAAGGGTTGTGGGTGCCGCTTAGCTGAAGAGTTTGTTTTTAAGGATGTCCACTCTAGAAATGGCTTTTTACTCTTTAACTTCACTAAATGATTGCTGGAAATGTCAAGCTTCTGGTTGACCTTTCTACGGGGGGATATTTTTATCTGTCTTATTTTAGTGTCTTATTTTTTGTGTGTCTGATTTTTACATTCGCGATTCTCTTTTCAAATTGATTCTGAGGCTCAATTTAAACTGAAGCGAGGCAAGTTTTGATATTATTTGTAAAGCATTTCCCTTGAATTTCAAGGTTGATGTGAATTTTTTTTTAATTGTGTGATTTTACTTCCAAATAATTATTGAGGAGTGCTGTATTTTGGATTTCTTTTCTGCTTTGATTTATTTACATGAAAGTTTTCTTGGCAAAGTGTCCCTTGAGGTTAAAAAATAAAAAGGTGCTCTTTTCCAAAAGGAGTACGTTTTTCAGTGTTTTGTGTTGCTCAGCTATTTGAATGGGAAAGTTTGGTTCTAATAAAAATTTCCTCTTCCTTTGACAAATGTTGATGTTTTTAAAGTCTTCCTAAAGGAAAAAGGAGCTTGGGTGGCTTTTTGTTTTTTTTGATAGTTATCTAGAGCCCCCTTCCTTTCCTCTGTGTGATCCTAACCCCACCATTGTTTTATGGGTCTTTGAACTAGATCTGTCTACAGCTGAGAGTGGTGGTTGAAAATGGACCCAAACCAGGTTATTTTGGGGTGGATACACGAGAAACTGGTTACTGTGGTACATGGGGTGTCTCTAGGAGCAGCCAGGGGTCTGGAGAGAGACTTTCATTCTATACTTGTGGACGGTTTGAACTTTGTTTTTCCCAGGTACATATCATAGTTGATATATGCAAAGCCTTTGTTTTTTTGTTTGTTTTTGTAATGGCTAGAGTACGTGGTATATGGACTTTAAAGGAGCTTGATTTTGAAGTTTACCAACTGCAGGTTCCACTGGGTTTTGTGTCATTTAGAAAAATATTTAAGATCGGTACGGACCTATGACCTCAACTTACCGCGTGTCTGTTTTCCAACCCTTTCCATCCTTGCTGCAATTGTAAATCGGCCTTGGTTTTGTGGTCTCAATTGAAAGGCTTGTCAAGTGTGCACTTCCTTTAGCCTGCACATTCACAACTACAGACTTTTCTTCTGCTTAGCTGGTTTTCTTTCTTCTTCCCCTCCACAGCCCCGAGCCGCTTGTGAGCGTCACATTGCCAGCGCGAGAGCTACTGGAGAATTCTCATTATTCCAGGAGACTCTGGGAGCGCCTCTCCCACCTCCAAGGCTCCAGGAGCAAGTGAGCGGAGCTCTGAGGAAGAGCCACTGCTGGAAGGACTGCGGGAGGAGATGCCCCGGAGCCGGCCCTAAGGTAGCCAAGCCAGCTTTTTACCTAGGAGCTCTCAGTGGCCTTGCCGGGGCCAGCAGCAGAGACATTTCAACAGATCACCTCTTTTACTGTTCCTTGGCAGAGATCAAATTGACACGGTCAATTCTTAGCCACGATGATCATATCGTTGTTTTGTATGAATCCAACATAAGAGAGATAGGACCAAACCCAATGGTTCTTGATTTTTGCATTACCTTGAATGTAGGCTTTTTTTGGTGGAGCTGCTCAGTTATCTTTGAACTCTGGCCAAGTTGTTCAAACACCACCACCATTTCCCTACGTATAAAGTGCTTCTGCCATTCTTTTCACCTTATAGGACCACTTTCTAAAATTTTTCTTTCCTTCTAAAGAGGCTACGTTTTAGAGCAGTTTTAGGTTCACGGCAAACCTGAGCAGAAAATACAGAGAGTTCTCATAGGCGCCCCTGTCCCCCACACACCCGGCCTTCCCCAGACTCTGTCTCCCCAGCAGAGTGGTCCATTTACTGTAGTAGTTGATCCGCACTAACACGTCATTATCACCCAGAGCCCACGATTTACATTAGGATCTGCCCTTGTGCATTCTGTGGGTCTGGACACATGTATAGTAATATGCATCCCCCATTATAGTACCCTACAGAAGAGTTTTACCGCCCTAAAAATCCTGTGCTCTATTAGTCCCTGCCCCCTACCCGCTCCTTGGCCACCACTGATCTTTTTATTGTCTCCATACTTTTACCTTTCCCGGAACTACATTTTCATAATATGCTTCCTTGGAGTACTTTGAAATCTCTGTAAAGAAGTCTTGCTCTCAGGATGAAATGCTATTAAGGTTGTGTTAAGCTACGGGGGTAACACAAATACCAACTTTAGAATAGTCTGTAAGATGTTTCTATGAGGGGAGGCCTGAAGTGCTAACTGTATGTGGGAGTGTCTCTGAGTTAAAAGTCGGGATTGCCTGGATATGGTTTGAAACTTGTACATAGAGACAGAAGCATGAGGTCTCTGTGGCCTCTTTAGGTTCAGAACTTTGGGGGAAGGTCTCTAGTAGCTGTCAAGTGCTCTCTCTTTTTTTTTGCGATACGCGGGCCTCTCACTGCTGTGGCCTCTCCCGTTGCGGAGCACAGGCTCCGGATGCGCAGGCTCAGCGGCCATGGCTCACGGGCCCAGCCGCTCCGCGGCATGTGGGATCTTCCCAGACCGGGGCACGAACCCACGTCCCCTGCATCGGCAGGCGGACTCTCAACCACTGCACCGCCAGGGAAGCCCAAGTGCTCTCTTTTTTAAGGAAAGTCTAATTTATTATTTTCAAGAATTTTATTCTTTTATGTAAAAGTTTATTTTTGATTATTTAATTTCAAGTAGTACAAAACAGTCTAAAGATAAAATTTCCTCCCTTCCTTTTCTCTTTTACCCACAGGTAATAATTTGGAACACACAATTTTTCACATACAAACTTTTCATAGACACACAAATTATGTGTATTAATTATGTTTAAAAATGGGTGGAACGTGGCTACACATTTGGTTCTACAACTTGCTTTTTCCTTTCACTTGATATGCTTTGGATATTTTCCCTTTTAAGCAGAATCTCAATATAAGTAATGACTTCTTAGTGTTCCTTATATGGCTGTAACGTAATAACAATCAGTCCTCAAGTGATGGGGTTAGCCTACAATTTAAAGGGGGATATGGGGGGGGTGGAGACCTTTCACATTAGGGAAAAGACAAAAGCCGTGACTGTTGACTTTGAACTCTTAGTCACTGAGGATGTGAGTTTTTATTTTCCAGGGCAGATGATGCACAGCTTTGGGCTGTTGCCGAGGTGTCACTTATGTCAGGTTTTTATCTTCTGGTTGCCTGGAAGGAACATCCTTGGCACTAGGCTGTGTTCATGTATTAGCGTAGTTGTTAGTTCTGGCTACCATCCTTGGAGCACTATGAGATATTTTCATGCCCATTTAAGGTGGCATGAGGTTCAATGAGTTCTAAGAGAAAGTAATGAATAACAGGGGTGGAATTAAGAGACTGACTTTATTTTGCACATATATTTATTTGAGGGAGGAGGAGGAGATGATGGTGTTAGTTAATTGCTAACCCTGTGATTCTTAATTATGAAACAGGGTTAAAATTGTTCAGCTCAATAGCTTCCTAGCGTGGTTGACAGCGAGAATCGCCAGACAAGTTTTTAGATATCTGGGGCCGATATGAATATTTGTATTGTTATTATTTTATAAAATATTTATTTCTAGGAAGGTAATAATATAATCAATGTTTATAAGGTTTAAAAGGTACAAAAAGAGTGAGAAATAAGTCTCCCTCCTCCCTCTCTCCCAGTTACTCTTCCTGGAGACAACCATTGTTACCAATTTCTTATATATTCTTTCAGAGATTTCAGGCATATACCAGCAATAATCTAAAGATTATTGCAATTTCTTTCTTTTTTTTTTTAACCCAAGTGAAAAAGCATTCCACTTAGAGATGGGCTGGAATTTATTTAACCAGTACTATATTGATGACCATATAGATCATTTCCAGTTTTATTATCATAAACAAGGCTTTAGGGGATAACCTTGTACATATATCATTTTAAACATGTTTGTGAACGTATCTATAGGATCCATTTCTAATAGTGGAATTGCTGGGTCAAAGATAGGCACATTTTAATTTTGGTAGAAATATTGCCAAATTGCTCTGTTCATAGAGCTTGCAAAGTTTTAGATTCCACCAGCAATGGATGAAAACTCTGCTTCCTCATACCCTTGCCAATCACAGTATAATTGTCAAACTGATCATTTCTTCTCTGCCAAATCTATAGGTGAAAAATGACAGTTTAATGGAGCTTTAATTTGCATTTTTTCTTATTTTGATTGACATTGAGCATCTTTTCATAAGTTTAAAGGCCATTTGTATTTCCTGTTCTGTTCCCTGTATGTTAGTGTCCTTTGTCTATTTTCCTATTGGGTTATTGATCTTTTTATTATCAGTTCACAGGAGCTCCTATGCATTAACAGATTAGCACCGCCCCCCCTTCTCTCCTTGTGATATGTGATATTTTACTTGGTAATTTGTGTAAAAATAATTATTTTGCAGTGTGGATTATTTAAAATTTTGTATACTTAAATTTACCAATTCATTCAACAAATATTTATTGAATGCCTCTTATGCATTAAGCACTTATTCCTGGCAGTAGGTTATACAATAGTGAAGAAAATAGATCCCAGTTCTTGCTCCATGGAGCTTACGTCCTAGTGAAAGAGACAGTAGATAAAAGACGTTTAAAAATATTAGTTATAGAGGGAATTCCCTGATGGTCCAGTGGTTAGGATTCGGCGCTGTCACTGCCGGGGCCCGGGTTCGATCCCTGGTCGGGGAACTGAGATCCCACAAGCCATGCGGCAACCCCCCCACCCCCTGCCCACCGGCTCCCACCGCCTCCCCATAATATTTATAGAGATAAATATATATTTAGCCTTTTTGTGGCTTCAGGACTTTGTAATACAGTTAAAAGACCTTTTCCATTCTTAGAGTTAAAAACTTATCTTTCCTTGTAGTGTCTTGTGGTTCTTTTTTTAGGCTTAAATCTTTGATCCATCTGGAATGTTAGGTATGAATCCAACTTAATTTTTCTCTGGGTGCTCTATTAATTAGGGTAAGGCTGAGTTGCTGCAACCAAGGGACTGAAATATGCTATGGTTCAAAGAACAGAGGAGTTGACTTTTTTCTTCACTTTACAGTTCCAGTGTGAGCAAAGCAAGTCAGCAGAACTGCCCGTATCCGCTGGTCGTTGAGAGTCAGGTTCCTTCTGTCCTGTGGCTCTAGGAATTGTCACTGTACTTATCTGCATGGTCATAGCTGGGTTGCTACCATAGCTGGGTTCCCTCCATGTGAAGGACGAAGGAGAAAGTTCAGGGCAAGTGATCACATGTCACTTCCTGCTTCCATTGGTGAGAACATAGTCTTGTGGGCACACCTGGCTGTGAGGGAGTGTGGGGAATGCAGTCCGTGCTGGTCAGCATGTGGCCAAGAAGAAGTGAAGAAGGAATTTTAGTGGAAAGTAAGCAGTCTCTGTCCCATTGGCTAGTCATTCCAATTTTACTGAATAGTCCCAAATTTTCCCTTTTGATTTCTTTTGTATTATAAATTCCCATGTACATTGTGGTCTATTTCTGGGATATCCATTTAGTTTAATTGAGCTCTTTGCCTGTGTGTGTAGTAGGATCACACTGTTTTTCTTAAACTCTTGGAGCTTAATACTTTTTTTTTCTTTTGTAGGGGTAATTCCTGAATTACTGAATTTTACTGAATTTTATTGAATTTTCATATTTATTTTAAGTTCCCTTTTACAGAACTTTAAAGTTTCATGTTACAGAATTTTCATATTTATTTGTGTGTGTGTGGTTTGTAAAAAAATATATGAACTTTAAAATTATCATATGTAGTCACCACTCCCTCCCTGCTAAGAAGCAAACCTGTTAGTATGATTATTGGGATTGTGTTAAATGTCTAGATAAGTTTTGTGAGGGAGGTTTCACAATTTTATGGTGTTAATTTTTCTTATTTGGTGATAACGTTGCACAGTGTTTGGGAAACACTGATCTGGACTCTCCAGTCTTTTGATATCCTTGACCCATGAAATTTATGTAATTGGAGTGGGAGAGAGGAAGGACCAACTTATCATAAGATGCTGTGTTACTTTTTTAGTTTAATACTTGATTTCTGATAATGACTAGGTAAGTGAAGCCTATTTCTCTATTAAAAATTAATGAACTTGTAACTTGAAAAAACAATTTTCCTGTCTGAAGGTAAAAAACAGTTGACATTTCAGGAGGTTATTATATAAACTTATTTGTAACACAAACCTGGTTTTTTGCATATATGTGTGATATGCAGTGCTGTTACTTCCTCCGAGTGTGTGTGTGTGTGTGTGTGTGTGTGTGTGTTAGTCTGCATCTTTTTTTGAACAACACACATTCCTCTTCAGTCTTCTCCTTTTTACCTTTTTATTATAAAGTGAAACACAGATATCACACAAAGTATACATAGCTTAGTTAATTTTACAAGGTAAATGTTTTTTGTGACCACCACACAGGTCAAGAGAGTATTAGCGGCCTCCCTAGAGCCCCTTGGCATGTCCCATGACTGTCATGGTCCCTCTCTCTCTCCAGAGGTAACCACTCTCCTGACTTCTATAGTAATTGCTTCGTTGCCTTTCTGTATGGTCTTATCACCTGCCTGTGCATGTCTAGCCACTGTAGTTTAGTCTTGCACACCTTTTTATGTCTTTGAAGTCTAAAGCTCAGGTTCCCCCTCCAGCCCTTTCCTTTTCTTACAGTTTATCTGTCGAAGAACTCAGCCACTTGACCTCTAATTTCCAACTGGCTGGATTTGGTGATTGCATCCTCATGGTTCAGTTCAACTTGTTCTCTTTCTTTTAGTGGGAAATGGTAGTTTAACCCCACAGTCTAGGTATCCGGAATGCTCACTGCTACTGGGTAGGTCATCGTTTCTAGGCCTTTTTAGTGGACAGAGGAAATATGTATGTATAAAATACTCAGTGAGTTCATACTGTTGCTTCCAATTCAAATTCAGTTTATATGGTTCTTACTTAACCTTAGCTGAATTACATCTCTAACTCCCTTATTCCACGCAGAAAATTTAGGTTCTCCAGAACAGCAGGGAACAATAGTATTTGAATAGGCCATAGTTAGGCATCTGCTGTCTTCCACACATTACACACAGTATTCTCCACACCACCACAATCCCAACACCGCACCACGAGTGATGATAACTGAAAGGCGAGAAAAACAGTTCTCTTTTTGTGTGCTTATCCCCATTCTCCTCGCAATTTTCAGGGGGAGGAGTGGGGGATGTTTATAGTTGTTGAAAACTGGGCAAATTTAAACACTGATTAGCTTTTAGATGATATTTGGAGGAGGAATACTTTTAATTTTGTTACATGAGATGTTGGTTTTATAGTTATGTTTAGAATAAGTCCTTATCTGTTAAAGAATTTGTGGGTGAAATGATGTGAGTTCTGGGATTCTCATTAAAATACATCAGGAAGAAAATGGGCAGAATAGAGGAAATAAGATTTCTTATTTTTGGAACTGAGTGGTAGGATGTGGCTTATTTTTGAAACTGGGAGGTCAAAAATAGGGTTTATTATCCTTTTTCTCAATGTAACTTGAAATGCCTGTTATGCAAAATTTTTTACAATTAATCTTATAAACAGTGAAAAGACAAGGGCCTACGATAGGGAAGGAAGGTGATAAGGAAGGAATATTCAGGGAAGTGGAAAAATGAGTAAAGAATCCTAACCTGGTGGTTCCGTTTGGCTCAGTGGCCTTGAAGCTGGGTAACATCTTGAATGAGAAGAAGGGAGGGCTGAGATGTGAGGCCTCAAGGGAAACCAGCGTTTAAGATACGAGTGGCAGAAGAGGAAACTCCCATCCAAGGAAACTGAGCAGATCCAACCCATAAAAGTAAAGATAGCAGAGAGATGGCGCCTCTGAATCCCAGCTAGGGAAGAACCAGGGAATGGACCAGTTGATGCCACCCTCAGCGTTCTCAGCATCACCCAAATTGCCGGGGGACTGGGGGATTCCTAGGCCTCAGGTCAATCAAATACAGATCTCGGTGGGTGAGGCTTCAGAGTCTGACTTCTGAGGAAGCTCCCCGGTGAATCTGAAGGATAAGGTAAGGTTACAAAGAGTTAGAACCTTAGCCAGAGGCATTTTGGTGATGGACCGGGTGGAGAGGGGAGATGTGGAAGGAGCTTTGTGTAGTGCTCTTTCTAGAAAGTTTTCTGCGAGGGTATGAAGAGGGTAGATATGGGAGGACTTGGGGCCGAGGGAGGTGGTGGTTGCTGAAATAGTTGTTGCTTATAATAATGTAAGAGAGGTTTGCCTGTAAATGTGGAGGATGTGAATGGTTCCTTATGCAGGATGATGACTGAGTGGTCAGGCCAAGCATGAGGTTAGGCGCCCCCCCTCACCCCCCACCCCAGTACCAGATAGGTTATTTTTATTTTTATTTATTTATTCTTTTTTGTGGTACGCGGGCCTCTCACTGCTGTGGCCTCTCCCGTTGCGGAGCACAGGCTCCGGACGCGCAGGCTCAGCGGCCATGGCCCACGGGCCCAGCCCCTCCGCGGCATGTGGGATCTTCCTGGACCGGGGCACGAACCCGTGTCCCCTGCATCGGCAGGCAGACTCTCAACCACTGCGCCACCAGGGAAGCCCGATAGGTTATTTTTTTGCCAAGCACGTGAGTTTCGATGGTTCGGGGGAAAGCTTGAAAATGGTCATCATGAATTAGATGTTCTTTCTATTTGTTAATGTTTTGAATTACACATTAACGGAGAGGTACTCAAGTCTTTGCATAGGGACCTCTGCTTCTCAAGTTCTGACTGGGCCTTTGGGCCCCTCCCCGAGGAAGAAGGAAGGAGTGGGGTTTTTACGGCTGACATTGGCCCTGTTTTCTTATTCAGCACTCCTGCTCTTCTTCACATTCTGTTTTCTCTTTTTTGGTTTCCTTTTCTTCGTGTTCAGGTGACACTCTTATACGCGTAGAACCTCCGAGAGGGGTTGCCTGGTACAGGGTGGTGCTTTCCAGTTATTTGCTTTGGGACTGACTGTTGGAGGGATCCCTACATTTTCTGGATTTCCTAATGTCTGACTTCGAAGGTTGTGGGGAGAGGACTGAGGTGAGTACCCTGTTCCTCCTGTTTTTCTCTGCCTCCATGTCTTTGTTCTTCATAATAGGTTGGATTCATCATTTCTACCCTGTAGACTTTCTACCCCTGTGTACTTGGGAGCATCTTCTGTCTCCTAGATTTCGTTTCTTTCTCCCCACTTAGTAGAGTGCATTTATTTTTACTTTTAACATGCCATTAATTTCTAATTTAGGTCAATTGAGCATTTTGATTTTTTTTAAAAAATAAATTTATTGATCTTATTTATTTATATTTTTGGCTGTGTTGGGTCTTCGTTGCTGCGTGCGGGCTTTCTCTAGTTGTGGCGAGCGGGGACTACTCTTCATTGCGGTGCGCAGGCTTCTCACCGCGGTGGCTTCTCTTGTTGCGGAGCACGGGCTCTAGGCACGCAGGCTTCAGTAGTTGTGGCACGCGGGCTCAGTAGTTGTGGCACATGGGCTTAGCTGCTCCGCGGCATGTGGGATCTTCCCGGACCAGGACTTGAACCCGTGTCCCCTGCATTGGCAGGCGGATTCTTAACTACCGCGCCACCAGGGAAGTCCGAGCGTTTTGGTTTGGGTGGGTGGTTTTTTGGTTATGAAAGTTTTCTGGTCTCTTTCTGTGTGGTATCAGAGCCTCTCCCTGTCTTATTTCCCCTCCTCTTTGTTTTCTGTTGTGGTTACTTCGATGCTAACTTGTTCCACTTGTACACTGACCCTGTGTACACGGCTCGTTTTCTTTCTCATGATCATATTTATACTTTTGATGGATATATTTAAATGAACAGCTGTGCATTTGTTGAGTCATACCACAATTATCTGATTCTGCCTTAGCTGCTCCAGGGGCAAAAGCATATTTCAAGCTAAGTTGTGAGAGAATTCCGTTAATCACATTCTAACTGGGGGAGGGGAGAGGAGAAAGACCACTAAGAAAAGTCTTTTGAAAGATGAATGTTAATTAGTTGTTCAGTTATTTTAGAATAGATTGATTTGGTTGCTATTTAAGGTGTCACCTGAAGAAACTTTATAACGATGTAAATAACTGTAAAGGTTTAATGATATCAGACAGGCTAAATTCTCTGGAATTGTTGATGTGGGGATAAACTTAGTAGCTGGTTTATTTAAATAGATAAGCGGTCTTTAAAAGAGTTTCTTTCTGTAAAGACTGGTGTTCTTGACTCAGCATTCCTTGAATTCATTGGCTAAATATTTTGTTTTAAGCTTCCTGAACAGATAACATTACAGAAAACGTTACAACTTTCTTTTTCTTCAAATCTATTAATTGCTAATTATAACCTCTGATTGAGTCTTTGGCTTCCATCAGCCAGATCTATTTTTCTCTTGACACTTCCTCATGGTTTTCTGAAGGTTATTAATAGGCATGGAAGCATGGCTTTCCAAATAGCGTCAATAACTGTTAGGAGACTAGTGGGGGGCAGAGTGGGGGGAGATGATATGTCAATTCCTGACTCGTAGGAGGTGTATTTTCAAGCTACAGAAGCTGTCTCAGAGGTCACTGGGGATGGCTCTGGGCAGATCAGCTGGTGTCTGCAACTAGAGATCCAAGCAGTCCTATCCAAATGGGATACTGTCCACCAGGGAGTTGTCTGCTCTACCCAGAGTCTGCCAGCCGTCTTTTTGTTTGGCTGCTTCTCTTGGATGACACCCTTGAAAACTGAAATCCAGGTTACAAATGATATCTTTTAATTTATCTCCAGTACCTGGTTGGAGCTATATTACATTGAGGATGAAGAGCAGCCCTCTCCCCCAGTCATTTCCTGGCCAGCCTGTAAAACATTCCTTAAACCTCCCTCTCCTCTCCCCACCCAAACCAAAGTGTAACGTAGACTAAGATGTTAGAATTAATGTGTTTTAATTTCCATTGAGTGCCTCGTATGTGCCAGGATGGCGATGTAGCCATGATCCAGGCAGAGTCCTCACTCTCACGCTGCTTAAATTTTGGTGTGTGGAGTAAGGACGGATGGGAGAGGGAGAGACATAATAAAGACCAATAAACTAATACATAAATGACAGATGTCACGCAGCGTTAAGTGCTGTGAAGAAGACGGCAGGGCGCTGTGGGCTGAGTGTGGGGAGGTCTGAGGCAGGAATGGGCTTGAGTGTGTGTGGGGTACGGAGGAGAAGGGGTCTGGTCAGGCTGGTGTATAAAGGGTGGTTTTTCTCACCTCCACAGAAATCTGCTCTAGTGCTTCCCATTTTAAAAAGAGAGAGAGAGAAATAGACCTCCTTGGTGCTGACGTCTTTTTTATTTAATTTCCCCCGACCCTTCAAATTATTACGCGTTGGTCATGTTAGCCTTAGAATTGGGACAGTTGTGTCAGATGGCAGTGCCTGAGATACCATTTGTCTGGTAACAGGAGGGATAGGAAGGGTCTGAACTCTTAGGCTAAAGGGGAAACTGCAGGCAGTGAGAAATGCCGCAGAGGGCCGAGAAGGCATCTAACTGAGGGCTTTGGGAGGAGGTGGGATTTTAGATGGACTTCACAGTTACTCATCTAAGAGTTTCACTGGTGGAGTTGGGGGTGAGGGTAGGGGGAATAATAGGGTCCTTTCTACCGGTAGGTAAAAAAAATACATAAATAAAATAAAAGAAAGTCCCAGTTTGTAAACTGGAGGGAGAGGAGCCCTGAGCTGCCTAAGAGAATAGAACAAAACAGCTGGGAGATGATGGGTACTATCAGTTGAAACAAAGCGGAGAGCTGTGGCTATTTGATACAGAGGGAATGAAGTGGAAGACGAGGGACAGTTTCCATGTAGTCAAGCGCGTCAAAATAAAACCGAGACTTGAGATACCAGTAAGGCATGCCGTGGGTGATCAAAACGTTGGAATCTCAGAAGCTTAGCTTAGTTATTATCTTTATATTTGGTAGGGGTGTAGCAAAGTCAGTTTCGTCCTGTGTACAATGAAAGTAAGTCTATGGGGTTTCTTCGGTTCTAACATGGTAGCTTATCCTTTTACTGATTTTCGTTCAGTTAAACCTCATTTACCTACCCTTGCCTTTTTTTTTTTTTTAAACCAGATTATATTATTCTTTTCCTGGCCTTTCCAAACCATATCTTGGGTCCATCTGTCACAGCTGGAATGTTTGTAGTGTAACTCTTTCAGTCAGAACCCTTTCTTTCCTGAAATAATCTGTAATTATTTCCTCTAACTACAGGATGAACTGATCCAGGGGCTGGATTTCAGTACTATAGGACTTGTCCAAGAAGCTATTTGTATTCATCTATCTTGAAAGATCAAATTACATGCTAATATTCTGAAAGTAACACCCCACCAGAAACCCCCCCCCCCCCCCCCCCCCGCAGCAGTGAAGTCTATATAAAACCAAGCCCTGGCAACTTGCACATTGCCAGTTCAGACAGAGTGTGGTGTTAAAAATATTTCACAGGTCATTTGTGAACTGGAGAAAAGACCCTGACTTAACTTATATGGTATGATGCTTTGGTTTAGCCTTTCTTTGCAGCTATAACTGACAGCCCATGTCTCTCTCCACACTTTCCAAAGTCCCAGGTAGTTTGGAGCAAGCTGTCCTTGGGTTCTCTCTCTGCTTGTTGACCACAGAAGAGACATAACTATTGTCACATAATGGCTGATTTTTGTCCCCCTTGGAGGTGGTGGTTGTAAGTATACCTTCCCTCAAGATTGTATATTTAGAGTCTGTCTTGCCGGATCTAATTTGCCCCCCAAATGTGCCCGACCTAACGCTAATGCCTGTTTTTATTTTATGATGCGTCACAAGAGAACTGAAGAATGGGGATGGGAGGGAGGAGGTAGCAACCACTTGTGTACTAGCAACGTGGCTTGTCTTTCCTTTCACATCAAGATTTCCCCCCCCCCCCCTCAGGGGCAGGGGAGATAATGCGAGGTTACAGGGTATATGAAATTAGAGGTTAGAGAAATGCAAAGACGGCATGATAAAGGTGGCCCAAATAACCATGAGTAAAGATGGTTTTCTGAGAGGAAAATCAAGATGGGTAAAGAGCACAACGTGTTGAAGCTTGGATAAAATGTTAAGGAGGACTGTGGTTAGTTCCATAGTTTAGGAAGCTAAACTATGGCTGGCTGGTTTAACGAAGGTTGTGAGCGTTTGTTAATTAGGACCTGGACTCTGGTCACGTGGCTTTGGGTTTGACTTTGTGTGCTCGAGCAAGGTACTTCTAGCTACCCATTTTCTCATCTGTAGGCTGGGATTAATAGGAGTATTTCTTTTCGAGTGTTTTGGGGAGAGGTTGAAAGAGATAACGTATAGGATCTCTAAGCACGGCGCCTGGCTGCTGAGTAAGTGGCACTGCTGTTACTGTAATAATGATGTGCTGTTGACAGATGACTAAGGGAAAGCAGAGTCACTCTACTTCTTTTCTGCTTTGCCTCTACCTTTTATATTAAAGAGAAAGATTTGTTTTTTCTTATGGAAGGCGTAGCATAGGCCACATAAAAGAGACGTAAAGAAACAACTGTCATGGAACAGTTGTGATAGCCCTCACCGACGGTGAGTGAGCGACTTCACGTGGATGGTGAAAAAGTCATTCAAAATAGGGATGGGTGAAGGTACAATCCATCTTTCAAGATTCTTTCTAACTTGGAGAGTGTTAGAAATTGAATTGAGAAGAGCATCAAGGAAGTCCCTATTGAACGAGTAGGTGCTCAGTAGATTATGTGTTGAACAAATGGACAAACCAAATGAGTCTAGGCTACCAGGCCAGACAAATGAACATTTTGTAGAATCTTCTGATGGGAACGAATCTCAGGGTTCATCTTACAGCTTTGCTTTCATCCTCAGCACACAGATAACAAGTTGTTTGCTGTTCATAACTTTAGGTTTGAGAAATATCTTTTATTCTTACAGTAGATTATCAACTAGATTGCTTAATATGAGTTCTCAAGGTTGAATATAGAAGTGCAGTATACTCCTGGTTATTCTGTGACTGACATCAGAATGCTTTGTGATTTTGGGGGGGATGTACTGCAGTATATCTGTGGCTTTATCCAGCTGTAAAATTGTGATGAGCGAAAGAAGTACCAAACTTGGTCTCAAGCCCACATGTGTTAAAAATTGAGCTAAACGCTAGCTCCCTAACTGGATGTCAGTCTGATCTATAAATGGAGTTCGAAAAGTACCATAGGATTTGGAAAGCAGCTCTGTTTTGCCCTGGTGGTTTGCCTGTTTTGAGTACAATATCATGGGACTGTCCTGTCTCCCAAGGGAGTAGTCCTGAGACACTGTAAAAGATGGCACTGATTTAAGACCCGAGGTCCCTAACCTTTTTCTGCATAGCTCTTTGCCATGTGTCTGAAATATTAAGATCAGTTACCAGGGCTAGAGGGCCTTATCCAGGAACAGAAAGGAGGTGGTATATACTGGGGCAAAAATTTATACTCCAAACCCTTCAGATAATATTCTGTAACCCCCAGTAGCCTATGAGTTTTCGCAGTCAGGGATTTTAGCCTTAGAATATTGCATAAGGATTTGGTTGGACCAAAAGGAGATGGACGCTGGAGTACCTTCTGATCACAGTTTTATGTCTCATTTAAAAAGTATTTCGTTGTGCACATAAAGTATTATTCCTACATGAAATAGATATCTGATGCCTTCTCCCTTGACCACTAGACTTATTGTTGACTTCCTTGAGGTTAGAGAGTTTAAAGAGATTTCTAAACCTGTGGAGCAGTAACGTTTTTGTCAGGTATTGAGCCAATGCCCAGCCTAAAATGTCTGGTGCCATCTGGTTACCTGGTATGGTAGAAGGACTGATCATTTAAGAGTAAGGCAGTGCTTCTCAAAGCGTGGTCCGAGATCCTCTGGAGTTTCCAAGACTTCCTCAGGGGTTCCACAGGGTCCTCCTTCTTCCAGTCACATATACGTCTTCATGTACGAAGTTGGATTCTCTTTTCTTCAGCTGATACAGCATGTCATTCCAGATTGAATGCAGAATCATACATGAGAATCCAGTTGCCTTCTACTAAGCCAGACATTATAGAGATTTGCAAAAATGCAAAGTAATGCCACTTTTTCCTCATTAGAGCTTTCTGTGGGGGAAAATACAGTTCTTTTTTTAATTTAGAAAAAATAGAGTAATATGTTTATTGTTATTTTAAAACAAATAGAGTATTGAAAACATTCTCCATTTTAATTTCTAATAGAGTAAATATTGGTAGAAATAACTTACATAGACAAGTTCCTTAGAGTCCTTAGTAATTTTCAAGAGTATAAAGAGATTCTGAGACCAAAAATTTTTAAAACTATTGGAGTAAAGCATCCCTGAACTATTGAATTATTGCCACTCTCTTTTCCCACTACCAGCCAGCCCACATCTGAAACTCCTTAGCCAAAAATACTTGAGTGCAAGGGAGTTGAACATTACTTGTAAAGACAATGTTTCCTTTTTAGTATATTTAAAAATTCGAAGTAGATCCTTGGGGCTTCAAGTTGGGACTTCAGCATATTGATGTTCTTTATATGTAAAATATGATCGGGACATTTATTCCAGAACATTCTCCTCCCTACATTTCTTTTCCCTTTCCTTTCGAAAGTTCCATTTTTAATAGCTGAATTAACTGGTCAGCAGAGACACTCCAGACACTGAACAGAATGGCAACCAGTAAATGCTGCTGACATTTTTTCCCAAAGATTTTTGGCAGATTTTGAGCTATCTGTCTATAAACAGCAGATTAGTTTGGAAGACTGAATTTATACCTCCTTTTTTCCCCTGTTTTCCGTTTAGGAGCCTAAATTATTGTTTTAATTTTGCTTGCACAATAATAATCAGTTAAAAGGTGTTTAAGGGCATGGGCTTTTGTTGGCTTTGTGACAAGGAAAAATTGTCAGTGGTGATGGTGTTTTAGAATTCTTTTTTAAAATAGTGAAAGAACTCTTGATTTCGAAGCTTGAAACTTGTTAACTGCTGACTTTTATTATTACCTGAACTAAATTCTAGAGATTAGAGTTAACAGAGATGATAAATGTCTTAATCCTGCTATTCCTTTGCAGGTGTGTATGTGCTTTTGTGTTAACGGGTGGTCGGGGGGGGGGTAATTTCTAATTCTTTGGAAATTAAAATTAAATTGAGCCGATTAGTTCAGGGAGAATTTGAATTCAAGGAGTATTAAATGTGCACCTACTTGGCTCTAGTAGCGATGAACAAAACAGACTATAGATTTTACTACCATGAAGTTTACAGTCCAGTGAGGGAGACAGATGTTCAAAAGCACACACTCAAATATGAATATGTAATTATTAATTATGATAAGTGCTATAAATAAAAATTAACACAGTGGTGTATGAGAGTGTAATGAGAGCATATGAGGGTTTAGGCAAGCTTCTAGAAGGAAGTGACATTTAAGTTGAGGCTTGAAGGTTGAATAGGAATTTGCCAGGTTGGGTCCTGAAAGAAGGGCTCAATCACTGGGAGCTTCATATATACAGAGGTCCAGAGATAGGCAGGGAGATGGCTAGTTGGTGTGCCTGGGAGAATGGGGTGGAGAGGCGCCTTGACAACAACGAATGTAGGGAGCTTACTAGGGCTTACCATGTTTTACCCAGGTTCTGGCTAGGGGCTACCTCTCCAGCCTTCTTGGGTTTTCTCTCCTTATCACTCTTCTCTCTAGGCTCCCTATGTCCTAGGCTGGTGTTTTTTTTTCACATGTGATATATGTTTTAAGTCCTCAGGAAACACCAAGCTTCCCCTGGCCCCAGGACCCGTGTAGAAGCCGAGAAGCTGTGCCTTTTTCCTTAAATGCCCTCCTGTCTCCACCACAGAGTGCTCCCCACCCCACCCCAACACACACACACACACACACACACACACACACACACACGAGCTCACATACTCTTATCCTTTTTGTAGTACCTTCTACTCACCTTTCTGGTTCCTGTTTATATATAATCTACCCTGTTTATATATAATCTCCTCCACCCGCCAAAAAATCTTAAATTGTTTTGTTAGCAGTCTTATTTAACCATGTTTCTTTCTAACACTTAAATCAGTTTTTAATTGTGCAGTCTTTTGGATGATTATTTGACTACCACCATAGATAGATTGTGTAAGTTCTGTAATAGTAAGGACCATGTTTGTATATCTTTATCATTCTAAGTTTCTAATTTCTAGTACATAGCAGGCTCTCAGTAGTTGTTGAGGGAAGGAAGGGAGGGAGGGAGGGAGGAAGGGAGGGAGGGAGGGAGGGAGGAAGGAAGGAAGGAAGGAAGGAAGGAAGGAAGGAAGGAAGGAAGGAAGGAAGGAAGGAAGGACGGACCGGGAATTCAAAGATAAGACTGAGATATAGTTCAATACTTTTGAAAGGCTTTTAATGATATATCCCATCAGTTAAAAAGTTTTTTGAGGGCTTCCCTGGTGGCGCAGTGGTTGAGAGTCCGCCTTCCGATGCAGGGGACACAGGTTCATGCCCCGGTCCGGGAGGATCCCACATGCCGCAGAGCGGCTGGGCCCGTGAGCCATGGCCACTGAGCCTGTGCGTCTGGAGCCTGTGCTCCACAACAGCAGAGGCCACAACAGTGAGAGGCCCGCGTACCGCAAAAAAAAAAAAAAAAAAAAGTTTTTTGAGTGTGTACCCTCAATATGTAGCTTATAAGTTTTATATAAAGTAAAACTATGTGTTATAAGACATACATAAAATAGAAATTTTAAAAAGATTTAAGATGAAATATTTGAGGTGTGGCTAATGGTAATGACATTGTATTATTGACAAAAATCTCAGGCTACTCAGGATAATGTTTATTGTTTATGATACTGGATGCAAATCAGTTTTTAATGTATTTTTAAATTCTGAATTTGGTGAGCCTGCTTCATGTCACAGTGAACTGGAATGTTAATTGATTTTCTTTAAAATGATTAACAAAGAACCACTAGGAATAGCCATATAAGTTCCACCATTTTCTTAGTCTTCTCTGGTACTTTCATTAACAACATATTCAATCTGTAGTTTCTTTAATGGATTTAGAACACTTGCAATTTGGGGAGGGCTCATTTCATTATATCTAGCCATTACAACCTGTAATTCCACTTCAGTAAACTCTCAAGAGTATAGCACATGGCTGTATTCTATAAGCAAACAATGTCCACTCTTTCACATTGTGTAACTCCCACTTCTTCTGCAAGATACCTCTTGTAGTGGACTGTCCTAAGGGACTGAGACAGAGACCAAATAAAGGATCAAGTTATTTATCACTCTGTTAGATTAAATCAGTTTTTATAAGATACAAGTTTTAGTATTTTCATCCCATAATTTAATGCATTGTCTTGTGTGGCCCTTGGATGCATGCACCCCCTTTTGGGGGCAAGTAGGCTAGCTAGTGCTGGAGATTGACATAGACAGATGATTGATTTGGAGTGGTGTTAGACAAATGATTGATTTGGAGTGGTGTTGGGGCTGGGGGGTTGAAATCACTGCTGATGGAGAGGTGTTGCACCAAGCATTTGCCTTTTGAGCTAGATCGTGGATGACAGGAAGAGGGAGTTGGGTAGGAGAGAGGTGGAGGGGGAGGCTCAAGGCATCTGGGGTGGAGGGAACCAACAGTGCGTTTCTGTTCAAAGGCACAGAGATGAGATGGTGATGGAGGGGTCAGTACTGGTTATGAGGGTTCCAGGGTGAAGTGAGGCATTTGTATTTATATCAAACAAGGGCTTGCTCTAGAAAAGATCTATGTGAACATGGAAATAATAGTAATAATAACAACAGCAACAGTAGAAAGGGAGTCACTCAGGTTCCACGTGCTTTTAAAAATGTAAAAGGAAGGTCCATTAAACTCTCCTTTACTCCCTTCCCTCACCTTGCTGTTAGAGAAGGGTTAGTCTGAAATACAGTTGTAGACAAATGGAAGTGAGGGATGGTAAGATAGAATAGAGGTGCGGGGAATGAACAGTCAGACTACTAACCAAAAAACTGATTTTAAGAAGATGAGTCAGAAGGTGTCCATTCCAAACAGCTTAGATAGCAGTGGGCTTTTGCTCTTTTCTTTGAAGCTTTAAGAGTAAGATAGCACATGAACCTATTCACTAAAGAACTTCACCAGTTTTCTCTTTATTTTACCATCAGAAAATTGCAGCTAGTTCAAGGTTTAATTTTTTAAAATTATTTTTTGTAATAAAGAATTAGTATAGCCAAACTCTCAACATATTTCCAAAATTTTATAGGAATTATTCAGATGGAAAAGTTCTTTGTTGTAACCCCTTGACTCAGAACATTGAGCTTCTGCCAATGTAGTTTTAGGGCAATATCAACTTAAAATTTATAGCAAGTATCTTATTTTCTCTCTGTTATAGTTTCATATATTAAGATTTTACATGATTTCTTCATGTCTTGATTGTGTCTATGCTCTGTTAAATTTGAGGTTAATGTAAGAATACATTGCTTTGCCATTGATGAGGGATAAGTTACAGTTTTGTGTTTTGTTTTCTTTTTCGGGGCTGTATGATGATGTAGGTTGCTTCACTTCTAATCCTTTTGAACGAAGGCTCAAACATGGTAATTTGGTTTGGATTATTCAGTCATTTAATCTTTAACATCGTGTTAGAACAGTCTATTCGTGCTTCTTAGAGTTTTTAACTTGGTGCCAACCTTGCATTCCATGGCATAAAATAAAATTCAAACCTAAAGTCCTTTAGGAATGCCTGGCCTTACAGCTGAGAATTTTTCATGTCCCTTTTGAGCTCTTTGTTAGTGGGTAGACTCAGGGAACGTTGC
The DNA here is from genome assembly GCF_949987515.2 of Delphinus delphis. Classification (NCBI taxonomy): domain Eukaryota; kingdom Metazoa; phylum Chordata; class Mammalia; order Artiodactyla; family Delphinidae; genus Delphinus; species Delphinus delphis. The sequence goes on from NC_082689.1 coordinate 73,382,523, forward strand.
CTCAGAGTGGCCCACCAGGAGGAGGTAAATCTGATTAACTCTTCAAGATGATTTATTTAGATCCATGTAAAGGGTATATGTTTAAATGTACTAAGAAATAAGGCAACATATGTGAGGGGGATTTGTAAGAAAGGCCTTGAACGGCAGTTTGAAGATGGTATGCTTAATTTAATTTGTCATCCTGCAGTTAAATTTTGTTGTTTCACTGATATCTCTTTTTTTCCCTCCACAGTTGTACAATGGTAGATGGAGTGATGATTCTTCCTGTGCTAATGATGATTGCTTTCCCTTCCCCTAGTATGGAAGGTAAGTGGCTCAACTACTTGGGGCAGGACCAGTATACTGTGTATTGTTTGGCTTACCGTAAACTAGTTTCTTCTTAATCCTATCAGATTTAGCAATCCTCCCCTCCCCCCATTTTTAAGACTTTATTTTTTTAAAGCTGTTTTTTAGGTTCACAGCAAAATTGAGAGGACGATACAGAGATTTCTTATATACCCCCTGCCCCGACACATGTATAGCCTCCCCCATTATCAACATCCCCCCAACCAAAGTGGTACATTTGTTATAATTGATGAACCTACATTGACACGTCATAATCACCCCAGTCCGTAATTTACATTAGGGTTCACTCTTGGTGGTGTACATTCTGTGGGTTATAATGACATGTATAATGACATGTATCCATCATTATAGTATCATACAGAGTATTTCACTGCCCTAAAAATCCTCTGAGCTCCACCTATTCCTCTCTCTCCACCTCTGCAACCCCTGCCAACCACTGATTCTTTTACTGCCTCCATAGTTTTGCCTTTTCCAGAATGTCATGTAGTTGGATTCATACAGTATATATAGCCTTTTCATATTGGCTTCTTTCACTTAGTATTTTACATTTAAGGTTCCTTCGTGTCTCTTCGTGGCTCAGTAGTTCATTTCTTTTTAGTGCTGAGTAATGTTTCATTGTCTGGATGGACCACAGTTTATCCATTCACCTACCGAAGGCAATCTTGATTGCTTCCAAGTTTTGGTAATTATGAATAAAGCTGCTATAAACATCCATGTGCAGGTTTTTGTGTAGATATAAGTTTTCAACTCCTTTGGGTAAACACCAAGGATTGTGATTGCTGGATTGTATGGTAGAGTATGTTTAGTTTTGTTAGAAACTGCTAAGCTGTCTTCCAAAGTGGCTGTTCCGTTTTGCATTCCCACCACCAACGTCTGAGAGTTCCTGTTGCTCCACATCCTCACTAGCATGTGGTGTTAGCAGTGTTCTGGATTTTGGCCATTCTTATAGGTATGTGGTGGTGTCTCATTGTTTTAATTTGCATTTCCCTGATGATGTATGATGTGGGGCATCTTTTCGTGTGCTTATTTGCCATCTGTATATCTTTACCGAGGTGTCTTTAAGGTCTTTGGCCCATTTTTTACTTGGGCTCTTTGTTTTCTTATTGTTGAGTTTTCAGAGTTCTTGGTATATTTTGGATAACAGTCCTTGATCAGACATGTCTTTTGCATATATTTTCTCCCAGTCTGTGGTTTGTCTTGTCATTCTTTTGACATTGTCTTTCACAGAGCAGAAGTTTTAATTTTAATGGAGTCCAGCTTATTAATTATTTTTTTCATGGATCATGCCTCTAAAAAGTTATTGACAAAAAAAAAAAAGTTATTGTCATACTCAGTGAGGTAATGTAGGTTTTCTCCTATGTTATCTAATAGGAGTTTTATAGTGTTGTGTTGTACATTTAGATCTGTGATCTGTTAATTGAATAATTTTTATGAAGGGTATAAGGTCTGTGTCTAGACTTCTTTTTGTTTTGCATGTGAACATCCCCTTTTTATACATATTTGATAATGTCCCTTGATTTTCTTGGAGTGCAACCTATATACACCGTACCTTTCTTATAAACATAAATTTAAAAAATTCAATATAATTTGCTATCTGAAATGAAGAGAAAATTCTCTGAAAATAATATGTAATTAAATATGTCATATAATTAAAATAGTACGTATAGACAAATGTAATATAATCTAGTGTAGTTGGGCATGAGTACACTAGAAGATGTAATGAAGTAACAAATGTGTGTATAAAAATATATACCTATACACACACACACACACACACACACACACACACATATAATAATCTTTGATGTCTTAGAAAACAGAAAACATTGGTACTAGTGTGTTGTATCGGTGACTTAATTATCACAAGGGATCTTGCCTGCAGTGCTTGAATTTTCTGACTTGGTGAACAAATTTTGGTAGAATCCCAACAAAACAGAGAACTGTTTGTCCCTTGATTTACACAGTGGTTATATTTTGAGAAAATTTTGTATACATTAAGACAGTATAAGACATACTTTGTATTTTTATGTATAAAAGAGTTAGGTATTAGGTTCAATTAATTATACAGCGGTTTTCATGTAAATGAATGCTTAGTGGGGGGGCCAGTGAGAACCTGAAGGGGCACAGGGTAACTCTCAGTTGTGTGGGATCACACAGGCATTTTAGGGCCTAACTCATTGTCACTATCCTCCTTTCTCCCCATCTGCAAAAAGCTACTTAGGGATGGCACTGCCTCTGTGGAGTCCACAAGAGATAATCAAGAGAAAAAGAAAATAAAAAGTTGCCTATAATTCCCTGCACTTACATGTGATTGCTTTTAGCATGTTGGTGTAAATCTTTCTAGATGTGTAAACAAACTCTTATTTTATTGCGCATTGAGCAGTTTGCACTTTATTTTATAAGAGTTGCTCCATGAGGAGTGGTGCTTACGGTGTGAATCTCAGCCTTGCTGTGATCAGATGGGCCAGTAAGACTAATCCCCCTCTTACAGGCTCTTGGGGGTATAGTGATCAGTTTTATACACTTGATAAGTTTCCGCGGAGGCATATAATATAGGTTAATGTAGCCAACACTGTGGAAAAATCAGTGCTTGATGTACTAGAAATCTATTTTGTTATGTATTAGGTGTATAATATTTGATCTGTTCCTCCCTCCTTCCCATGTTCATTGACATGTATTATAGTCAGGGAGCCACTAGCCACATGTTGAGCACTCAAAGTGCAGCTGATACAAGCCGAGATATGCCTTAAGTGTAAAGTACACACTGGGTTTTGAAGACAATAAAAAATGTGAATTTTATCTGTTCCTTTTTACTACTATGAAAATTTACAATTATATAAAGCAGCTTACATTAAGTTTCTGTTAAAAAACGCTATCGTCAACCACTTTAGGTATCCATAGTCTATATTCTTCTCTAAGCAGTGTTGATTGATAGAGTCCAATAATATTGCAATCATTTTAATTAGTGCCAAAAAGATATGAAATAAGGATCCTGCGTGGCAAGTTTAAAGGAGTAGGAGGTGTTTAACCAGAAGAGAGTTGGGTCCTAGGTTGAAAGAATTACTAAGAAGAAATGGGCTGGGAATATTTGGTGGGTTAATAGTAGTTCTCATCTGAGGGGTTAATTTTATCCCCCAAGGGACACTTGACAACGTCTGGAGACGTAATAGGCAAGTTGCTAGGATTTTTCCTCTTTTTAGTTGCTACATAATATGATCAGTTAAAAAAAAAAAAAAAAAGAATGTTGTGAAATGAAGTCCCTCCAAATTCTGTGTGCTCCCCTAGGTACAGTAGCAGTTCTGTGTGGTCGGACAATCCTTCAGGTTTCATGTGCTGTCCTGGTGGACTCTTGGTGTGGGCACGATAGAAAAAAAAAAGAGTGGAAGAGAAATTGAGGTGGAAATGTAATATGGATAGAGAAGGGGAAGTGGGAAAGAATGGGGAAAGAGGAGGTGAAAAGGGCATTTATGGAACAGTGTTAGCAACCCAGCCATTGGTTGTTTTTTCCTGCTTTAAGCTCTTAAGCTGCCCAAAGGATCCAGCAAATGACCTCTTAATGCCAGAGTGAAGATCTGTAATGAAACAAGTTAGTCTGGCTGAAATGGAAATGGATGCCACTAAGGTTTTGCTATTGAATATAACACCAGCACTAGGATGTTTACAGATATGGAAAAGAACACATCATCCTTTCGCTGCGATAGCTTTTTTTTTTTTAAAAAACAATATCCAGTGAGTGCTACAACCTAGAGTACTCGGATCTTAATAGTGGTGGCCTTAGTCTTGTCTTCCCTCAATGACTCAACTCCTAGTTAACTATCAATAGCATATTCTATGAAAAGACTCTTTGTTTTTGCATATTTACTAGAAAATTTTTTTTTTAAAAAAACCACTGAGAACTAATTGTAATATACTCAACATTAGTCATAAAGCAAATGTCGAGTACAAAATACTTAACCGAAAGAGGTAAATAACAGGGCAAATAACTAAAAACTTTATGTTAGCCTCATAGATTGTCTAGTGCAGGGCTTTAAACTACCAAGTTTTTTGTTTGTTTTTTTGTTTTAATTAATTAATTAATTATTTTGGCTACGTTGGGTCTTCATCGTTGTGCACAGGCTTTCTCTAGTTGCGGCGAGCAGGGGCTACTCTTCCTTGAGGTGTGCGGGCTTCTCATTGTGGTGGCTTCTCTTGTTGCGGAGCACGGGCTCTAGGTACACGGGCTTCAGTAGTTGTGGCACATGGGCTCTAGAGCTCAGGCTCAGTAGTTGGGGCGCACGGGTTTAGTTGTTGCACGGCATGTGGGATCTTCCTGGACCAGGGCTTGAACCCGTGTCCCCTGCATTGGCAGATGGATTCTTAACCACTGCGCCACCAGGGAAGCCCTAGACTACCAAGTTTAAAAGGAAACAGACCCAGGTTTGATGTTTGCAGAGCAGCTACGGCACCTTATTAATTGGGCTTCAGTGGAGCTAATGGCATTCTTGGTGCATAAATAAGAAAGTAATAGAGATTTTGTTCTAATATGTTTTGTTGGGTATTGTACTCCTCTTAGTCTATTAAAAACAAACCAAAAAAACAGAAAGCTTCTTTCGTCTCCCCAGTTACTCCCAGATGTCTTTTAAATATTGATTAGATACAGTGTCAACATGTCAAATAAGAAGTCCCAAAGAGTACTTTTGGCAGAGTTTGACTAGTATGTGTGTACTTTAGAACATTTCTCAATTTCTGTGGAATTCTAAATGCTCTGGGGCCAAAAAGACCCAGTAAGTTTGGAAAATACTGCATGCTAGAACTATCTCTTTGATGATTTATAGGTAATATTGAGTGGTTAATATGTGCCCAATGTTGTTTTATGTTCGTTATTTCCCATAATCCTCATCATTACCCTAATGAGATACGTTAGTGGGGATGTGCTTTTTAATTGGTTAAAACTCTTGCTTAAGGTTATACAGCCAACAAAAGGTGTGTTATACTTTGAGGATTGGTATTCAAGAGTTTCAGTCATTATCGGTCGTCTTCAGAATTTTGTATTTTTTGGTACCCTAAATTAGCTACATCCACATTCATATTACATCTGGTACATGCTAGAATACAGCTCAATCCAGTCCATTTGAGAGGCTGAGGTGAGAGCTTCCAATAACAAATGATGAATCCCTTTTACCTGGGTTTGTGTTTTTTATTTCTCTCTCATACCAATATTCATTTTTCATGTTCATTATATATACAACTCCAGCTGCAGGAAGATTTTTATTTGCTCTCACAGAGAAGAGCACTTGAGCCCTAATTACCCGTATATCCTTCCTTTTCCTTCCCATTAATAAGACTAATCATGCTCTAATACTGCTATTATGCCACCCGGGAGAAGTCCATTTTTGTTCCAGAACCTGCTTGTTTGGTTTTACCTTTGTCCCTGTGAGCATTTGCAGGGACGACCATGACACAAATAACTTAAAGTGGAATACTGCTCCTTCAAAAATATTTCAAAGCTAAGATGACCCACATTTTATTAAATTTGCAAGCCGTAGTTAGATTTTATTGCAGCAAGGAAGGCTGGACTTTTGCAGAGTTTTGTTGCAAGAGATTTCGGCCTGTCTTAGAGAAGATTGCTAAGTACTAAATTATTTTCTGGGTTGACTTGATTTTAGTATTTCCAAAGCCATCACTACTCAGACTTTCCAGCCCAATTACCCAATGAGAGAAGGAAGGAGATCACTTCAATAGACTTTTTGTTAGGGTCCACAAAGGTGCCCCTCTTTGCCACTGGGGGTGAAGAATAGAATAAGCCTTTCTTTGAATTTCTCATTATTGAGAATTCAGGAAGTTCGTGAAGGGGTGAATGAATGTAAGAGAAATGTCTCAGTATTAAATTTGTTGCCCTCATTTCTCATGACTCTAATTTATCCCTTTTGTTCAGAATCAAATCTTTTTCTTTGACACATCATCATATGAGAGATTTGTTGGGGAGAGAGATGAGATGTACTGAGCTATTGGCCACTATGAGGACCTAAAATGTAAATATCAGGTGAAGCTGTACACTTTTAAGATACTGCTTCTTTATTGTCACATTTTCTCACCTAACAGAATGAGTATATTATTGATGCAAGGTGAGCTGTGACAAAGCTTCCTTTCAGCTTTTCATTTCTGGGGAATGTTTGTTTCAGCTGTGGGTAGTTAAACTGAAGCCACATCCAATTTTTTTTTGTCCCAGTGAACATTATAAAATGTTCATATTCAATGCATTTATATGAGAGGAGTTAGTGGTAGGGTGTGGAGAGGACTCTGAAAATTCAATCAGGGGCTTCCCTGGTGGCGCAGTGGTTGAGAGTCCGCCTGCCGATGCAGGGGACACGGGTTCGTGCCCTGGTCCGGGAAGATCGCACATGCTGCGGAGCGGCTGGGCCCATGAGCCATGGCTACTGAGCCTGTGCGTCCGGAGCCTGTGCTCCGCAGCGGGAGAGGCCACAACAGTGAGAGGCCCGTGTACCGCAAAAAAAAAAAAAAATTTCAATCAGAGTCAAATATTGAATGGATGGGAAAACAAATCCAAGGCCCTAGCTCATTAAATGGTTTCCTTGTGGTCAACAGTGAGTGGGCAGTGCAATAGCTTCTAAGCTTCTGTTTTATAAAGATGGGTCTCAAGGGGGAGAGGGTGGATGCCATCTCCTCTTTATGGAAAAACTGGTGAAGCAGGAGATTTGTAGGGATGGAATGTGTGCTACTTTTGCTCTTGAAAAGTAAACACCAAGGAAAACAAAACATTTAAAAATTAATTTGTAGACTCGGGAAGTAGAAAACAAACTTATGGTTACCAAAGGGGAAAGGGGGTGAGGGAGGGATAAATTAGGAGTGTGGGATTAGCAGATACAAATTACTATATATAAAATAGATAAACAACAAGGTCCTACTGTATAGCACAGGGAAATATATTCAATATCCTATAATAAACCATAATGGAAAAGAATATGAAAAAGAATATAATGTATGTATAACTGAATCACTTTGCTGGGTACTGGAAACTAACACAACGTTGTAAATCAACTATACTTCAATAAAAAATTTTAAAAATTAATTTGTAATTCCCAAACATTACCAACTGTCCTCCAGAACTTCTCTCTGTAGCCCAGCATGACCTCAGGCAAGCTTCCATAGATAATGGTTATATGAAATAGTCATAATTACTCAGAGCTCATGTCGATTCCAAGATAGTGTAAGACACAGGGCAGGGAAGCCTTCAAAATTTTCACTGTGACTCACAGTAAGAAACATTTTAGAGTTGGACCCAGTGCATCTACATTTAGAAACATTTTGGAGTATGACCCACATGCATCTGAAAAGAAAATTTCATGAAAGAGTGATTACTCTTACTATGCTAATGTACTCCTGCTTCTTCTCTTTTTTATTCTATTCAGTTTTATTTCATTTAGAAAGAAAGAAAGAAACCTTGTCTTGAACCACTAAATCAATTTCACTACCCACAAATGGGTCATAACCCACAGTTTAAGAAAGACACCTCCAGTCTGCTCCCAAGAGCTCGCTGCCGGGAAGTCCTGGCTGCCCTCAGGTGAAAGCTCTGACAGCTAACCCAGATAGTCTCCGGCAGAGCTGGCCCAGACCTTTTTAAAATTTATTTATTTATTTATTTTTATGACTTCATGTAGCCTGACCATCCTCTCTCTGCAAGCCAGTGATTTACAGGAAGAGGGAAGTTTACATATGTGCCTTCTCAGCCGTGGTCATAACACTGGAACAGCTGCTCCCTGATTCTAATCAGCTGAATCTGAGCTCTGCAGAGCTGGGTGTTTCCTAGATCCACGGTAATGCTGCATCTAATTCTTTGTTATGGGTTAGAGGGGAACATGGACTTTCTGAGGATATGTGTATTTGGGGCATGTGGGAAGGAGAGAAGGGATAGGAGGCAGAAGGAGAAATTCCTCTTGGAAGGGGGTGGTAAAATTCACCTTAAAGCAAGAACAAAAACCTCTGCTTATATATATATATTTATTTATTTATTTATTTATTTATTTTTTGCGGTACGCGGGCCTCTCACTGCTGTGGCCTCTCCCGCTGCGGAGCACAGGCTCCGGACGCGCAGGCTCAGCGGCCATGGCTCACGGGCCCAGCCGCTCCGCGGCATGTGGGATCTTCCCGGACCGGGGCACGAACCCGTGTCCCCTGCATCGGCAGGCGGACTCTCAACCACTGCGCCACCAGGGAAGCCCACTCTGCTTATATTTTTTATTCAAACGGTGATTTGGAGCAGGGAGTAGCCTCTTTTATTTATTTGCTGCATTTGTTTACCTTCTGAATTCTGGTATTTACACTAAGCCAATATAAATGGAAAAAAAAATCACACCCATTCAGTAAAGCTATAAGGAAGAGAGAGAGAAAAGAAGAAAAACCCAACAGTCCAGTTTAACCTTTGGCTCCTGTGATGTATAATATGCTGCAGGATGCCATGCAGAGTTACGCAGTGTTTATCTTTAACATTATGTCCTAGTTCATATGCTTCACGCTGTCAGTTTTGCAGAGGGTTAGGGTAATTTTTGATAATTCAGTGGTGTTGCTAATCAGAGTGTCTTCTGAAGGGAAGGCTCTTGGCCATGCATAGGAGTCAAGCCTTTCTCAGGAGAGAGGCAGAGTCAGACACCATCGTGAGCCTCCTTCTTCCTTCTTCCTGTGTTTCTGTACGTGGGTTACCTGAGCTCTCAAGAGCCGTTACCGCAGAGCCATGCTTAGCAGTAGCAGAGTGGTGGTGAGAAGTCAGCCATGCAAAGTGAGGCCTAGGGTGAGAGAGGCCAGGACTTGGTGGTGGTGTTTTCTCACTAGTGTCTAAAACAGCTCCTGGCATGTATTTGGTGCTCAGTGAATATCTGACAAATGAATGAATAAATAATTATCATAATACAGAAAAGGTAATAAGAGACCCAGGAACTGATCTGGGCTGGGGACAGGGTAAGAAAGGACATCATCCTTTCAAAGAATGTATTCCAAGTTTGGGAAAAGAGAATCAGTGATAAGACAATCTTACATTCTTGCAGTTGATAAATTACCAGGCTGGGATTGGGGACAGGCAGGGTTTGGGAGGATGAACAGGCATTAGACCAGCAAAGGAAGGACTGAGAAGGACTTTTTAGGCAGGGGAAGGGCCAGGCCCAGAGAAGTGGGGGGATACAGGTCACCACCCGGGTGGTCCAGCATGGCCAGAGCAGCCTCCCAGAAGGCGTTTGGGTTGAGATTTGAGGCCCTACTAGCCTGGCAGGGCCTTGTGCATGAGGCGTTTGTCTTTGATCCTGAGGGCAGCGAGAACTATTGAAAGATTCATTAGATGCGCTTTGTGTGCTTTGAAAGAATTTTCTGGTAGAAGTGGATCACAGGCACAGCAGGATTAGAGGTGAAGGGACGGGAAAAACTACTCCCCCTGCAGGGTCGGGGCAGACAGGCCCACGTGCTGCCTTTTCAAAGGCATCCCAACTATAGCAACTTGACGGTGGCCAACAAAACAAAAACAAAACAAAAACAAAACCCTTAGTTCCAAGAGAAGACCTCTGTTGCAGGTAGCTCACAAATAATAACAGCAGCAGCGAACGACAATAATCTAACACTAATTTCCGTTATGAAAGCAGAAGGCTGAGCTGCTGACTTTCTTAGCAACTTTTGCAAGACATTTAAATCCCTCTAGCTGGTCCTTTGTTCCTGTGTTGCCATGGAGTGTCAATAAGCCCAGCTCAGAATAACCCGGGCAGTGACATGAGAGGTGCAGCTTGCTCGCTGGCACGGTGGCTGGCCAGGTTACGCTGTTTTCATTGCTCCCGTCTTGGGAGGAGGACCGAGCAGCTGGTTGCCCGGGCAGCTGTGAAAGGTGTATGTCTCTTGGCTGCCCAGAGTTTGAAAGGCAACCCAAACTTGCCTGCCTCCTGAGCATGTGCAGCTCGCGTTTGAGCAGATAGCAACTGAAAATAGCCCACTGCACACCTGTCCCTTGTACACCAGCCCCTGGCCGACTGCCATTTAGGACAGTGTGGGCTCCCTGGGTGGATAGGTGAGGGGCTGAGCGGATCTCAGGGGTTCTTAGGAAGATCCTGGGAACTTTGGCCCTGGCTTAAAAGGAAACGAAAAAGCAGCAGGCTCCTCTGAGCAGTTCCACTGGGCACTTGTGTGGTTAGTGGGTGGCCGCAGTGCTTGCATACGTGCAGTACGTGCTGAAGATGCGATGCCAGTTCTCCGTGCTCAGCCAGACTGGGGTCCGACAGACAGACTGAGAGGTGTATGTTTTCTCCTGGAGGGAAAGGCTTTCCTCAAACACTCCTAGACGGTAGCCGTCATGGAGAACCCTGCCTCGGTTTTAGAGAGGGGAGGCACTGAGTGAAAACTATCTTGTTTGATTTTCTACGTGCTCTTTAATCCCCAATGATTGTCAGTAGATCACTTCTACAAGGTGGCTCTCTGCGAGATGATTCTTTCTCAGCAGTCCAAATGTGGGCACAGAATAGAATCAGCATGTCGGGAGCTGTCTGTTTCCCTTTGGGACTCTTTCCATGTCCTTCCGGGCTTTCATCTCTGCCGCGGGCTTGCCATCGTTGGGCAGGCTTGGCACGCCGATGTGGATGGAAGCAGGCTCTGGAAGGAAATACTTCTGAAATGACTGGTGGTACTCAAGCTGCTATTTAAAAGTGACCCTTCTTAGAGTCTTGGGTTATCTTTAGGCCGTCAGTGCTCTCCAGCCACAGGAGCCAAAAGGGAGTCTGTGGAAACTCTGGCCTGTTGCTCTCGCCTTGGTTTGTGTTTAGATATCGTTGCTCCTCAGCCAGTGGCCTCGTGACACATCTCAGATTTAGCTGCCTTTCTTCTGCCAAGCTCCAAGATTATTGTGGAAGCTGGGAACGGTGTGCTGTGCCACAGAGGCTGGGGTGTGGGGGGAAGGCATGTGTGTTTAAAAAGCCAGCTCTGGTTCACAGCATTCTGAAGAAAGTCTTTCTGTTTCTACCTTCAGTGTCGGCACCTGGGGCCTTTCTGTGGGTTCTGGGGTGAAAAAGAATAAGCTCAAAATGACCTACACTCAACTGTCTTATGGTGACTGTAGGATCTTTCGTCTCTGATGAGGAAGCCAATCTTAAGCGTGTTGAACTTGGGAGTTAATGAATTCTTGTGAACCATATTAGTTAGACTGATGGGGTAAAGAAGATAGGCGAGACAAAGATCAAGTTATAAAGGCTGGAATACAGATGCACAGGGCATGTACTCATGGGACTGAAGACATGGGATTCCTTCTTTCTTTGACCTTTCATGGAGATCTGGACCTGGTAGGGCCTTGGGACATGACTGGGAAATTGGGAGATAGGGAAGCAGCAATATCAGAGGCTTGGGCTCTGCCCCAGTTTTTCACCCTTGGATATCTTGATCTCTTTGGCTTCATCTGGGCTGGAAAGAAAATAGTCTGGAAATTACCTTGTTCCCTCTGCGCTTTTCTCTGGGATGGGGTAGGGTAGGGAGCTAGAGAGGAAGAATTTAGCTGAAATTAACTAATTCTAGACATTTTCGCCTTTAGCTCTGGGTGCCACGATGCCTAGAGGCTGGCATTCTAAGACTGTTGTTAACACATTGGAGCCGTGCCCATCTTTTGAAGGGTTTATCTCTGTGATTTGAAAGCTTCCGGAAAGGGTGTGGGGATGTGGTGGCGGCTGGCGGCTGGTAAGCAGAGCAAAGGTTGGCAGTCTTGGAGGCTCTGTCCCTGATTCTCAGAGAAAAAGGTCGCGTAGGGCAGTGGAGGAGAAACAGAAGTGGGAGCTGGGCCTTCTCTGCTGTCCGTTCCCGTGTAGAGCCCTCGTTTAGGGTGTCCTGTAAAACCAGAATTTTCAGTGTAGAGCCTGGGTAGGAAAACCTTGCTGGAGCAGCCGTGCACTCCCCAGATATCCCGGGAGGAAGGGGAGACAACCAGAAAGAGTCAGGAACACCTTTGCCCACACTGTGATCGGAGCTTCTAGCCTAAGACATGCTGTAGATGGTACCACATCACTGGCTCTCCTGAATCTGAACAAGGAATGACTTCTCTGAAATGTTTATAATTCCTCAGCTTTTTTCCCCTTCTTCAGTCTGTGGTCCTCACTGTTACTCTCCCAACAAGTAGAGCTTCACTCAGATGCAAGAATTGTCAACACTATGTGGCGTGGGCTGCGGTGGGGTGCTTTCCATTAGGCCTCGTAATCATCTGTTTCTCTGAAGCGACGATTCAAGAAGTTTGAAGACAAAATGAAGAAAGGGGTCATTATTTCCCCCCTTGTGAAGGAGTCGCTTCACAGACATGGCATATGTGTTAAAGCTAAGTCTTTGCTATGTTCAGGGAGTCATAAAAAGCATGGAAGAGACAGACCGGTATCGTCTTAGATCATACCCCACAGCGCTCTATAACTTGTTAGTCATTTAAACACAGACTGAGTTTATGGCTTTGAAGTAGAAGGTGAGACTGCTGCAATAGGCTTAACTTACACGGATTATTTCAGAGACCAGGAGTCAGCCCGGCCACAAAATAAACAGATGGAATTCTTTTTTATTTTTTTCCCCCCCTCTCAGCTTCAGCAGTTCAAATGCAGGGTGACTTAGGAATCCTTATCACCTTCAGCAAAGCAAGAAGGGGAAAATGATGTAATTCACTCTTCCTCACTCCCTGCTGAAAATGCCATTGTTTTCACTGATAGGAGAAAAAGGGCAGCAGAGACCAGGGGCATCTTTTTTCCCTGCTGAGCAGGCAAGTCCTGCAGGACGTCCCTAAACTGGCTGAAGCCAAGTCACTCGTTGTGTTTTGGTCATCCTCATCACTGTAGCATCATCGTAGCCAAAGGTCCTCAAATCGGTCATCCAAGGAAGGACCTCCCATAAAAGCCTTGCTGTTCTATTGATGTGTTAAATTATGCCTTGTTTTTGGAACTCTTGCATTGTACCTCTTTCTTCCAACACACAAACAAGCAAACACAAAACCCACCGCACCACAAAAAGTACTAATTTTCCACACTTGTAAGCCCGAGGAGGTGAGCAGGTGTGACGCTGTGGCGAGCTCCTGTAGGGAGAAGGGGTTTGCACAGACACGCTGGCTTGGTGACTAAGCCTTGCCTGAAGATCTCTGCTGACATTTAAAGACTTTATAGGCTCAGTCTTCTCTGAAAACCAGCATCATGTCTCTTCCCACCTCTAAATCCTGTCTGTGAAGAGAAAATTCATTCTGAAACAAACATTCATCAGGCTTGTCCTCCTGCCAAATGCTGAGGCAGCTGCGGAGAGCGTAGCAGTGAGCAAAGCAGGCTCCGTTCCTTCCCTCATGGGGCTCACAGTCTGCAGGGAAGACCTGGACGGTCGGCGGCCACGCAGACACACGTATGTGAGTGTAGACAGGTGTGTGAACAAATGCTTACATTTGGGCGTGTGAACAAATGCTTCTCTGAGGAGGTAACAGGTGAGGTGAGATCTCGGGGGAAGATGGGCACACACTGGGTGGATGGGGGCGTCGGCAGGGAGAGAGCCGATCATCCCACGTGGAGGGGATTCCACACCTAACGGACCTGAGCTCCTGAAGCAGGAGGAGCCCTTCCCAGAACTGAGGGGATCTGAGGCAGAAAGCAGGTCAACCAGGGCTTTTGTAGGCCGGGGTGACCACTGTGTCTCCCTTTTTTTTTTGGCAGCTTGCGCAGCTTGAGGGATCTTACTTCCCTGACCAGGGATTGAACCTGGGCCACGGCAGTGAAAGCACCGAGTCCTAACCACTGGACTGTCAGGAAATTCCCTGCATCTCCTTTTTTAGGGTCGTGGAATCAAGCTTGTTCATCTGAGTGGGGGTGAGTCTGGTCAGCTCAGTGAGGGAACACTGGAGGAAGAACACACTTGGAGTGGAGGCATGATGAGTTCCAAACCGTGGAAACCCTACCATCGTTTTTGGTTGTCATTATTCTACTTTGTATGTGATCCTATTCAAACGCCTCTATTCTCTCTCTCAACTCCTGGAACATATTTGCTTCTTGGCTTTTACAGCTTTACCAAGTATCAATTTTTTCTGATCAGGAAAAAAAAATATGATTTGGTTTCTCTAAGTGGATGTTTTATTATGATGAGAGCATTTAGGTACTTGGGTGTCTTTTATTTCTGGGCATATAGCCTGCCTTCTTGCCAGGCCATCAAATGCCCTTCACTAGGCATTCCGGACAGACCTTTGTGTTTCCGTCTTAGGAGCAGGCTTGCTGGCAGTGATACCTGGCATTGCAAAATCCTTCCGTAAGCCTTTGTTTAATGCCAGAGATCTCAGATGCTTTCAGATTCTGGAGAGGTGCCACGCTGCACTCTCGGATTAGGAGCTGATGGAAGGACTCCCATATCTATGAGCCTAATATAAGCTGTCATTTCAAATGAATGAATCGTTTATACTGTTGGAAAGAGTCCAGGGATGTTTGGGGTTCCTTTTTTAGCCTATAAAGTTCTGAGCTATTGGACTCTTATAGCAGTAGTCTAATAACTGCCTATTATTTGTGCTGCTTTGAGATGAGCCTACAAGAGATTCAGCCTGTTTCTTTTGCTGACTCCTGGGATCACGGCTACAGGCTGGTTGACTTGGACCATTTTCTCATTTGTCTTTTCTGTCAAGGACTTTAGTGGGAAACATGGGGTTTTGTTCACCATTTAGAATGATAATCGGTTTAAATGCCTTAGCGTATTCTGGAGTGCATGACTGGGCAGGTGGGCGGGAGAGCCTGGAGAGCCGTTTGTAGCTTGTGCCCAGATTGCTCCAGTCCCACTTAAGACATAAATGCGGGTACCCTTACTACGAGGCACGAGATTATCCCAAACTGTGGACAGTCTTAAAAAGGTCCTTGATGCTCTTTGCTCTGCCTCTTCCTCTGCCAGTTTAGGATTAGGCTGTGAGAGTAGGTGTGTCCAGATGGTGAGCGTATCGCCCAGAACAAGAAAAATCTTTTAAAAGTTTTGGCTGCGGTGAACCCCTGGGATTCCGAGCCTGTACCTCTGGTGGCAGAGCCAGCCCTGGCTCCTTCTCGGTGGTGCCGAGGACTCCCTGCTGCTCCCAGCCAGACGCGGGCTGCGAGTGTGTTCACACGGGCCTGGTTCTGGGGCTACAGAGGGCACAGGGTGCCAGCCATGACACTGAGTAATGCCGGGAGGTGCCTTTAGAACAGACAGTGTGGGTGAGCACCGCACACAGGGAATACCTCTGGCTTGACGTTTCCATTACTGCATTATTTAAATGAGTGTCAATTAGGTAGCGTAGACTGGCTGCCTTCTGCCAGGGCACCTCCTAGTCATTAGCACAGGCAGGTGTAAAATGCTTCATATCAGATGTGGTGCTTCCTGGCTGGACTGTTGAAAATCAGTCACAGAAGGTGATTATCCTTCCTCGGCGTTCCCTGACGTGCAGAGTATTTATATCCTGGCCTGAGAGATTAGAGGTCCACAGACCCTTGCTTGGGGCCCTAAAAAAGCTTTGTGATAATTCTCACACCTCCCCGACCCACCACTGCTACCCCAAATAAGATATCACAGGCCCACACGTTATGGTTATTCCTAAATTTTAACAAGACCCAAACAGTGAGTCATAGGCATTTGGGGGGCCTGCCGTGTTCCTTAGACTTGTGGATATTAAGATCTGAAAATGTTACTACCTCGCTTTTAACCTGCTTTGTTGAATTAGTAATCCTAGCTCAGAAAATCCTTTTGGCATCTCTTCGACTAATCCACTCTGTCGGATGAAATTGCCAAAGTGGCGTTTAACCAAAGTGTGTGCGTACGTGCAGACATGTGCATGGGTGTATGGGGTCGTTCTCGTGAATTTAGGGTCTTCATTTATATCTGGCTGAATATAAAAGAATTGATTCACGAAGGGCTCTGCTAATTAGTTATATGGGAATATACAAATTAAGAAGATTAAATGTTGGTGAAAAGCAAAATAGGAAGCGAAGTTGTTGGTTTTGTACTTTCCCATTTGCTAACTGCTGAACTGGGCTTATGGTCCCTCCATAGCAGGGATTGAGTTAATTATTACATATTACTGAGCTGTCTTTCTTCCTCTTTTTCCCTTTTTCCTGATTGTGGTGGGGAAGATGTGAAAACCTTGGTTTTCGACTTCGTTTATGACCCCACAGGATAAGATCTGATTAAGATCTATACCTCATTAAGCCTGGATGCCCTGCAGAGTTGCCTGTAGTGGGTTGAATCTTACTAAAGATGGTATTTACTTGAGGCTGCTCAATTCTGGCAAAATTCTCTAGGCTACAGTTTAAACATCTGTCAGACAGTCCCCACATCCTTTCAAAAGCTAGAGACCTTGGAAAGGCAGTAGGCCTCTTGCACCTGTGCACATAGAGTTCAGTTGGGGCTGGAACTTTAAGAGCAGAGTTCACTCTGAGGGCACACCAGAGAAATTATTATTGTTGTTATTTTTTTTAATTGACAGTTTTTTATTTGAACCACAGAGTGTCATTAATTCTTTGGTACCCTGGACCATCCATTCCCATAGGATCAGTGATGAGTGAACCCTGTATGGTCTACAGTTATTGTTTGCTGTTGTTCCTGGGGGACCGTAGGTGCAGCGAGTGAATGATTCATACTCCTCAATTCATTATCAGCCTGTGATCAGCTCCTCTCCTATATTATTCTCACTTTACCCCTTCATCCTAACACTAACCTCACCTCCCCAACCCAGCATCGATAGGTACAGCCTCCTTAATGTGTTAAGTATGTATTTTTGGGTATCAGTGACCTTTAACAATTATTTAGGGTTTTGAAGTACATGTTTGTGTGTCAAATTCACATAAATTGCTTTATTGCCCAGTTTTTGAATATAGTCTTTTTAATTCTCTGCTGTGCTCACAAATCAATATGACACCACTAACTCTGCCCCTCACCCCACCCATCCGTTTCCCTCCAAAGAATCATCACCTGTTGGGCAGCATAGCTGGCAACTCTCAGCCCAGCTTTGTGCCATTTGAGAGTGGCAAGCATGTCTAGACTCCCTAGAAATATTATCTTTCAACTTGCTTTTGGCAAGTGTAAACTTTTTGCTGGATTATGTCAACAGATATATATGTTTCTCATCCTCATAGAAATAGCTTGGTGCTGGAATTTCTCTTGGATTTCTCTAGGCAGGGAGAAAGAAAGACCGTCCCTTGGCTCATTAAAGTTATTGCTCATTAAAAATGTCTGCGGGCTCTTGATCCTCGGGGGTGAGTCTGGTGACACACATATACTGTCAGCGGCTATTTTGGATTTTCTGCTTTCGGGCATGTCTTTGCTCTTGGATGAGCCCCTTGTGGTTTTCAAAAGACCTAGCAAGTCAATTATAAATAGAAGGCTCGTGTCTGTGTGTCTGCATGCCCTTGCTCTGTGGGACAAGGCACCCACATTACAGTGGGCAGTGAACTATTTTTCACTCCTTTGAAGAGGGAAGAAGAAAGATGAAGAATGCTTTTTCTCTTTCTGAGATAACCCACACACCTCTACACACACCCACACAGATCTGTGTAAATGAACTTGACATTTTCAAAGACCTTACCTTAAGGTCTCCTCTTGAAAGCACAGCCATCCAACCTGTTATATTTTAAGAAAGCAGCAGTTCTCTCACAGACCTGCTGCAGAGGGTTCAGGGATTAGAAGGCAGCCTATCTGTGCTGTAGACCTTCGGAGGGAGTTTTGAGAGCTGACTCTCTTTATGTGAACAGTGCTTTGGTGAAAGTGGTCTCATCAGGCTAATCAGTGGCCTCTGGGACTTGGCTGTTTACATTCTGTCTTCACTTTCCTTCCCCACTGGTGGAAACTGTTGGGACCCGCAAGTCTGAACTAATTATTCTAACAAAAGAGGGGAAAAGAAAGAGTGATTTGAAAGGTGAAACTGCAAATGAGTGTTTTCAGAAAGAGGCGATTAGGAGGTCTGGTTCGGTGTGATTCACTGATGATCCATGTTGCACCTTGGACCCACCTGTGTGGGCTATGCCTTTGGTCCCACTTGTTACCTTACTGTTCAGACACTGTTTTATTCCCTTTGTCTTTTTGTGCCCTCATCCTCAATAATTGGTGCCAACTTTTTTCTGCCAGTTGAAAAGGTTTAAGCAGTGTTTAGCCTCGTAATTAATGTGAAAACTTCAGTGTTGTACTACTGAAAAATTACTCGACATTTAGCTGACAATATTGATAATATGGATATGTAAGTATAGACCGTGCATCCTTGGGAACTCTTACTGTACTGATGTGTTTCTGAAGCAGACAGGTGATGGCAGCAATGTCAGCAATCCTGTATTAGTAGTTGGTGGAGGCTTGTGTGGAGATAACGGGAACTGGTATTGACAGACGCCATGTATTTAGGAGCCTTGTTTTAAAACACAAAATAAAGGTGATGAGCGTTACGTTCTGGTAAAACATTTTATTTTGGTTCAAGAATCGGGATGTGAGAGCCCATCAGACCAAAGATACCATGAAAACCACAGTGGGAGAAGTTCATTTTCAGAAACCTGTGGCCAGATCATAATCATTCTTTGGCCTAGTATAGGATATAAAAGAGTACCCAGCTTATATCAGCACATTCATATCTTGAGATGTGATTATTATTTGGTGGTTGGTCAGCTGAGAGTTACAAGACAGCAGAAATATGGAAATCATGGCCAGTGGTGATACTTCACCTGACTTTGGTTAACGTGTTTGTAATGGTCTTGGAGAGACTCTATCGTTCCCCCAATGGGGTTAAAACCCATGCAGTGATTTTTTTTTGTTTTCCTTCCTCTCTTCCCTTTGCAGATGAGAAGCCCAAGGTTAACCCTAGACTTTACATGTGTGTGTGTGAAGGCCTCTCCTGTGGAAATGAGGACCACTGTGAAGGCCAGCAGTGCTTTTCCTCGCTGAGCATAAACGATGGCTTCCACGTCTACCAGAAAGGCTGCTTCCAGGTCTATGAGCAGGGGAAGATGACCTGTAAGACCCCGCCGTCACCCGGCCAAGCTGTGGAGTGCTGCCAAGGGGACTGGTGTAACAGGAACATCACCGCCCAGCTGCCCACTAAAGGTTCCCATGGACTTTTCTATTTCTATATCAAGGGTTTTTGTTAGTATTGTCCTGATTCTGTGTGGGTTAAAGATGTAAGTAGCCAGAAGGCTTTCCTCCTGCTCTTCCAACAGTGGGTGACAAGGGAAGTCCCTCTGGTGAGGAGGAGAAAGGCATGGCCTTTTGGAATCTACAAGGAGGATGGATGTTTTTGGGA
The DNA here is from genome assembly GCF_949987515.2 of Delphinus delphis. Lineage (NCBI taxonomy): Eukaryota > Metazoa > Chordata > Mammalia > Artiodactyla > Delphinidae > Delphinus > Delphinus delphis. Next base: position 73,402,105 of record NC_082689.1, read on the forward strand.
AAGTGAGCATGGTGATGTCTACCTTGGGGATGGCTTCGCTGACCAGATCTCTCTTGGTGGTCATGAGCAGGTGAACAGCTCCTGACATCCTTTTCTGAAAGGAGCTATGATGTCATAATTTCTGAGACAGTTCTGCTTTGTAAATGCTCATCTCTGTGTTGAGTGTGTAGGGAGGAAAGTGGAACATAAGACTCTGATGTCTGAGTGGAATACCTTCCCTTCTTTACGAGGAAGGAGACAGCCTCTATGCCCTGCAATCTATCACCCATCTGATGCCCAGCAATCTATCACCGAAACTTGAAGCTGGGTGAGATTTCACATCAACCTTGTAGTTTATGTGGAATCTTCTCCGTATTATAGTCAATATGGACTTCAGTCCTCCTCTGAAACTGTTTCCTCATAAAATGAGCCCTAAATTGCTCTCTCAGAGTCCCTACAAACATGAATGTACCTTGGTCTTTGTAGACTCATTCCAAGCCAAATTTACTCTCTTAATATATAGTACATTTTTAATAGACATACTTAACCAATTTTGCACTGACAAAAGAAGAAATAAACGGTAGAAGAGGCTACTAAGAGCATCCACGGCGAGAAATGTCAGCCAGAAAGGGAGGAGACAGAAAAATGTAAAAAACTGATACAAGATCATGTTCCATAATTCATACGTTTTGAAGTTATGGTGAGGACCTTAAGCCATATAGAAAAGGTTAAAGTCTGATAAGCAAATAGGGTTCAATAATAAAAGAGAGTTTTTAATAAAAAGAGATGTTTTTATAAGCGAGGTCAGGTATTTAATGGTTAAACCTAAAAGGGTACTTGATGGGATAAATTCTTAAACCTTGTGAGTTTGTTATTAATAGAGTGGATGGACCATGAAGAAATGTCTGCATTCATGTAGAAATGATATCTGCAGGGTGAAAAGTTTCTAATCTGCAGAACAGTCTGTCAGATTAGAGTTGTAACACAGAATTTATTTTCTTAAGGAATTTCTGATTTAATTAGGGAGGCGCAATATTCATAACTTAATGCTGTACATAATTAGCTTTACACTTTATCATACAAGCGACATGTGCCAAGTTGTTGATTAATTTGGATTTGGAAAGTTAAAAGAAATTTATAAAGGAAGTTCGGCTTGAGATTGGATGGCTGAAGAGGCCAGGGACGTGGAAAGAGTAAGGCATACGTGGGGAACAGGGCTTGGTGACGTGCTGTCAGGAAAGGGTCTGAAATTCAGAGGTGATTATCGCCTTGGGATCTTTTAATTATGGACCTTCACTAGGCAACTGAGAAACTTTGATTTAACTCAAAAGTGAATATTTGCTTGAGTGACATGTGAGTATTCGAGTGAATGCACAAATGTTTGAATGGGTATGTAATAATGTCTGAGCCAGAGAGTGAATGAGTGATTAGGTGCGTGAGTGAATCAAGGATAGAACGTTTTGAGTGAGTGAATGAATGTTGAATAAGCGAGTTAGAGAACAGGTGAATGAATAGGTTCCTAGGCAGAAATCATGACGTAATAGCAATGAGAATTCAGCAGTAGACCTCCGAGATACATTGAAGAGAGAGACCACAGATTGGATCATTTGGTCTTAACTCAGATAGCACTTTCTCATAGGAATATTACAGCACAGTGTCTGTCCGTAAGGGCTTGATGGTAAAACGTCCTTACAGATCAAATCCAGGTTAATAAGGATAGTATCAGAGATCTGTGTAGTACTTTCTATTTTAAAAACACTTTTCACATAGATGCGTTAATAAATTGGTTCTCAGTGGAATTTTTTCAAACTCCTATTGTGTCTAAATGAATCATGGTTAAATGACTGGGCCGTTGGCCAGGTATTAGGAAGTCTTTCAGTTTCGACACTCTGTGGCTTGTGAGACTGTGTGGTCAGGGTCAGGAGCGAGCTACTTGTCAGGCATTGGTTATGCTAAATAATACGTAAACAATGAGCCTTACGGCCAGTTACCCTTCTCTCTCCCATCTCCAGGGAAATCCTTTCCTGGAACCCAGAATTTCCACTTGGAGGTTGGCCTCATCATTCTGTCTGTAGTGTTTGCAGTCTGCCTTCTAGCCTGCCTGCTGGGAGTTGCTCTCCGAAAATTTAAAAGGCGCAACCAAGAACGCCTCAACCCCAGAGATGTGGAGTATGGCGCCATCGAAGGGCTCATCACCACCAATGTCGGAGACAGCACGTTAGCAGTGAGTTTGTGGCCCCAGGGGACCCCGAGCATAACGCAGATGGCTGAAGATGCTTTCTTATTTCAAGCACGAAATGCTGACCAGTAACTGGTGACTGGACAGTGAGTGCACACATGCTCCTGGTCACTTATGTCTTCAGCAAGTATATGCCGGCACCCCTATGTGAGTTCAGTCTCCTCTACCTGAGAACATTTATTTTAGACAGACATTTACATTAAAGGAGGGAGTGGATTTATTTTAGTCGATCCTTGGTAGTTATTTTTCTTTGGGGAGTAAGGGGACAGGGACAGACAATGGTTGCCTATAATTTTGATGGTGGGGGAGGGCTTGGAATTTATGGTACTCAGTTCCTCTATTTTTAGCAGTAAAAGTGCTTTAAAAAAAAAGCACCTTTTGCTTAATATTAAAAATCACTTTCCCTTCTAGATTATTTCAGCGCCCTGTAATTGAAGACTTTTAAAACCTGACATCCAAAAAAGCAGCTATGAAATTTTTCATGCTCCTGTGCCGCCCCCTTGTGGACTGCACTCATTTGGTTAAACCAGTGCTGTCCAATAGCAATACGTGCGGCACATCTGTTAATTTAAAATGTTCTAGTAGCCATCTTAAGAAAAGTTCAAAAAAACCTCACAGGTGATATTAATTTTAAGAATATACTTAACCTAACATATATAATTATTATCATTTCAACATATAATTAAAGAATTATTAATGAGATATTTTGCATCTTTTTTTTAAACTAAATTTTAAAAATCTGTGTATTTTATACGTACAGCACATATCGGTTCAGATCAGCCACATTTCACTGTCTCAGTGTCAGCGTGTGGCTAGCAGCTACCCTAGCACAGGGTTTGGAACCATTGTACTTGTATGTTTTAAAGTTACTCTTTTGCACATTCTAAAATGATGAAATCACATTGAAAGCAACTGTCTTCCTTTTTTCACTCTTTAAAATTGTTTGTCAAGTGTTAATTTTAAAGCACCTTTAAACTTTAAGTGAGAAAAGGGATTGCGTGCTATTGAATAGGTTACCATCGAGTGCCGAAAGGAGAAGTAATAACATTCTACAGGGGTACTGTGCTGAGTAGGATGCCCCCTTTAAAAAAAGGTGAAGATTTGTGTTAGAAAGATGTTAAAGTCATGCCAGTACTAAATCGAGACTCTCCTTGTCATTGGCTGATGAATTGAAAGACGGTCAAGGTGGTAGCTTTTAATGTGATTCAGTGTTATTTAATGCCATCACGTAAGATCATCTGTATTAAGTCTTTGTTCTGCTAGACGACAGACTTAAAAGTGTCCGGGAGTTCTGCAGTTAAGCCTTTTTGCTGGAGAAGACTTGCCCTCACCAGTCATTGTAGCTCAGGTGCTACACCTGGACTACTACCCTTGGCGAGTTATTAAAACATTTGATGGTGGCTGATACAGGCTGGGAAATATCCCATCCTACTGCCTTCCCCATGACTGGACCACAGTCAAGTGTACTTTTTTTGTATGAAAAAAAAGGGGAAGGAACCTTGTTTAGCTTCCTTTTACCTACCTATTTAATTGTGCTACAGTGAAACTGGGAAAAGAGGAGAAAAGGACATTTCATTCAAAAAGTAGAAAAATATCGTTTTTCTTTAGAAGTGTATTTAGAAGTTTGTTTCAAGTTTTAAGGCAAATTAAATGAATTCATTGAGTTTGGAGCAAGGACGATACAACGCTGAATCTTGACAAAACTTTAGCAGTAGTCAGAACTTTGTTCCTCAGAACTGCTAACATAGCTAATCACATTGGGCACTGATAGGAATCTCTAGTGTAAATTATTATTTAAATGGCTTCTATAATTTTGAAAGCAGAATGCTTTCAAATATGCTAAAATAGTCTTCTCAACTCAACCGTTTTAGATGACAGTATATCACGATATAATGACACAGTAAACAACACTGTTTAAAAACAAGTTGTCATTATTGGTCTACATACTTGCTTATTTAAGTGATATTCTCATTTATATGACTCAGCAAGGCGTACCTTACTAAACAGCTCTCCTACACTGAAAAAGAAGTCTTGGGATCCAAGAGTTGAAGTAGATGTTTGTTAGTCTTTGGTCGATTCCGCCCGCCCTGAAGTCTATGAACTAGGTTTAGAACCAGGATTGTACATTATGAAAAAACAACACATTAGTTCTATAGTAATTTCAGAATTATTCTCTCAAAAAAATTGAATGAATAAAGAGAAAAACGAACAGCAAAAGAGATAGGGAGATGTGAAACCCTACTTCATCTACATTCAGTTTCTTGTTGAATATCCATTTTGCGGCTTTTAAGGATTCTAAATTTCTTCCTTTAGATGTTCAGGTTTTGGTAATTTTGCTGATCAACAGTACTTCACAGTGGTGCCCAGAGTAAGTAAAAGACAATGAAACTCAAACAAGGCAATGTATTCATGTAACAGGCCAGCTAAAATGTTTGGGAAAGGACAGCTTTGGGGAGTGTTAGATCAACATTACTGCAACCTTCCCACGATCACCATGGGCACAATATTGTTTATTATAGATAATCCATTCCTGATTCAAAAATGCTTCTGCTTCTTGGCTTGCACTGAGAGTAAGAAGGGAAAATTTATGAATGAACTAATTGGGAATCTTTTTTGCAGTGTGTTCATTTTTAGAAGTAGATTTGGGGCATGGTTTTATGTTTCAATGAAAGTCGTATTTTTTCTCTCTGCTTTGTGGGTAACTGACATTGAGAATGACGTACAGTATATGAAATCACGTGTGAGAAACTTGAAAATTGTAAAGCACTATAGAATTTAAGAGTCTTTCAATAAAAAATTTTTTTTTTTTTAAAAGTAGACAACTGTTAACAAAAAAAAGAGAAATGACATAGAGGTGTTAATTTTGTGATTCTTGTTCCCCACCTACCTAGTAACCTCCATCCAGGTAGCCCTCTCTGCTTGAGTGTACCAGTCTGAGGACTCAGATGGCCACTGGGGTCTTTACAAGATAAACAGCATTAGAGTCATTTGGTTCTTATTCCTAATTTGTTTGTTCCTTATTAGAGTTCCTTGGCATGTCAACTAAAGTGCATCCTTTGATAGGTATTCTGAGCAGGGCCGAATATGGTCAATTTTGCTCAGCTCTTGGACTTGAAGGCCTTTGATTTTTGCTCCATTTTCTCTTCTAGCTACTGTTTCCCCTTGGGCTCAGCCCCGCATGTTGGACTTTTTAATTTACATCTTTGACTTTGTCCACTCAGCTTCTTTCTTTATATATTTTCTTCTAAGACTCTGGATACAAGAAAGGACTACTCATCCCTCAGGAAAACCTATCCCATATTAGGGAAAGGGCTAGCTTCTGGTTTTCCTAAGAAGTGAAACCAGTTCTTCCTCCAGTGGGGCTTTCCATGCACACGAACGGGCCATGTGTCCAAGACCACTGCCTCCATGCCAGTTACACCCACGTGCGCGCTCATACTCTAACCTGGGAGCAGTTCCTCAATACTTTCTCTTTCTCCTTGTTTTGAACCGCAGGATTTATTGGATCATTCGTGTACGTCGGGAAGCGGCTCTGGTCTTCCTTTTCTGGTACAAAGAACGGTAGCCCGTCAGATCACACTGCTGGAGTGTGTTGGTAATTCTTTTTTCCCTTTCTTTGCGGGTTATGTGCGGTGGTTCTAGAAGTAGGATGGACCTTGGAAAATCTGCTTCGTGTTGCCTCTTGCTTCTTAAACGTCAGGAGATGTGAGGTAGCCATGTGGTAGTATGCCTCTAATCTGTGACTTGTGTTGGAGCACTTGAACTTGGTGAAGTTCTTGTTAAAGAACTAGTATCCACTAGGCAGGATACAGAGTGCCCAGTCAAAAGATTTCAGTTTTAAGTAGACCCTTCCGGATGATGGGAATGCTTGAAAATGAACTAACACGGCTGCTCCAGACCATAGGCATTGGGGAATCTGAGGTAAGTCGGCTTTTGGACAGTAAACTTGATTATTGCAATTTTATACTTCCTCACTCTTCCCCTGCCTTAAAAAAAAATGAAATAAATGTACCAAAGCTATCCTTCATAACTGCTTTATTTAAATAAGAGCTGTGTACATTTCTCTGTGGCCTCTCACATTTTTTCCCATATTGGAACATATCTGTATAGAGATATAATCATAGTGTGTGTATAATTTGTCCCTGTTTTCAGTTTTAAGCTCACACACATTTTCATGTATTTGTACACGTCACAGGTATTTTAAAGTTTATGTAATTGTCTATTGCGTGATAACTTTAACAATACTGTTTGAAAAATGTTTTGCACATGTTGCTTCTTTTGAGTACGCAGAATAAACTTCTAGGAATTGGGGTTCCTGGGTCAAAATTCGTGACTTTTTATGGCTTGTCTTATATATTGCCGGATTGCCCTCTAGGAAGGTGGTGCAAATGCTTTTTTCTTTAAAGTCCTGATTTTTATTAGTTTTAGTTTTATGAGGTGGGCATTTGCAAGTCACATGACAGTTTTCATTAATTTCTCCTTTAGATGGCATGCAGGGGTGGCCACAGGAGCAATGATGGATTAGAAACATCTCCATACTCTCCTGGTTCTCCCAGTTTTGGGGGGCTGGCTTTGCAGCTCTTGCCGTATCATCTTTTGCTTTTGGGAGGTGACGGGCCAACATAGGCTGCCTTCACCACTTGGCTACTATCCTCTGACTTTTCTTCCTGTTTTCATGGAAACCAGGACACCCCCAAATGCAGTAGTGGAAGGGGGTGGCGGGCAGAGGTAGTAGAAGTGACTGCCACCTTCAGGCACACAGGTGGCCAGCAGGAGCCTGTTGCCTTTTCTCTACGTCTGTAGCTACTGCAACTGTTTCTGAACTCCAGCTTCATGCTTCTCCTCCACGGTGGACTGTGTGTAGAGAAACTAAAAATGGAAAAGCCCCCAGTGTGCTCACTGCTTACAACCAGAGTTGTCCTCTTGTACCAGCTAACATCCTATTTGATTCTGAACAAGGGTACCTGGGTAGGGGTAAGAAGTGAAGGGGGACATTACCCCCCATCCTCCTGTCCCATGGCCACTCACCATTCACAGAGCAGCAGCTCTCATGACCGGTCCTCAGAGATGGACCCCAGAGTCCAAAGGGCAAAATAATACTGCACCTTTAAAAATGCATAGTGTTTCCGGTTGTATAGATATTCTTCAGCATATTTTGAAATAGTTTATGTTCAGTTACAGTATTTTATTGGTTCAGTGCTAAAGAGCCGTGCCTTTCAGTAGCATCTAGTTGGTGTTCATGTAGTACAGGCTTGCATAAAAATGTATGTAATGAACTGTTCGGATGTTACCATTTTTGGTTGAAAAACATGAGAAGTTGGACTAGATCCGTTGTTACAGATGGTGATCAATGAATCTCCAAATTTTAGGTGCTTTAGGGGACCCCCCCCTCTTTTGGGTCTCCATGGCCAGGACTTTTGGGCAGCTCTGCTTCTGTTTTCAGGGACTTCTGCATAAGGTTGCATTTGCAAAAAGCATTTGACAACTTAACAGCCTTTGAAAACCATTTAAGTAGGTTTCTGTTTCAATTCTGTCTACTTACGCTGACATCTATCTCTGTTTGCTCTAAAACAAAGGATTTAAGGCAACTGTATAGTAATGTCCACAATGCTCTGGGATATTTTTCTCTCCTTCCTAATGAGAATATGAGGACAAAGGGCAAATAAAGATACAGAATGGAACCAAAGGCAGGAATAGATGAGCCTTCTCTTTTGTAGCAGTCGATTTTGTAGATCTTAGCACTAGCCTTCATCTTAAACTACAAATGCTGGGCAATTACTATGACTTTATTCCAGTTAATCCTGCACTAAATACTATTTTTGTGACTTGACAGTGGCCCACAAAAGACCACTTACTGGCTTCATTTAACGCTCTTTTGGATTAGTCACTGGTATTTAGTAGGGACATTGCTTATCGTAAGGGAATCTAGATTGAGCAGTTTTGATTATGTTTTGATTATGTCCAGACATAATCTCCTGGACAGACATGCTTTCTCTCTCCGTGTTTGGGTTCTCAGCGACTTAGTTTTCCAGCGAAGAGCTGCATTCCTGTATATATAGGTGGTGCTGCAGCAGCTTATTACCAGCTGGGATTCCCAGCAGCCACTTGCCTTGGTAGAAAGCCCTGCTGCCCTGCACCTCGTATCTCCTGCTGCATCGTTTTCCAGGTGCCACGTCTGCCTTCACCTTGATCATACCCCGTGTCGATCCCCCCAGTCTCGCGGTAATTCCCTCCTCCTCCCACCCTCCCTGATCACCTACCTGTCATTAAGGAGAAAAACGGGAGCAGACATAATCAAAACATAATCAAGGGCTTCCCTGGTGGCTCAGTGGTTGAGAGTCCGCCTGCCGATGCAGGGGACACGGGTTCGTGCCCTGGTCCGGGAAGATCCCACATGCCTCGGAGCGGCTGGGCTCGTGAGCCATGGCCGCTGGGCCTGCGCGTCCGGAGCCTGTGCTCCGCAACGGGAGAGGCCACAGCAGTGAGAGGCCCGCGTACTGCAAAAAAAATAAAACAAAATAAAATAATCAAAACTGCTCAATCTAGATTCCCTTATGATAAGCAATGTCCCTACTAAATACCAGTGACTAATGCAAAAGAGCATGTAGTTGACAAGCTGACAGTTGTGCTGGGGCTGCAGGAGGGGGCACGAACTCCTCAGGTCAGATCACAACTCGTCACCGTTTTTTGAAAATGTTTTCTCCAAGTGTCTTTTTCAGTGTCACCCACTTGTGGCATCACAGGGACTGTCTTGCAGGCGAACACCCATGACCAGTGTCAGAAATCGGGACTGTTCTGGGATTATGTGTTTAAGACTTTGCAAATCCTCTTTTGAAATATATCCTCCGCCAAGAAATCCTTTAAGGACGGCAGTGGCTGTCTGTCGATCTCCTACACAGCATTGCTCTGTGTGTGCGTGCGCGTGTGTGTTAATCCTTCAGAACACATATCTCAAACTCAGTGATCTCTTCGGTGAAAAATATAAATGCATATGTAAATTCACAAATGTGGACTCTTAGAAAATGCCGATGTTGATCCTTTATTAAGGGAAGGAATCAAGTAAGTCACTCAGTTAAGCCCCATACACGCTTTTTGGCTTTCATCAACATTGAAATTTCTAAGTTTTACTAACTTTCATGTGCTTTTACAAACCATATGCATTTCATACCTTTTCACAGAGGAATGTAAAGGTAAACTTTGTAATTAGCAGCTCATTGTACAGATGCAGATTCTGAGAGTGTTTCATTTGATAGCACAGTAGGGTGGCCGGGAGGGGCAGTTTCCACCTTATTTTTGGATGTCTTTACAGGCAAAAAGTAGTGGTATTTATACCCCTGAGTTGTGTTTTTCCATGGGAGGGGTTAAGAGTTGCTAGCATGAAGTTCGTTGGCTACCTGTCCTGTTCTGCTGTCCAATGTCACCTCTGTGTTGCTTTCCACAGGGAAAGGCAGGTATGGTGAGGTGTGGAGGGGCAGTTGGCAGGGGGAGAATGTCGCTGTGAAGATCTTCTCCTCCCGGGATGAGAAGTCGTGGTTCAGGGAAACAGAGTTGTACAACACTGTGATGCTGAGGCATGAAAATATTTTAGGTAAGTACAAAAATTATCCCCTCATTAATTTTCTTCTAGGAAGAAATAATTGCCTGCCTTTGCCCTCTCAGATTTGGTGTGTCTGAATTCGCAAGTCTCTCCTAAATGGTGACATAGGGACCATCAGCATTTATACGCTGTTTAATTTTCTTTCCACATGAATTGCTTGTGTAAGTCTGCGAAGAAGCTAAGTTTGAAGATTCTCTGGATGATGAAAAGGAAATTGTTATTGCTAAGTCTTCCTCTGCAGGTTGTTACGTAAATAACAAAAACTTGCCCCATATTGTTCACTTCAAGGCTTCCTCTGTAGTTCTGCTTACCCCACCCTTTTTGAATATTTATTACTTGAATCAAACTAAGAAAGATCTTTGGACGATTTCCTAGAGATTCATAGCTCCCAGGGATATCGTAATTAAATGCACATTCCTTCAAACAAGGCATCGTTTTTAAAGCCCAGATTTCGAGAAGGATTTAGCATACATTTTAATTTGGAAACTAAAGCTTGGAAACATTTGTGAAATATGTGAAGAGCCCATTGAAATACTGCTATGGAAGTATAAAGGGTTAGAATATTCCTTTAGCCTGTTGACTTCTTTGTTTTTGAAAAGTTTTTCTACATGTGTTTATACTAATACATATATGATGAATGCTGCCTGGGGTGCTTCTTTAATAGTGGCTATAAAGTTTCTATAGAACTGGACTCTTTATAGGATAGTGTTGGCCACTGCATGGCTACGGGATCAGGTCTGGCTTATAGGAAGGCCACTGCCAGAATTCATTTCTATTCCAGGATTGCCAGTTTAGTATTAAGCCTGAGTCAGGTTGTCTACAAATCATGGCTTGACAGTTGTCCAAAGGTTTGCTTTAACAGTTTGGTGGTATGTTCCATCTCAGACTTGTCTCAGTTGCTGTTGTCATTTTCTCCCCTGCCCTTCCCCCTTGGGCCCTCACCATCACCTAGGCCTCCTCACTAGTATCGTTGCTATGGGTCTCCCCTCTCCAGTCCATCTTGCCACACTGAATTATCTTCCACTGGGGAGCTGAGACACTTCTGCTCAGAGTGTCTTTGATGACTCCCACATCACTTGCAACATTTATGACTTCTGAGCCTGGCATTCCAGACTCCCTATTTTGGGGTCCCAAGAGGACTCTGCTACTTCCTGTACAAATATGCCCACGTGCAGTCAGTTCCAATATCTGTCACTCCTTGGGATTGCCCTTGAACATTCAGCTGTCTGTGTCTTCATTCATGTTGCTCTTGGCCACCCACTATCCCCATTCCACCCTCTACCCACTCCTTCCTTCATCAAAACTTCTTAGTTCCCTTCCAGACTCTCCCAAGGGATTTACTTGGGCTTTTCTGCACTCCTGCACTTTTTACCTCCTATATAACTCTTATCGTGACCGCCTTGTATTGCAGTTAGATGCATGTGTGTTAACAACAACAATGACTATTGTTACTATGCAGTAAGCACTGCTTTGTGTCATGCACATTTTCTCATTTAATCTTCACCATGACTGTAAGAGGGCAGATATCCTTATTTTCCTGGTTGTAACTGATAAGGTAACGGAGGTACAGAGAGGTTAACATCACCCAGCAGGTTAAATAATGGAGCTGAGAATCACACCGGATGGTCTAACTCTTAACCACATGGTAGTTATTAGCTCATGGAATTGCTTCTTAGATTCTAGAGTCATAGTGTGAGGTGAAAATTCATCTACAGTCAAAATTACCTTTAAATGTCCCAATATTTCCTCTGACACTGGAACAGACTGAGGTTGGGTAACAGATAAACCACTGGCTGTATTAAAAGTCATGATGGAAAAAAAAAAAAAAGTCATGATGTACAAGAAGTACTTATCTTTAAACAGTAGAAGTACTCTTTTTTTTTTTTAACATCTTTATTGGGGTATAATTGCTTTACAGTGGTGTGTTAGTTTCTGCTTTATAACAAAGTGAATCAGTTATACATATACATATGTTCCCATATCTCTTCCCTCTTGCGTCTCCCTCCCTCCCACCCTCCCTATCCCACCCCTCCAGGCGGTCACAAAGCACGGAGCTGATCTCCCTGTGCTATGCGGCTGCTTCCCACTAGCTATCTACCTTACGTTTGGTAGTGTATATATGTCCATGCCTGTCTCTCGCTTTGTCACAGCTTACCCTTCCCCCTCCCCATATCCTCAAGTCCGTTCTCTAGTAGGTCTGCGTCTTTATTCCTGTCTTACCCCTTGGTTCTTCATGACATTTTTTTTCTTAAATTCCATGTATATGTGTTAGCATACGGTATTTGTCTTTCTCTTTCTGACTTACTTCACTCTGTATGACAGACTCTAGGTCTATCCACCTCATTACAAATAGCTCAATTTCATTTCTTTTCATGGCTGATTAATATTCCATTGTATATATGTGTCACATCTTAGTAGAAGTACTCTTAACGGGCAGGTGCACGTACTCTGAGAAGCACGTGGGGTCTGAGACTCACTGAAGGAAGGGCATGTTCAGGCAGCCCCTCTCTTCTCATGGGCTCATGGGCTTATGGGCTCATTGATCAAAATGCTCTAGATGTTGCCGTGCTATGCAAGTAGTCACTTTATCCATGCTCTTGAGTTAAATGACCTGTGATACCACTCCACTGTACACCCAGTACAAGAATTATTTCCATTGTTTTTGCTTTCACACCCAGTCCTGAGGACAGTTCCCTGCACGTGGTAGGTGCTTAGTAAATATTGATTAAATTGGATTTAATCACACAGGAAATTTGAAAGTCACCTTTGCAGTATGATTCATGTGAGAGAAGTTAGGTTCCCTTAGTGTGATCACAGAAGGCAAAACATTGTCCACTTATTACATAATGACCCATGGAAGCTGTGAATTCATGAGATCTTGTTACTCTCATCATAATTACAGCTGTATGGATTAATTTTACTGTGTAGTCGGTCCTCTTAGTTGAGACAGCTCGTAGAAATGTACCACCTTTTTTTTTGGTAAACTTCTTTCCCTGCCTTAGCAGTTTTTTTGGATGTAGAGACTTTAAGGTTTTCTGTGACATTTTCTTTTCTATCAAAAGATTGTTTTGAATATCAGATCATGATTTCCCCCACCCTTGAGTATTGCTAACTCTAGCCCCCTCGAAATACATAATTAAATTACACACACGTATAAAATTATGGGCCCTCATTGTTTATCCCCCCCAAAATGATATCTTTCCAATGACTAGTTTGGATTTCAGCTGTTCCTTCTGCTGTGTCTGGTGTAGAAGTCAGCAGAGAAGTGAATGACGGGAGGCTCTGTTTGGTGGTTGGAACAGTGTCTGGGAGTTTGGGAAGCCAGTTTCTATTCTCAGCATCATTACAGGCCCACTCTGTGACTCTGGGCCAAAGTTGTATGTTTCTGAGCATCCTTTTCCTCATGACTGAAACCAGGGAGTTTCAGTTAATATGACAATTTCACTCCAAAGTCTCATCTTACACTCTTTAAAAAAAAAAAAATGGTACATATGATATCACTTATATCTAAAATATGACATAAATGAACTTATCTATGAAACAGGAGCAGACTCACAGACATAGAGAACAGACTTGTGGTTGCCAAGGGAGAGGGGAGTAGGGGAGTTCAGAATTAGCAGAGGCAAACTAATATATATAGGATGGATAAACAACAAGGTCCTACTGTATTGCACAGGAATATTCAAGATCCTGTGATAAACCGTAATGGAAAAGAATATGAAAAAGAATATATATAACTGAATCACTGTGCTGTACAGCAGAAATTAACACATTGTAAATCAACTCTACTTCAATAAAATAAATTTTTAAGAGCGATTATAGCACTAAAAGAAATGGTGCAGTATCCATTAAGTTGACCATTTTAATCATATAAGCGAGATTTAAGTACAGTCATATTGTGCAACCGTCACCACCCTCCATCTCCAGAACTGCCACATACTCTTAAAAGGTACTGCTTAACCATTTAATCAGTCAGAATTCCTTGAGACCAATTGGAAGTGAAGGAAACTACCTGAAAAAGATATTAAATTACAAACTTTGGGGCTGTAATTGAACCCAGGACGATTTTGAACTATAATAGTAACCAGCTACTCTCGAACACTTACTGTGTGGTAGGCATCATATGAAACATTCTACCTACAATAACTCTTTATTTTCACAGTAACCCTTTGAGATACAGGACGGTGCTATCCATATCTTATAAATGAGGAAACCAAGGTGACGATTTTATGTGGCACACGTGGGATCACCCAGCTCAGGATGGTGAGCCGTGTGGATGCCCAGTAGTCTGGCTCTGGGGTTCAACACTCTCAAGCCCTGTGCTCCCCAGCATGGTGGCCTCACTCCTCAGGTATCAGAGCTGCCCAGCACCTGGTTCCCACGAGAGCTGGAGTGAGAGGCTTACAAGGGCACTGCTTACCTCACTTAAGATTTGGGGTTTTATTTTAGTTTATGAGGCACCTGGAAGGATGACTTTGGCTGTTATGTAAGATGCTTTTGCCCTTATCACGTTCTCTCAGTGTTATGAACATGTCCAATGGCTGGGCCAGGCTTCCAGTGTATGGGCACCTGTTCAGTCTCCACTAACAGTAGAGTGCTTTGACTCAAAATACAAAAGTCCCATAAAAATGGTCTAGCATGTTGAAGCAAATGTAGTTGTACAATTCACACTAGAGTGGTAAATAGTTTTATAAAAAATCTTACCTATTTAAAAGTCAGTTTTCTTGAAGGTCTAGAGCCTAACTAACGGGACAGACAAAAATCCTTCTCTAAGAACTTGGGGACTTAGAGAAGGTGAGAGAATAAATTGTATTTATTTATTTATTTAATCAATCACTCAGTCAATCAGATGCTGCTCTCCCTTGGCCAGAGGAATCAGTGAAGGCTACGCAAATACATAGCAGTAATTTAGTTTCTTTTGAGTGGTGCTTCTATAGTTTGGGATATTCATTTTGGAGAAAGTTATTAAAGATGAATATCATGTGGTTTACATATGATCATCTCAATAGATGCAGAAAAAGCTTTCGACAAAATTCAACACCAATTTGTGATAAAAACTCTCAAGAAAGTAGGCACAAAGGGAACCTACCTCAACATAGTAAAGGCCATATATGACAAACCCACAGCCAACATCGTTCTCAGTGGTGAAAAACTGAAGCCATTTCCTCTAAGGTCAGGAACAAGACAAGGTTGCCCACTCTCACCACTATTATTCAAAATAGTATTGGAAGTTTTAGCCACAGCCATGACAGAAGAAAAAGAAGTAAAAGGAATCCAGATCGGAAAAGAAGAAGTAAAACTGTCACTGTTTGCAGGTAACATGATACTATACAAAACAGAATCCTAAAGATGCTATGAGAACACTACTAGAGCTAATCAATGAATTTGGTAAAGTAGCAGGATACAAAATTAATGCACAGAAATCTCTTGCATTCCTATACACTAATGACGAAAAATCTGAAAGAGAAGTTAAGGAAACACTCCCATTTACCACTGCAACAAAAAGAGTAAAATACCTAGGTATAAACCTACCTAAGGACACACAAAAGACCTGTATGCAGAAAACTATAAGACACTGATGAAAGAAATTAAAGGTGATACAAGCAGATGGAGAGATATACCATGTTCTTGGATTGGAAGAATCAACATTGTGAAAATGACTATACTACGCAGAGCAGCCTACAGATTCAGCGCAATCCCTATCAAACTACCACTGGCATTTTTCACAGAACTAGAACAAAAAAAAGTCACAATTTGTATGGAAACACAAAAGACCTTGAATAGCCAAAGCAATCTTGAGAAAGAAAAATGGAGCTGGAGGAATCAGGCTCCCTGACTTCAGACTCTACTATAAAGGTACAGTAATCAAAACAGTGTGGTTCTGGCACAAAAACAGAAATACAGATCAATGGAACAGGATAGAAAGCCCAGAGATAAACCCAGGCACATATGGTCACCTTATTTTTGATAAAGGAGGCAGGAATATACAGTGGAGAAAAGACAGCCTGTTCAGTAAGTGGTGCTGGGAAAACTGGACAGCTACATGTCAAAGAATGAAATTAGAACAGTCCCTAACACCATATACAAAAACTCAAAATGGATTAAAGACCTAAATGTAAGGCCAGACACTATCAAACTCTTAGAGGAAAACATAGGCAGAACACTCTATGACATAAAACCACAGCAAGATCCTTTTTGACCCACCTCCTAGAGGAATGGAAATAAAAAGAAACAAATGGGACCTAATGAAACAAGCTTTTGCACCATAAAAAGCAAAGGAAACCATAAACAAGACGAAAAGACAACACTCAGAATGGGAGAAAATATTTGCAAACGAAGCAACTGACAAAGGATTAATCTCCAAAATATACAAGCAGCTTATGCAGCTCAATATCAAGAAAACAAACAACCCAATCCAAAAATGGGCAGAAGACCTAAATAGACATTTCTCCCAAGAAGATATACAGATTGCCAACAAACACATGAAAGGATGCTCAACATCACTAATTATTAGAGAAATGCAAATCAATACTACAATGAGGTATCACCTCACACCAGTTAGAATGGCCATCAAAAAATGTGCAAACAGGGCTTTGCTGGTGGCACAGTGGTTGAGAGTCCACCTGCTGATGCAGGGGACACGGGTTCGTGCCCTAGTCTGGGAAGATCCAACATGCCGCGGAGTGGCTGGGCCCGTGAGCTATGGCCGCTGAGCCTGCACGTCCGGAGCCTGCCCTCCGCAAGGGGAGAGGCCACAACAGTGAGAGGCTCACGTACCGCAAAAAAAAAAAAAAAAAAGAAGTGCAAACAGTAAATGCTGGAGAGGGTGTGGAGAAAAGGAGACCCTCTTGCACTATTGGTGGGAATGTAAATTGATACTGTCACTATGGAGAACAGTATGGTGGTTCCTTAAGAAACTAAAAATAGAACTACCATATGACCCAGCAATCCCACTACTGGGCATATACCCTGAGAAAACCATAATTCCAAAAGAGTCATGTACCACAATGTTCATTGCAGCACTATTTACAATAGCCAGGACATGGAAGCAACCTAAGTGTCCATCGACAGATGAATGGATAAAGAAGATGTGGCACATATATACAATGGAATATTATGCCATAAAAAGAAACGAAATTGAGTTATTTATAGTGAGGTGGATGGACCTAGAGTCTGTTATAAAGAGTGAAGTAAGTCAGAAAGAGAAAAATAAATACCGTATGCTAACACACATATATGGAATCTAAAAAAAAATGGTTCTGATGAACCTAGGGGCAGGACAGGAATAAAGACCTACATAGATGTAGAGAATGGACTTGAGGACACGGGGAGGGTGAAAGGTAAGCTGGGACGAAGTGAGAGAGTAGCATTGACATATATACACTACCAAATGTAAAAAAGATAGCTAGTGGGAAGCAGCCGCATAGCACAGGGAGATCAGCTCGGTGCTTTGTGACCACCTAGAGGGGTGGGATAGGGAGGGTGGGAGGAAGATGCAAGAGGGAGGGGATATGGGGATACATGTATACTTATAGCTGATTCACTTTGTTATACAGCAGAAACTAACACAACATTGTGAAGCAATTATACTCCAATAAAGATGTTAAAAAAATAAAAATAAAATTAAGATGAATATCATGTGGTTTAAAGTGATAAAGCGGAAACATTTTGTGTGTGTGTGTGTGGTACGCGGGCCTCTCACTGTTGTGGCCTCTCCCGTTGCGGAGCACAGGCTCCGGACGCGCAGGCTCAGTGGCCATGGCTCATGGGCCCAGCCGGTCCGCGGCATGTGGGATCCTCCCGGACCGGGGCACGAACCCGTGTCGCCTGCATCGACAGGCGGACTCTCAACCACTG
This sequence comes from Delphinus delphis, assembly GCF_949987515.2. NCBI lineage: Eukaryota > Metazoa > Chordata > Mammalia > Artiodactyla > Delphinidae > Delphinus > Delphinus delphis. The sequence goes on from NC_082689.1 coordinate 73,419,777, forward strand.
CGCCACCAGGGAAGCCCGGAAACATTTTTTTTAATTGAAGTACAGTTGATTTACAGTGTTGTGCCCATCTCTGCTGTACAGCAAAGTGATATAACTGATTATATACATACAGACCTTCTTTTTTATATTCTTTTCCATTATGGTTTATCTCAGTATATTGAATGTAATTCCCCGTGCTATACAGTAGGACCTTGTTGTAGCAGAAAGAGTTTCTTTAGCAAGAATAAATAAATGTCTAAGTGCACATTTTCTTTGATATTATGGCCAGCTAAGGGTTCTAAGAGAATCAGCTATGGGGAGACAGAGGCAGGTGGGATAACAGGGAAGAGTGAGAGACTAAGTCTGGCTGTGGGGACCAGCTTAGAGGAAGAGGGAGAAAGAGATGGGGATTAAAGTGCGGAAGTGTTATTCGGTTCACTTTACAGATATCCCACAGGTACAAATGTCAGATTGTCTTTCTCGAGTAGAAGCCAGCTTGTTTGAGGGCAGGATGATATGGTGGGTAAGAGTATGGGTTCTGGTGCCAGATTGCTGGGGACGGTTAGTGACCTTAATGTCAGTGATGTAATCTGCCCCCTTCATGTGGTTGTTGGAGGATTGCATGTAGGATTTTTAGAACTGTGCCTGGCACATTGCTGATTCTCACTAATTATTAGCTGCTTCTGTTGTCGATGATGATGATGATCAAATAGGGAAACGTTTCTTTGTTCCCAGAACTTTCCTATGCGAGGTATGGTGTATCAGAGCAGCTGGCAGCAAATTTGGAGTTGGTAGCAACTTAATAGCTGTATGATCATTAGCTGTGTGATCCTTGGCACCTCCCAGCAGCAACTTCATCATGTGTAAAATGAGTATAATATTCATCTTTCTGGTCTACTGAGAAAAATTCCATGAGAAAATATCTGTGCAAGTGATAAATTTTATATAAAGTACTTTATATAAAGTACGGCATGTTTATGTATTCTCCTTTTCCTTTACACTTTCACAAGTCATTTAATTCTTCAAGCCATATCTGTCTTGAAAAAAAAATCCCCTTGTATTTCTAAGTTCCAAATTTCACTGTCCATGTGGGTGTCTATAAGGTATAGATCTATAACGCTAGGAAAGCACCTCTGTAGCAGGAAAGACAGGCACGCACACCACCATTTACTTCATAGGTTAGGAAGTACCTCCGACTGCGAGTTCTTTCAGTGTGCTGAAAAGTCCCCTTAGAATGTCTAGAAAAATTTCTTCCTTCCTCTTTATCTACATCTTTCAATATCTCACTTTTTAAAAAAATTTTATTGAAGTATAGATGATTTACAGTGTTGTGTTAATTTCTGCTGTACAGCAAAGTGACTCAGTTATACATATATATTCTTTTTCGTGTTTACAGTTTATCACAGGATCAGTATCTCACTTCTTTTCAAGACGACTTCAGTTGTCACTTCATGATGGAAGCCTACTGTAACATCTAGTCTGAATTATTATGATTCCCTGCTCTGGGCTTCTGTTATCCTTTGCACATATATATTACAGGACTTTTCACATTATATCATACTTTTTCCATTTTAACTCTGTCTTCTTTTCTAGCCAACAAACACCATCATCTTGGTTTTCCTGTGTGACTGACGAAGAGCATCCTAGGTGCCTGTTATATTTGATAGGTTCCTTTTTTAAATCGATGAATCAGTCACATTTAATATAAACTCACTCCTTGATTTTATAGCAGAGACAATCCAAAGAGCCCAAATGAGTTGCCTAATGTTATAAAGCAGATCACAGGCAGATCAAGACTAGAACACAGGTGTCTAGGTTCTAGGCTTTGTGTTCTTTCTGGGTGGTTGATGAACGATCTGTGCCTGGAATGTCAACATGATAAAGGGTTTAACACTCTCATTATGGGTAAACACAAAGACATTATTTCTATCTGAATCTTTTTTTTTTTTTTTTTTTTTCTTTTTGCCGTACGAGGGCCTCTCACTGTTGCGGCCTCTCCCGTGGCAGAGCACAGGCTCCGGACACGCAGGCTCAGCGGCCATGGCTCACGGGCCCAGCCGCTCCGTGGCATGTGGGATCTTCCCGGACCGGGGCACAAACCCGTGTCCCCTACATCGGCAGGCGGACTCTCAACCACTGTGCCACCAGGGAAGCCCCTTCTATCTGAATCTTAATGCAATGTAAAAAAAATTTCAAAGGATTATTTACAATGGAAATGAATATGAAAATTTCCTATTCACTAGCAGTGTCTTCTTAAGGTATAAATACATTATTTTTCTCTGTTGATGCCTCTGTAAACCTCCTTTTATGGCAGTTGGTAAGTTTAGTATTTTTTGTTATAGGTGATCTCTACTGTATGGGTCACTATTTCTGTATAGTAAATTAAGCTGTAATGTGAAATTCTCACATGTCTATTAATTTTGTTCTTGCTGTCTCCAGGTTTCATTGCTTCAGACATGACATCAAGACACTCCAGTACACAGTTGTGGTTAATCACACATTATCATGAAATGGGATCGCTGTATGACTACCTTCAGCTTACTACTCTGGATACAGTGAGCTGCCTGCGAATAGTGCTGTCCATAGCTAGTGGTCTCGCACATTTACACATAGAGATCTTTGGGACCCAAGGGAAACCAGCCATTGCTCACCGAGATTTAAAAAGCAAAAACATCCTGGTTAAGAAGAATGGACAGTGTTGCATAGCAGATTTGGGTAAATTTTTTAAAAATATTTTTAAATTACTGTTTTAACTTTTGTTGTCTTCTCTTGTTTAGCCAGGTTGCATCTTTTTCCCTCCAAACACTTTGTTATGAAAAATTTCAAGCATGCAAATTGAAAGGGCTTCACGGTGAACACCTGTATATTTACCACCTAGATTCTCCCATGAACATTTTACTGTTATCACATATCCAGCCTCCATTTATCAATACAGCTTAATCTTTGATACATTTCAAAGTAAACTGCAGACAAAAGAGCCCTTCCCTCCAGTGGCTTCAGCATACACACCAATATATCATTCACTGGAGTTCTTTACTTTTTTTCTCTTTTCAGGTAAAATTTATATTTCACATGAAATGCACAGATCTTAAGTACACACTCTCAGATTTTTGACAGATGCTGTAAAATCCAAATCGCTGTCAAGATACAGACCTTCCCATTACTCTAGAAAGTCACCTCGTGCTGGTTCAGTCCGTTCCTGCCCCAGCCCACCCTGAGAGGCAACCAGTACTGTTGCATTCTGATTTCACAAGCCTTACACAAAGTAGGTACACAATGAAATAACCTATGGAATGAATTTGTCTTAAAAATGGTTTATAACATTGTTCTGTAACCAAGGCAAAATTATCAATCAAAGAAAGAGGGGAAAAAAAAAAAATCCCCAAACTAATTTACCATTTGCCCTGCTGGCATATCTCATTCTTACGGTGTTAGGGTGATGCTTAATGTAGCTTTAACTGCATTATAAATAAGATTATTTTCATTTATAGTGGCATTCTCTATAAAGCCTATTCATCCTAGACCCCTAGAATATTGGCTGAATAATTATGCTAACGAGAACTGAATTGTAATTTTGGTTATTCATTTCAGTGGACTACTGAGGATACTCACTCTCCTTGAATAAAAAATGGTCGCTCTTATTTTCATATCATTATAGTTATTGTTACATGGATAAACGTTTAGGCAGTGTTAGCTCTAATTACATAGATGATAAAATTGTTTTTAAACACAAGGGATTTGACATATCAGGAAAATTTCTTTCAAATAAATTTTTTTCAAATAAAATTTTTCTTTATCCCTTTAAAGTCCTTGTGTTCATGTTGAGAAATTATTTGACGGTGTTTTCCAAGTATAAGGAGGCATGACCCTAACGTTTTTGTTGTGGTGTAGAAGACTTATGGCTGTGCCATGGCTCATGGAGCTAAGGTGATTTGAGTTTCCCAATTATTGACCCAGTTTTGTTTGTTTTTTTTTTTGCGGTATGCGGGCCTCTCACTGTCGTGGCCTCTCCCGTTGCGGAGCACAGGCTCCGGACGCGCAGGCCCAGCGGCCATGGCTCACCGGCCCAGCCGCTCCGCAGCATGTGGGATCTTCCCGGACCGGGGCACGAACCCACGTTCCCTGCATCGGCAGGCGGACTCTCAACCACTGTGCCACCAGGGAAGCCCGACCCAGTATTTTTTTAATTAATAAATTTATGTTTGGCTGCATTGGGTCTTCTTTGCTGCACGCGGGCTTTCTCTAGTTGCGGCGAGCGGGGGCTACTCTTCGTTGCGGTGCGCGGGCTTCTCATTGTGGTGGCTTCTCTTGTTGCAGAGCACGGGCTTTAGGCGTGCGGGCTCAGTAGTTGTGGCTCGCGGGCTCCAGAGCGCAGGCTCAGTAGTTGTGGCGCATGGGCTTAGTTGCTCCACGGCATGTGGGACCTTCCCAGACCAGGGCTCGAACCCACGTCCCCTGCATTGGCAGGCAGATTCTTAACCACTGCGCCACCAGAGAAGTCCCTGATCCAGTATTTTTGTACAGGTTTTTTCATCTATCTATTTACCTGCCCTAAGTGCTGACCTGCTTACACTCAGGGCAAGGGTGGGGGGCTTAGCAAGGGGGACTTCAGTGTTTGACGCCGTGCCTTGAATGTCTCTGTTGTTTGAAACTTTTATAATAGTGTGTTTATGTATTATTCATGTTACTAAAAGTCAATTATGCCCACCTCACACAATTCTTGTGAGATTCAGAAATTTTATAAATGCTTGGCAAATAGTCATTCAAATGGTAGCTGCTGTTCTAGTCCTGAGGCCAAGGGAAGATAGACACATTGAGGCAGCTGTTGGTTTTGGTTTATGGGACTTGGGGGGAATTAGCAAATCCAACTAATTAATTATTTAATTACATTTATTTTGACCTATAGCTTTCCAGCTGTATTCACGGTTTCATACAGAAATCTGTGTTAAGGGGTCATTATTCAGGGAAGTAGATTGGTAGTACAGGAGACAGCTCCTGTAAGACTGCAATTTATATTAATTTTTTACTTTATACCTAGAAATTAAGGATCACTTGTTAGAAATTATGTTCTATTATTAATACTGTAAAACTTCCAGTATTTTAGCAAAAATACCAGTATTGTATTTTCCTCACTTTTGATCACAGAAAAATTCAAGCATTAAGAAAGATTGAAAAAGTAGTATGATGGTCATTCATATCCACAACACCTAGATTCAACAGTTATTAAAATGTTGCCAAATTTGCTTTATTTGTATGTGGCTGAGTGTATATGTTTGCAAATTCATTTGAAAATAAGTTGCAGGGCTCCCCTGGTGGCATAGTGGTTGAGGGTCCGCCTGCCAATGCAGGGGACACGGGTTCATGCCCTGGTCCGGGAAGATCCCACATACCGCGGAGCGGCTGGGCCCGTGAGCCATGGCCGCTGGGCCTGCGCGTCCGGAGCCTGTGCTCCGCAACGGGAGAGGCCACAGCAGTGACAGGCCCGCGTACCGCAAAAAAAAAAAAAAAAAGAAAAGAAAAGTTGCAAAGTCACAACTCTTTACTACTAAATACTTCAAAGTGCATCCCCTAAATATACTTCTCTTGCATAATCACAGTTTATCACACCTAAAAGTTATTGATTATGCTTTAATATCATTTAATAGCCATTTTCAAATTTTTCCAGTTTTTTCAAACAAGAATTGAGGCACGTTGCATTTGGTTGGTTTGTCTCTTTAGTTAGTGTAATAATTATGGATTACTGGGAAACAAATTACCTCTAAAACTTAGCAGCTTAAAATAACACAAGTTTATTATCTCACACAGTCGGTCAGCAGTCTTGGAACAACTCAGGTCTGTGGTTCTGGCTCAGGATCTGACAGGGGTAACAGTCATACCATCAGTCAGGGCTGCAGGCATCTGAAGGCTTGGTCGGGCCTGGAGGAACTTCTAGGATGGCTCACTCACATGGCTGTTGATGGGAAGCCTCAGTTCCTTGTCATGTGGTCCTGTCCACTGGGCTGCTTGAGTGTCCTCATAACACTACGAATGAGCCCAGAGAGAGCAAACAGGAAGCCATATGCCTTCTATGCCCTAATCTTAAAGATACACACACTCTTCGGCCATATTCTGTTTGGTAGTCCAGCCCACGCTCAAGGCATGAGGAATTGAGTTTCCCCTCGTGAAGGGAGAAGTTTCAAAACACTTGTGGGTGTATTTTTAAACCACCACAGCTAGTATTTCTATTCTCTATTTACACTTCACCTTTTTTGTATTCTGTTATCTTTACTCTGTGGTTCTGGAAATGGTGGAGGGGCATTATCGTTTGTGAAATGTTCGTAATGGTCATAGAATCTTAGGGTTGCTTATAAAAATGAGAAGAGGAACCAGTCTGATTTAGTCAAACGCAGTTGCCAGTATCTTTGGTATTGAGGCTGAGATAACATATGTGCTATCTCCCTTGCTTTATATGGAGTCATCATCTCACCCACGCAAAGCCACGGAGTGGGAGGAGAAGCATTCTCCATAGATGACTTGAGGGATCCCCGCTGGGTTACAAAGGTGTACATGGTCTGCTTGCTCCAGTTTGGCAATTTTCATTATTTTGAGTGTTACAGGCATCACCTTCAGTTGGTCTGCACATGCATCAAAAAGTAATTCCATTCTCAAATAAACCATGCACGAATCTGTCTATTACCCTTGGTCTGTGAGGAATGCTGGGTCTCTCTAATTGGCTGAGGAATTCGGACATGAGTCATGGTTTAAGATAGTGCTTCAAAATCATTTAACGTGATAGTTGTGCTTTGAATTGAGGGCCAGCTTAATGTTCTCTGTACATGTGGCTGCAGAGAAAGCCCTGTGGGTTTGGTCCACGTTACTGTTCAGATGAGCGGCCCTTTTTCAGGGATGGAGCAGGGCCCGGGGCAGTCGGCCCTTTATGTAATGATAAATTACCTCAAAGTCCCTGCCTCACATGGTTTGAAGTTTGTGTTTGCAGTCTAGTGGGAGCTGTGCTGGAGCCTGAGAGCTTAATTTGCTCCTTGTTATTTAAGCCACTTGGAGGCTCCCATTTGACAAGTGAGTCTGTTTTCCTGTGCATTTCAAACACTGGCCTCCTATTGGTTTGGTGTATTAGTTTATTATTTACCCCAAACTTTTTGTCTCTGAGGTTCATCTATTAACCTAAGAGCCTCAGAATGTTTCTGGCATCAGCCCTATTTCCTGCTCTCAACGGAAGTCATCACAAGGGTACTCCAGAGATGACTCTGGGTGTAATGCGGCAGTCACCATGGATGCCACAAGAGGGCGCTGTTCGTTGGGTTTGGTTTAAAATCCTTCAGCAGCCATCTATGAGAAAGGAAGGGAGCAGATTGACAATGTTGTCTTCTTCCTTTCAGGCCTGGCAGTCATGCATTCCCAGAGCACCAATCAGCTCGACGTGGGGAACAACCCCCGTGTGGGCACCAAACGCTACATGGCCCCCGAAGTTCTAGATGAAACCATCCAGGTGGATTGTTTCGATTCTTATAAGAGAGTCGATATTTGGGCCTTTGGACTTGTCTTGTGGGAAGTGGCCCGGCGGATGGTGAGCAATGGTAGGTATCTGATCTCAGATAATATTGCCCTTGTCTGAGTCCTCTTGGTTCTGCTACCTTTAAAAGGGCAAAGGAAATATTTAAGTACACACTGTTGCGTGAATCATGCTTGTGAAGCTGTTGGCATTTATACTTGCTTTATGGCTGGTAGGTAGAAGGCGCATGATGGCAGTCTGTTTTAACTGCAGGAGGGGAAACCGTGGTGGAAAAAGTATTTCTGCAAGAGACTGCTTATTCCTTGGTTTGTTTTTATCAGTCCATATTTTATTTTTCCTTCCTCCGTCCTTATTCTGCCTTTTTTTCCCACCCTTCCTCCTTCTTTGCTCTTTTCCCAAGTGAGTTTTATCGTGAGAGCTTCAAGGAAATCTAAGTGTGAATTCTGCTATTATAGATATTTTTACTTCTTAAGTTTGGATTACTGAGAAAAGATTCAGGTTGCACACTCAGAATTCACTCGTTTGTAAGAAGCAGGCTGTACCTGCAAAGTAAGTGAAGTTTACATTCAGGAAGCCCTGAATAGGAGGCTCGTGCTGGTCCTCTTATAAATAAGCTTTATGAAACGGTGTTGCCTTAGCAGCTAGGGAAGCATATGTCTATCGATAATTTTTTACCCATATTCCCTACAGTGAACTTTCACCTCCATCTTTCAAATCAGCCACAAATATTGTTGAACTTTAAGTTCACTGTATTCTGAAAGCACTACATATCCTCATTCAAATAGCACATGCCCCATCTACCCACAAAGTGGTTATTATAGCAGAATCTCTCGAATCGACTAAATTGACCTCTTCATACCTTCACAACTGGAAGTCCTATTGCAAAAAGAATGTGTCTGAAATTGTTCCAGGAAAACAGAAGAAAATGCTATATACTTAAATTAATATTCATTTTCAGGAGATATTTTACCCTCCTGGGACCCACTGGAATCCTAGATTTGAAATATTAAATAGTGCATGAAGTCACTGACATATGTGCTCCATCCCACCTTCCACTCATAGTTTCTTGTAAGGATTGAAATTTTGGGGGTAACTTACAATTTTTAAGAATAATAGCCAGAGAGTGGAAGTTCTGGTTCTGTGAGCTAAGTGAAATTGGGGTAATGTAACATAGTTTTAGTGTGCAATAATTTAAATTGGCAAGGCTTTGTGGTAGTTTTTTTTCCTCCCTAACAGCAGCAGAGTGTGTTTGCTTTTAACACTCTTAAGGGTATCAAAGACAATGTTTTAAATTAAACATAAACATACATGCATTGTAACCAGACAGTGCTTTTAAAGTTTTTTTTTGTTTTTTGTTTTTGGAAGGAGTCATGAACATTTTCTGGGTAACTGTTTCTCAATTGTTGAGAGCTACTGACTTGCATTTTGTGCCATTCAAGTGCCTTGAGAATTGTTTGCAACAGAGTGATTGTTTTGCTGATTTATCAAGTTCTGAACTTTGCCTGAAATTGCACAGCGACTTCATTTCCCCATCCCCATCCCTTATAATTCTTGAGTGCCTTAGAGTTGAAAATCAGATTCTAATTAGTTTATTTTAAACACTTTAGAGAAGGACTGGTGTCATTATAAACTGTGTGTGGGGGAACTTGCCCCAGACGAAGAGGAAGTTAATATTCCAAGGCCAGGATAGTCCAGTCCAGCTATGGGTGCTGGAGCCATGCCAGGCAAGCCTGCGTGATGAAAGGCAAACTTGGCAGAAACTTGGGCTTTGGGCTTTGTAAGAACTCATGTTGCACATTTGTTCCCTGTGTCGCAGGCTTAAACCCAAATGGCTTTCAAAGATCAGCTGTGATTAATAGGAGTCAGTTGGAGAATAGAGCCGTCAGTTTAAAATATAGCTCAACAAATAGTTTTCTTGATCTATCCTGTGTTTAACATTATTTTTGGAAAAAATATCGTGAAGGGTAGAGGAAGAGAGACTATTTTGGTTGCTTTCTGATTTACTGATCTCCCCCTTACGTCATGGTTTAGATTGTTCCTAAAATTTTGTGGGTTGCGCTTCTGTTCTATGGTGTGGTTTGATTTTTAGGGGGAGGTAAGGGTATGTCATGTCTCATTTTAAATCAGCTACTGTCCCTTGGCAATGACTAATTTGATATTTCCCCTTCTCTTTCTCTAGTCCTCCTTCTTCCATGAATATTCACATGCACACACACACACAAATCAGTTTATCCAAACTCAAACTTGAAAGTGTTCAGTGCTGCTTGCATACCTGTTAATATTTTCGTTATTACTATACCCCCAAACAGAAAAATGAGTAGAAAGAAAAATTTGCCTTTACCTTCCAGTATTCATGTTTCTTTCCCCTTCTTCTCTATGCAACCATGTACATATTTTTTTACTTAGTTGTAATCATAGTGTAAATATAATTCTGTATCATCTTTTTCATTTCTGTTTTTTAAATGTTAGTCTGTTTTTATTTTAGATGGTCTCATGATATTTCATTAATTTAACCATTTCTATGTTGTCAGACATCCTCTTTCCTCCATGTAGACATCTTTGTTCATACAACTTTTTCATTTGGGGAATTCTTCTTAATCTGAAGGAAAGTAGACCTATTTGGTCAAAGAATTTGGATGTTTTTATGGCTTCACACGTAACTGCCAAGTTGCTTTCCATATGAGTTGTTCTAATTTATAATATCCCGCTCACCCCAGGGTGTGATGTACCTATTTCACTTTCTTACTAGCTTTAAGAACTGACATTAAAGGATATATATATTTGAAATTATTGCATACTAAATGTACCTCATTTAAATATATGAATATATTAGGGAGGTCATTATAATTATGCATCTTTGAGTTTCTGAGTCCATTATAAAAATTGATGACCAGATAGTTCTCTTGGAGTAATACAGTCCTCAAGTGAACCATGAGTATAAAAATATGTCGCATTTTGTGTTTTCATAGGAATTTTACATTTCTTTGCTAATAATAATAAACTTCCTGCTGTTTCTGTACAGGAAATGAGAGTTAAGTCCATTTTCACATCTGAAAATTTCTCAGTAGTGTCTTTTGGAATTTACTGTTTGTGTTTGACACTGAATTTGGAATTGGTCAGAAGGAAAGCCATTTTCTCACCATTTCCGGGTGAATTTTCTATATGAATCTAAGGCAGGGGTTTGCTTGAATCACTAGTTCTTAAGCCAGAGAGTGTGCAGCAGAATCACCTAGAAACACAGAGTACTGAACCGTCCCCAAGAGTTTCTGATTTAGTAGGTCTAGGTTTGGACCCAGGATCTCCCTTTCTAGCAGGGCCCCAGGTGATGCTGTGCTGCTAGGTCAGCGACCGTACTCTTGGGATCTCAGGTTAAAATGGAATATATCGGTCTCACCCAGGCCAGGAAATAAAGACTGTCCCTGGGATACTGACACAGCCCATCTGAGCAGGATTTCCTGATTTGTGTTCTTATGCTTCAGGTGAAGCTTCCTCTCTCTTCCAAGCTGAAGAGGGGTCCCTTTCTCCTTTGAGTCTTGTAGCTAGGCCTTGGCCTTTCTTTCAAGATTTTTGCTACTTCTCTGGCAAAAATACTTTTATAGTTCTGCAGACACACTGATTTCTGGTTACCTGGGTTCAGTGTGGTGTGAAGACAGAAATTGACACGTGGATTCCACAGATAAATGGGTGCATCATGGCTCTTCACGTGTGCCATTTAGCTTTGGTCTGATCAGAAACTTCTAGTAGCCCCATCCAAGCATCCTGCAGCAGTTCCCTCTTGAGATTAGAAGTCCTCTCTCTGGAACCTCAGCCTTCGGTGTCACACCTTGGTTGGATCCCTGTATGCAGAAACGCCAGAGTTGTTTTGCACTAATACTGTGGCCACAGCTGCTCATGGATTTAAAAGCTAACGAAAATGATCTTCCCTGATCCTCCTGTAGCACATCTTTGACTGTGGCATCATGCAGGCAGCATGAGCCTCTGCTATACCCTTCACGTGTCTCCTCTTCGCTGCCCACAGGAGGGCTATGTGGACATATTTTTGTTTCAGTGACTGGCTTTGGTTATTCCATTTTGTGATGGAATCCAGTGTTGAAATGTGTCAAAAAGCACTTGTATCTCGTTGAAAAAACCCTGCTGGCTGAGCTGCATCTCTTAATGGGGTGGGGACTAGGGAATACTTGTTAGAATAAGCTTATGTTTGGCGCACATACTTTGGAAAACCTCTTCTAAGAAGCCCTTGGGCTTGCTAAATAAGGAATGGCGTGTGCTTCAAGTTCCTGAGCACAATGGGCTTGTATATGGAAACCATGACAACTCTGATTTTCTTCAGCAACTTAATATCCAGTGTGTTTCACGATTTCATTTCACTACCTTAGTGTATATTAAGGTTTGAACAAAGGGAAGACTCATATTAGGGAAAATTTTTAGTATTCATTCAAGCAATTTCTTTCAGGTTTGTTTTATTTCGTTTGAGCTTTTAGGTGAGTGGTTGGGGGCAGGAATATGGAGGTGGGATTTTTCTCTCACTGATTCCTGGAATTTTGTGTCCCTGGTTTAAAGATCTAGACCAAAGGAGGGCAGTCAACTGACGTCACGACAAAATAAGCAGAGGCCAGCAGAACTTTACTGGGTATTGTTCACTGCTTACTGGTCTCGCTTCCCTGACACATCTTTAACAGCAGGTGTCCCCAGGACACCAGGACAAGTATCTGTGGTGTCAACCTTGGAACAGCCCCAGCATCCGGTGATTGATACCTTCTTCTTCTCATGAGACCTCTACAGATAGCAAACGCTTGGAAGTCTTCTGGAGCTTCTCCCTCTAGGTCTGAGGGTGTGTGAGATGTAAGGCGTCTTGTCAAAGCTTAACTCAGAGCATGGCTGTGCATCTCTCCTAGGCCCTTTGACCTAGGCCCTTTGACCTTTCTTCTGACAACTGTCACATTCATAAATATTTTTAGTAGGGCCTGTGAAGCAATCTGTGAACCATTTATTTTGGCTATGCCACACTGCTGAGAATCCCAGTAACAGAAATTACTTTTAACAGATTTCAGATAATGCGTTTAGTCTTGATTTGAATAATGTGCATGGTTCCATATGCCCATGAATTGTAGGGGGGATAGCAGGATGAGGTCATCACTGCCACACAGATACTTCACTTAGCAGGGAACAGAGCTGTCCTGCCAGCTCTGTTCCTGTTTCTGAAAGGAGTACCTGCCTTGGGGAGAGGCAGGGCTTCCCAGCTAGTGCGCCTGGTTGGTTACAGGAGTGCCTGAGGTACTGGTTCTCTGAAACCTCCAGCAGCAAGGCAGCACCAAGGGCCACCAGAACCTCCTGGGCTGTCGTCCCCTCTGCTGTGAACATCTCCATCCGTTTATATATTCGTCGTTTTTGATGTTGGCCATGGCTTGAAAACTGTGTTTGAAATCCTTCTGTGAGGAATGTTAAGCAAAGAGACACAAATAGTTGATATACCTTTTTGAATCCTCTTCCTACCAGGAAAAAAATGCCTCTCTGAAAACAGTGTTTCCCACGATTCTCTCATACACGTACTACCTTTATGATTTCTTTTCATATCCAAATGCCCCTTGTACCATTATTTTCTTAATCATTTAAGTCAGCTAACTTTTTCAAACATTTCTTTTTAAAAGGAAATTAACGTCACTACTGGAAGTGGGAAAACCAGTTATCCCATGGCATTAAATGGAAGGTAACGTTAATAATACATACGCAGTTATTTAATAAGACAAAAAAGTTTTGTCCTTGAACCATATCTAATTTTCTCACAGGCCACCCCTGACGGAAACACTGTATTAACTTAGGGTACTATCAGAAGCCCAACATGAACCACTCTCATTCTCTGTAAAATGGCTTTAGTCGTAATGTTCCAGTCTCTGAAGGGCTTCATAGTTCCTGTAGGAGTTCACTGTTAATAGCAGCTCTCTGCAGGGATGCGGATGCTGGGGATCCTGCCCCCCTTGCCTGTTACCTGGGTGTCCACCCAAGCTGCAGTGCAGTGAAGAGAGACCGCGGACATGAAGTGAGCAGGCCCTTGTGACGAGATCAATGCATTATCCCATTGTGGGCTTGTTGGGAAGAATTCTAGAATACAAACAGGGAATTGGATTCAGGTTAATGTTTGTCATTAGGTAGCTGTGGACTTGGACAAGTACGTTTCCCCTGGGTGGTCCTCAGCTTCTTTTTCTGAAGGAAAGGCAGGCTGTGATCTGCATGATTCTGACATCCCCTGCATCTGTCTTTGCCTCACCTTCAGATTATTCAAATGATGGCCAAGTCCACAGCCCCTTATCTGCAATTGAGAAATCCCCAAAGCTTTGAGAGCCCAAAGCTATTGGTTTGGGTAGGGAGGGTCATGAGGAAGGCCTTGTTTCCAGAGACTTGCATTTTTAGAAAGAACCCTCTGGCATTTCATGGGGTTTGAAGGTTGTTTCTAGGTTGTTCTTATTAATCTGCACATTCGCTTTGTGATGTGTACTTTAAAGGTGTTGGAACTAAGGCCAGGCAATTAAGGGGTTTACTCAGAATCATGCAGCAAATTAATGATAGGGATATTGCTGGTAAAGATATATTTGCCCCAGAGAAGAGAAAACTTTCAGTTAGACACATGTCCAGGAAAAAAAAAATTGTATAAATCAGATATACATGCCCAAAGCTGTGGGGAGGAGGTTATGAATAGTTTCTCTGATTCTTTCCGCGGCCCTTCGAGTCGCAGCCCCTACCGCGGAAAAGTGAGGGCTGGCACAGTTCGTCCTTCCTGACCACTGTTTAAGAGCTTCTCTTCCACTGCATTCCTGGATCCTCTGTTGCTTGTACCACTCCTTTGGCACTCGAAGTCCTTTGTATTTTTAGTCACTTTTCCTGAATTCACGCTGTTCTGTTCGCTGGCTCACGATTTGGCAGTTGTTGGGTGCTGTTGTAAAAGGACTGAGAGTCCACTTTTTCTCTGGCAGAGTGAGGAACAGTTGTAAGTAACTTCCTACCTTGACAACACAGGTAATTTCACAGTCCGACCCTGACCGCTCACCCTCTCCACCACCGTGTGCACTGATTTCAGCTACAGGGAATTTCCCTCCTCTCCAACACGGGAGGATCATTTGTAACCCCTTGTCTTTGTCCCATATCACCGGCCCCCAACCTGGATTGCCCCCTCTCCTTGGCGTATTCTTGTCCCATCCTCTCCTCTTTCTTGAAAACTCATCTTTCTATGTTCAGCCAGGCCCTAGCTCCCAGAAAGCTTACTTGTGCTTCCATGGCACCTGGTTTATATCTGGTATTTAAACCACACAGGTGTTTAGTTCTCTGAAACCCATTGAACACCATGCCCCCCCCACCTCTTCTCCCTGGTCCTACTTTGTAATTTTTTTTCGTGTCTTCCTTTCCCATTAGTCTCATCACCAACATCACATCTTTATTTTTATATCCCTAGTGCCAAGGACAACCTCTGGCTCATACAGTTTAAGGGACCAAAATGGTTTTTGAGCCAATTTAGGAACTCGCAAGTAAAACTTAGTGAGAATTTCCAATCTATCTTTGCCTTTCAAGATATAAAGTATACAAAGGGGTGAAAAACATTTTTGAGGTTTTGTTTTTTTTTTTTAAACAAGATTTCCATTATCTAAAGTAGAAAAGAGAGGGACCTGTTCTCATCTTCCACTAGACTTTGAGTTCCTTGAAAACTGAGAGTATGTCTTATACTTTTATATGCTCAACATTTAGAATGGTGTTCCACACATGGTCAGTATGTAATATACTTTATATTGATTGAAATAATTGCTTTCCTTGACCAGAGGGTGTTCCATATAACTGCTGGAGTTTAATACCAGGTTTATTTTATGCTGGGAAAGCACGACCAACATCAGATGGAAACAGTCAACAATTTGACCAATGGTTGACAAAAAAGGCATGACTAAGTTCCAGGCATGATCAACTAAATGGTCTTTTTAAACTTGATTCCTTTTGTTAAAACATGGCAGTATTTCATAAGATTAAAATATGGGAAATATAAACCCAAGGGAAAACTTCATCTTTGTATAGTGAATTTTATTGTTGAGTATCCCCAGATCCTATGTTTTAAAAATCCAGCCATGCTTTTTTTCTTTTGCATTTATAGAAAAATTGATGTTCCCATAACCCTTCCCAAGCTAGCCAGGCAAATTACTTGAAATAGCTGGCTGTTATGCTAGATTTTTAAAGACTGAAGCCAGGCTATTAAATATATTCTCCTTCAGAAAAGTTGAGAGGTGGTGACGGGCACAATCCTACTGTTTCTTATAAGTTCATGTGGCCCTTATAAAGGTATAAATTATCTTGCTGGTCTGTGTCCAGCTGTATTTTATGTGATGTCTCCTAGTAATACAGGTACTGAAAAGAATTAAAATATTGTTGAATGCTTCCTGGGGTCCTTACAAGAGAAGTAGGTGAGGTCTCTGAGATGAGGTATCTCAAGACTTCTGAAAGCAGTGGTTTATGCCCAATCTGAACTGTTTACCATTTGTCAGGAAAGGTTTTACTCCACTGACTAATACACATTACAAACACAGTCAAGCAATGTGGGTAAGTTAATGGTAAGTCTTAATATCAACTAGAATTTTTAAATTTAGACTACATTCCATTTTTAAAATAAACTCTTGAATCTATGTAGTTTAACAAAACTCTAGTATTTAACAGATGTTCCTTATCATGAGTAATCTTTTTCATAAATGGTTTGTCTTTATGCGGGATTTGTGAGAGCAACTTCTCACTGTTAATTTCTTTGATAAATGAAAAGGCGATTGAAGCTTTTCAGGTAGCTTACAGGAGCTAGAAAAACTTAAAAATTATTAAAACAGCCTCCTCCCACCTGTGCCAACAATCACTCTGGTAGGTATTTAGGAACAGAAGAAAGTTACATGGAGGAAGGAGAGAGGGCAGTAAACTAATCCACTGTCCTCACTGTTGAGGCCTTTGATGATGAGAGAAAAATAAGGGATTTTCTGGGTCTCACTTCTATAAAGGAAAGAATCAACTTTCTAATTCTAAATTATTGCTTTAAATTTTTCTCTTTGTGGAACTACTTTCTTTGTGAAAAGTAAGGAACTGATGTAATTTTACTGGGAAAAAAGGTTTCTAAGGCATTGGAAACCATGCAGGGGCAGAAGCTGAAATTAGCGACTTTCACATTTGCTTGGGAGTAAGGGAAAAGTTCATTCTTTTCAGCCATTCTTCTGCCTTTCCAAAAGACTGTCCTCTGCATTTTATTTTGTGCCTTTGATCTGAGAGGAATTAATAGAGCCATCAAACAGACAGCTGTGAATGACAGAGGGTACTCAGAACATACAGAATGAATGAGTGAGGAAATAGTATTTCATATTACATTACTTGCATCCTCCCGGTTGGAGGGATTATTTTATAGCAATGCATTTACCCCTAATCATAAAAAAAGGGGTATTTTGATGATGGCCTTGGATTGTTTGTTTGCCTCCAGCTCTAGTTGTGGCCAACTTTTTATTTCAGTTTATGGTTTGAAAACACTAGATTCGTGTACCTTCTTTAGGTATTTTGTCCTTTTTAATCACTGAAGGGACTCTTGTTCTGTCTCCTGTGCCCTGTTGGGCACCGCAGAGCTGTTTGTATGCACTCTTGGAGCGTTTTGTTATAATTACATGAGAGGTAGTCATGTTTTCTTCTAACAATTATTGTTCCTCCAGTTCTCTGCAGGGCTTCTATTTATTGCTTTGTTTTCCACTTATTTTAAGACCTACCTGTACCTTTCAGAATCACCCTGAAGTTTGAGGAAGGTGATCAGTACTTTTTCTGTCAACGCTGTAACCTGCGGCAACCCTCAGTACAACCCTGGGAACCTCTACTCTTTTGCTAACCCAACACAATTCTTGTCCATGTGTGTAGGTATTGTGGAGGATTACAAGCCACCGTTCTATGATGTGGTTCCCAATGACCCAAGTTTTGAAGATATGAGGAAGGTGGTCTGTGTAGATCAACAGAGGCCCAACATACCCAACAGATGGTTCTCAGACCCGGTAAGAGCAATGCTTTCTTAGTTTTAGAGCTATACTTAGCCGTTTGCTATTTGCATTCTCTTGATTTTTCAGCTGGTAGAGTTCTTGAGTGATCTGCCCTGTTTCTTTCTCTCCCTATTTTATGTAGAAGAGCTTTAGACCTAGTTGAGCAGGTTCACAAAATGGTCTCATTCTTGAAAGAGCCATTTCTGATAGATCTTGCCAATGAATGACAACATTCACAAGATTTTCTACCCTTGATTAGCTCCAGGAATTGGGAGACGCATTACTATGCCACTGGCCCTAGGACTGCAATTTCACATGTAAACCAAGAGACCTGAGTGATGCTTTTTAACCTCTTTTCTATCTCTGCATCTCTTCCAAACATAGGCTGTTTAATGCTGACAATCCTTATTGCTGCTGTTAAGTAGTAAGTAGCAAATCTAAGGCATTGAGAAATGACCCTATTTGCATATTTCAGTTTTAACTCTGGGTTACTGTTATGGCTTTTAGCGCCATCAAACCATCAACCTGTGTTGTGTAACTGACTTGATGGTCAGTTGGTAGCATTAGGAGTCCAAAGGGCAGAGTTTAAGAAACTCAAGAGTGGTTTATCAGTGGCTAAGGCCTTGATTATTTGTGTAAGGAAAATGGTAATAACATCACTTGAACTTCACAAGACCTGTAGAGCCCTGCGAAACAGTTGACGTAACATCTGCCCAGCTACTTTTTCACTGTGGTGTTGGTTCTTTCTCTCCTCAGACATTAACCTCCCTGGCCAAGCTGATGAAAGAATGCTGGTATCAAAATCCATCTGCCAGACTCACAGCCCTGCGTATCAAAAAGACTTTGACCAAAATTGATAATTCCCTAGACAAATTGAAAACTGACTGTTGACATTTTCACGGTGTCAAGAAGGAAGGTCTGACGTTGTCCAGCTGGGACCTAATGCTGACCTGACTGGTTGTCAGAACAGAATCCATCTGTCTCCCTCCCCAAATGACTGCTTTGACAAGGCCGACATCTTACCCGGCTGTGTGCTGGGGAGACACCAAAACCACCCTAACCTCGCTCAATGACTGTGAACTGGGCATTTCACAAACTGTTCACGCTGCAGAGACTCATGTTGGACAGACACTGTTGCAAAGGTAGGGAACTGGAGGAACACAGAGAAATCCTAAAAGAGATCTGGGCATTAAGACAGTGGCTTTGCATATCTTCACAGGTCTCCTAGACACTCCCCACGGGAAACTCAAGGAGGTGGTGAATTTTTAATCAGCAATATTGCCTGTGCTTCTCTTCTTTATTGCACTAGGAATTCTTTGCATTCCTTACTTGCACTGTTACTCTTAATTTTAAAGACCCAACTTGCGGAAACATTGGCTCCGTACTCCACTGGTCTGTCTTTGGATAATAGGAATTCAATTTGGCAAAACAAAATATAATGTCAGACTTTGCTGCATTTTACACATGTGCTGATGTTTACAATGACGCTGAACATTAGGAATTGTTTATACACAACTTTGCAAATTATTTATTACTTGTGCAGTAGCAGTTTTTACAAAACTGCTTCATGCATATGTTAAAGCTTATTTTTATGTGGTCTTATGATTTTATTACTGAAATGTTTTTAACACTATACTCTGAAATGGACATTTTCTTTTATTATCCGTTAAATTCACATTTTAAGTGCTTCACATTTATGTGTGTAGACTGTAACTTTTTTTTTCAGTTCATATGCAGAACGTATTTAGCCATTACCCATGTGACACCACCGAATATATTACTGATTTAGAAGCAAAGATTTCAGTAGAATTTTAGTCCTGAACGCTGTGGGGAAAATGCATTTTCTTCAGAATTATCCATTATGTGCATTTAAACTCTGCCAGAAAAAAATAACTATTTTGTTTTAATCTACTTTTTGTATTTAGTAGTTATTTGTATAAATTAAATAAAATGTTTTCAAGTCAAAGTGAATTTTTTCAACATGTAAAAAAGATCTACATATTATAAAGCATTTTCTTGTGGGAACAATAGAAGCACAAAATTAACTTGTAAGTCGAATTTGCTTTTTAAGTCTATTAATGAGCCTGAGGGTTCTAGGGCGATGTCTTCCAGTTTGAATTTGGTATCAGAAAATTTAGATTTTGGGTTTTTTTTGGGGGGGGGGTGGCTGTGATTTTATTTTTTTCTTGTTCAGTTTCCCCAGCTTTGAAGTGAGGGTAACAGACTTGTCTGAGCTGCCTCCTTCACAGGGATAAGTGGAGGAAGGAGGTCAAAGCATTTTGTTTAGTATAAGGTCCTGTGTGAGAGGAAAGTGGTCTTATGCATCTCACCTTGCTGCTTTGGGAGAGTCCACTGTTGGCTTTTTTCACTTCTTGAAGTATTCAGCGGGATTGAAAATGTAGAGTTTCAAGTATCTCAGTAAGAGTAGAGGTGTTAAAATTCTGGAATTTTCACCAGAGGTAAGTTAATAACTTCATTAGTATATTTACTAATATATATTAAAGTCACATTTAACTTTTAAAAAATTGTGGTAAAATGCACATAAATTTTACCATCTTACCTATTTTTAGGTATACAGTTCAGTGGTATCAAGTACATTCACACTGTTACGCTGCCATTGCCACCATCCATCCACAGAACTCTTTTCATCTTGCAAAACTGAAACTCTATCAAACAATAGCTCTTCATTTCTCACTATTTTCAATCCCTGGCAACCATCATTCTAGGCCTTTTAGTTTGTCTACTCTAAGTACCTCATAGGAGTGGAATCACTCATATTTGTCCTTTTGTGAGACTGTCTTATTTCACTTAGCATAATGTCCTCAAGGTTCATCTTTGTTATAGCATATATCAGAATTTACTTCCTTTTTATAGTTGATAATACTCCACTGTATGTGTATACAACATTCTGTTTATCCATTCATCTGCTGATGGACACTTGGGTTGCTTCCCCTTTTTGGCTATTGTGAGTAATGCTGCCATGAACTTGGGTGTATAAATTTCTCTTTGTCCTTCCTTTCAATTATTTTGGCTATATACCCACCAAAAGTGGAGTGGAGTCACATTTAAAGTTTGTTGAAGTATTATATACATATATAAAATTGTACAGCTTGATACATTTTTATAAAAAAATTCTTTTTATAAATTTATTTATTTATTTATTTATTTATGGCTACATTGGGTCTTCGTTGCTGCGCACGGGCTTTCTCTAGTTGTGGGTAGCAGGATCTACTCTTCATTGCGGTGCAAGGGCTTCTCGTTGCGGTGGCTTCTCTTGTTGCAGAGCATGGGCTCTAGGCGTGCAGGCTTCAGTAGTTGTTGTGGTGCGCAGGCTCAGTAGTTGTGGCTCATGGGCTCTAGAGTGCAGGCCCAGTAGTTGTGGCACACAGGCTTAGTTGCTCTGCGGCATGTGGGATCTTCCTGGACCAGGGCTCGAACCCATGTCCCCTGCATTGGCAGGCAGATTCTTAACCACTGCACCACCAGGGAAGTCCCTTATAAATTTTTATACATTGGTTGTACCCATGGAAGCAGCATCTAGATCAAGAAGCAGAACACTGACTTCTCTGGAGTGATGTCAGGACCATGGCAGCATGAGTTGTTCCTTTTTTCTCTCCTCTTTGGTGTATAACTAATTACACGTCCATAACTGAACAAAAGTGCTTCTGCACATTATACCAGGACAGCAGGTGATTACTATGCTCCTCTGCATCTGAAAGTAGGTGGAGAGGACCTCAGAGGGGGCTGTGGATACAAGAGAGTCAGTGAGCCTGCCCCACCCCCACTTGCCATGATCGGGAAAAGGGGAACCTGGAGAGTACAAAACTGAGTGGATGCTCATGGGAGATGGAGAATTTGTGGAGGTCCAGCCAACCTGACAGGAGATCCCAGGACACCATCAGAGCTGGACAGAGATGAGTTTGAAGGCAGAGGAGAGAAAGGAACCCACTGAGGCACCTGTTTCCCCCAGGGTGACACTGCAGTGCTCTACACTCTTGTTGGGGTCAGTGTCTACCTCTTTGCCAGAGGAAGTGGAAAGCACAAATGGTGAGTGACAGACTGCCTGGCTGCATGGGTAGTAGCTGGAGGTACCTGTTTGTCTCCAGCAGCACTTGCATTTCTGAGGAGGGATTTCTGTGACTGGAAGGTAGGAGAGGAAGGGGAAGGAAGCAGACAAGAATGTCAAAGGGCATTGAAATAATGTGTTTCCTGCTGTCTGCTTTGGGTTTCATTTAGAGGTCCACTCATGGATCTCTGAGAGTATCCCACTTGTGGATCTCCCTGTCAGGTCATGGGCACCCCCCAAAGCCCCAAGTGCTAAGCCCACACTTCCCAGCTTTTTTTGTGCACTCCTGAGTGCAGCCTTGAGAACTAACCCTGGTAAGAAAAAATCAAAAACTTGAGCTATAGCATCATCTTCTGGAACACAAAAGAAGATTTTTAAATGCCAGCCTGCTGACCTGTAACAGCCAAAGTAAACAAATCCTTCACTAAGAAAAGTGTCTGCAATTTCAAAAGCAAAAGGAGAGGTGCATAACCTCAAACACTATGAAAAATCAAGCAAATATGGTATCACAAAAAGAAAATGGTAATTCTCCAGCAACTGAACTCAAAGGCATAAAATATTGTGATCTAACTGATAAAGAATGCAAAACAGTTATTATGAAGAAATTCAACATGCTATAAATGAACACAGGAATGAATTTAATGACCATAAGTTCTTTATCAAAGAGACTGAAATTTTGTAAAAGAATCAAATTCTATAGCAGAAGAATTCAGTGAATGAGATGAAGAATGCATTAGCAAGCATAAGTAATAGATCTGATGGAAGAAGGAATTAAGTGACTTGAAGGATAGGAGTTTAGAAATGATTCAGTTAGAGAGAACTAAGATTTTTAGAAAGTGAAGAAACTCTGAGAGCTATCAGATTCTATCAGAAAAGCAAATACAAGATGAATTGTATTTGAAAGAGAAGAGAGCGGGAAGGGGGTAGAGTTTATTTAAAGAAATAATAGCTGAGAACTTCCCAAACTTGGGGAAGGAATTGGACATACAGGTCCACGAAGCTAATAAAACACTCTCTTATCCCACTGCAAAAAGACTGTCTCCAAGACACAGTCTAATGAAACTGTCAAAAATAAATGATAAAGAATCTTAGGGTGGGGGGGGGTGGGATGAATGGGGAGATTGGGATTGGACATATATACATTAATATGTATAAAATAGATAACTAATAAGAACCTGCTGTATAGCACAGAGAACTCCACTTCACTGTATAGTAGAAACTGACACAACACTGTAAAACAACTATACCCCAATTAAAAAAAAAAAGAAAAGAGAAGAATAAGGCAATTAAAAAGAATGGAGCAAATAAAGATGTAAAAGCATCATTTAATTAAAAAAAATATCTTAAAAGCAACCGGGGAAAAAAGTAACCTACAAAGGAACCCCCAAATAAGCTATCAGTGGACTTCTCTGCATAAACTCTACAGGCCAGAAGAGAGAGGAATGACATATTCAGTGTTGAAGGATAAAAATTGCCAACCAAAAATATACAGCAAAGCTATCCTTCAGTTATGAGGAGAAATAAAAACTTTCCCAAATGAAAACTGAGGGAGTTCATAAATAGACTTGCCTTGCAAGAAATGCTAAAAGAGTTCTTCAAGCTGAAATGAAAAGATGCCAGTTAGTCACACAAAAACATATAGAAGTACATAAATACTCTGGTAAAGGTGAAAATTAGAATGAGAAAACTGTAACTTTACGTTAGAATGGTTTGTTAACCACTTATAGTATGAAGTTTATATAAAACAAAAAATAACTATAGCTACTATAACATTAATGAATTTATGGCATAAAAAAGTAAACTGTGATATCAAAAATATAATAGGGGAAGAATAAAAGAGTGGAACCTCTATAGGTAAACAAAGATAAGCTGCTATCAGAATAAAAAGGACTGTTTTATCTATAAGATCTTTTCTGTTTCTGGTAACCACAAAGCAAAAATCTATTATAGAGTCATAAAACATTAAAAAAAAAAGGTGGGGGGAGACTGAGCAAATCACCAGTGAAAACCACCAATTTGCTAAGGTATGCAGAAGAAGAGGAAAAAAACCAAGGGAGATAGTAAACAACCAGAAGGCAAATGATAAGTCCTTACATAATCACTCTAAATGTAAATGGACTGAATTCACCAGTTGAAAGGCAGAGAGTGGCTGGGTGGATAAAAAAAACCAAGACCCAACAATATGCTGCCTAAGGAGACTCATTTCAGCCCTGAAGACACACAAGGCTCAAAGTGAAAGGATGGAAGAGGATAGTTCATGTAAATGGAAACCAAGAGAAAGTAAGCAGCCATACTTATGTCAGACAAAACACACTTTAAGCCAAAAGTGGTAACAAGAAACAAAGATCATTATATAATGATAAAAGGGACAATAATACATCAAGAAGATACAACAACCAAATATACATGCACCCAACATCAGAACGCTGAAATAAACAGATGATGAAAAAGATGGCAAAGTAGAAGGACCTTGGGCTCACCTCCTCTCTTGAGCACACCAGAAACACAACTAACTGCTGAACAGCCATTGATAAAAAAGACTGGAACCTGCCAAAAAAGATATTCTACATCCAAGGATGTAAAGAAGAAACCACAAAACCGTAGGAGGGGTGAACTTGCATTATAATCAAATCCCATACCTCCTGGATAAGCGATCCACAAACTGGAGAATAATTATATCACAGAAGTTCTCCCACAGGAGTGAAAGTTCTGAGCCCCATGTCAGGCTCCCCAGCATGGGGTCTGGCATTGGGGGGAGGAGCCCCCAAAGTATTTGGCTTTGATTGCCAGCAGGGCTTGATTGCAGGAGCTCCACAGGACTGGGGGAACTGGAGACTCCACTCTAGGAGGGTGCACACAGGTCTCACCCATACTGGGACCCAAGGCAAAGGCAGTGACTTCATAGGAGCCTTAGCTGGACCTACATGCTGGTCTTGGAGGGTCTCCTGGGGAAGCGGAGGTGTGGCTGTGGCTTTTCCTGGGGATATGGACACTGGTGGTGGAGATTTTGGGGAGTGCTCAGCTATGTGAGGAGCCAGACATCTTGCTTGGGTCATTAGCACCAAGACCTGGCCCCACCCAACAGCCTGTAGGCTCCAGTGCTGGGATACCTCAAGCCAAACAACCAAGAGGGTGGGAACACTGTTCCACCCATCAGCAGACAGGCTGCCTGAAAACTTCCTGAGCCCATGGCCACCTCTTGACACAGTCCTGCCCATCAGTGGGCAGGCACTGGCCCCTCCCACCAGGAAGCCTGCACAAGCCTCTAGACCAGCATCACCCACCAGGGGGGCAGACCCAGAAGCAAGAATACTACAGTCGAGCAGTCTGCAGAACTGAGTCCACAAACACAGAAATTTAGACAAAATGAGATGGGAGAGGAATATGTTCAAGACAAAGGAACAAGATAAAACCCCAGAAGAACAACTAAGTGAAGTGGAAACAGGCAATCTACCAGAGAAAAACTTCGGAATAATGATCATAAAGATGATCCAGGATCTTGGAAAAAGAATGGATGCACAGTGTGAGAAGTTACAAGAAAGTTTTAGCAAAGATTTAGAAAATATAAAGAACAACCAAACAGTGTTGAAGAATACAATAACTGAAATGAAAAATACACCAGAAGGAATCAATAGTAGCAGAATAAATGAGTCAGAAGAACAGATAAGTGAGCTGGAAGACAGAATGGGAGAAATCAATACCACGGAACAGAATAAAGAAAAAAGAATGAAAAATGAAAACAGTTTAAGAGACCTCTGGGACAACATTAAACACACAAACATTCGCATTATAGGGACCTGAGAAGGAGAAGAGAGAGCGCCTGAGAAAATATTTGAAGAGATAATAGCTGAAAACGTTCCTAACATGGGAAAGGAAACAGTCACCCAAGTCCAGGAAGAGCAGAGTCCCAGGCAGGATTAACCCAAGGAGGAACACACTGAGACACATATTAATCAAACTGACAAAAACTAAAGAAAAATAGAAAATATTAAAAGCAACAAGGGAAAAGCAACAAATAATATACAAGGGAATCCCCATAAGGTTATCAGCTGAGTTTTCAGCAGAAACTCTGCAGGCCAGAAGGGAGTGGCACAATATATTTAAAGTGATGAGAAGAAACAACCTACAACCAAGAACACTCAACCCAGCAAGACTGTCGTTCAGATTCAGTGGAGAAATCAAAAGCTTTACAGACAAGCAAAAGTTAAAAGAATTCAGCACCACCAAACTAGCTTTATAACAAATGTTAAAGGACCTTCTCTAGGTGGAAAAGAAAAGGCCACAACTAGAAACAAGAAAATTACATAATGGAAAAGCTCACCATTAAAGGCATATAGTAAAGGTGGGAAATCATCCACAAATATATCAAAACCAGTAATCGTGAGAAGAAGAGAATACAAATGGAGGATATTTGAAATGCATTTGAAATTAAGAGATCAGCAACTTAAAACAATCATGTATTTATATAGACTGCTATATCAAAACCTCATGGTAACTGCAAACCAAAAATCTATAATAGATATACACAAAGAAAGAAAAAGGAATTTGAATACAATACTAAAAATAGTTATCAAATCACAAGAGAACAAAAGAGGAAGGGAAGAAAAAAGATCTACAAATCAGATCCGAAACAATTAACAAAATGGCAATAAAAACATACATATTGATAATTATCTTAAATGTAAATGGATTAAATGCACCAACCAAAAGACACAAACTGGCTGAATTGATACAGAAATAAGACACATATGCTGTCTCAAGAGACCCACTTCAGATCTAGGGACATATACACACTGAAATGGAAAACGGAAATCAAAAGAAACCTGGAGTAGCAATACTCATATCAGACAAAATAGACTTTAACATAAAGACTGTTACAAGAGACAAAGAAGGACACTATATAATGATCAAGGGACCAATCCAAGAAGAAGACACAACAATTATAAATATATCAATATATGCCTCAACACAGGAGCACCTCAATTTAAAAGGCAAATGTTAACAGATGTAAAAGGAGAAATTGACAGTAACACAATAATGGTGGGGGACTTTAACAACCCACTTACATCAATGGGCAGATCATCCAGACAGAAAATCAATAAGGAAACACAGGCCTTAAGTAACATATTAGACCAGATGGACTTAATTGGTATCTATAGAGCATTCCATCCTAAAGCAGCAGAATATGCATTCTTCTCAAGTGCCCATGGAACATTCTCCAGGATAGATCAAATGCCAGGCTACAAAGAAAGCCTCGGTAAATTTAAGAAAATTCAAATCATATCAAGCATCTTTTCCAGCCATAATACTATGAGATTAGAAATCACCTATAAGAAAATAACTGCAAAAACGCAAACATGTGGAGGCTAAACAATATTCTACTAAACAACCAATGGATCACTAAAGAAATCAAAGAGGAAATTAAAAAAAATACACCTAGAGGCAAGTGAAAATGAAAACACGATGATCCAAAACCTATGGGATGCAGCAAAAGCAGTTCTAAGAGGGAAATTTATAATGATACAGGCTTACCTTAAAAAAGAAGAAAAATCTCAAACAACTCAATCTTACAACTAAAGCAACTAGAGAGAGAAAAACAAAACCCAAAGTTAGTAGAAGGAAAGAAATCATAAAGATCAGAGCAGAGATAAATGAAACAGAGACTAAGAAAACAATAGAAAAGATCAATGAAATTAAAACCTGGTTCTTTGAAAAGATAAACAAAATTGATAAACGTTTAGCCAGACTCATCAAGAAAAAAAGGGAGAGGGCCCAAATCAATAAAATCAGAAGTGAAAAAGGAAAAATTATAATTGACATCAAAGAAATACAGTAAGTCCCCTATATGTGAACGAGTGCTGTTCCGAGAGCGTGTCCGTAAGTCCAATTTGTTCATAAGTCCAACAAAGCTAGCCTAGGTACCCAACTAACACAATTGGCTATAGAGTACTGTACTGTAATAGGTTTATAATACTTTTCACACAAATAATACATAAAAAACAAACAAAAATAAAACATTTTAAATCTTACAGTACAGTACCTTGAAAAGTACAGTAGCACAGTACAACAGCTGGCATACAGGGGCTGGCATCAAGTGAACAGGCAAGAAGAGTTACTGACTGGAGGAGGGAGAGGAAGTGGGAGATGGTAGAGCTGAAGGATCGTCAGCAATAGGAGACAGAGGGCAAGCTGCAGTTACACTCATGCCTGACGTTGATGGCACAGGTTCTCATTCTTTGCTGGATTTAACTCTACCCTCTTGAAAAAAACAATCCAGTGATGTCAGGGTAGTAGCTCTTTTTTTCTTGTCATAGATGACATGGTAGCACTGGATTGCATTCTGAATGGCTGCTGCAACCTTCGTGTACCGTTCTACATCACGGTCCTATGCCTCAAAAACTAACAGTGCCTCCTCAAATAAAGAAAATCCCCTTGCCATTTCCTGCCTCATGAATCTCTTTGTTCTTCAGTTATTTCTTCTTCCTCTTGTCTCTCCTTCATCCCTTCTTTGGGCCTCCAATTCCATCAGGTCTTCGTAAGTAAGCTCCTTATGTTGCACAGCAAGGAGTTCAATGAAGTTGTTCTCTTGCACATCTATCTCCAGCTTCTCACTGAGGGTCACTAAGTTGCTGAAGACCTCTTTGGACTCCTCATCTGAAAGCATATTTGCATCTTTGAAAGTTCACAACTTGAAGGTTCGTATGTAGGGGACTTACTGTACAAAGGATTGTAAGAGACTACTATGAGCAACTATACGTCAATAAAATGGACAACGTAGAAGAAATGGACAAATTCTTAGAAAGGTACAGCCTCCCAAGTCTGAACCAGGAAGAAATATAAAATATGAACAGACCAATTTCAAGTACTGAAATTGAATCTGTGATTAAAAACCTTTCAAAAAACAAAAGTCCAGGATCAGATGGCTTCACAGGCAAATTCTACCAAACATTTAGAGAAGAGTTAACAACTATCCTTCTGAAACTATTCCAAAAAATTACAGAGGAAGGAATACTTCCAGACTCATTCTATTAAGCCAGAATCACAATGATACTAAAACCAGGCAAACATACCACACAAAAAAAGAAAATTACAGGCCAGTATCACTGATGAGCATAGACGTAAAAATTTTCATCAAAATACTAGCAAAGCAAATCCAACTATACATTAAAAGAATCATACACCATGATCAAGTGGGATTTATCCCAGGGATGCAAGGATTTTTCAATATCTGCAAATCAATCAGTGTGATACACCATATTAACAAATTGAAGAATAAAAAGCATGATCATCTCAATAAATGAAGAAAAAGCTTTGGATAAAATTGAGCATCCATTTATGAAAAAAACTCTCCAGAAAGTGGGCACAGAGGGAACATACCTCAATATAATAAAGGCCATATATGACAAACCGACAGCTACCATCATACTCAACAGTGAAAAGCTGAAAGCATTTCCTCTAAGATCAGGAACAAGACAAGGATGTCCACTCATGCCACTTTTATTCAAAGTCAATAATCAGAAGAAAAAGAAAAAGGAATCCAAATTGGAAGAGAAGATGTAAAACTGTCACTGTTTGCAGATGACATGATAGTATACATAGAAAATCCTAAAGATGCCACCAGAAAACTACGAGGGCTCATCATTGAATTTGGTAAAGTTTCAGGATACAAAATTAACACACAGAAATCTGTTAGATTTCTATGCACTACAACAAAAGATCAGAAAGGGAAATTAAGGAAACAATCCCATTTACCATTGCATCAAAAAGAATAAAATACCTAGGAATAAACCTACCCAAGAAGGTAAAGACCTATACTCAGAAAACTATAAGACACTGATGTAAGAAATCAAAGATGATACAAATACATGGAAAGATATACCATGATCTGGGATTTGAAGAATCAATATTGTCAAAATGACTATACTGCCAAAGCAATCTACAGATTCAACGCAATCCTTATCAAATTACCGATGGCATTTTTCACAGAATTAGAACAAAATTTTTAAAAATTTGTATAGAAACACAAAAGACTCCCAATAGTCAAAGCAATCTTGAGGGAAAAAAAAAAAAAAGGAGCTGGTGGAATCAGGCTCTCTGAGTTCACACTATACTACAAAGCTACAATCATCAAAACAGTATGGTACTGGCACAGAAACAGAAATATAGATCAATGGAATAGGATAGAGAGCACAGTAATAAACCCACGCACCTATGGTCAATTAATCTACAACAAAGGAGGCAAGAATACACAATGGAGAAAAGACAGTCTCTTCAATAAGTGATGCTGGAAAACTGGACAGCTACATCTAAAAGAATGAAATTAGAACATTCTCTAACACCATGCACAGAACCAAACTCGAAGTGGATTAAAGACCTAAATGTAGTACTGGATAATAGAACTCCTCGAGGAAAACATAGGCAGGACACAATTTGACATAAATTGCAGCAGTATCTTTTTGGATCTGTCTCCTAGAGTAATGGAAATAAAAACAAAAATAAACAAATGGGATCTAATTAAACTTAAAATTTTTTGTACAGCAAAGAAAACCATAAACAAAAAGACAACCTATGGAATGGGAGGAAATATTTGCAAACTATGCAACCAACAAGGGATCAATCTCCAAAATACACAAACAGCTCATACAGCTCCATTTCAAAAAAACTAACAACCCAATCAAAAAATGGACAGATCTAAATAGACATTTCTCAAAAGAGGGCATACAGATGGCCAAAAGGCACATGAAGAGATGCTCGTCATCAGTAATTCTTAGAGAAATGCAAATCAAAACTACAATGAGGTATCACCTCACACCAGTCAGAATGGCCATCATCAAAAAATCTACAAATAATAAATGCTGGACAGCATGTGGAGAAACGGGAACCCTCCTCCCTCCACTCTTGGTGGGAATGTAAATTGGTACAGCCACTATGGAGAACAGTATGGAGGTTCCTTAAAAAACTAAAAGTAGAGTTAACATATGATCCTGCAATCCTACTCCTGTGCATATATCTGGAGAAAACCATAACTCGAAAAGATACCCCAATGTTCATTGCATTGCTATTTACAATAGCCAAGACATGGCAGCAACCTAAATGTATATGTGTGTTTGTGTATACATATGTATGTGTGTGTGTGTGTATATATATATATATATATATATATATATATATATATAACTGAATTGCTTTGCTGTACACCTGAAACACACACAACATTGGAAATCAACTATACTTCAAAAAGTTTTTTAAAAATTAAAAAAAAGAGTACTGAAGTATATTAAGCAAATATCAATATTAACATATTTAAACAGATAAAGAAACAATATAATAATAGGGGATTTCAATACTGCACTGTTAGCAATGTATAGGCCATCCAGACAGAAAACAAGGAAACATTTGAATTGAACCATACTTTAGAACAAAAGGGTTTAACAGACATTTATAGAATATTCCATCCAACAGCAACAGAATACACATTCTTCATGAATGCACACAAAACAATCTCCAGAATACATCATATAATAGGACACAAAACAAATTTTAGCAAATTTAAGAAGATTGAAATCAAACCAGCTATCTTTTCTGACCACGACAGTATAAAACTAGAAAACAGGGGAAAGGTGGAAAATCTACATATATGTGAATCAAACAACACACTTCTGAACAACCAATGGGTCAAGAAGAAATCAAAGGGGAAATAAATTATCTCAAAACAAATGAAAATGTAAATACAACATATCAAAACTCATGGGATGCAGCAAAAATGGTTCATAAGAGAAAGTTTATAATGAAAAAATGCATATATTAAAAAATTAGATCTGAAATAAATAACCTAAATTTACACAAGGGAGTAGAAAAAGAAGAACAAATTAAGCCCAAATTTAGCAGAAGGAAGGAAATAAGGATCAGAACAGAAATAAATGAAATAGAGACCAGAAAATCAAAAGATCAATGAAATTAAGAGCCAATTCTTCTAAAAGATAAAATAAACACACTTTCAGCTAGACTAAAAAAAAAGAGAAAACTCAAGTAAAATCAAAATTGAAAGAAGAGACATTACATCTGATACTATAGAAATAAATAGGGTCGTAAAAGACTATTATGAATAATTATGTGCCAAAAAATTAGATAAACTCGAAGAAATGGATAAATTTCTAGAAACACGCAACCTACCAAGACTGAATCAGGAAGAAATAGAACATTGGAACAAAGCAATAACAATAAAGAGATTGAATAAGAAACCTCCCAACACGGAAAACCCCAGGATCAGATGGTTTCACTAGTGAATTCTACCAAACATTTAAAAAAGAATTAAGACCCATTCTCCTCAAGCTTCCAAAAAAGTCGGAAAGACGGAACACTTTCAAATGTATTCTACAAGGCCAGTGTTACCCTGATACAAAAGCAAGATAAGGACACCACAAGAAAACTAGACTATTTCTGATAAATATAAATGCAAAAATTCTCAATATTAGCAAACTTATTTCAAGAACACATTAAAAAGTTTGTATACAATGACCAAGTAGGATTTATCCCAGGGATACAAGGATGGTTTGCCATACACAAATCAATAAATGTAATACATCACATTAACATAATGAAAGATAAAAATCGCATGATCATCTAGTATGCAGAGAAAAAGTGTCTGACAAAATACAACAACATTCCATGGTAAAAACCCTCAAAAAACGAGGTATAGAAGGAATATACCTCAACATAATAAAGGCCATATTCAACAAACCCGAAGCTAAATCATACTCAATGGTGAAAGGTTGAAAGTTTCCCTCTAAGATCAGGAACAGCAGAAGGATGCTCACTCTCACCACTTTTATTCAATATAGTAGTGGAAGTCCTAGCTAGAGCAATTAGGTAAGACAAATAAATGACATACAAATTGGAAAGGAATAAGTAGAATTGGTGCTATTTGCAGATGCTATTTGATTTTGTACATAAAAATGCCAAAGACTCAACCAAAAAAGTGTTGGAAATAACCAAAAATTTTATTAAAGTTGCAGGATACAAAATCAACGTACAGAAATCAATTGCTTTTCTATACAGTAATGATGAAGCATCTGAAAAATAAAATGATTTCAGTCACACTGGCACCAAAATCAATACTTAGAAATAAATTTAATTAAGGAAGTGAAAGATCTATATAATAAAATTATAAGACTTTGCTGAAAGAAATCAAAGAGGACACAAACAGATGGCAAGACATCCTATGTTCATGGATCGGAAGAGTTATTGTTCTAATGTCCACACTATCCAAAGCCATTTATAGATTTAATGCAAAGCCCATCAAAATACCAATGGCATTCTTCACAGAAGTAGGAAAAGCAATCCTAAGATTTGTATGAAACCACAAAAGACTTTAAATAGCCAAAGCAATACTGAATAACAAAGGCAGAGGTATCACACTTCCTAATTTCAAACTGTACCACAAAGCTATAGTAATAAAAACAATATGGTATTGGCACAAAAATAGACATAGACCAATTGAACAGAACAGAAAGCCCAGAATTAAACCCCTGGATATACGGTCAATTAAAACTTGACAAAGAGGCCAAGAAACCCAATGGGGAAAGGATAGTCTCTTTAACAAATGGTGTTGGGAAAACTGGATAAACACATGCAGAACAATAAAAGTGGACCCCTCTCTTATACCACTCACAAAAATTAACTTGAAATGGATCAAAGACTTAAACTTAAGACCTGATACTATAAAACTCCTAGAAAAAATGTAGGAAGAATCTCCTCAACATTGATCTTAGCAATGATTTTTTGGATATGACACTAAAAAGCACAAACAACTAAAGCAAAAATCAACAAATGGGACTACACCAAACTTTAAAACTTCTGCACAGCAAAAGAAACAATTAAAAAAATGAAAATGCAATCTAGAGAATGGGAGAAAAGTTTTACAAACCATACATTAGACAAAAGGCTAATATCTAAAATATATAAAGAACTCATAAAACTCAATAACAGAATAAAATCCAATTAAAAATACTTTGGAAGACCTAAGTAGTTTTCCAAAGAAGACATCCAAATGGCCAACAGGTACATGAAAAATGCTTAATATCACTAATCAGGAAAATGAAAGTCAAAACCACGAGCTATCGCCTCACACCTGTTACAATGGTTATCAACAAGAACACAAGAAATAAGGGCTGGTGATGATGTGGAGGAGAGAGAACCCTTGCACACTGTTGGTGAGAATGTAAATTTGTTCAACCACCACAGAAAACAATATGGAGATTCCTCAAAAAAAATTAAAATAGATTTACCAAGGAAAAATGAGGGGGATATCAAGACGGCAGAGTAGAAGGATGTAGAACTCACCTCCCCCCACAAACACATGAAAAATATATCTACATGTGGAACAATTCTCACAGAACACTAATTGGATAGTGGCAGAGGAAATCCTATACAACCAAACCTGTGAAAAAGATCTCCATATACCTGGGTAGGATGGGGGGAAAAATGGCATTAGCTTGGGACGTGCACGCATTGGAGTGATCTATAAGAAAAAGAAGGTCCACACAGGTGGGCCCTCATCTTGAAGAATGAGCAGGGTGAGCTACAATCTGGGCATCCTAGTCCTGGGGTCCTGCATGGAGGAGATAAGCCCCCTTGCCTGCTGGGAAATCTGCTGAGGCAGATAGAAGGGCTGGAGAAGCCTAGACTCTACTCACGAGTAGTCCACAGTCAAGGGAGAGAAAAGCCCTGCACTGGTAACTGCAATCTCACTGCACATCCCA
Organism: Delphinus delphis; assembly: GCF_949987515.2. Lineage (NCBI taxonomy): Eukaryota > Metazoa > Chordata > Mammalia > Artiodactyla > Delphinidae > Delphinus > Delphinus delphis. Next base: position 73,454,112 of record NC_082689.1, read on the forward strand.
ATCTGAAAGCGTGAACACCCCAACCCTGCTCACTCCACACCACAGCCTGGCACAAGATCTGGGCAAAGATTTTGTCTAGCTATGCAGAGACAGACTGGAGCGCCTGGGGTGTGATCTGCGTCGAGGCCCAGAGCCCACTGTCAGTGCAAACATCGGGTAGTGGGTGGGGCTGCAGTGGACACTGACAGCACACACAGTGGGCAGCTCCTCAAGAGCATGCAACAACTGAGTGCTGAGTCTTGGGTAGACAGGTCCTGGGCAGGAGTACACAGTGGCTTGCTTCCCATGAGAATGCCCAGCTCCGCCCACTCCACACCACAGCTAAGCAGTAGATCTGGGGCAGATCAATTGGGAGAAGTCTGCCAGAGGCAGCCTAGATCTCAGGCAGCAGTGGCACCCCAACAATTCCTGAAGCCACAATGCCCCAACTCCCAACCACAGCCTATTCCACACCACAATCTTGCACTAGATTTGGGACAAACCAAACAGAGAAAGAGATGCAACCCTGGGCTGTTCTGAGCAGAACTATGGACATCTATACAGGCGGTGCATAGGTCGTCTGTGACCGAACAGGCCTGACTTGCTTCAGCAATAACCTCCTTTGAGGTAGGGCACACACTCGAGGACAATGGAGCCTGACTGAACCTGAGCCTCAGTGCTGCTACTCCAACAACTAGGGAGCAAACGCCGCCCCCAACAGGGCAGTGACAGCCACAGAGCAAAGAGTAAGCCCCACGTCACATCCTGCACAGGCTCTAGATACTACAACACAAATCACACCCCCTATCAAAGAGATAATGGCCAGCACACTCTGAGGAAAGACGTGGCTGGCATCCATAACGAAACCAGCCCTGTATCACAAATATTGGACATATATAATCTATACAAGGACTCTCCCACATAAAAACACCCCTTCAAGACCACAGTAGATAACTACCTCTGTCTCTATGAATTTAGGAGAACGTTAAGTAAAATGAAAAAGCAGAGGAACTATTTTCAATCAAAAAAGAACAAGTGAAATCTCCCAAAAGAATAATGAAACAGACCTCACCAATCTACTAGACCCTGAGTTCAAAAAGGAGGTAATGAAAATGCTAAAGGAATTAAGAAAGATTATTGATAAAAATGCAGATCACTGTAATGAGGAACTAGAAACTATGAAGAGGAACCAATCGAAATTAGGTAACTCAATTGTCATGATAAAAACCAATCTAGAAGCAATGAATAGCAGACTAAATGACATAGAAAAACAAATAAGTGATCTGGAAGATAGAGTAATGGAAATAACCCAATCAGAATAGCTGATAGGAAGACAAATGAAAAAAAAGATAACAACATATGAGATAATATAAAACGTACCAATCAATGCATAATAGAGGTCCCAGAAGGAGAAGACAGAGTGTGAAGGGAATTGAAAATGTATTTGAAGGAATTATGGCTGAAAACTTCTCAAACCTACAGAAGGAAACAGATATCCAGGTACAGGAAGAACAGAGGGTCCCAAAAAGGTGACTCCAAACAGACTCACACCAAACACATGAAAAAAGTTAAAGAGAAGATTCTAAAGACAGCAAGAGAAAAACAAAGAGTCAGTTACAAGGGAACCCCCATCAAGCTATCAGCTGACTTCTCTACAGAAACCTTGCAGGCCAGAAGAGAGTGGCATAATATATTCAAAGTACTGAAAGGGAAAACTCTACAACCTAGGATACTCTACCCATCAAGATTATCATTTAGAATAGAAGGGGAGATAAATAATTTTTCAGTCAAGTTAACTAAATGAATTCAGCAATTCCAAACCTACCCTAAAAGAAATACTGAAGGGTCTCTAAATAGAAAAGAAGCAAGACTCCATAGAAAAGGGAAAAATCACAATAGGAAAGGCAACTATATAAAGAGATTGAAGATCACTTAAATAAGCCAGAACATAGATTAAAAGCAATCAAAAAGTTATAGAAGTGATTATAACTACAATAAACAGTAAAAGGATAAGCATGAAGATGAAAATAGGACATCAAAACTCACAAAATGTGGGAGAGGAGAGTATAAAAATGTAGATCTTCTAGAAGGTGTTTGAATTTGAATGACTCACTTTAAAGCAAGCAGATGTAGTCATGGGTCAACATACTTGATTTCCATGGTAACCATAAATCAAAAATGAACAATAGGGTCACGAAAACCAAAAAGAAAGGAGCTCAAGCATTATACAAAAGAAAGTCATCAAACCACAAAAGGAAGAACAAAAAGAAAAAGAAATTTTAAAAAAAGAACTACAAAAACAACTGGAAAACAAAGTTTAAAATGGCAATACATACTTTTCAATAATTACTTTAAATGTCAATGGACTAAATCCTCCAATCAAAAGATGCAGAATGGCAGACTGGATAAAAATACAAGAATCTACTACATGCTGCCTACAAGAGACTCACCTCAGGGAGAAAGACACACAGAGACTGAACGGAGGTGATGGAAAATGATATTTCATGCAAATGGAAACAACAAGAAAATGGGTAGCAATACTCAAACAAAATAGACTATAAAACAAAGGCCACAAAGAAAAAGAAGGAGCATTATATAATAATAAAAGGATCAATAAAGAAGAGGATGTTACACTCATCAATATATATGCATCCAATATAGGAGAACATAAATATATAAAACAAATACTACCAGGCATAAAGGGAGAAATTGACAATAATACAATAATAGTAGGCGATTTTAACCCTCTGCTGACATCAGTGGACAGATCATCCAGACAGAAAGTCAGTAAGGCAACAGAGGTCTTAAATGACACAACAGACCAGCTGGAATTAACTGATATCTAAAGGACACTACATCTCCCCCAAACCAGAATACACATTCTTTTCAAGTGCACATGGAATGTTCTCTAGGATAGACAACATGCTAGGTCACAAAACACACCTCAACTAATTTAAGAGGATAGAAATTATTTCAAGCATCTTTTCTGATCACAACTGTATGAAACTAGAAGTCAGTAACGAAAAGAAAAATGGGAAAAGAACAAACACATGGAGACTAAACAACATGCTATTAAAAACCCAAAGGGTCAATGGTGAAGTCAAAGAAGAAGTCAGAAAATACCGAGACGAACAAAGATGAAAACACAACCTTACAAACTCTGTGTGATGCAGCAAAAGTAATTCTAAGAGGAAGTTCTTAAGTGATACAGGACTTCCTCAAAAAACAAAAAAATCTCAAACAAGTTAACATACCATCTAAAATAACTAGAAAGAGAAGAATCCCCCTCCACAGAAAAACCCCAAAGTCAACAGAAGGAATGAAATAATAATGATCAGAAGATGGCAGTGGAGTAGGTGGAGGTGAAGTTCATCTCTCTCCAAGAGTGCAGCAGGAATAAATCTATAGATGAATCAATTCTCACAGAACACAGGCTGAAAACTAGCAGAAGACCTTGGACACTGGAAAGTGCTATAAAGATCCCTGCATAACTGGGTAGGACAGAGGGATGGGACCTGCACCCTGGGCCGGGGGAGCTGAAGCAGAGAGATTCCCGAATTCAGGGAAACCCCCTCTCCAACAGAGAAATTGATTGGGACAGAGAGAAGCATTTGAGGCTATCAGAAGAGGGTGAAGCGGCTGATCTGTGGCAGACGGGACAGAGTGAGAAATACACAGACAGTCTGTACCTCGGCCCTACGTGCTCTGGACTGGGACGTGTTCACAGGTGTGCAAGGGGCTGGGAGCTCGTGTGTGGGGGATTGGAGAACAGGCCCAGAGCGAGAACTGCTGTTGGCTGTGGGGAGATGGACCGAGGGGATGGGAGGGAGGAAATCCACAGCAGGGAATGCCTCTGGAGGAAGATGGGACTGCTATGGAAGCAGGGCATTATTGCTGAGTCACACGCAGGAGGAGGAGCCACTATTGTAGCCTCTCTCTCCCCACATGCCGGCACCTGCCGATGACAATAAAAGAAGCCCACTCAGGACTGGCTCTTGCATGCCGCTGCCAAGCAATAAAAAAAAAGCCCCCTCAGAGGTGGCCCTCATGCGTTGCTTACAGGGCAAAAAAAAAAAAAAAGCCCTCTCAGGGCTGGCCCTCACGCGCCTGCTGCCAGGCACCAGAAAAACCCCAGCCAGGTCTGGCCCTCATGTACCAGAAAAGGCACTTACTAGGGCCATATCTTTTGTGCCCATGGCCGCTGGCTTCCCTGTGCATTTGGTGCTGCCAGGGCTCCTATGATCCAAGCAGTAATACCACCTCTGTGCCTGGTCCACACAGGGGGAGACCCAAGAGATCCAAGGCAGCTTCAGGACCAAACTCCTGTGAGTGGACAACGTGCAGACGTGGGGATAAAACCAAAGCTGAACCCCAGGGATGGGGTGACAACGGAAGAAGATTGAAAATCTTTCCATCAGCTGTACAAGCTGCAGATTAACCCCCCATGATCTGCTAGGTAGACCCTATGTCTATGGAATATCTGAGTAGACAATGAGTGTTCCCACAAATGAAAACAGTTTAGCTCAGGCAGCTGTGGACTTTGGGAGCAGCACACAGAAATTGGGCCAGATCAGATTCTGAGTGCCTCCCACAGGGCGCAGAGCAGGTCCAGAGGCCAGCCCAGAGGCAGAGGAGAGCCTCTTGGGGAAGCAGAGGTGGGCTGTGGCTCATGGCGTGTGCAAGGACACTTACAGCAGAGACCCCAGGGAAACATAATTATTACTATTAACTTTATCATGTTTTGATTCATTCTGTTGTTGGTTCTGGCTTTTTTTTTTTTTGGCTTCTTTTTCTTTATTTGTTGTTCATTTGTAGTTGCTTTAGTTTTTTTTTGTTGTTGTTGTTTTGTTTTTTGTGGTATGCGGGCCTCTCATTGTTGTGGTCTCTCCCGTTGCAGAGCACAGGCTCCGGACACGCAGGCTCTGCAGCATGTGGGATCTTCCCGGACCGGGGCACAAACCCGTGTCCCCTGCATCGGTAGGTGGACTCTCAACCACTGTGCCACCAGGGAAGCCCCTAGTTTTTATTTTATTTAGTCTTTTGGGATCTCCATGTTTTATAACATATTTTTAATTTTTTCTTATATGTTTCTATGTTTACTTTGCTTTTCTGTTGTTCTGTGTTCTCTTCCTTATTTTTCTTCTCCTTTTTCTTTATTATACTTTTCTTAATATCTCCATTTCTGCTTTGCTTTTCTGTTGTCCTGTGTTTTTTCCCTTTTTATTTCATTTTATTTTATTTTACTTTATGATTTTTAAAATCATTTTTATCGGTTTGTTCTGTTTCCTTGCTTTATTCTTCAGTTGGCACACTGCTTTGGTTTTGTTTTTAGGTTATTTTGCTAGTTTTAATCAAAACTGATTTCATTCTTGGGTTCTTTTGTTTGTCTGTTGTTCTCTTGCTTTTTGTTTTATTTGGCTCTGTTTTTGTTTCTTTTACGTGTGTGTTTCCTTGTTTCTGTTTTTTTCTTTTGTTTGTTTGATTTGTTTTTACCATTTCTCTGGGGTTTTGTCTTTTTTTTCTTTTATTTTCTATTTTTCGTTTTTATTTCTATGTTGCTTTTCTGTTGTTCTGTCTTCTTTCCTCTTTCTCTTTTTTAAAATTTATTTTTTTTTTATCATTTTTGTCAGTTTCTTTTGTTTCTTTACTTCATTCTTCAGTTGGCACTCTGGTTTTCTTCTTTGGTTTTGCGTTTTTGTCAGCTTTCTTTTTAAATGTTTGATTTCGTTCTTGGGTTCTTTTGTTTGTCTGGTTGTTCTCTTGCTTCTTGATTTATTTGGTTCTGTTTTTGTTTCTTTTGTGTGTGTGCGTGTTTCCTTCTTTCTGATTCTTTTGTTTGATTTTATTTTTTCCATTTCTGTGGGGTTTTGGTAGTCTTTTTTTAAAAATCCCCTTTATTGCTGGGATGAGTGACTTGTGGGGTCTTGGTCACTTGACCAGAAGTCGGGCCTGAGGCTCTGGGGTGGGAATACCAAGTCCAGGGTGCTGGATCACTAGAGAATTCCTGGCCTCAGGGAAGATTAATCACTGAGAGCTCTCACGGAGGCCTCTATTTGAATCCAAGACCCAGCTCCAACCAACTTCCAGCAGCTCCCAGCACTGGACGCCTCACACTAAACAACAAAGAAGACAGGAATGAAACCCACCCATCAGCACAAAGACTACCTAAAGTTATACTAAGCTCAGAGACACCCCAAAACACACCATCTGACACGGTCCTACTCATCAGAGGAAAAAGACACAGCTCCACTGACCAGAATGCAGGCCCAGTCACTCCCATCAGGAAGCCGACACAAGCCACTGGACAAACCTCACCACTGGGGCAGAGAACAGAAGCAAGAGGAATTACGACCCTGCAGCCTAGGGAAAGGAGACCTCAAATACTGTAAATAAGACAGAATGAGAAGATGGAGAGATATCTTACAGGCAAAGGATAAAAACCCACAGGACCAAATAAATGAAGAGGAAATAGGCAAATGACCTGAAAAAGAATTCAGAGCAATGATAGTAAAGATGAACCAAAATCTTAGAAATAGACTAGAGAAAATATAAGAAATGTTTAACAAGGACCTAGAAGAACTAAAGAGCAAACAAACAGTAATGAACAACACAATAACTGAAATTAAAAATACTCAAGAAGGAATCAATAGCAGAATAACTGAGGCAGAAGAATGGATAAGTGAGCTGGAAGATAAAATGGTGGAAAAAACTGCTGAGGAGCAGAATAAAGAAAAAACAAGGTAAAGAATGGAGGACAGTCTCAGAGACCTCTGGGACAACATTAAGTGCACCAACATTCAAATTATAGGCGTCCCAGAAGAAGAAAAAAAGAAAGAGTCTAAGAAAATATTTGAAGAGATTATAGTCAAAAATTTCCCAACATGGGAAAGAGTCAATCAAGTCCAGGATTCCCAGAGAGTCCCATACAGGATAAACCCAAGGAAAAACACGCTGAACCACATATTAATCAAATTAACAAAAAGAAAAAATATTAAAAGCAGCATGGGAAAAGCAACAAATAATATACAAGGGAATACCCATAAGGTTAACAGCTCATCTTTCAGCAGAAACTCTGCAAGCCAGAAGAGAGTGGCAAAATATATTTAAAGTGATGAAACGGAAGAACCTACAACCAAGATTACTCTACCCAGAAGGCTCTCATTCAGATTCGCCAGAGAAATCAAAAGCTTTACAGACAAGCAAAAGCTAAGAGAACTCAGCAAATCAAACCAGCTTTACAACAAATGCTAAAGAAACTTCTCTAGGCAGGAACACAAGAGACTTACAAAACAAACACAAAACAATTAAGAAAATGGTAATAGGCACATACGTATCAATAATTACCTTAAATGTAAATGGATTGAATGCCCCAACCAAAAGACACAGACTGGCTGAATGGATACAAAAATAAGACCCATATATATGCTGTCTACAAGAGACCCACTTCAGACCTAGGGACTCATACAGAATGAAAGTGAGGGAATGGAAAAAGATATTCCATTCAAATGGAAATCAAAAGAAAGCTGGAGTAACAATACTCATATCAGACAAAATAGACTTTAAAATAAAGACTAGTGACTTCCCTGGTGGCACGGTGGTTGAGGGTCCACCTGCTGATGCAGGAGACACGGGTTTGGGCCCTGGTCCAGGAGGATCTCACATGCCACGGAGAAACTGAGCCCGTGCTCCACAACTACTGAAGCCTGCGTGCCTCAACTACTGAGGCCTGCATGCCTGGAGCCCGTGTTCCGCAACGGGAGGGGCCGCCGCAGTGAGAAGCCCGTGTGCACCGCAACACTCACCGCGGCTGGAGGGAGCCTGTGCACAGCAACGAAGACTTGACACAGCCAAAAAAATAAATTAATTAATTAAAAATAAAATAAAATAAAGACTATTACAAGACAAGGAAGGACACTATATAAGGATCAAGGGATCAATCCAAGAAGAAGATATAACAATTATAAATATCTATGTACCCAACATAGGAGCCCCTCAATATATAAGGCAAATGCTAACAGCCACAAAAGGGAAAATCGACAGTAACACAATAATACTAGGCAACTTTAACACCCCACTTACATAAATGGACAGATCTTCCAAACAGAAAATAAATAAGGAAACACAAGCTTTAAATGACACATTAAACAAGATTGACTTAATTGATATTTAGAGGACATTCCATCCAAAACCAACGGAACACACGTTCTTCTCAAGTGCACATGGAACATTCTCCAGGATAGATCACATCTTGTGTCACAAATCAAGACTTGGTAAATTTTAAAAAACTGAAATCGTATCAAGCATCTTTTCCAACCACAGTGCTATGAGACTAGATATCAATTACTGGAGAAAAAAACTGTAAATATACAAATACGTGGAGACTAAACAATGCACGACTAAACATCCAACAGATCACTGAAGAAATCAAAGAGGAAATAAAAAAAATACCTAGAAAAAAATGACAATGAAAACACAACGACCCAAAACCTATGGGAAGCAGCAAAAGCAGTTCTAAGAGGGAAGTTTATAGCAATACAAACCTACCTCAAGAAACAAGAAAAATCTCAAATAAACAACCTAACCTTATATCTAAAGCAATTAGAGAAAGAAGAACAATAAAACCCAAAGTTAGCAGAAGGAAAGAAACCATAAAGATCAGACCAGAAATAAATGAAAAAGAAATGAACAAAACAATAGCACAGATCAATAAAACTAAAAGCTAATTCTTTGAGAAGATAAACAAAACTGATAAACCATTAGCCAGACCCAGCAGAGAAAAAGGGAGAAGACTCAAATCAATAGAATTAGAAATGAAAAAGGAGAAGTAACAACTGATGCTACAGAAATACAAAGGATCATGAGAGATTACTACCAGCAACTATATGCCAATAAAATGGACAACCTGGAAGAAATGGACCAATTCTTAGAAAAGTACAACCTTCCAAAACGGAACCAGGAAGAAACAGAAAATATAAACACCAATCACAAGCACTGGAATTGAAACTGTGATTAAAAAACTTCCAAAAAACAAAAGCCCAGGGCTAGATGGCTTCACAGGTGAATTCTATCAAACACGTAGAGAAGAGTTAACACCTATCCTTCTCAAATTCTTCCAAAATATAGCAGAGGGAGGAAAACTCCCAAACTCATTCTACGAGGCCACCATCACCCTGATATCAAAAATAGACAAAAGATGTCACAAAAAAAGAAAATTACAGGCCAATATCACTGATGAACATAGATGTAAAAATCCTCAACAAAATACTAGCAAACAGAATCCAACAGCACATTAAAAGAATAATACACCACAATCAAGTGGGGTTTATCTCAGGAATACAAGCATTCTTCCCTATACACAAATCAATCAATGTGATACACCACATTAACAAACTGAAGGATAAAAACCATATGATTGTTTAAATAGATGCAGAAAAAGCTTTTGACAAAATTCAACACCCATTTATGATAAAAACTCTCCAGAAAGTGGGCATAGAGGGAACTTACTTCAATATAATAAAAGCCATATATGACAAACCCACAGCAAACATCATTCTCAATGGTGAAAAACTGTAATCATTTCATCTAAGATTAGGAAGAAGACAAGGGTACCCACTCTCATCACTATTATTCAACATAGTTTTGGAAGTCCTAGCCACGCCAATCAGGGAAGAAAAAGAAATGAAAGGAATCCAAATTGGAGAAGAAGAAGTAAAACTGTCATTGTTTGCAGACGACATGATACTATACATAGAAAATCCTAAAGATGACACCAGAAAACTACTAGAGCTAATCAATGAATTTGGTAAAGTTGCAAGATACAAAATTAACGCACAGAAATCTCTTACATTCTCATACACTAACAATGAAAAATCAGAAAGAGAAATTAAGGAAACAGTTCCATTTCCCAATGCAACAAAAAGAATAAAATACCTAGGAATAAACCTACCTAAGGAGGCAAAAGACCTATATGCAGAAAACTATAAGACACTGATGAGAGAAATCAAAGACGATACAAACTGATGAAGAGATATACCATGTTCTTGGATTGGAAGAATCAACATTGTGAAAATGACTATACTACCCAAAGCAATCTACTGATTCAATGCAATCCCTATCAAGTTATCAATGGCATTTTTCACAGAACTAGAACAAAAGATTTTACAATTTGTATGGAAACACAAAAGACCCCAAATAGCCAAAGCAATCTTGAGAAAGAAAAACAGAGCTGGGGAATCAGGCTGCCTGACTTCAGACTCTACTACAAAGCTACACTAATCAAGACAATGGTACTAGCACAAAAACAGATATATAGATCAATGGAACAGGATAGAAAGCCCAGAGATAAACCCACGCACTTATGGTCACCTTGTTTTTGATAAAGGAGGCAAGAATATACAATGCAGAAAAGACAGCCTCTTCAATAAGTGGTGCTGGGAAAACTGGACAGCTACACATGAAAGAATGAAATTAGAACACTTCCTAACACCATACACAAAAATAAACTCAAAAATGGATTAAAGACCTAAATGTAAGGCCAGACACTATAAAACTCTTAGAGGAAAACATAGGCAGATCACTCTATGACATAAACCACAGCAAGATCCTTTTTGACCCACCTCCCTAGAGAAATGGAAATAAAAACAAAAAGAAACAAATGGGACCTAATGAAACAAGCTTTTGCACGGCAAAGGAAACCATAAAGAAGACGAAAAGACAACTCTCAGAAAGGGAGAAAATATTTGTAAATGAAGCAACTGACAAAGGGATGATCTCCAAAACATACAAGCAGGTCATGCAGCTCAACATCAAGAAAACAAACAACCCAATCTAAAAATGGGTGGAACACCTAAATAGACGTTTCTCCAAAGTAGACATACAGATTGCCAACAAACACATGAGAAGATGCTCAACATCACTAATCATTAGAGAAATACAAATCAAAACTACAATGAGGTAACACCTCTCACCGGTCAGCATGGCCATCATCAAAAAATCTACAAATAATAAATGCTGGAGAGGGTGTAGAGAAAAGGGAACCCTCCTGCACTGTTGGTGGGATGTAACTTGATACAGCCACGATGGAGAACAGTATGGAGATTACTTAAAAAAACGAAAAACAGAACTACCATATAACCCAGCAATCCCACTACTGGGCATATACCCAGAGAAAACCATGAATTCAAAAGGACAGATGTACCACAATGTTCATTGCAGCACTATTTACTAAAGCCAGGACATGGAAGCAACCTAAATGTCTATTGGCAGATGAATGGATAAAGAAGATGTGGCACACATATACAATGGAATATTACTCAGTCATAAAAGGAACAAAACTGAGTTATTTGTAATGAGGTAGGTGGAACTAGAGTCTGTCATACAGTGTGAAGTATGTCAGAAAGAGAAAAAGAAATACTGTATGCTAACGCACATATATGGAATATAGAAAAATGGTATTAATGAACCTAGTGGCAGGGCAGGAATAAAGACGCAGATGTAGAGATCTGACTTGAGGACACGGTGGGGGAAGGGGAACCTGGGATGAAGTGAAAGCATAGCATTGATATATATACATAATAAATGTAAAATGGATGGCTAATGGGAAGCTGCTGCATAGCACAGGGAGATCCGCTTGATGCTTTGTGATGATCAAGAGGGGTGGGATAGGGAGGGTGGGAGGGAGACGCAAGAGGGAAGGGATATGGGGATATATGTCTACATATAGCTGATTCACTTTGTTGTACAGCAGAAACTAACACAACATTGTAAAGCAATTATACTCCAATAAAGATGTTAAAAAAAGAAATAATAACTATCAGAGGAAACAAATAAAATAGAGATTAAAAAAATAGAAAAGATCAATAAAATCAAGAGTTGGCTTTTTCAAAAGCAAAACAATATCAACAAACCTCTAGCCAGGCTCACCAAGAAGAAAAGAGAGAGGACCCAAATAAAATAAGAAATGAAAGAGGAAAAATAACAACTGATACACAGAAATACAAAAAAATCATAAGAGAATACTATGAACAGTTATATGCCAACGAATTGGACAACCTAGAAGCAATGGACAAGTTTCTAGAAACATACAGCCCGCCAAGACAGAATCAAGAAGAAACAGATAATTTGAACAGACTGATCACTAGAAGTGAAATAGAATTTGTAATAATAAAGTTCCCTGCAAATAAACAGTACAGAACTGATGGCTTCACTGGGGGATTTTAACAGACATGCAAGAAGAACTTATACCTAATCTTCTCAAACTATTCCAAAAGACTGAAGAAGAGGGAACAGTCCCAAAGTCATTCTATGGAGCATTCATCACCCTGATAACAAAACCAGATAAAATCACTACAAAAAATAAATAAAGGCCAATATCTATGATGAATATAGATGCAAAATCGTCAATAAAATATTAGCAAACCAAATCCAGCAATACATAAAAAGAATCATACATCAGGATCACGTCAGATTCATTCCAGGGTTGGAAGGGTGATTCAACATAATCAGCATGATACACCACATTAACAAAAGGAAAGACAAAAACCACATGATCATCTCAATCGACACAGAAACAGTATTTGACAAAATTCAACATTCACTCATGATAAAAACTCTCACCAAAATGGGTCTGGAGGGAACATATCTCAACATAATAAAAGCCATTTATAGCAAACCCACAGACAACATAATACTCAACTTTGATCAGCTTTACAATCACTACCCTGAATGAACTCTTTCTCAGGTAGACTGCCTATCTTCACTTGACTTAGTTCTTCTTTTGGCATTCTTTTCCCTTCATCTGAAAAATGTTCCTCTGTTGCCTCATTTTGCCTAAGTTGCTGTTTGTATTTTCATGTATCTGGTAGGTTAATTATGTTTCCCAACCTGGGAGAACTAGCCTTTTGTAGCAGATGTCCTATGCATACCAACAGTGTACTCCCCTCTCATCATCCAAGTTATATGCTTCAGGGATTCCCCCTCTGAGGGCTGCATGGATCCATCTGTCGTGGTGGACTATGTGGGTGATCTTGCAGGCTTGGTTGGACCCCGATGTGATTAGTTGCCAGGCCCTGCCTTGTGCAGAGGCTACCAGCCACTGGTTGGTGGGAATGGGTCAAGAGGCAGCTGACTGCAGAACCCCATGGGGCCCTAGGGCTAGTGCTGGTCACTGGTGGGTAGAGTCAGGATCCAGAAGAGTCCAAGGCTGTTGCCTGCCCCCTGGAGGGAGAAGCCAGGTTCTGGGGTTAGTGCCGGACTACTGGGAGGCAGAGCCCTCTCCTGGAGTCTGGTTGCAGGGCCCAGGGATCACAGAGCTGGCATCAGATCACTGGCTGGGGGTGGGGTGGGGGTGGAGAGTCCCTGACACAGTTGGGTATGGAGTTTGAGGTGTCCTAAAGCTTGTGTTGGCCTACTAGTGGGCAAGGCTGGGGCCCAGCTGGTCCACAGGCAGGGTTTGGCCTACTGTGGGCAGGCTGGCCTGCAGGCTGGGGACTGCAGTTTTCTTGCATCTGGTCTGCCCCCTGGTGGATGAGGTTGGTCCAGGGACTAGAGCGGACTTCCTACAGGGCAGGGCTGGGGCCCAGGGGATTTGGGGGCTAGTGCATGCCCACTGGGGGGTAGAGTTGGGTCCTGCCTGGGCCCTTTGGTAGGCAGGGCCATTTCTAGAGGTGGCTGTGGGCTCAGGTGGTCTTTAGGCACCCTGTCTGCTGATAGGCAGGGCTATGTTCCTGTCTAGTTAGTACCTTGGCCTGAGGTGTCTCAGCACTGGTGCTTACAGGCTGTTGGGTAGAGCCAGGTCTTGGCACTAAGCAGCTAAAGGGACGACTCCACAACGGCACTCACCAGCACCAGCACCAGCACCAGCATCCACACGGTAGAAGGAGACCCCAACACAGCTGCTGCCATTGTCCACATCCCTATGGTAAGCCATAGCTGCACCTGCACCTCCCCAGGAGAGTCACCAAGACCAGCAGGTAGGTCTGGCCCAGGCTCCTATAAAATTACTGCTTTTGCCCTAGGTCCTGGAGTGTGTGAGATTTTGTGTGTACCCTTTAAGAGTGAAGTCTCTATTTCCCCCATCCCTCTGGGACTCCTAAAAGTAAGCCCTGCTGGCCTTTGAAGCTAAATGTTCTGGGGGCTCAACTTCCCCAGTGCAGGACCCCCAGGCTGGGGAGACAGACATGGAGCTCCGAAAAATCACTCCTGTGGGAGAACCTCTGCAATATAATTATTCTCTAGTTTGTGGGTCACCTACCCTTGGGTATGGAACTTGAGTAAGTCATGAGTCCACCTCTCCTACCTGTCACATTGTGGTTCCTTCTTTATATCTTTAGTTATAGAAGATGTTTTCTGATTGGTTCCTGTCTTTTTCATCAATGGTTGTTCTGCAAGTAGTTGAGATTTTGATGTGCTTGTGAGAGGAGAGGATGTTGAATCATCCTTGCATCCCTGGAATAAATCCCACTTGATCATGGTGTATGATCTCTTTAATGTATTGTTAAGTTTGGTTTGTCAATGTTTCATGAGTATTTCTGCAACTACGTTCATCAGGTATATTGGTCTGTAATTTTCTTTCCTTGTGGTGTTTATCTAATTTTGGTATCAGGGTAATGCTGGCCTCCTAAAATGAGTTTGGAAGTTTTCCCTCCCTTATATTTCTTGGAACAGTTTGAGAAGGATTGGTATTACTTCTTTGTATGTTGGTAGAATTCATCAGTGAAGCCATCTGGTCCTGGACTTTATTTCATTGGGAAGTTTTTGATTACTGATTCAATTTCCTTACATGTAATTGGTCTATTCAGATTTTTTATTTCTTCATGATTCAGTCTTAGAAGGTTGTATGTTTCTAGGAGTTTATCCATTTCTTCTAATTTGTCCAATTTGTTTGCATACAATTGTTTGTAGTAGTCTCCTATGATCCTTCATATTTCTGTGGTATCAGTTGTAATGTCTCCTCTTTCATTTATGATTTTACTAATTTGAATTCTCTGTTTTTCTTAGTGAGTCTAGCTAAAGGTTTGTCAATTTCATCTTGGTCAAAGAACCACCTCTTTGTTTCAATGATCTTTTCAATTATGTTTTTATTCTCTATTTCATTTGTTTCTGCTCTGATCTTTTTTTCCCTCCTTTTGCTCTGGGCTTTATTTGTTCTTCTTCTAGTTCCTTGAGGTGTAATTTTAGATTGTTCATCTGATATTTTCCTTGTTTCTTGAGGTAAGCATTTAAGACTAAAACCTTCCCTCTTAAAATTATTTTTACTGCATCCCATAAGTTTTGATATGTTGTATTTCTATTTTCATTTGTCTCTAGGTCTTTTTTAAAATTTCTTTTTGGTGTCTTTGATCCATTGGTTGTTCAGTAGTATGTTGTTTAATCTTTACATATTTGTGAATTTTCTGTTTTTCTAGTTTTGTAGCATTTTGATCAGAAAAGATGCTTGATATAATTTCAGTCTTCTTAAATTTGTTAAGACTTGTTTTGTGGCTTAACATGTGATGCAATCCTGGAGAATGTTCTATGCGTACTTGAGAAGAATGTGTATTTTCTTGCTTTTGGATGAAATATTCTGTCTGTATCTTTAAAGCCATTTGGCCTAACATGTCTTTTAAGGCTGATATTTCCTTACTGATTTTCTGATTGGATGATCTATCCATTGATGTAAGTGGGGTGTTAAAGTTCTCTACTATTATTGAACTGCTATCTACTTCTCCCTTTAGGTCTGTTAATAGTTTCTTTGTATATTTAAGTGCTCCTATGTTGGGATGCATAAAGTATTTACAAATGTTATATCCTCTGGTTGATTGACTCCTTTTTTATTATGTAATATCCTTCCTTGTCTCTTATTATAGTCTTTGTTTTAAAGTGTATTTTGGGGGCTTCCCTGGTGGTGCAGTGGTTAAGAATCCGCCTGCCAATGCAGGGGACACGGGTTCGAGCCCTGGTCCAGGAAGATCCCACATGCCAAGGAGCAATTAAGCCCATGCGCCACAACTACTGAGCCTGTGCTCTAGAGCCCACGAGCCACAACTACTGAGCCTGCATGCCACAACTACTGAAGCCCACATGCCTAGAGCCCATGCTCCACAACAAAAGAAGCTACTGCAATGAGAAGCCTGTGCACCACAATGAAGAGTAGCCCCCACTTGCTGCAACTAGAGAAAGCCCACGGGCAGCAATGAAGACCCAATGCAGCCAAAAATAAGTAAATAATTTAAAATTTTTTAAAAAATAAAGTGTATTTTGTGGGATTAAATATAGCTACCACAGCTTACTTTTGGTTTCCATTTGCCTAGAATATCTTTTTCCATCACTTCATTTTCAGTGTGTGTGTCCTTACATCTGAAGTGAATCTCTTGTAGGTAGCATATAGATGGGTCTTTTTGTTTTTAATCCACTCAGCCACTCTGTCTTTTGATTGGAGAATTTAATCCATTTATATTACAGTAAATTTTGATAGGTATGTATTTATTGCCATTTTGTTAATTGTTTTCTGGCTGTTTTATAGTTCCTCTGTTCTTTCTTCTGCTGCTGCTCTTTTTCTCCCTGATTTTTTACTTTCTTTAGTGACATACTTAGACAAAAGATAATTAGAAAGGAATATATCTCCTGTAGGTTTTTGCTTTGTGGTTACCATGAGGCTTACATATAGCAACTTACATGTATAATTGTCTATTTTAAGTTGATAACTTAAGTTTGAAGGAATTCTAAAGCTCTGCATGTTAACTTTTTCCACCCACATTCAGGTTTTGATGTCACATTTTACATCTTTTTATCTTGGGCATCACTTAACTAATTATTGCAGTTTCAGTTATTTTATTTTGTCTTTTAACCTTCATACTAGCTTTAAAAGTAATTAATCTACTACCTTTACTGTGTATTTACCTTTACCAGTGAGATGTATGCTTTCATTTTTTGTTACTAATTAGCACCCTTTTTTGTCAACTTAAAGATGTCTTTTTAACATTTCTTACAAAACCAGTTTAATGGTAATGAGCCCTTTAGCTTTTGCTTGTCTAGAAAACTCTTTATCTCTTTATTTCTCCTTCATTTCTGAATGATAATTTTGCTGGGCATAGAATTTTGGTTGGAGATTTTTTTTCTTTCAGCATTTTGAATATATCGTGCCACTGCATTCTGGTATGCAATGTTTCTGATGAAAAATCAGCTGATAGTCTTTTGGGAGCTCCCTTGCATGTAACAAGTTGCTTCCTCTTGCCACTTTTAGGATTTAATCCTTCAACTTTTGACATTTTAATTGTAATATGTCTTGGTGTGGATCTCTTTAGGAAGAGCTATTGAATCCCTTTTGTGTATCTTTTAGTTCAGTTATGATTCTTCAGCTCTGTTACTTCCCTTTGGTCCTTCCTTATATTTTCTGTTTTCTGAAGTTCTCACTGTGTTCATCCATTCTTCTCCCAAGTTCAGTGAACATCTTTTTAAAAAATATTTATTTATTTTCCTTATCTTTTTTTTTTGGCTGCATCTGGTCTTAGTTGTGGCACATGGGATCTTTGAGGCATGTGAGATCTTTTTGTTACAGCGCACAGTCTGCTTGGGTTTCTAGTTGTGGCATGCGGGCTTCTCTCTAGTTGTGGCATGCTGGTTTTCTCTCTCTAGTTTTGGCATGCGGGCTCCAGGGTGTGCGGGCTATGTATTTTGTGGCATGTGGGCTCTCTCGTTGAGGCGCGCGAGCTCAGTAGTTGTGGCATGCAGGCTTAGTTGCCCTGTGGCATGTGGGATCTTAGTTCCCCTGACCCAAAATTGAACTGCGTCCCCTGCATTGGAAGGTGGATACTTTACCACGGACCACCAAGGAAGTACCCAGTGAGCATCTTTATGACCATTACTTAGAACTCTTTTATTAGGTAAGTTACTTATCTCCATCTCATTGAGTTGTTTTTTCTGAGGTTTCGTTTTGTTCTTTTGTTTGAAACATAGTCCTCTGTTTCTTCATTTTGCTTGACTCCCTGTGTTGTTTTCTATGCATTAGATGAAAATGCCACCTTTCCTAGTCTTAAATCGTTGGTCCTGTGTATGACATAAAACTTATTGTTCAACCTTGCCCTAGCTCATGACTATCTCTCAAACCTTTGTGATTCTTTAAGCAGCCTATTTTACTTTCAATAGCTCCCAGTAGTTGCAGGTATGTTTAGAACCGTCAGTGTCTTAAAGGAGAGGATCTCAGTCAGCCACTAGATTCAGGCTGATTAGAACTCAGGTCCTCAGGCAGAGGTTCATAAAGTGTGCAAATATATACAGTTTTGTGGGACCCAAGTGTAAGCCCCACTGGCCACCAGAGCCAGGTGATCTGGAGATGTCTCCTGAGTAGCTGTCAGAATAATTGGAGTCCAAGTGAGTGTACAAGCTCCTTTCTGGGAGATTCTGGTGAGCTGTAGCAAGGTAGAAGGAGAATGTAATGATGGTGCCTCCTGGCCTATATTCCCTAAGAGAATTTCCATAGCCTCTAGTTAGGGGCAGCCTTCAGTTTGGCACACAAGGCTGAAGTTCCAGGACAAGCTAGTAGGCCTCTTTCACAGAAAGACTGGTTGTGTGTTTCAGTCTGCTGTCTCTGCAGTACCTGCCAAGAACTGTTTCTCTGATTGTTATAATCCTGTGGGACCCTGGAATGCAAACCTACCCTGGCCACCAGAGCCAGGCAATTAAGGAGTATCCCTGAGTGGCAGCCGCAAAAAACGACATCAGATGTAAAACTGGGTCACTGGACACATATAGAAAATCACCTCCAGGAGATTTGGCACTCTAAAGCATGGCGGAGTGAGTGTGAAGACAGTGCCTGCCCTCTGAAGTTTTGAAAGGTTTATAGTCATCCCTTATATGTGTTTTAATTAGAAGCCTACTGTCAGGCTGCAGTTATGATTACTAGTTAATAGGCCTTTTTTTTTTTACAGAGACTGAACTCCTGGGTCTGTAGCTTCTTGCTGTATCCTGGTGGTGGTACCTGTTTAAGAACTCTTCTCCAGGCTCTCAAAAATGTATCTGAAGAAATTATGGCTGAAAATTTCACAAACCTGAATAAGGAAACAGATATCAAGATACAGGAAGCACAGAGGGTTCCAAATGAGATGAACCCAAACAGACTTGCACACCAAGACATATCATAATTAAAATGGCCAACATGAAAGTTAAATAGAAAATTCTAAAGGCAGGAAGAGAAAAAAGTCATATACAAGGGAACCCACATAAGGCCATCAGCTAATTTCTCAGCAGAAATTCTGCAGGCCAGAAGGGAGTGGCATAATTTATTCAAAGTAATGAAAGGGAAAAACCTGCAACCTAGAATATTCTACCCAGCAAGATTATCATTTAGAATAGAGATAAAGAACTCAGACAAGCAAAAATTAAAAGAATTTAGCAATACTACACTTACCCTAAAAGAAATGTTAAAGCTTTCTCTAAATGGAAAAGAGGTAAGAATCTGTAGGAAAGGGGATTCCAGTAGGAAAGGCAAACATATAGTAAGGATTGAAGATCACTTAAATAAGTGAGTATATAGATTAAGAGACAAAAATTTGTAAAAGCAACTATAACTACAATAAACAGTAAAGACATAAGAAGATATAAAATATGACATCAAAAACACAAAATGTGGGGGAGGAGTATAAAAGTGTATATCTTTTAGAACTTAAATGAGTATCAGTTTAAATCAAGCAGATATAATTATGGGTCAACATATGAACCCCATGGTAACCACAAATCAAAAACCTACAAAAGATACACCAAAACCAAAAAGAAAGGAACCCAAACATACTACAAAAGAAAATCATCAAACCACAATGAGAGAAATAAAAAGAAGAAATGAACAGAAAACTTCAAAAACAACCAGGAAACAATAAAAATGGCCTTAAGTACATAACTAGAAATTATTTTAAATGTCAGTGGACTAAATGCTCCAGTCAAAAGATAGAGTGGCTGATTGGATTGAAAAACAAGACCCTTCAAAATGCTGCCTACAAGAGATGCACTTTGGAGCAAAAACACACACAGACTTAAAGTGACAAAATGGAGAAAGATATTTTGTGCAAGTGGAAACAACAAGAAAGCAGGGATAGCAATATTAATATCAGACAAAATTTATTTTTAAAACAAAGGCTATAACAAAATGACAAAGAAGGGCATTATGTAATGGTAAAGGGATGAATACAAGAAGAGAATATTACACTCCTTAACATACATGCATCCAGTGCAGGAGCAGCTAAATATATAAAGCAAATACTAACAGACATAAATGGAGAAATTGACAATATACATTAACAGTAGGAGACTTTAACACTCCACCGACATCAATGGACAGATCATCCAGATAGGCAGTAAGGCAACTGTGGTCTTAAATGACACAATAGACCAGTGGATTTAATTGATATCTACAGGACATTATAAACAGCATCAGAATACACATTCATTTCAAGTGCACGTGAATTTTCTCCATCACATACTAGATCACAAATCAAGCCTTAACAAATTTAAGAGAACAGAAATTACATCAAGCATTTTCTCTGCCCACAATGATAAGAAACTAGAAATCAACCACAGAAAGAAAAATGAGAAAAGAACAAACACATGGAGACTAAATAACATGTTACCAAATAAAAAACTAAAAAACAGAAAAACAAAAATGGGTCAACAATGAAATCAAAGGGGAAATGAGAAATTATCTCTAGACAAATGAAAATAAACACAACTCTCCAAAATCTATGGGATTCAACAAAAGCAGTTCTGAGTGGAAGTTCACAGTGATACAGTCCTTCCTCAAAAAATAAGAAAAACCTCAAACTAACCTATCACCTAAAAGAATTAGAAAAACAAAGCCCAAAGTGAGAAGGAATGAAATAATAAAGATTGGAAAGGAAATAAATGAAATAGAGATTTAAAAATCAATAGAAAAGATCAATGAAGCCTTGAGTTGGTTTTTTGAAAAGATAACAAAATTGATAAACATTTAACCATGCTCACCAAGAATTAAAGACAGAGGACCCAAATAAAATAGGAAATGAAAGAGGAGAAAGAAAAACTGATACAACAGAGATACAAAAAAAATCACACTATAAACAGAGAATACTGGAGTTACATGCCAACAAATTCAACAACTCAGGAGAAATGGACAAATTTCTAGAAACACAGAGCCTGCCAAGACTGAGTCAAGATGAAGACACAGACAATTTGAACAGAATGATCACTAGAAGTGAAATTGAATTTGTAGTAACATAAATGCCTAGCAAACAAAAGTCCAAAACCAGACAGCTTCACAGGGGATTTCTACCAAACATATGAAGAAGAACTAATACCTATACTTTGCAAACTATTCCAAAAATTGAAGAGGAGGGAACACTCCCAAACTGATTCTCTGAGGCCACCCTCACCCTGATACCAAAACCAGCCAAGGACACCACAAAAAATGAGAAAATTACAGGCCAATATCTTTGAATACAGATGCAAAAATCCTCAACAAAATATTAGCAAACTGAATCCAACAGTATATATAAAGGATCATACACCATGATCTACTTGGATTCATTCCAGGGTCACAAGAATGGTTCAACATTCGCAAATCAAGCAATGTTATCCGCCACATAAAAGTAATGAAAAAAAAACACATGATAATATCAATTGACACAGAAAAAATATTTGACAAAATTCACCATCCATTCATGATTAAAAAAACAAAAACTCTCACCAAAGTGGGTGCTGAGGGAACATATCTCACCATAATAAAAGCAATTTATGACAAACTTACAGCCAACAT
Organism: Delphinus delphis; assembly: GCF_949987515.2. NCBI lineage: Eukaryota > Metazoa > Chordata > Mammalia > Artiodactyla > Delphinidae > Delphinus > Delphinus delphis. The sequence goes on from NC_082689.1 coordinate 73,475,848, forward strand.
AACACTCAATGGTGAAAAGCTGAAAGTGTTCCCACTAAATTCAGGAATAGCCCAAGGAGGCTCACTTTTGCCACTTCTATTTGACATAGTATTGGCAGTCCTAGCCACAGCAGTCAAACAGAAAAAAATAAATAAAATGTATTCAAATTGGAAAGGAAGAGGTAAAATTATTACTATTTTCAGATGACATGTTACTTTATATAGAGAACCCTAAAGTTACCACCCCAAAACTATTAAAACTAATAAATGAATTCATCAAGGTTTCAGGATACAAGATTAATACACAGAAATTTATTGCATTTCTATACACTAATGAAATATCAGAATGAGAAAAGTTTAAAAAAAAAAAAACCAAAAAAACCTAGGAATAAGTTTAACTAAGAAGGTGAAAGACCTGTACACTAAAAACTATAAAACATTAATAAAGGAAATTGATTCAAAGAAATGGAAATATATCCTGTGTTTTGGTTTGGAAGAATTAATAGTTAAAATGGCCACACTACTCAAAGCAATCTACAATTTTAATGCAATCACTGTCAAAACACCCATGCCATTTTTCACAGAACTAGAACAAATAATCCTAAAATTCATATGGAACCACAAAAGACTGCAAATTGCTAAAGCAATCCTGAGAAAAAAGAATAAAGCTGGAAGTATAACCCTCCCAAACTTCAGACTATACTACAAAACTACAGTAATCAAAAAACAGTGAGGTATTGGCACAAAAACAGACACATAGATCAATGGAACATAATAAAGAGCCCAGAAACAAACTCACGCACCTATGGTCAATCTACAACAAAGGAAGCAAAAATATACAGTGGAGAAAAGACAGTCTCTTCAACAAGTGGTGCTGGGATAAATGAAACAGCCACATGTAAAACAATGAGATTAGAACATTCCTTCACACCATATACAAAAAAACTCAAAATAGTTTAAAGGCCTAAATGTAAGACCTGAAACCATGAAACTCCTAGAAGAGAACACAAAGCAAACACTCTGACACAAATTGTAACAATATTTTCATAAATCAGACTCTAATGCAAAAGAAATAAAAGCAAAAGTAAGCAAATGGGACCTAACTAAACTTAAAAGCTCTTGCACAACAAAGGAAACCATCAACAAAATGAAAAGAAAACCTATTGAATGGGAGACAACATTTGCAAAGGATGCAGCTGACAAGGTGTTAATATCCAAAATATACACACAGCTCATACAACTCGATATCAAAAAAAACAACCCAATCAAAAAATGAGCAGAGGACCTGAAAAGACATTTTTTCGAAGAAGATATAAGCAGCTGGCTAACAGGCACATGTATCTACATATAAAATAAGTAACAAGGATATACTGTATAGCACAGGGAATTACACTCAGTATTTTGTAATAATGTATCACGGAGTATAATCTGCAAAAATACTCAATCACCATGCTGTAGACTTGAAACTAACATAGTATTGTAAATCAACTGTACTTCAATTAAAAAATTACACTTTTTCCATTGGTTACAGTCCTGTGAGATTCATGAGCGTAAGCCTCACTTCACTGGTCACCAGAGCCAGGCAATGTAGAGGTGCCTCTTGGAAGCAGCTACAAAAATTCATGGCACCAGGCAAGATATAACCTCCTTTCTTGAATATATCAATGATCTCGAGCAAGGAAGAGGTAGAGTACAAAATTTGTAATTACCTTTATTCCCTGAGAGCATCTGTAGGCCTCTATAAGTGAGTCAAACCAGAAGCCTGTCCCTCTGCCCAAAGCTGCTGGACAAGCAAATAGGCCTCTTTCTCAGAAACACTGAAGGTAAGTTTAAGTCTACTGTCTGTGCAGTGCCTGGGAGTAATAGTCCACCAAAAACTGTCTTTCCAACTGCTACAGTCCCTTGAGACCCAGGAATGCAAGTCCCCCTGACCTCCAGGCAACAAGGGGGACCCCAAGGGGGATCCCCTGGGTGGCAGCCATAAAGACAGGGTCCTTAGACATAAAAACCAGGGCACCAGATGGGGCTCCTCCTAGGAGATATTGGCACTCTAGAGCACAGCAGAGGGAGAGTGCAAAGATGGTACGCATTAACTGAAGCAAGGCAGAGGGGGAGTACAAAGACGGCATCCACTGAGAAAGAAAAATGGAATAGGAGAAAAGGAAAAAACAGGAAGAAATTTCAAAAGAGAAATAAGAGGGGGAATAAAAGGATGGCACCCGCCAGCTTTAGAAGGTAGAGGGAGAGCAGGAAGACGGCACCCACCAGCCTCTGTCCCCAGAGAGTATCCCAGTAGGTTCTGGCCCCTCAGACCAACACTTTAAAAGGAGTAAATGAGTCTTTTTCACAAAATCTGGGCATTTTTCAGAGAGCTGCTTCTGTCTGGGCCCTGGGATGGGTGAGTTTGCCCATGAACTATTTTAGAGCTGTTTCAGAGTTTTCCACAGCCCCATGGGTCTCATGAATGGGAGCCTACTTGGTCTTCAAAGCCAGATGTTTTGGGAGTTCATCTGTCAGGTGGAGGTCTTCAAAGTTGGGGTGCCCAACGTGGCTTACAAAACATTCATTCCTCAGGGAGAAGCTCCGGGTTTTGAGTTTCCTCCCAATTCTGGGTTACCATGCAAGAGGTGGAGTTTATGGCAAGATTGTGTTTCAGGTTTTCCTGCCTGCTTCAGTGTGGTTTTTCTCTCCTTGCCTGATGTGAAGGGGTTGCTGGGCCAGTTTTTAGGTTTTTTTTTCAGAGGAACTTGTTCCATATGTAGCTGTCTATTTGTTGTCTTGTGGGAGGAGGTGAATTTAGGATCTTCCTATACTGCCATCTTGAAATGGAACCTCTTCTTTCCTGTTAATTAAGTAGATCTCATCCCCTGTAGATGCAACAGCTGAAAAGTCAAAGCCTGAGAAAAATTTAAAAGATGGTCAAAATGATCAGCAAACCCCAAGAAGGGAGCCGCTTTCCTGAAGGCAGTTGCCTGCAGAGATAGCCCCTGAGTGTCTCTGACCCTGATGACCAAACAAGTACCACTGAGTCCTAGATCCATGGGCAATCATTGTTCTTCTAAGAACCAAACCAAAAATTCATAAAACTGCCACACTATAAGAAAAATACAAGGTAGAGAGTAGAAAGAATAGGATTTTGAGAGTCGTGATGGTCCTCAAAGAGTACAGTTCTTCTCTTTAGATGCTCTTGCCAACCACAGTAGTCACCAGATGGATTAGTTACAGAGACATTATATCTTGCTGCATGGCTGTTTGATTTAAAAATCTACCATTGGGAAGCATGGCAGTTAAGAATCCTTTAGACTCAAAGATTGTGTGTTAGATGTCTATATTTTTTAGACCCCTTCCTACACATGAAGACTCAAATAGCCTTTTCTGCAGGATAGGCCCAGAAATGAACTTCAGAAAACTATATCAATACCCAGTTGGGCATACCCAGTTCCTCCTCCCAGAAGGAATTAGCTTATTTCCAGTCATTAGGCATAAACTCCCTGCCATTGCAGACTGGGCTCTTCCTAACTCCACCTCATATGCATTTCAAACTCACCAAAGCCACCACCCTCATTTCTGTTACTCTGAGTCTCTACATTTATTTGCGCTTTCCCCTTTTTGGGTTCTGCTATATAGGTGGCTCATTTAGCGCCCCGTTCAAAAGTCAATAAAATATGTTTGAAATTTAAAAAAAAAATTTTTTTTAAGTCTACCATGGGGTGATAAAAGTTTGATGTCACTTAATTTAGGTTCAATTTCTGACTATGGATTGATACAATGGTTAACTCTTAAGGATTATTTTCTCTGGACCTCAATTTTTAAGTTTCTATAAGAATTGAGATAAACTGCTCCTACAAACATCTTGGGCGATGGAAATGTTAATGCTAATTCTGAAAGAATTTTCAACCCACGCTTGAGGGAAAAAGAAAAAACTTCTGCCCTGCAGGTGATTAACATTAGAATGTTAGCACTAAGGAAGACCTTAAAGTAGGTCATCTCTCATCCAATCTTTCAGTTTTACTGAATAGGCATGGGGAAAAGTCAAGTGCCTTACCCAGATAAGTAGCCTGGCAGGGAGATACCTGAACTTAGAACTCCTGATTTCCTGTCTAGCATGTTTCCCCTACCAGTGGTTCCATAGTGAATGGGGATGACAATAACTGTCTTTGAATCACTAAGGTGATGTTAAAAATGCAAACTCCTGGAGCCTAGCCAGGATGACATATCTGGTGTTATAATCAGAGACTCCATGTTTTTAATTTTTAGCACCCAAGATGCCTGATATACAGCTAGATTTCTAATTACTGCCTGATATGCAGCTAGATTTCTAATTACTGCCTCCTGCTGCTTGGGATCTGAGTTAGTTAGCCCAGTGATGGTGAGAAAAGGAGGTTTCCAAAGAGCAGACTATGGGGTCCATATATTGCAGAGATGCATAAGATGATCCACTGAAATGTAGGAAGAAATTTCTATGTATATATATTTATTTTACACCTAGAAAACGATTTTAAGCATTACTAATACTAACCGAGGAGTGGACACTGACAGCATTACTTGTGTTACAAATAATACAGAGAAGCCTGGAAGATCCCCCATGTAGAAGGGCTGACAGAGCACCCCTTCCCCCAAGCATTTGCTTGTTTTCAATGTATTGAAATGACTTGTTCCTAAGGTTTATTCAGTTAAGTGGATTTATTGATTATGTATCTACTTCTATGCAAATTAACTGTTATAAAATAACAATTGACTTGAAAGGATTCATACAAGAAACTTTCAGGTAAAATGTAATACTAATAATGCAAGCAAAACTGAACAAAAACATGGCAAAGATCACACTTTTCCTATTCTTTTGCGGGTGTGGGGGGCAATGAGCAACCAACTTGATTTTTTTTCCATGTTTTTAATTGAGGTATAGTTGATGTATAATATTATATTAGTTTCATGTATACAACATAATGGTTCACAATTTTTAAAGGCTATATTCCACATACAGTTATTATAAAATATTGGCTATGTTTTTTATGCTGTACAATGAGTCCTTGTTGATTTTATACACGGTAGTTTGTGCCTCTTAATACCTTCCCCCTATCATGCCCCTCCCCACTTCCCTTTCCCCACTGGTAACCACTAAGTCATTCTCTATAACTGTGAGTCTGTTTCTTTTTTGTTATATTCACTAGTTTGTTGTATTTCTTAGATTCCACATAAATATAAGTGATATCATACTGTATTTGTCTCTCTCTGATTTATTTTACTTACATAAAACCCTCCAAGTCCATCCATGTTGTTACAAATGGCAGGATTTCATTTTTCATGGTTAAGTAATATTCCATTGCATATATATATAATATATATATATTATATATATATACATACCACACCTTTATCCATTCATCTGTCGAAGGACACTTAAGTTGCTTCTATATCTTGGCAATTATAAATAATGCTGCTATGAACATTGAGGTACATGTATCTTTTCAAATTAGTGTCTTCTTATTTTTTCAGATATATACCCAAGAATGGAATTGCTGTAACATATGGAAGTTCTACGTCTAGTTTTCTGAGGAATCTCCATACTGTTTTCCACAGTGGCTACACCAATTTACATTCCAGCCAAGAGTGTAGACAGGATCCCTTTTCTCCACATCCTTGCCAACATCTGTTGTGTTCTTTTTGATAGCCATTCTGACAGGTGTGAGGTGATATCTCACTGTGGTTTTTATTTGCATTTCCCTGATGACTGATGACGTTGAACATTTTTTCTTGTGTCTGTTTGCCATTTGTACAGTATGTCTTCTTTGGAAAAATGTCTATTAGGTCTTCTGTCCATTTTTTTGATTGGGTTGTTTTTTTGATGTTGAGTTGTATGAGCTGTTTATGTATGTTGGGTTTTAATTCCTTATCAGTCATATCATTTAAAAGTGTATTCTCCCATCCAGTAGGTTGTCTTTTTATCGTCAGTGGCTTTCTTTACTGTGCAGAAGCTTTTAATTTTAATTAGGTCTATTTGTTTATTTTTGTTTTTATTTCCTTTACTTCAGGAGATGGATCCAAAAAAATATTGCTGTGATTTATATCAAAGAGTGTTATGCTTGTGCTTTTCTCTAGGAGTTTTATAGTATCTCATCTTACATTTAGGTCTTTAATCTATTTTGAGTTTGTTTCTGTAAATTGTGTTACAGAATGTCATTACTTCATTCTTTTACATGTAGCTGTCCAGTTTTCCCAGCACCACTTGTTGAAGAGACTGTCTTTTCTCCAGTGTATATTCTTGCCTCCTTTGTTGTAGATTAATTGCCAATAAGTGCATAGGTTTATTGCTGGGCTCTCTATCCTGTTCCATTGATCTATGTGACTGTTTTTGTCCCAGTATCATACTCTTTTGATTACTGTAGGTCTGTCGTATAGTCTGAAGTCAGGGAGCATCATTCCTCTATCATTCCTCATTCTTCTTTCTCAAAATTGTTTTAGCTATTTGGTGTCTTTTGTGTTTCCATACAAATTTTAAGATTATTTGGTCTAGCTCTGTGAGAAAAGGCCATTGGTATTTTGATAGGGATGGCATTGAATCTGTAGATTGCCTTGGGTAGTATGATCCTTTAAACAATATTGATTCTTCCAATCCAAGAACACAGTCTATATCTTTCCATCTATTTGTGATGTCTTGAATTTTTTTCATCAGTGTCTTATAGTTTTTGGAGTATAGATCTTTTGCCTCCTTAGGTAGGTTTTTTCCTGAGTATTTTATTCTTTTTGATGCAGTGGTAAATGGGATTATTTCCTTAATTTCTCTTTCTGATCTTTTGTTGTTAGTGTATAGAAATGCAACAGATTTCTGTGCATTAATTTTGTATCCTGAAGTTTTATCAAATTCATGGATGAACTCTAGCAGTTTTCTGGTGGCATCTTTAGGATTTTCAATGTATATTATCATATGCAAACAGTGACAGCTTTACTTCTTCTCTCCCAATTTGGATTCCTTTTATTTATTTTTCTTCTCTGATTGCTGTGGCTAGGACTTCCAAAACTACTTTGAATAAAAGTGGCAAAAGTGGGTATCCTTGTCTTGTTCCTGATCTTAGAGGAAATGCTTTCAGCTTTTCACAATTATGATGTTAGCTGTAGTTCTGTCATATATGACTTTCATTATGTTGAGGTATTAGGTAGGCCAAAAGGTTAGTTTGGTTTTTTCCATAAGATGGCTCTAGTAGCACTTAGTTGTCTTTAACTTCATTTGAAACAATTTTGTTAGTTTGTATTTGACAGCTGTCATATCAGCATGCATTTAAAAAAAGACATCAAAATTGGTGAGTTTTTGTGTAGCCATTTTAATATTGAAGATGGAAGAGAAAAAGCAACATTTTCAGCATATTATGCTTTATTATTTCAAGAAAGGTTAAAACGCAACTGAAATGCAAAAAAAAAAGTTTTGTACAGTGTATGGAGAAGGTGCTGTCACTGATCGAATGTGTCAAAAGTGGTTTGCAAAGTTTCATGCTGGAGATTTCTCACTGGACAATGCTCCACTGTAGGGTAGACTAGTTGAAGTTGATAGCGATCAAATCAAAATAATAATTGAGAACAATCAATGTTATAACATGCAGAAGGTAGCTGACATACTCAAAATATCCAAATCAAGTGCTGAAAATCATTTACACCAGCTTGGTTATGTGAATCGCTTTGATGTTTGGGTTCCAACATAAGTTAAGTGAAAAAACTCTTCTTGACCATGTTTCCACGTGTAATTCTCTACTGAAATGTAATGAAAATGTTCTATTTTTAAACCAAATTTTGATGGTAATGAAAAGCAGATACTGTACAACAATGTGGAATGGAAGAGATCATGGGGGAAGTGAGATGAAACACCACCAACAACACCAAACGCCGGTCTTCAACCAAAGAGGGTGATGTGTATATGGTGTGATTGGAAGGGAGTCCTCTATTATGAGCTCCTTCTGGAAAACCAAACAATTAATTCCAACAAGTACTGCTCCCAATTAGACCAATTGCAAGCAGCACTCGACAAAAACCATCCAGAATTAGTAAACAGAAAACGCACAACCTTCCATCAGGATAACGCAAGACAGAATGTTTCTTTGATGACCAGGCAAAAACTGTTACATCTTGGCTGGGAAGTTCTGATTCATCCACCGTATCCATCAAATATTGCACCTTTGGATTTCCATTTATTTCAGTCTTTACAAAATTCTCTTAATGGAAAAATTTTCAATTCTCTGGAAGACTGTAAAAGGCACCTGGAACAATTCTTTGCTCAAAAAGATAAAAGTTTTGGGAAGATGGAATTATGAAGTTGCCTGAAAAATGGCAGAAGTTAGTGGAACAAAAGGGCGGTATGTTATTCAGTAAAGTTCTTGGTGAAAATGAAAAATGTATCTTTTATTTTTACTTAAAAAACTGAAGGCACTTTTTGGCCCACCCAGTATATTCCCTCTTTGCCCATTTTCTGGAGAATTTTTTTTTTTTAATCATAAATTCATGTTGAATTTTGTCAAAAGCTTTTTCTGCATCTATTGAGATGATCATACAGTTTTTATTCTTCAATTTGTAAATGTGGTGTGTCACATTGATTGATCTGCAAATATTAACAAAAAAATCTTTGCATCCCTCGGATAAAGGCCACTTGATCATGGTTTATAAATCTTTTGATGTATTATTGGACTTGATTTGCTAATATCTTATTGAGGATTTTTTGCATCTATGTTCATCAGTGATATTGGCCTGTAATTTTATTGTGATATCTTTGGTTTTGTTATGAGGGTGATGCTGGGCTCATAGAATGAGTTCAAATGCATTCCTTCCTCTGCAATTTTTTTTGTCATAGGTTGAGAAGGATAGGTGTCAACACTCTTCACTAAATGTTCTGGCCCTGGACTTTTTGTTTGTTGGGAGTCTTTAAGTTACTGATTGAATTTTAATACTGGTAAATTGTGGTTGATTTTTTTCATTCTTTCAATATTTTTAAATAAATCATAACATTCTCTGCTGGCCTGAAAACTTTATGTTGAGAAAGTCTGATGACAGTCTTATGGGGGTTCTTGTATAATTCCTATTTTTTCTCTTGCTGTTCTTAAATTTTTTGGTCTTTGACTTTTGACAATGTAACTATTATGTGTTTTGGTGGGCTCTATTCAGGTTTAACCCATTTGGGATTCTTTCAGCTTTATGGATCTGGATGTCTATTTCTCTCCTCAGGCTTGGGAAATTTTCAGCCATTATTATCTTAAATATGCTTTCTAGTCCTTTCTCTTTTCTCTTTCTAGAACTTTCATAATGTGGACATTTTTTGATTGTGTCTTATAAGTCCTGTAGCCTTCTTCATTCTTTTTCATACTTTTTTCTTCTATTACAATATAATTTCAGATGTCCTATGTTCTAGGTCACTAGTTCTTTCTTCTGCATGGTTGAGTCTGCTCTTGAAGCTCTCTATTGAGTTCTTCAGTTTAGTCATTGCGTATTTCAGCTCTAAGATTTGTTTTGATGGTTTCTATTCTTTGAACTTCTTGTTTTGCTAACGCATTGTGTTCCTTATTTTGTTTAGTTGTCTGTGTGTTCTTGTACTTCACTACTTTAAAATGATTATTCTGAACTTTTTGTCTGACAGTTCATAAATCTCCATTTCTTTAGGGTCAGCTATTAGAGCTTTATTAATTTCTTTGGTGTCATGTTTACCTGATTTTCCATGATCCTTGATTCCTTACGTTGGTATCTGTGCATTTGAGTAAGCAATTTCTGCTTCCAGACTTTACAGGTTCACTTTGGCAGAGACAGTTATTCACTACAGCTCAACATGGGTTTCTGGACATTACTGCTGGTAATGTCCTAGGGCTCACTATCAGGGTTTTGTTATGGGCGAGGCCACTGCTTAGGCTCTGAGGTCGGGGGTTGGGGGACTGCCACTGACTAAGAACAGTTGGATAGGACTGCTGGCTTTGTTCCCTGCCCAAGCAAAGGCTTTAGGGTGGGCTCCATCATTGCCTGGGTTCATTGATCAGACTTCCTAGATTATCCTCAGCAGTAACTGGAGCTATGGATTAACTTCCCTGCCTTGACAGATCATCAAGATGTGTCCCAGGGCCTACGCAGCTTGTTTGGGGGACCTAAATCAGGCAAGACTATGCACTGAATCCTGGCCACATAGGACCACTGGTTTTTCTTTGCTGATGGGAAAAGCCACAGGCTTTGCTCCCTGTACAAGTACCCCTATAAGCAAGGCTGTTAGATGAGCTATGCAGCTTTCTGTGTGATCTGGTTAGGTTTCCTGGTTGGGCAGACTGCAGGATGCATTCAACAGTGGACAGGGCTCTGAATCATTTACCTGCCTGGGCAGAGTGAGAGAACCAACTCCAAGGTTGGTAAGGCTCTTTGTGGTCTTGACTCAAGCTGACCCATGCCCCAAGCTCCTTGGCCAAATAGGGTCACTGCCTTGGCTCTACAGCCTATCAGCTCTGTCTGCTGTACTCTCTGCTCAAACATTGCTGAGCTACACAGCTTCCAGGTGCTCTTGGCCGCCTTTCCGTTGATACAGTGTCAGGAGATACATTCAGCAGTGGGCCAGGCTATGACTCAGCCTCCCTGCCTGAGTGGAGGCAGACCAGGCTTGAGGGCTGGCAAGTCTTTGTTTGAGGACCCAAATCTAACAGACTTGCACCTCATCAAGTACCCTGGTCAGTCTGTGCCAATGACGTGGCTCTGAAGAGGAGCAAAAAGCCTCTGGTTGGGACTACTACTTGGGTGCTGCAGGTAGGAATTCAGTCTGCCAAGGTCCAGTTGCTGGTTGTTGCAAGCTCCTTCCCTTTCTCCATCATAATCAGATTCCCAGTGTTCAGATCCCTCAGATTCTCCTGCAGTTCCCATGGGGTGAGACCAGAGTGGGGGCTCCCAAAAAGGAACCCACAACACTGGGGGCACTGGATAACCATCTTGGGCTTTCTTTTCCCCCTGCTGCAACTGTAGGCTCAGGAGAGACCTCTCTGTGTGATCCTGCATCAGCCTGGGGGATGGGTAATGCAGTCAGGATAAGCCACTCCTCTTACCCTTCTAATGCAATCTGTCTCAGTCTCTGTGTTGCAGGGGTGTGTCAGCCTCACCCCATGTTCTAGGATTTTCTCAGTGGTGTTTTGTCCATGAAGAGCTGTTAGTTATTGTTCTTGGCTGGGGAGGGGAGCAAAGTCAGGAATGTTCTATATCACCATCTTGGTGATGTACTCTGGACTGCTACTTTTTACTATAAACCTTGTAGAACTATTATATTAATCTTTTTAAACAATGATATGTATAATTTAGAAAAAATGAAATTATGAATTCACTAAAAGAATTATTAGTCGCCCACTAAGTCTCTTGGTAATTAGCAGACTGACCTGACTTCCCAAACCAGCAGAAAACTGCCATTCCAACATTCTATAATACATTTTTCATTATAGAAAGATGGAAAATAGAGCAAATATGAAGAAATAACCTGGAGTAGCACCACTCAAAGATAATAGTTAAATATTTTAGTATAATCTGAGTTTTTTTAGGCATTTTTTCAACAAGCGAGTTCATATCTGGCAAGTACATTTGTGTCCTATATTCATATCTAAAAATGTCGAAACTATGTAAGATCATTTGTTGGGGGAAAAAAAAAGAACCCAACCTCTCATACACATAGTACAGCAATTTAGCATACATATTCTACTCAGGAGAAGACTGGATGCACAGAATGAAAAGTTTGAAGTTTTTAACAAAGAGTTAAAAATATAAAGAACAACCAAACAGCAATGAAGCATACAATAACTGAAATGAAAAATACACTAGAAGGAATCAATAGTAGACTAAATGATATGGAGGAATGGATCAGTGAGCTAGAAGACAGAGTAGTGGAAATCGCTGATGCTGAACACAGAAAAGAAAAAAGAATGAAAAGAAATGAGGACAGTTTAAGGGACCTTTGTGACAACATCAAGCACACTGGTATTTGCATTATTGGGGTCCCAGAAGAAGAGAGAGAAAGAAAGGGGCTGAGAACATATTTGAAGACATAATAGCTGAAAACTCCCCTAACCTAGTAAAGGAAACAGTGATCCAAGCCCAGAAAGTGTAGATAGTCCCATACAAGATTAACCCAAAGAAGAACACACCAAGACAGATTTTAATTAACATGGCAAAAATTAAAGATAAAGAGAGAATACTAAAAGCAGCAAGGGAAACACAACAAATAACATACAAAGGCCCTCCCATAAGGTTATCAGCTGACTTTTCAGCAGAAAATCTGCAGGCCAGATGAGAGTGGCATGATGTATTTAAAGTAATAAAAGGAAAAAGTCTACAACCAAGGATACTTTATCCAGTAAGGGTCCTAATTAGACCTGATGGAGAGATCAAAAGGTTTACAGACAAGCAAAAGTTAAACAGTTTAGCAACACTAAACCAGCTTAACAAGAAATGTTAAAGGATCTTCTCTAAGCGAAAAAGAAAACTCCACAACAGGTAACATGAATATTACAAAATGAAAACACCCAATAGTAAAGGCAAACATACCGTAAAGGTAGGAAATCATCCTCACACAAAGCTATTATGGAAGTTAAAAGACAAATAGTAAAATCATCTATATCCACATAACCAGTTAAGGGATACATAAAACAATTAGATGTAAGATATAACATCAAAAACAGTAATCATGAGGAGAGAAGAGTACACATACAGTGCTGTTAAAATGCATTTGAAATTAAGATATTAGCAACTTAGAATTATCACATATGTATATAGATTGCTATATAAAAACCTCATTATAACCACAAACCAGAAATCTATAATAGATATACACACAAAAAAGAAAAAGGAATCCAAACATATCACTAAAAATAGTCATCAAATCACGAGAACAAAAGAAGGCAAAAAAAAACCAGACCTACAAAACAACCCCCAAACAATGAACAAAATGGCAATAAAAACATACTATCAGTAATTATCTTAAATTTAAATGGACTAAATATCCCAATCAAAAGACATAGAGTGGCTGAATGCATACAAAAACAAGACACGTATATGTGCTGCCTATAAGAGACTCACTTCAGATCTAAAGACACACAGACTGAAAGTGAGGGGATGGAAAAAAGTATTCCATGCAAAAGGAAATCGCAAGTAATCCAGGATATGAATACCTATGTTAGATAAAATAGACTTTAAAATACTGTTACAAGAGCCAAAAAGATATTACATAATGATCAAGGGATCAATCCAAGAAAAAGATTTCAATTGTAAATATATATGCATCCAACATTGGAGCACCTCAATACATAAAGCAAATATTAATGGACATAAAGGGAGAAACTGATAGTAACACAATAATAGTAGGGGAATTTAACACCTCACTTGCATCAATGTACAGATCACCCAGAAAGAAAATCAACAAGGAAACACTGGCCTTAAATAACACATTAGACCAGATGGACTTAATTGCCATCTGAAAGCAGAAGAATACACATTCTCTTCAAGTGCACATGGAACATTCTCTAGGATAAATAACATGCTAGGCCACAAAACAAGCCTTGGTAAATTTAAGAAAACTGAAATCATATCAAGCATATTTTCTGACAATAATGTTGTGAGACTAGAAATAAACTCTTGGAAAAAATTGCAAAAACACACAAACACCTGGAGGCTAAACAATATGCTACTAAACAATCAATGGACCACTGAAGAAACCAAAGATATTAAAAAAAACCAAGATGTAAATGAAAATGAGAACACAATGATCCAAAATCTATAGGCTGCAGCAAAAATACTTCTATGAGGGAAGTTTATAATGATACAAGCTTGCCTCAGGAAACAAGGAATATCTCAAATAAACAATCTAATCTTATGTCTAAAGGAGCTAGGAAAAGAACAATCAAATCCTAAAGATAGTAGAACGAAAGAAATCATAAATGTCAGAGCCAAAATAAATGAAATAGAGACTAAAAACAAACCAGAAAAAATGAATGAAACTAAAAGCTGGTTCTTGGAAAAATTAAATAAAATTAATAAACCTTTAGCCAGACTCATCAAGAGAAAAAAAAGAGAGGGCCCAAATCAATAAAATCAGAAATGAAAAAAAGAGAAGTTACAACCAACACCACAGAAACACAAAAACTCATAAGAGACTATTATGAACAACTATATGCCGATAAAATGGACAACCTAGAAGAAATGGACAAATATCTATAAATATACAATCTCCCAAGAGTGAACCAGGAAGAAACAGAAAATATAAATGGACCAATTACCAGTAATGAAATTGAATCAGTAATTAAACTCCCAACAAACAAAAGTCCAGGACCAGATGGCTTCACAGGTGAATTTTACCAAATATTTAGAGGAGAGTTAACACCTATCGTCCTCCAACTATTACAAAACACTGCAGAGGAAGGAACGCTTCCCTACTCATTCTATGAGGCCAGCATCAACTTAATATCAAAACCAGACAAAGATATCATGCAAAAAAGAAAATTATAGTCCAACATCACTGATAAACATATATTCAAAAATCCTCAACAAAATATTAACAAATCAAATCCAACAGTACATTAAAGGGATCAAGTGGGATTTATCCCAGGGATGCAAGGATTTTTCAATATCCACAGATCAGTGTGATACACCACATTAACAAATTGAAGAACAAAAACCATACAATCATCTCAATGTATGCAGAAAAACTTTTGACAAAATTCCACATCCATTTATGATGAAAACTCTCCAGAAAGTCAGCATAGAGGGAACATACCTCAACATGATGAACTCCATATATGACAAACCCAGAGCTAGTATCATTCTCAATGGTGAAAAGCTGAAAGCATGTCCTCTCAGATCAGGAACAAGACAAGGATGCCCACTCTTGCCACTTTTATTCAGAGTAGTTCTGGAAGTCCTAGCCACAGCAATCATAGAAGAAAAAAAAATAAAAGGAAGGAATAAGTAAAACTGTCACTGTTTGCAGATGACATGATACTATACATTGAAAATCCTAAAGATGTTACCAAAAGACTACTAAAACTCAATGAATTTGTTAAAGTTGCAGGATACAAAATATATAGAAATCTGTTTCAGTTCTATAATCTAACAATGAAATATGAGAAAGGGAAATTAAGGAAACAATCCCACTTACCATTGCATCAAAAACAATAATATACCTTGGAATAAGCCCACCTAAGGAGGTAAATGACCTGTACTTGGAAAAACTAAGACGAAAGAAATTGAAGATGGTAAAAAAAAGATGGAAAAGTATACTGTGTTCTTTGATTGGAAAAATTAATATTGTTAATATGACCATGCTACCCAAGACAATCTACAGGTTTAGTGCAACCGCTATCAACATACCAATGGCACTTTTCACAGAACTAGAAAAAAATAGTTTTAAAGTTTGTATGGAAATACAAGAGACCCCAAATAGCAAAAACAATCTTGAGAAACAACAGAGCTGGAGAAATCATGATCCCTGACTTCAGACTACACTACAAAGCTACAGTAATCAAAATAGTGTGGTACTGGGACAAAAACAGACACATAGATCAATGGAACAGAATAGAGAGCCCAGAAATAAACTCACACACTTATGGTCAATTAATCTATGACAAAGGAGGCAAGAATATACAATGGAGAAAAGACAGTCTCTTCAATAAGTGGTGCTGGGAAAACTGGACAGCTACATGTAAAAAAATGAAATTAGAACATTCTGTAACACCATTTACAGAAATAAACTAAACATTGATTAAAGAAAGACCTAACTGTAAGACCAGAAACCATAAAATTCCCAGAGGAAAATGTAGACAGAACACTCTTTGATATAAATCATAGCAATATTTTCTGGATCTGTCTCCTAAAGCAAAGGAAATAAAAGTGAAAACAAACAAACGGGACTTAATCAAACTTAAAAACTTTTGCACAGCAAAGGAAATCATTGACCAAATGAAAAGATAACCTACTTAATGGGAGAAAATGTTCTCAAGTGATATGGCTGATAAGGAGTTAATATCCAAGATATATAAACAGCTCATAGAGCTCAACAGTAAAAAACAAACTTGATTAAAAAATGGGCAGAAGATCTGAAGAGACATTTTTTCCAAAGAGAACATGCAGATGGCCAACAGGCACATGAAAAGATGCTCATCGCTAATCAGAGAAATGAAATAAAAACCACAATGACAGATCATCTCACACCTGTCAGAATGGATATTATCAAAAAGAACACAAATAACAAATGTTGGTAAGCCTGGGGAGAAACTATTACCCTTGTACACTGTTGGTGGGAATGTAAATTGGTGCAGCCACTGTGGAAAACTGTATGGAGGTTTCTCAAAAAGCTAAAAATAGAACTACCATACGACCCAGCAATCCAAATCCTGGGTATATGTCCAAAAATACAGAAACACTAATTTGAAAAAATACATGTGCCCCAATGTCATAGCAGCATTATTTACAATAGCCAATATATGGATGCAACCTAAGTTCCCGTCAACAGATGAATGGATAAAGAAGATGTGGTATATGTATACAATGGAATACTACTCAGCCATAGAAAAGAATGAAATATTGCCATTTGCAACAACAGGATGGACTTGGAGGGTATTATGCTAAGTGAAATAAATCAGAGAAAGACAAATACTCTATGGTATCACTTATACGCGGAATCTAAAAAATACAACCAACTAGTGGATATAACAAAAAAGTAACAGACCAAAAGATATAGAGAACAAACTAGTGGTTATCTGTGGAGAGAGGGAAGAAGTGAGGGGCAATATAGGTTAGGGGATAATGAGGTATAAACTATTATGTATAAAATAAGCTACAAGGATGTATTGTACAAGGAATATAGCCAATATTTTATAATAACTATAAATAGAGTATAACTTTTAAAAATTGTGAATCACTACTGTACACTAACATAATATTGTACATCAACTATATTTCAATTTTTAAAAAAGGCATTTGAATTGGAGAGGAAGAAACAAAATTGTCACTATTTGCAGATAACATATTATATACAGAAAACTCTAAGAACTCCACCAAAATACTGAATTCATTTGCATTTATATACATTAACAAACTATCAGAAGGAAAAATTAAGAAAACAATCCCATTTACAATCAAAAAGAAATTAAGTACCTAGGAATAAATCTAACAAGAAAGTGAATGACTTATACTGAAAACTATAATTCATTGATGAAAATAATTGAAAACACAAATAAATGGAAAGGTATCGTGTTCATATGTTGAAAGACTTATTTTTAAAAATGTCCACACTACCAAAAGTCTACAAATTCAATCCATGCAATCCATATCAAAATTGCAATGGCATTTTTCACATAAATATACAATCCTAAAATTTGTATGAAACCACAAAAACCCTGAATAGCCAATGAAATTTTGGAAAAGAACAAAGACATCATGCTTCTCAATTTCAAAGTATATCACAAAGCTTTAGTAATCAAAACATTATGGTATTAGCATAAACACAGGTACATAGATCAATGCAACAGAATAGAGAGCCCAGAAATAAACCCATGCATTCATGGGGAATTAATCTATGACAAAGGAGTCAAGAATATATAATGGGGACAGAATATACAAAAAGTACAGTCTCATCAACAAATGTGGCTGGGAAAACTGGACAGCTACATGCATGAGAATGGGGTCTAGACCCCTATCTTACACTATACACAAAAATAAACTCAAAATGGATTAAAGTTGTGAATGTAAGACCAGAAACTGTAAAACTCTAGAAGAAAACATAGGCAGTAAGCTACCTGACATAGGTCTTGGTAATGATTTTTTGGATCTGACTCCAAAAGCAAAAGGCAATAAAAGAAAAATAAACAAGTGGGACTATATCAACCTAAACAGCTTCTGCATAGTAAAGGAAACCATTAACAAACTGAAAAGGCAACCAAATGAATGGAAGAAAATATTTGCAAATCGTATATCTGATAAGAGGTTGGAATCTAAAATGTGTAAAGAACTCATACAACTCAATAGCAAAAAAGCAATCTGAGTAAAAAATGGGCAGAGAACCTGAATAGACATTTTTCCAAAAAAGTCATACAGATGACCAACAGGCACAGGTGCTTAATATCACTAATCATTAGGGAAATGAAATCAAAACCACAATGAAATCATCTTACACTTTTAAGAATGGCTATTATTAAAAGCCAAGAGATAAGTGTTGGTGAGGATGTGGAGAAAAGGGAGCCTTTGTTGACTGTTGGTGGGAATGTAAACTGGTGCAGCCTCTATGGAGAACAGTATGGAGGTTCTTCAGAACTACCATAGGATTCAGCAATTCCACTTCGGGGTATTTATTCCACTTCTGGTACTTATCTGGGTATTTATCCACTTCTGGGTATTTATCTGAAGAAAATGAAAACACTAATTTGAAAAAGGTTCATTCTGCAACTCCACGTTCATTGCAGCATTACTTATACTAATATACTTATAATGTAATGCATCCATTGACCAATGAATGTAATATATAGAAGATGTGATTATACACACACACATAGGCACATGCACCCAACACACAGGAATTCTATTCAGCCATAAAAAAGAGTGAAATTTTGCCATTTGTGACAACATGGATGAGGGCATTGATGGTAGGTGACATAAGTCAGAGAAAGACAAATACCATATGACCTCACATGTGGAATCTAAAAAACAAACAAACAAAAAAAGCTCAGATTCATATGTACAGAGAGACTGGTTGTCGCAAGGGGCAGTGGGTGGGCAAAATCAGTGAAAGTGGTCAAAAGGTACAAAATTCCAGTTATAAGACAAACAAGTCCTGGGGATGTAGGTACAATATGGTGACTATAGTTAATAATACTGTGTCGTATAATTGAAAGTTGCTAAGCAAGTAGATCTTAAAAATTTTCATCTCAAGAAAAAAACTGTAAATATGTACAATGATAGATGCTGACTAGAATTACTGTGGTGATCATTTCCCAGTTATACAGATATGGAATCATTTTGTTGTATACCTGAAATTAATATTTTATATCAATTATATCTCAGTAAAAATATAAGGGCTAGTTGGCTTCATGTTCCATATGAGTCTTCCCCAGCCTCTTCCTCTCCTTTATTTTCTTCCGTGTTGGTGTGAGAAATTGAGGAAAAAGAACTGATTTAGGTAATTCCTGGCTACCCAAAGAAACCTAGCTGGTAAGTTTATAATTTGAAAATAATAGTTGAAAACTATTATATACTTACCTATGCAGTTACCATTTCCAGTGCTTTTCTTTCCATCATGTAGAGCCAAACTTTCATCTGATATTATTTTCCTTCTGTCTTTTAACATTTTTTCCTTTCTTTAACAATTCTTTTACTGTGGGTCTGCTGGTGATAAATTCTCTCAGCTTTTCGATGTCTGAAAAAGTATTTTGTCTTCAGTTTTGAAAGATGTTTTCACCAAGTATAGAATTCTAAGTTGACATTTTTCTTGCTCCACTATCTTGTTTGCATTTTTCCTGTGAGTAATCTGATGCCATCCTTACCTTTGTTCTGTCTAGAATGATTTTTTTTTTTACCCTTCTGGTTGGTTTTAAGATTGTGTTTTTATCACTGCTTTTAAGCATTTGATTATGATGCACCTTGATGTATTTTGTTGTTGTTTTTCTTGGGATTTGCTGAGCTCTTGAATCTGTGAATATAATATTTTCATCAAATTTGGATATTTTTTATTACTTCTTCAATTTTTTAGTTTTCTATGCTCTTCTCCTTTCCTTTGGAGATTTCAATTACACATATATTAGGCCACCTGATGTCCCACAGTTCCTTGATGCTCTGTGTATTTTTTTTTTTATAATTCTCTTTTCATTCTACATTTTCGAGGGTTTCTATTTCATGTTCACTAATCTTTTCTTCTGCAATGTCCAATCTGCCATTATCCCCATTTAACGTATTTTTCATCTCACATGTAGATTTCTTTACCTCCAGAATTTTAGTTCAAAACCAGTATACATATATATTTTTTCACAAAAATCTTCCATGTCTCAAGGTTTTGTCCATATGGAATACAGTTAAAATAACTGCTTCAATGTCATTGTCTGCTAATTCAAATATATGTGTCAATTCTGGGATAGTTTCAATTCACTGATTTTTCTTCTCATTATAGGTCATATTTTCTTGCTTCTTTATAATTCTGGTAATTTTTTTATTGGATGTCACACACTGAATTTTACCTTAGTGAATGCCAGATATTGTTGTATTCTTTAAAATATTTCTAAACTTGGTTCTAGGTTGCAGTTGTTACATGGAAACACTTTAGTCCTTTTGGTTCTTGCTAAAATTTGTTAGGTGGGCCTGGAGCTATGCTCTGCCTGGGGATCATTATTCCCCAATACTGAGGCAAGACTCTTCTATGTACTTTACCCAATGCCCCATGAATTACCAGTTTTCAGCCTTAGAAATAGGCATTATTTCTGGCCCTGTATGAAGACCAAGAGCAGCTGCCTCTCATCCTTTCAGGTTGTTCTTTCTCCAGCTTTGGGTAGTTTCCTCACATACATGCACTGATCAGTATCCAGCTGAATACTCTTCATATAACATAGGTCTTTGCTTCCAGAAGATTTCATCTGGAATCTTTATACTCTTTTACACAGCATGAATTTTCTCTGGTGCTTAGTGATTAAATTTTTAGACTGAGTCATACCTTGGGGCAGTGGTTCTCAACATGTGGCCCCTAGATCAATGATAATCAGTATCACCTGGCAACTTATCAAAAATGAAGATTATTAGGTTGCATCTCAGACATATAGAATTGGAAATTCTGGATGGGGAGGTATTTTGTGGAGCCAGCAACCTGGGTTTTAACAAGCCCTCCATACAATTCTGATTGGTGCTAAATTTGAGAACCAATGCCTTAGAACCCAGAGTTTGAGTAAAGAGGGAAGGAGTGGGCTTCCCTGGTGGTGCAGTGGTTGGGAGTCCGCCTGCCGATGCAGGGGACACGGGTTCGTGCCCCGGTTCGGGAAGATCCCACATGCGCAGAGCGGCTGAGCCCGTAAGCCATGGCCGCTGAGCCTGCGCGTCCGGAGCCTGTGCTCCGCAACGGGAGAGGCCACAACAGTGAGAGACCCGTGTACCGCAAAAAAAAAAAAAAAAAAAAAGAGGGAAGGAGTCTTAGGTAATATTTCAAGTGCCACTGAATCCTCATAATTGTGCAGCTGCCAGTCTCACTTGCAAACAATTTGGCCTTAATCAGGTAAAGAGTTAAAGATGACAGGAGTTACTCAAGATAAAGAGAATATAAGAAGCAGAAAAGTTTTTCTTCTTGGAAAGTTTCTTGGTTAAAACAATTCTTTCCAAATTTCCTCTTCTCTTATAGCATAGGGAGTTTGGGAGATGAGAGGGTTGTAGAGAGTTGGGCACTGCAGCAACTAATCTTATTATGTACCCAAGGCTTTCAAGGGAAATGAGCTAAGGGACTGTGCTCAGGGACCATGTCTCCAGCTTTTGGAATTTCTCAGTCCCTAATCCCATGTCTGGTAAACAGGCTGTTGACTCCAGAGGGGAAGCTGGCAGCAGCAAAAAACGGGACAGGAGTTCATGCCATAGGGCAATGTACATTGGACAAGGGTTGCAACAATGTTGGGTAAAAGCACTTATCATGAAAAAATTGGCCTTTCAAGAGCAGTGGGCCAATTTCCCAGGCAGGCAAGGTTTGTTTGTCCAAAAGGTCTTACTCTGTCTCTCTTGGCCACATGATGGCCCTGCCTCTCCTCTCTGCCAGTCAAAAATGGGGCAAGAAGGGCAGAGAAGAGACAGAAGCTGCTGCTCTATTTATTTTAGTGGTTTGCTTCTTCCTTGCCAAACAGTAAATTTATTCATATTTAAATAACCAGGTTCTTCCTAAATAGACCCTAATTTGAAAAGGAAAGATTGGTAGTCTGAGGAACATCTTAGACAGTATGAAAGACAGGGTTGACTTTGCTAATTGCTGGACAATACACACAGGTGATACAAGTGCCCCCAAATTTTGAGTACTCAGGAATTGTATTACATATTCTTTGCCCACAGAACTGTCAGG
The DNA here is from genome assembly GCF_949987515.2 of Delphinus delphis. Classification (NCBI taxonomy): domain Eukaryota; kingdom Metazoa; phylum Chordata; class Mammalia; order Artiodactyla; family Delphinidae; genus Delphinus; species Delphinus delphis. The sequence continues at coordinate 73,497,872 of NC_082689.1, forward strand.
TCACCCAGCTGGGGCCCTTTAACCCCATCTCTATGCTCAGCTCTGCCATTCCCAAAATTCTGATCTTAATCTAGTTTCAAGTTTCCTCACATGTTCATTACTTTCCTCAATAACCATTTACTAGTGATTTACTAAAAGCCAAGCTTGTACCAGGTGCTAGAAAACATCAAAAAGGAAGTGCCATCCTGCTTTTACAGAATAGAGCCATACAAAATTGCAAAGGGTACTCTCAGGGTAATAGGAGTCCTGGGCCAGGAGCTCTTTATTGCTGCAAGGTTTATATAGTCTCTTTTGTCTGGATACAGTCACTGAGCTCTGCGCATGTTCCCTGTAACTAAATGTTGGTCTCCTATACCCACACTCTCTCACCTCACCACTGCCATCATAATCAAGTTCCTACTTTAGAGCCTTTATTTAGTTATAATAACTAGCATTTATAAGCCATTTAATACATGCAAACATTCTCTAAAGGCTTAACATTATCTAATACATCACCTCATTTAATTTTTAGAGCAACTTAATGAGAGGCTGTTAGGCTATTATCCCCACTTACAGATGAAAAAATTGAGATATGGAGGAATGAGGTAATAATCCTCATTCCTGCCTTGCAATGACAATCTTATCTAGTTTTTGGAGCTCTGTCCTGAATACAGAGTCCCATGCCGGAGTTTATATCTGATTCTGGAATCACTCTGCCAGTGCCTGCCTAGAGGAATTCTGGTTGCAAACAAGAACCTGTTTCTTACCTGGGTCTTAGTGTGCATCTTATTGTATTTTGGCTTATTTGTTTCCTTGGCTGTCTCTCCTTCTAGACTGTGAACTATTCGGTAGCAGGGATCACTTGGCACATACTTGATATCTAATAAATATTTTTTTCCTCCCTTTGTAGTAGATGCTGAATGGATGTATCTTAAATGCTGCTGGACCTTCTTGTAGTACCTGCCTTACTTGGCAGCTTTATCTAATCTAGGGCTCTTACACTTAAATAAATCAGCTAGGCTGAGGGTAGTGTAAGAGGCAGTAGTGGCGAATGAGGCATACTGAAAAGTGTCCAATTTAAGGAGGCAGCTGTTACTCATTTCCAGCTGATTACTGCCCTACAAAAATGATGACTCCATGCTGCCAAATTTTCAAGATAATTCAGAACTATGGATTGTTACATAAAATCTTCCAAACTTAAAAACATTGCCAAACCAAGGAAATCTAAAGTCCAAATTTTCTATATGCATTCTACACATTTTTAAAGAGCTAATAGTTGTTTTTTAGATGATTTGTTTAGACGTAGAGACATAGACACACATACAAACACTCAAAAAATAGTGTTTATGATAACATGAACTAACAGAGCCAGGGCAAATGAATCAATCATGAGGCTAGTATATAGAAGCAAAGATTTCAAAAGGAGAGAGAATAAAGTTGGGGAAAGACCAATGAGAACAGATCTGGGATAAAGGGGAAAGGGAAGAAAATCTAACTGCTAGCTCTAATAGGGCATTTATTAAATCTCTTCTCTCAATAATGTGATAGCTCATAGACTATAGCTAAGGAGTTGTAATGCCTTGCTATTGTGGTGTTAAAATGACAGGGTGGCAACTTCACCTGTTTTGGAGTTTGGGGGGATGTTTTGCTGGGTTGCTTACTTGGGAACCCCCTGCTTTATGGAAGTGTTTTCCAGAAACTCCTTTTGCCTGCAACCATACCCACAATCTTCATTAATGTGTGTGTTTGGGCCCTGCTCATGGGAAACAGGGCTTGAGAGGATAACTTTTTCACAAAAAGATGATTTTAGAATACCGTAGATTCATATGGAACGTGTTGAGAATTTCTTGAAAGATGGTACCATCTTCAGGAAATGGAGAAGCATTTGCTAATTTTTGTGAATATTTCTTCAACACCTATTATGCACCACGTATGGTTGTGAGCAACTTTCACTGAGCAATGGTGGGTAACAAGAAATAAAAGCTGTGATGTCTATCTTTTCAGAAATGTACAATTGGCTTGGGTGGGAAGAAAATGGAGCCATCTGTAGAGGAGTACGTTCAAGGAAGTTGCAAAATAAGAATGAGGAAAGGAGAAAAATCAGAGAAGGAAATATGCATTCTGACTTTTGACTGAGAATCTCCTTGCCAATTTGTCCTTACACACGAAGCAATACACTCCTACAGTAAGAAACAAAACAAAATCTCAAATAACCTTGCCTCAAGGACCCAGAAAAAGAACAATAAACTGAGCCCAAAATTAGCAGGAAAAAGGAAATAAAGATTACAGCAGATATAAATGAAATAGAGAATAGGAAAATAGAAAAGATTAATAAAGCTAAGGGCTGCTTCTATGAAAAGATAAAATTGGCAAACTATACTAATGAAAGAATAAAGAAAAGGACAAAACCCAACAAATTATAAGTCAATTAGGGGATATTACACCACCACAAAAATACAAAGGATAAGAAGCTACTATGAACAACTATATGGAAACAAACTAGACAACCTACAAAAAAATGGAAAAATTCTTATAAACATACAACCAACCAAGATTAATTAGGAAGAAATAGAAAACTGGAAAGAAGGCCAATTACTAGGAGAGACCTTCAAGAGGGCAGAGGATTAAGACGTGGAGATCACCTTCCTCCCAACAAATACATCAGAAATACATCTACATGTGGAACAGCTCCTACAGAACACCTACTGAATGCTGATAGAAGACCTCAGACTTCCCCAAAGGCAAGAAACTCCGCACGTGCCTGGGTAGGACAAAAGAAAAAAGAAAAAACAGAGACAAAAGAATAGGGACAGAACCGGCACCACTGTGAGGGAGCTGTGAAGGAGGAAAAGTTTCCACACGCTAGGAAGCTCCTTCACTGGTGGAGATGGGGGGTGGCTGGAGGAGAAGCTTTGGAGCCACGGAGGAGAGCACAGCAACAGGGGTACAGAGGGCAAAGCAGAGAGACTCTCGCACAGAGGATCGGTGCCGACCAGCACTCACCAGCCCGAGAGGCTTGTCTGCTCACCCGCTGGGGTGGGCAGGGGCTGGGAGCTAAGGCTCGGGCTTCGGAGGTCAGACCCCAGGTAGAGGACTGGGATTGGCTGCGTGAAAGCCTGAAGGGGCTAGTGCGCCACAGCTAGCTGGGAGGGAGTCGGGAAAAAGGTCTGGAGCTTCCAAAGAGGCAAGAGACCATTGTTTTGGGGTACATGAGGAGAGGAGATTCAGAGCGCCGTTTAAACGAGCTCCAGAGATGGGTGCCAGCCGCGGCTATCAGTGCAGACATCAGAGATTGGCATGAAACGCTAAGACTGCTGCTGCAGCCACCAAGAAGCCTGTGTGCAAGCGCAGGTCACTATCCACACCTCCACTCCCGGGAGCCTGTGCAGCCCGCCGCTGCCAGGCTCCCTCGATCCAGGGACAACTTGCCCGGGAGAACACATGGCACGCCTCAGGCTGTTGAAACACCATGCCAGCCTCAGGCGCCGCAGGCTCTCCCCGCATTCCATACCCCTCCCTCCCCCTGGTCTGAGTGAGCCAGGGCCCCCTAATCAGCCAGTCCTTTGTCTGGGCAAAGAACAGACGCCCTCAGGCAACCTACATGCAGAGGCAGGGCCAAATCCAAAGTTGAACCCCAGGAGCTGTGTGAACAAAGAAGAGAAAGGGAAATCTCTCCCAGGAGCCTCAGGAGCAGCGGATTAAATCTGCACAATCACCTTGATGTACCCAGCATCTATGGAATACCGGAATACACAACGAATCATCCCAAAATTGAGGCGGTGGACATTAGGAGCAACGATATACATATTCAGACCTAGGGACACATACAGACTGAAAGTGAGGGGATGGAAAAATATATTCCATGCAAATTGAAATCAAAACAAGCTGGAGTAGCAATTCTCATATCAGACAAAATAGACTTTAAAATAAAGACTATTACAAGAGACGAAGAAGGACACTACATAATGATCAAGGTATCAATCCAAGAAGAAGATATAACAATTGTAAATATTTATGCACCCAACATAAGAGCACCTCACTACATAAGGCAAATGCTAACAGCCATAAAAGGGGAAATCGACAGTAACACAATCATAGTAGGGGACTTTAACACCCCACTTTCACCAATGGACAGATCATCCAAAATGAAAATAAATAAGGAAACACAAGCTTTAAATGATACATTAAACAAGATGGACTTAATTGATATTTATAGGCCATTCCATCCAAAAACAACAGAATACACATTCTTCTCAAGTGCTCATGGAACATTCTCCAGGATAGATCATATCTTGGGTCACAAATCAAACCTTAGTAAATTCAAGAAAATTGAAATTGTATCAAGTATCTTTTCCGAACATAACACTATGAGACTGATACCAATTACATGAAAAAATCTATAAAAAACACAAACACATGGAGGCTAAACAGTACACTACTAAATAACCAAGAGATCACTGAAGAAATCAAAGAGAAAATAAAAAAATACCTGGAAACAAATGACAATGAAAACATGATGACACAAAACCTATGGGAAGCAGCAAAAGCAGTTCTAAGAGGGAAGTTTATAGCAATACAATCCTACCTCAAGAAACAAGAAACATCTCAAATAAAAAACCTAACGTTACAACTAAAGTAATTACAGAAAGAAGAAAAAAAAAAAACCCAAAGTTAGCACAAGGAAAGAAATCATAAAGATCACATCAGTAATAAATGAAAAAGAAATGAAGGAAACAATAGCAAAACTCAATAAAACTAAAAGCTGCTTCTTTGAGAAGACAAACAAAATTGATAAACGACTAGCCAGACTCATCAAGAAGAAAAGGGAGAAGACTCAAATCAATAGAATTAGAAATGAAAAAGAAGTAACAACTGACACTGCAGAAATACAAACAATCATGAGACATTACTACAGGCAACTATATGCCAATAAAATGGACAAGCTACAAGAAACGGACAAATTCTTAGAAAACCACAACGTTCTGAGACTGAACCAGGAAGAAATAGAAAATATAAACAAACCAATCACAAACACTGAAATTGAGACTGTAATTAAAAGTCTTCCAACAAACAAAAGCCCAGAACCAGATGTCTTCACAGGCAAATTCTATCAAACATTTAGAGAAGAGCTAACATCTATCCTTCTCTCTTCCAAACTATAGCAGAGGGAAGAACATTCCCAAACTCATTCTACAAGGTCACCATCACCCTGATACCAAAACCAGAGATGTCGCAAAGAAAGAAAACTACAGGCCAATATCATCGATGAACATAGATGCAAAAATCCTCAACAAAATACTAGCAAACAGAAGCCAACAGCACATTAAAAGAATCATACACCATGATCAAGTGGGGTTTATCCCAGGAATGCAAAGATTCTTCAATATATGCAAATCAATCAATGTGATACACCATATTAACAAACTGAAGGAAACAAACCATATGATCATCTCCATAGATGCAGAAAAAGCATTCAACAAAATTCGACACCCATTTACGAAAAAAACCCTCCAGAAAGTAGGCATAGAGGGAACTTACCTCAACATAATAAAAGCCATATATGACAAACCCATAGCCAACATCATTCTCAATGGTGAAAAACTGAAACCATTTCCACTAAGATCAGGAACAAGACAAGGCTACCCACTCTCACCACTATTATTCAACATAGTTTTGGAAGTTTTAGCGACAGCAATCAGACAAGAAAAAGAAATAAAAGGAATCCAAATTGGAAAAGAAGTAAAGCTGTCACTGTTTGCAGATGACATGATACTATACATAGAGAATCCTAAAGACTCTTACCAGAAAACTACTAGAGCTAATCAATGAATTTGGTAAAGTAGCAGGATACAAAATTAATGCACAGAAATCTTTTGCAAGAAGAACTACAATCCTGCAACCTGTGGAAGAAAAACCACATTCACAGAAAGAGAAAAGACGAAAGGCAGAGGGCTGTGTACCAGATGAAGGAACAAGATAAAACCCCAGAAAAACAACTAAATGAAGTGGAGATACGCAACCTTCCAGAAGAAGAATTCAGAAAAATGATAGCGAAGATGATCCAGGACCTCGGAAAGAGAATAGAGGCAAAGATCAAGAAGATGCAAGAAATGTTTAACAGAGACCTAGAAGAGTTAAAGAACAAACAAACAGAGATGAACAATACAATAACTGAAATGAAAAATATACTAGAAGGAATCAATAGCAGAATAACTGAGGCAGAAGAACGGATAAGTTACCTGGAAGACAGAATGGTGGAATTCACTGTTGCAGAACAGAATAAGGAAAAAAAAATGAAAAGAAATGAAGACAGCCTAAGAGAACTCTGGGAACATTGAACACAACAACATTAGCTTTATAGGGGTCCCAGAAAGAGAAGACCGAGAGAAAGGACCTGAGAAAATATTTGAAGAGATTATAGTCAAAAACTTCCCTAACATGGGAAACAAAATAGCCACCCAAGTCGAGGAAGTGCAGTGTCCCATACAGAATAAACCCAAGGAGAAACACACTGAGGCACACAGTAATCAAATTGGCAAAAATTAAAGGCAAAGAAAAATTATTGAAAGCAGCAAGGGAAAAAGGACAAATAACATACAAGGGAACTCCCATAAAGTTAACAGGTGATTTCTCACCAGAAACTCTAGAAGGCACAACGGAGTGGCATGATATACTTAAAGTGATGAAAGGAAAGAATCTACAACCAAGACTACTCTACGCAGCAAGGATCTCATTCAGATTTGATGGAGAAATCAAAAGTTTTACAGACAAGCAAAAGCTAAGAGAATTCAGCACCACCAAACCAGCTTTACAACAAACCCTAAAGTAACTTCTCTAAGTGGGAAACACAAGAGAAGAGACGGTCCTACAAAAACAAACCCAAAACAATTAAGAAAATGGTAATAGGAACATACATATCAACAATTACCTTAAACGTGAATGGATTAAATGCTCCAACCAACAGACACAGGCTTGCTAAATGGATACAAAAACAAGACTCATATATATGCTGTCGACAAGAGATGCACTTCAGACCTAGGGACACATACAGACTGAAAGTGAGGGGATGGAAAAAAGATATTCCATGAAAATGGAAATTAAAAGAAAGCTGGACTAGCAATACTCATATCAGAAAAAATACACTTTAAAATAAAGAATGTTACAAGAGACAAGGATGGACACTACATAACGATCAAGGGATCAATCCAAGAAGAAGATATAACAATTATAACTATATATGCACCGAACATAGGAGCACCTCAATACATAAGGCAACTGCTAACAGCTATAAAAGAGAAAATAGTAACACAATAGTGGGGGACATTAACACCTCACTTACACCAATGGACAGATCATCCAAACAGAAAACTGATAAGGAAACACAAGCTTTAAATGACACAATAGACCAGATAGCTTTAATTGATATTTACAGGACATTCCACTGGAAAACAGCAGATTACACTTTCTTCTCAAGTGTGCACAGAACATTCTCCAGGATAGATCACATCTTGGGTCACAAATCAAGACTCAGTAAATTTAAGAAAACTGAAATCATATCAAGCATCTATTCTGACCACAATGCTATGAGATTAGAAATCAATTACAGGGAAGGAAAACGTGAAAAACACAAACATATGGAGGCTAAACAATACATTACTAAATAACCAAGAGATCACTGAAGAAATCAAAAACTACTTACAGACAGATGAAAATGAAAATATAATGATCCAAAACTTATGGGATGCAGGAAAAGCAGTTCTAAGAGTGAAGTTTATAGCCATACAACCCTAGCTCAAGAAACTAGAAAAATCTCAAACAAACCATCTAACCATACACCTAAAGGAACTAGAGAAAGACAAACAAACAAAACCGAAACCTAGCAGAAGGAAAGAAATCATAAAGATCAGAGCAGAAATAAGTGAAATAGAAAGAAAGAAAACAATAGCAAGGATCAACAAAACTAAAAGCTGGTTCTTTGAGAAGATAAACAAAGTTGAAAAACCATTAGCAAGACTAATCAAGAAAAAGAGAAAGAGTACTCAAATCAATAAAATTAGAAATGAAAAAGGAGAAATTACAACATACACTGCAGAAATACAAAGCATCCTAAGAGACTACTACAAGCAACTCAATGCCAATAAAATGGACAACCTGGAAGAAATGGACAAATTCTTAGGCAGGTATAACCTTCCAAGACTGAGCCAGGAAGAAATAGAAAATATGAACAGACCAATCACAAGTAATGAAATTGAAACTGCCATTAAAAATCTTCCAACAAAAGTCCAGGACCAGATGGCTTCACAGGTGAATTCTATCAAACATTTAGAAGAGAGCTAACACCCATCCTCCTCAAACACTTCCAAAAAATTGCAGAGGAAGGAACACTCCCAAACTCATTCTACGAGGCCACCATCACCCTGATACCAAAACCAGAAAAAGATATCTCAAAAAAAGAAAATTACAGACCAATACCACTGATGAATATAGATGCAAAAATCGTCAACAAAATACTAGCAAACAGAATCCAACAACACATTAAAAGGATCATACACCATGATCAAGTGGGATTTATCCCAGGGATGCAAGGATTCTTCAACATACGCAAATCAATCAATGTGATACACCATATTAACAAACCGAAGAATAAAAACCATTTGATCACCTCAATAGATGCAGAAAAAGCTTTTGACAAAATTCAACACTATTTATGATAAAAACTCTCCAGAAAGTGGGTATAGAGGGAACCTACCTCAACATAATAAAGGCCATATACGACAAACCCACAGCAAACATCATTCTCAATGGTGAAAAACTGAAAGCATCTCCTCTAAGATCAGGAACAAGACAAGGATGTCCACTCTCACCACCATTATTCAACATAGTTTTGGAAGTCCTAGCCACAGCAATCAGAGAAGAAAAGGAAATAAAAGGAATCCAAATTGGAAATGAAGAAGTAAAACTGTCACTCTTTGCAGATGACAAGGTACTATACATAGAGAATCCTAAAGATGCCACCAGAAAACTACTAGAGCTAATCAATGTATTTGGTAAAGTTGCGGGATACAAAATTAATGCACAGAAATCTCCAGCATTCCTGTATATTAATGATGAAAAATCTGAAAGAGAAATTAAGGAAACACTCCCATTTACCACTGCAACAAAAAGAATAAAATACCTAGGAATAAAGCTACCAAGGGAGAAAAAAGACCTGTGTGCAGAAAAATATAAGACACTGATGAAAAAAATTAAAGATGATACCAACAGATGGACAGATATACCATGTTCTTGGAATGGAAGGATTAATATTCTGAAAATGACTATATTACCCAAAGCAATCTACACATTCAATGCAATCCCTATCAAATTACCAATGCCATTTTTTATGGAACTAGAACAAAAAAATCTTAAAATTTGTATGGAGACACAAAAGACCCCAAATAGCCAAAGCATTCTTGAGGGAAAAAAATGGAGCTGGAGGAATCAGACTCCCTGACTTCAGATTATACTACATAGCTACAGTAATCAGGACACTGTGGTACTGGCACAGAAACAGAAATATAGATCAATGGAACAGGATAGAAAGCCCAGAGATAACCAATGCGCATATCATCACCTTATTTTTGATAAAGGAGGCAAGAATATACAATGGAGAAAAGACGGCTTCTTCAATAAGTGGTGCTGGGAAAACTGGACAGCTACACATAAAAGAATGAAATTAGAACACTCCCTAACACCATACTCAAAAATAAACTCAAAATGGATTAGAGATCTAAATGTAAGACCAGAGACTATAAAACTCTTAGAGGAAAACATAGGAAGAACACTCTTTGATATAAATCACAGCAAGATCTTTTTTGATCCACCTTCTAGAGTAATGGAAATAAAAACAAAAATAAACAAATGGGACATAATGAAACTTAAAAGCTTTTGCACAGCAAAGGAAACCATAAACAAGACCAAAAGACAACCCTCAGAATGGGAGAAAATATTTGCAAATGAAACAACTGACAAAGGATTTATCTCCAAACTTTACAAGCAGCTCATGCAGCTCAATATCAGGAAAACAAACAACCCAATCCAAAAATGGGCAGAAGACCTAAATAGACATTTCTCCAAAGAAGATATACAGACTGCCAACAAACACATGAAAGAATGCTCAACATCATTAATCATTAGAGAAATGCAAATCAAAACTACAATGAGGTATCACCTCACACCAGTCAGAATGGCCATCATCAAAAAATCTACAAACAATAAATGCTGGAGAGGGTGTGGAGAAAAGGAAACCCTCTTGCACTGTTGGTGGGAATGTAAACTTATCCAGCCACTATGAAGAACAGTGTGGAGGTTCCTTAAAAAACAAAAAATAGATCTACCATACGACTCAGCAATCCCACTACTGGGCATATACCCTGAGAAAACCATAATTCCAAAAGAGTCATGTACCACAATGTTCACTGCAGCTCTATTTACAATAGCCAGGACATGGAAGCAACCTAAGTGTCAACAGATGAATGGATAAAGAAGATATGGCACATATATACAATGGAATATTACTCAGCCATAATAAGAAACGAAATTGAGTTATTTGCAGTGAGGTGGATGGACCTAGAGTCTGGCATACAAAGTGAAGCAAGTCAGGAAGAGAAAAACAAATACTGTATGCTAACACATATATATGGAATATTAAAAAAAAAAGGTCATGAAGAACCTAGGGGCAAGACAGGAATAAAGACTCAGACCTACTAGAGAATGGACTTGAGGATACGGGGAGGGGGAAGGGTAACCTGGGACAAAGAAAGAGTGGCATGGACATATATACACTAACAAATGTAAAACCGATAGCTAGTGGGAAGCAGCCGCATAGCACAGGGAGATCAGCTCGGCACTTTGTGACCACCTAGAGGGGTGGGATAGGGAGGGTGGGAGGGAGGGAGACGCAAGAGGGAAGAGATAGAAGGACATATGTACATGTATAACTGATTCGCTTTGTTATAAAGCAGAAACACACCATTGTAAAGCAATTATCCTCCAATAAAGATGTTTAAAAAAAAAGAAGTGTTGGCAAGCATGTGGAGAAAGGGGATCCTTGCATACTGTTGGTAGGAATGTCAACTGGAAAAATAATTATGGAAAAGAGTATGAATTTTCCTTAAAAAATTCAAAAAGGAACTACCATAGAATCCAGCAATTTTCTGTGCATTTATCTGAAGAAAATGAAAACACTAAATTGAAGAGATATCTGTACCTGCATTTTCACTGCAGCATTATTTGTAATAGCCAAAATATGGAAACAGTATAAGTGTCCACTGAACAATGAATGAATAAATATGATACACAGACACAAACCGAATTACTATTCACCCATAAAATGAATGAAACGTTCACATTTGTGACATGAATGGACCTTGAGAGCATTATGCTAAGTGAAATTAGCCAGACAGAGAAAGGCAAATACAGTATGATCTCACTTCAGTGTGGAATCTAAAAAACCACACCATCACCACCACTACCACAACCACTATCCATGAAAAGGAGATCAGATTTATGGTTACAAGAGGCAGAGGGTGGAGGGAGGGGTAACTGAATGAAGGTGATCAAATGGTAGAAACTTCCAGTTATAAGATACTCTAAGTAATGTACAACCTTAGTGATTATAGTTAACACTGCTATAGGTATATTAGAAAGTTGGTAAGAGAGTAGATCCCAAGAGTTCTCATCACAGGAAAAACAACTTTTTCTTTTTTTGTATCTATATAAGATGATGGATGTTCACTAAAATTATTGTTGTAATCCTTTCACAATGTATGTAAGTCAAATCATTATGTTGTACACCTTAAACTTACACAATGCTGTATGTAAATTATATATTAATAAAAACAGGAAATAAACACAGAGAAAGATTCCATTCTTAGGAAAAGGAACTGTGCTTTGATATAAGCCCAGGGCTTTATATAAGATTTGCAAGTGCTATATATGAGGTGTACTATAGTGACATTATCTCTACATCTATTTATGTTGTTAATATAGTGTGACTATAAGAAAAATAATATAGTAAATATAGAAATCTATAAATCAAATTTTCTTTGTTTTCACATCTATACTCTGGTTCACCAAAATATAAATGGAAATTAATACTTTTTAAAGTCTACTGTGAATGGCATTTTTAAGACTGTAAATGGTAGAGGGTTTTGAAGTTGCATGAGAAGTTATGCAACTTTTGATTTAGGTTTTTGATTTAGGTTTTAAGCCAAATCCATTGTCAAAAGTGGAAGATGTTACTGTAGATTGTTTATTTGTCCTTTGAGGTAAGCTGACTAATAGCCCCCTAACTATGTCCTCATCCTAGTCTCCAAAACTGTGAATACGTTAGGACACCTGGCAAAGGGGAATAAAGGGCACATATTGAATTAAGGTTACTATTCAGCTAAATTTATTTATTTTTTATTTTTTTGGGGTGGCTCAAAACAATAGAAATTTATTCTCTCACAAACCTGGAAGCCAGAAGTCTGAAATCAAGATGTCGGTAAGGTTGGTTTCTTCTGGGGAGCTTTGAGGAAGGGTCTGTTCTATGCTTCTCTCCTGCCTTCTGGTGGTTGCTGGCAATTCTGGACATCCCTTAACTGGCATTTATACTATACAGTCTCCACTTCCGTCTTTACAATGGTGCTCCCAATCTGTGTGTCTTTTTTTTTTTTTTTTAACATCTTTTTTGGAGTATAATTGCTTTACAATGGTGTGTTTATAATGCTGTCTTTATTCCCATCCTGCCCCTAGGTTCATCAGAACCTTTTTCTTTTCTAGATTCCATATATATATGTTAGCATACGCTATTTGTTTTTCTCTTTCTGACTTACTTCACTCTGCATGACAGACTCTAGGTCCATCCACCTCTCTACAAATAACTCAATTTCATTTCTATTTATGGCTGAGTAATATTCCATTGTATATATGTGCCACATCTTCTTTATCCATTCATTGGTCAATGGACACTTAGGTTGCTTCCATGTCCTGGCTATTGTAAATAGAGCTGCAATGAACATTGTGGTACATGACTCTTTCGGAATTATGGTTTTCCCAGGGTAGATGCCCAGTAGTGGGACTGCTGGGTCGTATGGTAGTTCTTTTTTAGTTTTTTAAGGAACGGCCATACTGTTCTCCATAGTGGCTGTATCAATTTACATTCCCACCAATGGTGCAAGAGGGTTCCTTTTCCTCCACACCCTTTCCAGCATTTACTGTTTGTAGATTTTTTGATGATGGCCATTCTGACTGGTGTGAGGTGATACCTCATTGTAGTTTTGATTTGCATTTCTCTAATGATTATGATGTTGAGCATTCTTTCATGTGTTTGTTGGCAGTCTGTATATCTTCTTTGGAGAAATGTCTATTTAGGTCTTCTGCCCATTTTCGCATTGGGTTTTTGTTTTTTTGATATTGAGCTACTTGTAAATTTTGGAGATTAATCCTTTGTCAGTTGTTTCATTTGTAAACATTTTCTCTCATTCTGAGTGTTGTCTTTTCATCCTGTTTATGGTTTCCTTTGCTGTGCAAAAGCTTTTAAGTTTCAATAGGTCCCATTTGTTTATTTTTGTTTTTATTTCCATTTCTCTAGGAGGTGGGTCAAAGAGGTTCTTGCTAAGATTTATGTCACAGAGTGTTCTGCCTATGTTTTCCTCTAAGAGTTTTATAGTGTCTGGCCTTACATTTAGGTCTTTAACCCATTTTATTTTTGAGTATGGTGTTAGGGAGTGTTCTAATTTCATTCTTTTATAGGTAGCTGTCCAGTTTTCCACTTATTGAAGAAGCCGTCTTTTCTCCATTGTATATTCTTTCCTCCTTTATCAAAAATAAGGTGATGAAATGCGCATGGGTTATCTCTGGGCTTTCTATCCTGCTCCATTGATCTATATTTCTGTTTTTGTGCCAGTATCATAGTGTCTTGATTACTGTAGCTTTGTAGTATTGTCTGAAGTCAGGGAGCCCGATTCCTCCAGCTGTGTTTTTCTTTCTCAAGATTGCTTTGGCTATTCGGGGTCTTTTGTATTTCAATACAAATTGTGAAATTTTCTGTTCTAGTTCTGTGAAAAATGCCATTGGTAGTTTGATAGGGATTGCACTGAATCTGTAGATTGCTTTGGGTAGTATAGTCATTTTCACAATGTTGAATCCTCCAATCCAAGAACATGGTTTCTCTCTCCATTTGCTTGTATTGTCTTTAATTTCTTTCATCAGTGTCTTACAGTATTTTGTCTACAGGTCTTTTGTCTCCTTAGGTACGTTTATTCCTATGTATTTTATCTTTTTTTTGCAATGGTAAATGGGAGTGTTTCCTTAATTTCCCTTTCAGGTTTTTCATTAGTGTATAAGAATGCAAGAGATTTCTGTGCATTAATTTTGTATCCTGCTACTTTACCAAATTCATTGATTAACTCTTGTAGTTTTCTGGTAGCATCTGTAGGATTCTCTATGTATAGTATCATGTCATCTGCAAACAGTGACAGCCTTACTTTTTCTTTTCCAATTCGGATTCCTTTTATTTCTTTTTCTTCCCTGATTGGCATGGCTAAAACTTCCAAAACTAAATCAAATAAAAGTGGTGAGAGTGGGCAACCTTGTCTTGTTCCTGATCTTAGCGAAAATGGTTTCAGTTTTTCACCATTGAGAACTATGTTGGCTGTGGGTTTGTCATATATGGCTTTTATTATGTTGAGGTAAGTTCCGTCTATGCCTACTTTCTGGAGGGTTTTTATCCTAAATGGGTGTTGAATTCTGTCCAAAGTTTTTCTGCATCTATTGAGATGATCATATGGTTTCAATTCTTCAATTTGGTAATATGGTGTATCACATTGACTGATTTGCATATATTGAAAAATGCTTGCATTTCTGGGATAAACCCTACGTGATGATGTTATATGATACTTTTCAGGTGCTGTTGGATTCTGTTTGCTATTATTTTGTTGAGAATTTTTGCATCTATGTTCATCAGTGATACTGGCCTGTAGTTTCCTTTCTTTGTGACATCTGTGTCTGGTTTTGGTATCAGGGTGACGGTGGTCTCGTAAAATGAGGTTGGGAGTGTTCTTCCCTCTGCTATAGTTTGGAAGAGTTTGGGAAAGTAGGTGTTAGCTCTTCTCTAAATGTTTGATAGAATTCGTCTGTGAAGCCATCTGGTCCTGGGCTTCTGTTTGTTGGAAGACTTTTAATCACAGTCTCAATTTCAGTGTTTGTGATTGGTCTGTTTATATTTTCTATTTCTTCCTGGTTCAGTCTTGGAAGGTTGTGCATTTCTAAGAATTTGTCCATTTCTTCCAGGTTGTCCACTTTATTGGCATATACTTGCTTATAGTAATCTCTCATGATCCTTTGGATTTCTGCAGTGCTAGCTGTTACTTCTCCTTTTTCAGTTCTAATTCTATTGATTTGAGTCTTCTCCCTTTTTTTCTTGATGGTCTGGCTAATGGTTTATCAATTTTGTTTATCTTCACAAAGAACGAGCTTGTAGTTTTATTGATCTTTGCTATTGTTTCCTTCATTTCTTGTTCATTTATTTCTGATCTGATCTTTATGATTTCTTTCCTTCTGTAATTTTGGTTTTTTTTTTTCTTCTTCTTTCTCTAATTGCTTTAGGTGTAAGGTTAGGATGTTTACTTGAGATGTTTCTTGTTTCTTGATGTAGGACTGTATTGCTATAAACTTCCCTCTTAGAAATGCTTTTGCTGCGCCGCGTAGGTTTTGTTTGGGTTGTGTTTTCATTGTCATTTGTTTCTAGGTATTTTTTTGATTTCCTCTTTGATTTATTCAGTGATCTCTTGGTTATTTAGTAGTGTATTGATTAGCCTCCATGTGTGTCTATTTTATACAGATTTCTTACTGTAATTGATATCTAGTCTCATAGGCGTTACTGTTGGAAAAAGATGCTTGATACGATTTCAATTTTCTTAATTTTACCAAGGCTTGATTTGTGTCCCAGGATATGATGTATCCTGGAGAATGTTCCATGAGCACTTGAAAAGAAAGTGTATTCTGCTGTTTTTGGACAGAATGTCCTATATATATCAATTAAGTCCATCTTGTTTAGTGTATCATTTAAAGGTTTTGTTTCCTTATTTACTTTCAATTTTGATGATCTGTCCATTGGTGAAAGTGGGGTGTTAAAGTCCTCTACTATGACTGTGTTACTGTCGATTTCCACTTTTATGGCTGTTAGCATTTGCCTTATGCATTGAGGTGCTCCTTTGTGGGTGCATAAATATTTACAATTGTTATATCTTGCTCTTGGATTGATCCCTTGATCATTATGTAGTGTCCTTCTTTGTCTCTTCTAATAATCTTTATTTTAAAGTCTATTTTGTCTGATATGAGAATTGCTACTCCAGTTTTCTTTTGATTTCCATTTGCATGGAATATCTTTTTCCATCCCCTCACTTTCAGTCTGTATGTGTCCCTAGGTCTGAAGTGCATCTCTTGTAGACAGCATATATATGGGTCTTGTTTTTGTATCCGTTCAGCTAGTCTATGTCTTTTGGTTGGAGCAGTTAATCCATTTACATTTAAGGTAATTATCGATATGTATGTTCCTATTACCATTTTCTTAATTGTTTGGGTTTGTTTTTGTAGGGCTTTTCCTTCTCTTGTGTTTTTTGCCTAGAGAAGTTCCTTTAGCATTTTTGTCGAAGCTGGTTTGGTGGTGCTGAATTCCCTTAACTTTTGCTTATCTGTAAAGGTTTTAATTTCTCCGTCAAATCTGAATGAGATTCTTTCTGGGTAGAGTAATCTTGGTTGTAGGTTTTTCCCTTTCATCACTTTAAATATGTCCTGCCACTCCCTTCTGGCTTGCAGAGTTTCTGCTGAAAGATCAGCTGTTAACCTTATAGGGGGGTTCCCTTGTATGTTATTTGTTGTTTTTCCCCTGCTGCTTTTAATATTTTTTCTTTGTATTTAATTTTTGATAGTTTAATTAATATGTGTCTCGGTGTGTTTCTCCTTAGATTTATCCTGTGTGGGAATCCCTGCGCTTCCTGGACTTGATTGACCATTTCCTTTCCCATGTTAAGGAAGTATTCAACTATAATCTGTTCAAATATTTTCTCAGAGACTTTCTTTTTCTCTTCTTCTGAGACCCCTATAATTCGAATGTTGGTGCATTTAATGTTGTCCCAGAGGTCTCTGAGAGTGTCCTCAATTCTTGTCATTATTTTTTCTTTATTCTGCTCTGCAGTAGTTATTTCCACTATTTTATCTTCCAGGTCATTTATCCGTTCTTCTGCCTCAGTTATTCTGCTATTGGTTTCTTCTAGAGAATTTTTAATTTCATTTGTGTTGTTCATCGTTGTTTGTTTACTCTTTCATTTTTCTAGGTTCTTGTTAAACATTTCTTGTTTTTTCTCCATTCTATTTCCAAGATTTTGGATCATCTTAACTATCACTACTCTGAATCTTTTTCAGGTCGACTGCCTACTTCCTCTTCCTTTGTTTGGTCTGGTGGGTTTTTACCTGGCTCTTTCATCAGCTGCATATTTTTCTGTCTTCTCATTTTGTTTAACTTACTGTGTTTGGGGCTCCTTTTTTGCAGGCTGCAGGTTCTTAGTTCCCATTGTTTTTGGTGTCTGCTCCCAGTGGCTAAGGTTGGTTTAGTGGCTGTGTAGGCTTCCTGGTGGAGGGGACTGGTGCCTATGTTCTGCTGCATGGGGCATTTCTTTCTGGTGGGCAGGACCATGTCCAGTGGTGTGTTTTGGGGTGTCTGAACTTATTATGATTTTAGGCAGCCTCTCTGCTAATGGGTGGGTTTGTGTTCCTGTCTTGCTAATTGTTTGTCATGGGGCATCCAGCACTGGAGTTTGCTGGCCTTTGGATGGAGCTGGGTCTTAGCATTGAGATGGGGATCTCTGGGAGAGCTCTTGCTGACTGATATTACCTGGGGCTGGGAGTTCTCTGGTGGTCCAGTGTCCTGAATTTGCCCCTCCCACCTCAGAGACTCAGGCCTGCCACTAGGCCAGAGCACTGAGACCCTGTAAGCCACACAGCTCAGAAGAAAAGGAAAAAAACAATTATTAAAAGATAAGAAAAATAATAAAAAAAGAAGAGAGCAACCAAACCAATAAACAAATCCACTAATGATAACACATGCTAAAAACTAAACTAAGGTAAACATAAAAATCAGAAATAAATCAGTCACAGACAGCAAACCCCAAGCCTACAGTTGATCCCCAAATCCACTGCCTCAGTTTTGGGACAACTCATTGTGTATTCAAGTATTCTACAGATGCAGGGTACCTTAAGTTGATTGTGGGGATTTAATCCACTGCTCCTGAGGCTGCTGGGAAAAATTTCCCTTTTTCTTCTTTGTTCACACAGCTCCTGGGGTTCAGCTTTTGTTTTGGCCCCACTTCTTCGTGTAGGTCGCCCTCAGGCATCTGTTTCCCACCCAGACAGGTGGGGGTTAAAGCAGAGGCTGATTAGGGGGCTCTTGGTCATTCAGGCCGGGGGTACGAAGTGGTACAGTAGTCATGGTTAGAATGTGGGGCGAGCCTGCAGCAGTGGGCTGATGTGACATTGCAATAGCCTGAGTTGCACCATGTGTTGTCCTGGGGAAGTTGTCCCTGGATCATGGGACCCTGGCAGTGGCGGGCTGCACAGGCTCCCAGGTGAGTGGGGTGTGGATAGTGACCTGTGCTTGCACACAGGATTCTTGGTGGCTGCAATAGGAGCGTTAGCATTTCATGCCTGTCTCTGTGGTCTGAGCTGAAAGCCATGGCTTGTGCTCGTCTCTGAAGTTCATTTAGGCAGTGCTCTGCCTTCTGTGGGCAGACAGGAAGGAATCCCCTCTCCTTGCACACCCCAAAACAATGGCCTCTTGCCTCTTAGGCAGTTCCAGACTTTTTCTCTGACTCCCTCCCAGCTAACTGTGGCACACTAGCCCGCTTCAGGTTGTCCTCATGCAGCCAACCCCAGTCCTCTCTCTGGGATCTAACCTCCAAAGCCCAAGCCTCAGCTCCCAACCCCTACCCGCCCTGGAGGTTGGGCACACAAGCCTCTCAGGCTGGTGAGTCTGGTTGGCACTGATCCTCTGTGCAGGAATCTCTCCGCTTTGCCTTATGAATCCCTGTTGCTGTGGTCTCCTCTGTGGCTCTGAAGCTTCCTCCCTGCCTAATCCCCGTCTCTGCCAGCAAAGGGGCTTCCTAGTGTGTAGAAACTTTTCCTCCTTCACAGCTCCCTCCGAGAGGTGCAGGTCTTGTCCCTACTCTTTTGTCTCTGTTTTTTCTTTTGCCCTACCTAGGTTCATGGGTGTTTTCTGCCTTTTGCGAAGTCTGAGGTCTTCTGTCAGTGTTCAGTAGGTGTTCTGTAGGAGTTGTTCCACATGTAGATGTATTTTTGATGTGTTTGTGGGGAGGAAGGTGATTTCCACGTCTTCCTCCTCTGCCATCTTGAAGATCCCCCCATGAATTTTTTTTTTTAATTTTTATTTTATATTGGAGTATAGTTGGTTAGCAATGTTGTGTTAGTTTCAGGTCCATAAAGTTTTGTAGAAATACACACATAAAAGCAATTAACCATTTAAACCAATGTACATCATAACTTATAATATGTAGAGATAAAATGTATGCAAACACCAGGAGAGAAGTAAAAGTAAACTTTTACAGGTGTTCTTACTATACATGAAGAGATTAGTATTGTTTGAACGTTTGCCTCTAAACTCTAGAGTAACCACTGAACACACACACACATATAGCTTATAAGTCAATTGTAAAGCTAACATGAAATTTAAAAAATATTCCCTCTACAAAAATATCAGTCCGAAAAGGAGATGCAAAATAGAGGAGAAAAATAGGAAGTAGTAATATAGTAGATTTAAATCAAATCATATCAATAGCTACTTTAAAACAAATGACCTAAATATCCCAATTAAATAACACACCAAACTAAACTGACTACAAGAAACATTTTTCTAGTTTTATTGAGAGATGATTGACATACAGCACTATATACATATATATATGTATGTAATGTGTACATTGCATATATATGCATAATGACTTGACTTACATCATGGTGTGATTACCACAGTAAGTTTAGTGAACATCCATCATCTCATACAGACACAAAATAAAAAAAAAACACTTTTTCTTGTGATGAGAACTCTCAGGATTTACTCTCTTCTTTTCAGATATATAACATAGAAAAGTGTTAATTATATTTATCATGTGTATACTACATCCCTAGTACTTATTTATTTTACAATTGGAAGTTCATACCTTTTGACTACCTTCATCCAATTACCCCTGGCCCTGACCCCCAGATATGGCAACTGGAAACCCAATCTCTTTCTATGCATTTGTTTTTTAGATTCCACATTAAGTCATAAGGTATTTGTCTTTCTCTGTCAAAATTATTTCATTTAGGATAATACCATGTTGTTGCCAATGTCAAGATTTCATTATTTTTTAAGGCTGAGTGATATTCCATTGTGTATGTATATAAATGTGTGTGTACACATATCGTATCTTTTTTGTCCAGTATTCTATCAATGGACAGTTAGGTTGCCTCTATGCAATGGCTATTGTAAATAATGCTGCAGTGAACATGGAGGTGCAGATACCTTTTCTAATTAGTTTTTGTTTACCTCAGAAAAATACCCAGAAATGGAATTGCTGGATTTTATGTTAGTTTTAATTTTTTAAGGAACTTCTGTCGTGTTTTCCATAGTGGCTACACCAATTTACATTTCCACCAGCAGTGCTCGAGTGTTCCTTATTCTCCACATCCTTGCCTACACTTATTTGTTGTATTTTTGATAAAGCCATTCTGAGAGGCGTGAGGTGATATCTCATTGTGGTTTTGATTTGCATTTCCCTGATAGTGATGTTGAGCATATTTCCATGTGCCTGTTGGCCATCTATATGTCTTCTTCAGACAAACATCTATTCAGATCCTCTGCTCATTTTTTAATCTGGTTGTGTGTTTTTGACATTGAGTTGTATGAGTTCTTCGTATATTTTGAATATTGACCCCCAATCAGATATATCTTTAGCAAATATCTTCTTCCGTTCAGTAGGCAGCCTTCTAATTTTTTTAGATAGTTTCTTTTGCTAAGCAAAAAGATTTAGTTTGATGTACACCCATTTGTTTATTTTTGCTTTTGTTTCTCTTCACTGAGGAGACATATCGAAAAAATATTTCCAAGGCAGATGTCAAAGGACATACTGCATGTATTTTCTTATAGAAGTTTTAAGGTTTCAATTTTTACATTTAAGTCTTTAATTCATTTTGAGTTTATTTTTGTGTCTGGTGGAGAAAGTAGTCTAGTTTGATTCTTTTGCATGTAGCTGTCCAGTTTTCCCAACACCACTTTTTGAAGAGGCTGTCTTTTCTCCCACTGTATATTTTTTCATCCCTTGCTTAAGACTGACCACTTATGAGCTTATGAGTGGTTAATTTCTGGGCTCTCTATCCTGTTCCATTCACTTATGTGTCTGTTTTCTGTGTCTGCACCATACTGAATTGACGACTATAGCTTTGTAGTATAGGTTGAAGTTAGGGAGCATCATACTGCCAACTTTGTTCTTCCTCAAGAATGTTTTGGATATTCGGGTTTTTGTTTCCATACGAATTTTAGAATTATTTTAGTCCTGTGAAAAAACAGGACTAAAACACTGGTATTTGCCATTGGCATTTTGATGGGGATTGCAGTGAATCTGTAGATTGCCATGTGTAGTATGGTCATTTTAACAACATTAATTATTCCAATCCATGAATACCATCTTTCCATCTATTTCTATCACCTTTTCTTTCATCAGTGTCTTATGGTTTTCTTAGTTGAGGTCTTTCACTCTTCAGATATTTATTTCTAGTTGTTTCATTTTTGACTCAATTGTAAATGGGATTGTTTTCTTAATTTCCCTTTTGGACACTTGTTATTTATGTATAGAAATACAAATTTCTATATTGATTTTATATCCTGCAACTTAATGAATTATTAGCTCTAATAGGTTTTGGTGATGTCTTTAGGATCTTCTATATATAGCATCTTATCTGCAAACACAGATGGTTTTACTTCTTCTTTTCCAATTTGGATTCCTTTTATTTCTTTTACTTGTGTGATTGCTGTGGCTAGGACTTCAAATAATGTTGAATAAAAGTGTGTTTTTTTTTTTGAAAATGACATGTTTTTATTGCTATGTTTGCAGTGGCTTTTTTTTGTTTGTTTTGTTTTGTTTTTTGTTTTTTGTTTTGTTTTGTTTTTGCGGTACATGGGCCTCTCACTGCTGCGGCCTCTCCCGCTGCGGAGCACAGGCTCCAGACGCACAGGCTCAGCGGCCATGGCTCATGCGCCCAGCCGCTCCACGGCATGTGGGATCTTCCCGGACCGGGGCACGAACCTGTGTCCCCTCATCGGCAGGCGGGCTCTCAACCACTGCACCACCAGGGAAGCCCTGCAGTGGCTTTTGAGCACAGTAAGGGTGTCGCTGCTGTGCATCCTTGTCTCTTTCCTGATCTTAGAGAAAATGCTTAACTTTTCACCATCAAGTATTCTGTTGGCTGTAGGTTTGACATATATGGCCTTTATCATGTTGACCTCCATGGTACATTTCCTCTACATCTCTTTTGTTGACAGTTTATCATAAATGGATGTTGAATTTTGTCAAAATCTTTCTATGCATCTGCTGAGATAATCATGATTTTTATTCTTCAGTTTATTAGTAGGGTGTATCATGTTGATTTACAGAAATTGAACCATTCTCGCATCCCCAGGATAATCCTACTTGATCATGGCATTAGATCCTTTTATTGTACTGTTGAATTTGGTTTGCTATTACTTTGTTATGGATTTTTGCATTTATAATCAGTGATTTTGGTAATTTTCTTTGTGCTGTCTTTGTCTGGTTTTGATATCATGCCTTGCTGAATAAGTTTTGAAGTTTTCATTCATTCCTCTTCACTTTTTTGGAATAGTTTGAGAAGAATAGGCACTACCTATTCTGTACATGTTGGTAGAATTCACCTGTGAAAGGATCTGGTCTTGGATTTTTGTTTGATAATTTTTAAATTACTGATTCAATTTCATTACTGGTAATTGGTCTGTTCATATTTTGTATTTCTTCCTGATCCAGTCCTGGGTGATAATACATTTCTAGGAATTTGAGGATTTCTTCTAGGATTTCAATTTTATTGGTATATAATTGTTTGTTGTCATGTCTTAAGATCCTTTGTATTTATGTGGTTACTGTATTTGTGTGGTTACTTTTTAATTTCTGATTTTATTGATTTGGGTCTTTTTCTTGAGAAGTCTGGTTATAGGTTTATTTATTTTGTTTATATTTAGTTTAATTGATCTTGTCTATTTTTTAAATTCTCTATTTCATTTGTTTCTGCTCTGATTTTTATCATTTCTTTCCTTCTACTAACTTTGGGATTTTTTTGTTTCTTTTCTAGTTCCTTTTTGGTATAACGTTAGGTTTTTTGAGAATTTTTCTTTTTTCTTGCAGTAGGCTTAGATGGTTATAAACTTCCCTCTTAGAAGTGCTTTTGCTATGTGCCTTAGATTTTGAATTGTTGTGTTCCACTTTCTTTTCTTTCTACATTATTTCTGATGTATTTTAAAAATGTCCTTAGTGGTCTGTTGCTTGTTTAGTAGCATAGTTTTAAGTACCCCCTTGTTTGTATTTTTTTGCATTTTTTTCCTGTTATTGGTTTCCAGTCTCATGGAAAGGAAGGTGTCAGAAATGATGCTTGATATAATTTCAATCTTTTAAAATGTAATGAGATTCTTTTTGTGGCCTATCATGTGATCTATCCTGGAGAATGTTCTATGCACACTTGAAAAGAATGAGTGTTTTGCTGCTTTTGGATGGATTGTTTTATATATATATCAAGTTCATGTGGTCTAGCTGATGAAAGAAATTGAAGATGACAAACAGATGGAAAGGTATACCATGTTCTTGGATTGGAAGAATCAATATTGTCAAAATGACTATACTACCCAAGGTAATCTACAGAGTCAATGCAATCCCTATCAAATTACCAATGGCATTCTTTTCAGATCTAAGACAAAAAATCTTAAAATTTGTATATAAACACAAAAGACCCCAAATGCCCAAAGCAATCTTGAGAAATTAAAACAAAGCTGGAGGAATCAGACTCCCTGACTTCAGACTATACTAAAAGCCACAGTAATCAAAACAGTATGGTACAAAGACAGAATTATGGGTCAATGGAACAGGATAGAAAGCCCAGAAATACACCCATGCACCTATGGTCAATTAATCTATGACAAAGGAGGCAAGAATATACAATGAAGAAAAGACAGTCTCTTCAATAAGTGGTTTTGGGAAAACTGGACAGATACATGTAAAAGAATGAAATTAGAGCATTAACACCATACACAAAAATAAACTCAAAATGGATTACAGACCTAAATGTAAGACTGGATACTATAAAACTCTTAGAGGAAAACATAAGCAGAACTGTGACAAAAATTGCAGCAATATCTTTTTGGATTCAACTCAAAGAGTTATGAAAATTAAAAAAAAAAATAAATGGAACCTGATTAATCTTAAAAGCTTTTGCACACCAAAGGAAACCATAAACAAAATGAAAAGACAACACACAGAATGGGAAATGAGGCAACCGATGAGGGATTAATCTCCAAAATATACAAACAGCTCATGCAGCTCAATATCAAAAAATATAACCCAATCAAAAAATGGGCACAAGACTTAAATTGACATTTCTCCAAAGACGACATACAGATGGCCAAGAAGCAATTGAAAAGCTGCTCAACATCACTAATTATTAGAGAAATGCAAATCAAAACTACAATGAGGTATCACCTCACACCAGTTAGAATGGGCATCATCAGAAAATCTACAAACAACAAATGCTGGAGAGGGTGTGGAGAAAAGGGAACCCTCTTGCACTGTTGGTGGGAATGTAAATTGATACAGCCTAAAAAACTAAAAATAGAACTATTTTACCATATGATCCAGCAATCCCCCTCCTGGGCATATATCCAGAGAAAACCATACTTCAAAAAGATACATGCACCACAATGTTCACTGCAGCACTATTTACAATAGCCAAGATATGGAAGCAACCTAAATGTCCATCGACAGGGGAATGGATAAAAAAGAAGTGGTATATATATTCAATGGAATATTACTCAGCCATAAAAAAGAATGAAATCATGCCATTTGCAGCAACATGAATAGATCTATAGATTATCATACTAAGTGAAGTAAGCCAGACAGAGAAAGACAAATATCATTTATATGTGGATTCTAGAAAAACTGATACAAAGGAACTTATTTACAAAACAGAAACAGACTCACAGACTTAAAAAACAAACTTATGGTTACCAAAGGGGAAAGGTGATTGGGGAGGGATAAATTAGAAGGTTGGGATTAACATATACACACTACTATATATAAAACAGATAATCAATAAGAACCTACTGTATAGCACAAGGAACTCTATTCAATACTCTGTAATAACCTATGTGGGAAAAGAATCTGAAAAAAAGATATATGTATATGTATTACATAACTAAATCACTCTGCTGTACACCTGAAACTAACACAACATTGTAAATCAAATATACTCTAATATAAAATTTTAAGAAATTCATGCAGTCTAATATGTCATTTAAAGCCAGTGTTTCCTTATTGATCTTCTGTTTGGATGATCTGTCCATTGATGTAAGTGGGGTGTCAAAGTCCCCTAGTATTATCATGTTACTATCAATTTCTCCTCTTATGTTTATTTTATGTATTTAGGTTCTCCTATGTTGGGTACATTTACAATTGTTATTTCTCTTTGGATTATTCCCTTTATCATTATGTAATGTCCTTTGTCTTTTTTTAAGTCTTTGCTTTAGAGTCAATTTTGTCCAATAAAATATTACTTCTCCAGGTGTCTTATCATTTCCAGTTACATGGAATACCCTTTTCCATCTCCCCAAGTTTAGTTTGTGTGTGTCTTTAGATCTGAAGTGTATCTATTTGTTGCAGGCAGTGTATGAGTCTTGTTTTTGTATTCAGTCAGCCACTGTCTTCTGATTGGAGCATTTATTCTGATAAATTACACAATTAATTCTAAATGATTACATTTAGAATAGTTATTGGTAGGTAAGTACACACTGCCATTTTGATAAATGTTTAGGGGGTTGTTTTTTATCATTGTTTTAAATAGTTTTTCCCCCTTTCTTTCTTTGCTCTCTTCTGTCATGATTTGATGACAATCTTTAGTGTTATGTTTGATTCCTTTCTCTTTTTTGTGTATCTATTATGGATTTTTGGTTTGAGCTTACCAGGTTCATACACAGCAACATATATATGATTATTTTAAGCTGATAATCTCTTAAATTCTAATGCATTCTAGAAACCTTGTGTTTTACTCCTTCCTCCACATTTACTGGTTTTGACATTATATTTTACATCTTTTTGTTTTGTGTATCCATTAACTACTCGTTGTTGATATACTTTTGTTTTTTAACCTTCCTACTAGCATTATACATGGTTGATCTACTGCCTTTTATGTATATTTGCCTTTACCAATGATATTCTTTCATAATTTTCATATTTCTACTTGCGGTCTGTTCTTTTACACTTAGAAGTTCTTTTAACATTACTTGTAGAGCATGTTTAATGCTGCTTAACTCTTTTAGCTTTTGCCTGTCTGTAGAACTCTTTATCTCTCCCTCAAATCTGAATGAAAGACTTGTCAGGTAGAGTGTTCTTTGTTATAAGTATTTTTCCTTTAGTAACTCAGAATATATAATGTCACTAACCTCTGGCTTGCAGTTTCTGCTGAAAAGTTAGCTTACACTCTTATGGCCATTCCCTTATATATAACTAGTTGCTTTTCCCTTGCTGCTTTCAAGATTCTCTCTTTATCTTTAATTTTTGCCATTTTAATTACAATGTATTTTGTTGTAGACCTCTTTGGGTTGATCTTGTTTGGGTCTTTCTGTGCTTCCTGGACCTGGATGTCTGTTTTCTTTCCTAGGTTAGGGAAGTTTTCAGCTATTATTTCTTCCAGTAAGTTTACTGTCCCTTCCTCTCAACCTTCTCATTCCTGTATCCCTGTAATGTGAAAGTTAATATGCTATATGTTTTCCCAGAGCTCTCAAACTGTCCTCATTATTTCTTTTTTCTGTTCAGTGATTTCCACTACTCTGTCTTTCAGTTCATTGATTTGCTCCTCTGTATCATCTATTCTACTACTGATTCCTTGTAGTGTATTATTTCAGTTATTATATTTTTCAGCTCTATTTAGTTGTTTATATTTTCTAATTCTTTTGTTTGTTTTTTTTTTTTGCGGTACACGGGCCTCTCACCGTTGTGGCCTCTCCCGCCGCGGAGCAAAGGCTCCGGACGCGCAGGCCCAGCGGCCACGGCCCCAGCCGCTCCGCAGCACGCGGGACCCTCCCAGACAGGGGCACGAACCCGTGCCCCCTGCATCGGCAGGCGGACCCCCAACCACTGCGCCACCAGGGAAGCCCTATATTTTCTAATTCTTTGTTAAACTTCTGTGTTCATTCACTCTTCTTGAGTTCTTTGAAAAGGTCAATAAATTGTATAAAACAACTTGTCAAGAAAAAAGGGGAAAGGAACAAATTATCAGTATAAAAACCATAAAAGGAAATATCACAAGATACCCTACATACATTCAAAAGATAATAAGAAAATATTATGGACAAAGTTATGCCAATAAAATTGATGATCAGGGTGGGTGAAATGAACAAATTATTTGAAAAACTAATTATGAAAACTGCCTCAAGAAGACATAAAACCTAAACAACCTTATATCAATTAAATAAGTTGAAAGTACATTTAAAAAGCTTGCTGTGAAGAAAATCTGGGCACAGATGTTATCACTGGTAAATTTTATCAGGTATTTAAGGAAGAAATACCATGCCTACACAAACTGTTTCAAAATAAAGGAAGATTGTCCATCTATTTTGTGATGCCAACATTATCCTGTTACCATAACCAAAGACATTACAAATAAACTATAAACCAAAATGTTTTGTGGAGATAAAAATACTTGTGATAACAGAAATGGGTTTGAAAAACATATTTTGAATCAAGCTATATATAAAAAGTGGGGTACATTCCAAGAATGCAGGTTTGGTTTATCATTGGCATCCAAACTGAAAAAAAGATAATCTTTATTTGCAGAAGATATATTTAGAAAACCCTAAAGATTCCAAAAGCAAAAACAAAAACAAAGAAACTGCTATAGCTAATCAATGAATTCACTAAAGTTGGAGGGTTCAAGAAAAGATGTACAAATGTCAGCTGATTTTCTATATGCTAACAATAAGCTGCAAGAAAC
This sequence comes from Delphinus delphis, assembly GCF_949987515.2. NCBI lineage: Eukaryota > Metazoa > Chordata > Mammalia > Artiodactyla > Delphinidae > Delphinus > Delphinus delphis. The sequence goes on from NC_082689.1 coordinate 73,526,186, forward strand.
TGAAATAATCCTATTTACAGTTGCATCAAAAGGAAGCAAATATCTAGGAATAAATTTAACCAAGGAGGTGCGAGACCTGTACACTGATAACTATAAGACACTGATGAATAAAATTGAAGACAGAAATAAATGGAATATTTATTCTGTGCTCATAGATTTTAACAATAATAATTCTTCCAATGTGCATACTACCTGACACCATCTAGAGATTTAATCAGTCACTATCAAAATTCCAATAGTATTTCTCACAGAAACAGAACACACAATTCTAAGATTTGTATGGAACCACAAGAGACCCCGAATAGACAAATCAATATTCAGAAAGAATACCAAAGCTGGAAGCATCACAATTCCCGATCTCAAAGTATATTACCAAACTATAATAATCAAAGTAGTATGGTATTGGTACAAAAACAGACACAGCAATGGAACAGAGAGCTCAAAACCAAACATATATATATGGTCAATTAATGTACAAAGGAGCCAAGAATATACAATGCGGACAGGATCGTCTTTTCAATAAATGATTCTTGGAACACTGGACAGCTACATGCAAAAAATAAATAAAGCTGGACCCTTATCTTACATCATACACACAAAATCATTAAATAGATTAAAGACCTGAATGTAACAAATGAAACCATAAAACTCCTAGAAGATAAAACAGGAGTCAGCTCTTTGACATCAGTCTTGGTAATGATCTGGTTTGACACCCAAAACAAAGGCAACAAAAGCAAAAGTGAGTGGGACTACATCAAACTAAAATCTTCTGCACAGCAAAGGAAATCATCAACAAAATGAAAATAAGATCTATGAAATGGGAGAAAATATTTTGAGAGCTGAAGAGGGGTTAATATCCCAAATATATAAAGAACTCACAACTTAATAGCAAAGAAACAATCTGAGTAAAAAAAGAAAGGGCAGAGGATCTGAATAGACATTTTCCCAAAGATATATGAATGGCTAACTGGTACTTGAAAAGGTGTTCAACATCACTAATCAGAGAAATGCTAATCAAAACAATGAGAAATCATCACACTTATTAGGATGGGTATTATCAAAAAGACAAGAAACAACAAGTGTTGGTGAGGATGTGAAAAGGGAACACTTGTGCACTCTTTGTGGAAATGTAAATTGGTACAGCCTCTATAAAAATCTGTATAGAGATTTCCCAAAAAAATTAAAAATAGAGGTACCATATGATCCAGAAATTCCCCTTCTGGGTAAACATATGAAGGAAACAAAATCACCGTCCCAGAGAGATATCTGCATCCCCATGTTCACTGCAGCATTACTTACAATAGCCAAGATACAGCAACAACATAAATGGCTATCAACAGATGAAAAGGTACAGAAAATGCGGCATGTATAGACAATGGAGTACTATTCAGCCATAAAAGAAGGGAATCCTGCCATTTTCAACAACATGAATGGTTCTCAAGGGCATTATGATAAGTGAAATAAGTCAGAGAAAGAAAAACAAATATAGTATGACCTGATATATTGAGTCTTAAAAAAACCAAAGTCATACGAACAGGTATCAGATTTGTGGTTGCCAGAGGTGGGGAAATTGGATGAAGGTGGTCAAAAGGTACAAACTTCCAGTTATAAGATTAATAAGCTCTGGGGATGCAAGGCAATAATCAAGATGGCAGAGGAGGAGGACATGGAGCCCACCTCCCCCAAAAAAAGCATCAGAAATACATCTACATATGGAACAATTCTCATGGAAAATTGGAAATTGGCCGAAGAGATCCTATACAACTAAAGCTGCAAGAAAGTTCTGCAAGTAGGACAGAAAAAAAGGGCATCAGGTCAGAACCTATACTCCAGGGAGTGATTTGTAGGAAGAGAAGGTCCTCACTGGTGGACCCTTTCCCTGGGGAGTGAGCAGACTGAGCCACAATCTGGGCATCCCAGTCCTGAGGTCCTGTGTGGAGGAGCCAAGCCCCCTTGCCTACTGGGAAACCCACTGACACAGAAAGAAGGGCAGGAAAAGCCAGGACTCTACTCACAAAGAGTGTATGCATGCTGGCTTCCTGACAATCAGGGCAGAGAGCACCTTGCACTGGCAACTGCCACCTTGCCACACTTCCCAATCCAGAGGGGCAAACACCCTGGCCCTGCTCACTCCACACCAGAGCGAAATGTAATATATGGGCAAAGACTTGGTTTAGCAACACAGAGACAGACTGGGGCACCTGGGACGTGAACCAGGTGGAGCCATTGAGGCCACTGTCAGCACAAACCACGTGATGGATGGGGCCACAGCAACCACTGTCAACGCATGCATGGGCAGCACCAAAAATGTGCACAGCAGCTAAGCACCGAATCTCAAGCAGACAGGTCCTGGAGGAGGACTCATCTATCTATTCAGAGATAGCCGGGAGGGACTGGGGTGTGGTCTGGGTGGGGCCATTGTCAGTGCACTCAGAAGTACACAGCGGTCTTTCTCTGTCAGACTTATTTCACTTAACGCTTCCAAGTCCATCCATGCTGCTGCAAATGGCAAAATTTCACTTTAAAGCTGACCAGCATTCCATTGTGTATATATACACGTACCACATCTTCTTTATCTACTCATCTGTTGATAGACACTTAGGTTGCTTCCATATCTTGGCAACTGTAAATTATGCTGCTATAAACATTGGGGTGCATGTATCTTTTTGAATAGTGTTTTTGTGTTTTTTTGATATGTACCCAGGGGTGGAATTGCTGGGTCACACAGTACTTCTATTTTTAGTTTTTTGAGCAATCTCCATACTGTTTTCTACCGTGGCTGTGCACCAGTTTACATTCTCAGCAGCAGTGTACAAGGATTTTTTTCCTTTTTCCACAACCTCACCAACATTTGTTATTTGTGTTTTTTGATGATAGCCATTCTGACACGTGTGAGGTAATATCTCATTGTGGTTTTGATTTGCATTTCCCTGATGATTAGTGATGTTGAGTATCTTCTCATGTGCCTGTTGGCTATCTGCATTTTCTTTCTGGGGAATTGTCTATTCAGTTCTTCTGACCATTTTTAATTGGTTGTTTGATTTTTTGAGTTTTATGAGCTGTTCATATATGTTGGCTATTAATCCCTTATCTGTCTAATCATTTACAAATATTTTCTCCCATTCAGGATACTATATGATATCACTTATATGTGGAATCTAAAACATACAACAAACTAGTGAATATAACAAAAAAGAAGCAGACTCACAGATACAGAGAACAAACTAGTGGTTGCCAGTGGGAAGAGGGAAGGGGGAGGGGAAATATAGGGGGAGGGGAAATATAGGGGGAGGGGAAATATAGGGGTAGGAAAGTGAGAGGTACAAACTACTAGTTATAAAATAAGCTACAAGTATATATTGTACAACACAGGGAATATAGCCAATATTTTATAATAACTAAATGGCATACAACCTTTAAAAATTATGGATCACTATATTATATACCTGTAACTTATATAATATTGTACAGCAACTACACTTCAATAAAAAAAGACATTCAACAACAACAACAAAAAGTATACAGCAGTTACTCTCCCAGCAAGAGCACCCTGGCCCTGCCCATTACACACAGCAGCTTAGTGCTAGATCTGGTGCAGGCAGATCCTGGGAGAAGACTCAGGTGGCAGCACAGCTATAACAATACCTCCACCCACAACGCCCTAACCCCCAGTCACAGCCTACTTCACAGCAGCCTTGCCCTAGATATGGGTCACACACAGAGAAAAGGACATGACCTTGGGCTGCTTCTGAGCAGAACCGCACATGTATACACAGGTGGCACATAGGTCCTCTGTGAACACATGGGCCTCACTTGCTTCAGCAATCACCTCCTTTGGGCCAGGGCACACACTCAAGGGCAATGGAGCATGATTGAATCTGACCATGAGGGCTTCTAATCCAATAATTGGGGAGCAGATCCCACCCATGACAGGACAGTGATAGCAACAGAGGAGAGGAAGCCCCACCTCACATCCTGCACAGGCTCTAGATAGTACAACACAAACTACACTCCCTATCAAGGGGATAACAGCCAGCACACCCTGAGGAAAGCAGTGGCTGGCATTCATGCCAAAACCAGCCCTCGCACCAAAAACATTGGACATGCACAGTCTACACAGGTATACTCCCACATAAAAAACACCGCTTCAAAACCACAATAGATAACTGTTTCTCCTAAAGTTTACAGAGACAGAGAAACTTAAGTGAAATGAAAAGGCAGAGGACCTACTCCCAATTAAGAGAACAAGAGAAATCTCCTAAAAGAAAAAATAATGAAACATAGCTCACCAGTCTATTAGACCATGAGTTCAAAAAGGAGGTATTAAAAACACTAACTGAATTAAGATTATCAATATAAATGCAGATCACTGTAACAAGGAACTAGAAACCATAAAGATGAACTCAAAAATAGATAATTCAATTATAACAGAATAAATGACACAGAAGAATAAGTGATCTGGAAGACAGGATAATGGAAATCATCTAATCAGAACAGCAGACAGAAGAACAAATTAAAATAATGAAAGCAACATACAAGATCTATGGGATAACATAAAAAGCACCAACCTGCCCATAACAGGGTTTCTGAAGGGAGGAGGAGGGGGATCAAAAAATGTATTTCAAGAAATTATGGCTGAAGACTTCCCAAACCTAAAGAAGGAAACAGATATCCAGATACAGGAAGCACAGAGGGTCCCAAACATGATGGACCCAAACAGACCAATACCAAGTCATATCATAATTGTAATGGAAAAATTTTAAGACAAAGGATTCTAATGGCAGCAGGAGATAAACAGAGTCAGTTACAAGGGAACTTCCATAAGATTATCAGCTGATTTCTCTGCAGAAACCTTGCAGGTCAGAAGGGAGTGGCATGATATATGCACAGTTCTGAAAAAGAAAACCTGCAACCTAGCATACTCTACCCAGCAAGATTATCACTTAGGAGAGAAAGAACTTCTCATACAAGCAAAAACTGAAAGAATTCAGCAACACTACACCTACCCTAAAAGAAATATTGAAGGGTCTTCTCTAAATGGAAAAGAGGCAAGAATCTATAGGAAAGAGAAAAACACAACAGCAAAGGAAAATATAAGAGAGGATTGAAGATCACGTGAATAAGCCAGTACATAGATTTTACAAATTGTATAAATAACTATAACTACAATAAACAGTAAAAAGGTAAACATGAAGTTGCAAAATAAGATATCAAAATCACAAAATGTGGGGAAAGGGGATATAAGAATGTAGATCTTTTAGAATGTGTTTGAACTTGTATGACTATCAGTTTAAAGCAAGTAGGTATAGTTATGGGTTAACATACTTGACCTACATGGTAACCACAAATCAAAAACACAATAGATTCACAAAAATCAAAAAGAAAGGCACCCAAGCATACTACAAAAGAAAATCAAACCATAATGGGAAAAACATAAAGAGTAATGAACAATGAACTACAAAAACAACTAGAAAACAAGGATTAAAATGGCAATAAGTACAAACCTATAAATAATTACTTTAAATGTCAATGGACTAAATGCTCTGATCAAAAGACAGAGTGGCGGGCTTCCCTGGTGGCGCAGTGGTTGGGGGTCCACCTGCCGGTGCAGGGGACACGGGTTCGTGCCCCGGTCTGGGAGGATCCCGCATGCTGCGGAGCGGCTGGGCTGGTGGGCCATGGCCGCTGGGCCTGCGCATCTGGAGCCTGTGCTCCGCAACGGGAGAGGCCACGGCGGTGAAAGGCCCGCGTACCGCAAAAAAAAAAAAAAAAAAAAAAGAACAGAGTGGCATATTGGATTCAAAAACCAAAAGCCTGCAATATGCTGCCTACAGGTGACTCCCTTCAGGGTGAAAGACACAACCTGAAATTGAGGGCATGGAAAATGATATTTCATGCAAACGGAAATGACAAGGAAAGCAGGGATAGCTTACTTATCTCAGACAAAATAGACTTTAAAACAAAGGCCATAAAGACAGATAAAGAAGGGCATTATATAATGATAAAAGGATTACAGTTATTAACACATGCACCCATGATAGGAACATCTAAATACATAAAATACTAACAGACATAAAAGGAAAAATTAACAATACTATTGATATAATAATAGGACACTTTAACATCCCACTGACAACAATGGACAGATTATCAAGACAGAAAATCAATAAGTCAACAGAAATCTTCAATAACACATGAGACTAGTTGGACTTAATTGACATCTATAGGACAGTACATTCCTCCCCACCCCCAAAGAATACAAATTCTTTTCAAGCGTGCATTGGAACATTCATTAGAATAGATCACGTACTAGGTGACAAAACAAACCTCAAGAAATTTAAGAGGATAAAAATTATTTCAAGCATCTTTTCTGACCACAATGGTTTGAAACTAGAAATTAACCAAAGAAAAATAAGAACACATGGAGACTAAACAACATGCTACTAGAAATGACGAAACCAAAGAAGAAATCAGAAAATAAAGACAAGAGCCTCCCTAGTGGCACAGTGGTTGAGAGTCTGCCTGACGATGCAGGGGACACGGGTTTGTGCCCCGGTCTGGGAGGATCCCACATGCCGCGGAGTGGCTGGGCCCGTGGGCCATGGATGCTGGGCCTGCGCGTCCAGAGCCTGTGCTCCGCAACAGGAGAGGCCACAACAGTGAGAGGCCCAAGTACCGCCAAAAAAAAAAAAAAAAGAAAGAAAAAAAAAGACGAATGAAAATGAAAACACAAATTTCCAAAATCTATGGGATGCAGCAAAAGCAATTCTAAGAAGGAGGTTCATAGTGATACATGCCTTCCTCAAGAAGCAAGAAAAATTACAAATAAACAATCTAACCTGCCATCTAAAAGAATCAGAAAAAGAATAACAACCAAAACCAAAAGTCAGTAGAAGTAAGGAAATAATGATCAGAGAGGAAATAAATAAAATAGAGATAAAAACCAATAGAAAAGATCAATAAAAACCAAGAGCCGGTTTTCTGAAAAGATAAATAAAATTGACAGATCTCTAGCCAGGCTCACCAAGAAAGGAGAGAGGACACAAATAAACAAAATGAGAAATAAAAGAGAAGTTAAAACAGATACCACAGAAAAATTGTGAGAATATTATGAACAGTTATATGCCAACAAATTGGACAACCTAGAAGAAATGGACAACCTTCTAGAAACATACAGCCTGTCAAGACTGGGTCAAGAAGAAACAGACAATTTGCACAGACTGATCCCTAGAAGTGAAAAAATCTGTAATTAAAGAGCTCCCTGCGAACAAAAGTCCAGAACTAGATGGTTTCACTGGGGAATTTACCGAACATACAAAGAAGAAATTATACCTATTCTTCTCAAATTATTCCAAGTGATTGAAGAGGAGAAACAGTGCTAAACTCATTGTGTGAGGCCACCATCACCCTGATACCAAAAGCAGACAAAGACACTACAAAAAAAGAAAATTACAGGCCAATATCTTTGATGAATATGGATGTAAAAATCCTCAACAAAATATTAGCAAACCAAATCCAACAGTACATAAAAAGGATCATACACCATGACCAAGTTGGATTCATTCCACAGTGACCAGTATGGCTCAATATATGCAATAAAAAATCAATGTGATAACACCACATTAACAATAGGAAAGACAAAAACCACATGATCATCTCAATGCAGAAAAGGCATTTGACAAAATTCAACAACCATTCATGATAAAAATGGGTATGGGGAACATATCTCAACATAATAAAAACCATTTATGACAGATCTATAGCCAATATAATACTCAATGGTGAAAAGCTGAAAGCCTTCCTGCTAAATTCAGGAACAAGGATGTCCACTCACCATTTCTATTCAACATACTATTGGAAGTCCTAGCCACAGCAATCAGACAAGAAATAAAGGAATCCCAATTGGAAAGGAAGAAGTAAAGCTGTCACTGTTTGAAAATGACATGATACTGTATATAGAGAACCCTAAAGTCTCCACATAAAAGCTATTAGAACTAATAAATGATCAGCAAGGTAGCAGGGTACAAGATTAATATACAGAAATCTGTTGCATTTCTTTACACTAATAATGAAATATCAGAAAGTAAAAAAAAAAAATCCTGTTTAAATTTCATTAAAAAGATAAAATGCCTAGGAATAACCTTAACCAAGTAGGTGAAAGACCTATTCTCTGAAAACTATTGAACACTGATGAAGGAAATTAATCAAAACAGTGCAATATTGGCGCAAAACAGTTATATAGATCAACGGAACAGAATAGAGAGCCCAGAAATAAACCCACGTACCTACAGTCAATTAATCTATGACAAAGGAGGCAAGAAAATACAAGGAGAAAAGACAGTCTCTTCAACAAGTGGTGCTGGGAAAGCTGGACAGCTACATTTAAATCAGTAAAAGTAGAATATTCCCTCATATGCTCACACCATATACAAAAATAAACTCAACATGGTTTAAAGACCTAAATATAAGACATATAAGATATGATAGCCTAAAACTCCTAGAACATAGGCAAAACATTCTCTGACATAATTCATACCAATATTTTCTTAGATCAGTCTCCCAAGGTATAAGAAATAAAAGCAAAAATAAATAAATTGTGCCCTAATCAAACTTAAAAGCTTTTGCACAGCGAAGGAAACCATCAACAAAATGAAAAGACGACTTATTATTAAATGGGAGAAAATATTTGCAAATGATGCGACAAGGGATTAATCTCCAAAATAGGAAAACAGCTCATATAGCTCAATATTGAAAAAACAAACAACCCAATCAAAAGATGGGCAGAAGACCTAAATAAACATTTTTTCCATAGAAGACCTACAGATGGCCAACAGGCATATGAAAAGATGTGAAACATCACTAATTATTCGAGAAATGCCAATCAAAACCACAATGAATTCTCACTTCACACCTGTCAGAATGATTATCAAAAAGTCTATAAATAATAAATGCTAGAGAGGGCATGGAGGAAAGGGAAACCTCCTACACTGTTGGTGGGAATGTAAATTGGTGCAGTCACTATGGAAAACAGTATGGAGGTCCCTTAAAAAACTAGAGCTACCATATGATCCAACAATCCCACTCCTGGGTACATATCCAGAAAAAAATTAAAACTCTAATTCGAAAAGATGCACCCCAATGTTCACAGCATCACTATTTACAATAGCCAAGACATGGAAACAACCCAAGTGCCCATCAACAGACAATTTCCTTAAGAAGATTCCACACACACAATAGAATATTCCCCAGCCATAAAAAGGAATGAAATATTGCCATTTGCAGCAACATGGATGGACTAGAGAATATCATAAGAAGTGAAGTAATTCAGACAGGAAAGACAAATATTATATGATATCACTTAAAGGTGGAATCTAAAAAATACAAATGAATCTATACAAATAAACAGAAACAGACACACAGATATAAAAAAGAACCCTGTGGTTACCAAAGGGGTGAGAGAGGGGTGGAGTATGGTATTAACAGACACAAACTACTATACATCAAATAGATAAGCAACAAGGATTTACTGTATAGCACAAGGATTTATATTCAGTATCTTGTAATAATCTATAATGGAGTATAATCAGAAAAACAAGTTCTGGGGATGTAATGTGCAGCATGATGACTAGTAACCAGTACTGTATCATATATTTGAAAGTTGCTAGGAGAGTAAATCTTAAAAGTTCTCATCACCAAAAAAATATAAAAATGTGAGATGGTGGATTTTAACTAAATTGTGGTAACCATTTCATAATATGTACATATCATTTTGTATACCTTAAATATGATGTTATATGTCAATTATATTTTAATGAAACTTGGGGGGGAGATAAAAAGCTTGAATCCAGCAACATATGTTCTGAATCCAGCAATATATAAAAATTAAGGTGCATTTCAAGAATGCAAGTTTGGTTTATCATTCAAAAATCAATGCATTTCGTTATATTAAAAGGGTAATAAAACACCATATGATAATTTTAGTAGGTATGGAAAACGTATTCGACCAAACTTAACACCCACGCATAATAAAAACTCTCAGAGGTGGGAATAGAAGGGAATTTCCTCAACCTGATAAATAGCATCCATAAAGAGCCTACAGTTAATATCATACTTAATGGCAAAATACTAAGTTGCTTTCCCCCTACGACTGGAAACCAGACAGGAACATACCTTTCTATCTCTTATATTTAACATTGTATAAATGGTCCCACCCAGGCAATAAGGCAAGAAAAAATAAAAGGCACAGAGATTAGAAAGGAAGTAGTAAAACTGTATTTATTCCTAGACAACACGATCATGTAGACAGAAAATTCTAAGGAACATACAAATAGCCACTATAATAAATGAGTTTAGCCAGACCAATTTACAATAATCAATTGTATTGTTACATACTAGCAGCCCACAGTTGGACATAGAAGTGAAAAAACAGTATGTACCACTAGCAATAGCATCAAATAGCATCACATTTGAATATTACTGATGGGAATGTAATACCCCCCAATTCTACTCCCAGGTATCTGCACAAAAGAATTGAAAACATATGCCCATATGCAAATAGTGTGAAAGATATTTATACTTATACTGGCAGTAAAATAAAATTAAAAATAAACCTAAGGGATATAGAAGTATATAAAAATAGAAAGTGAAAATATTGCTTCTCTCCCCAATTTCATTTTCTAGATATATCCAGTGGGTATATCTAGAAAAGTCATTCTAGACTTTTAATGCATAAACACATACATAATACTGTTATATAACCTGTTTTATCAGAGCACAATACAGCATGGATATTATTTGTGTTAATAACTTTCTTTCCAAACAGCTCTTGATGTACTGCAATTTACTTAATAGATTCAAAAATTTTTTTCAAATGTTATATATATAATTTGCATATGTATGTAATATGATGCTATATATATAATTTGCTGGAAGGATAGATGCCAAAATTTTTAACAGTAGCTATTTTTTATATAATTTTTAAAGATTACTTTCCATTTACAGTCATTTCCAAATTATTGACTATATTCCCTGTGTTGTGTAATACAATACATCCTTGAGCCTATCTTACATCCAGTATTTTGTATCTCCTACTCCCCGACTCATATATTGCCCCTCCCCTCTCTCCCCACTGGTAACCACTAGTTTGTTCTCTATATCTGTGTCCGCTTTTTTTTGTTATATTCAGTAGTTTGTTGTATCTTTCAGATTCCGCACATAAGTGACATCACACAGTATTTGTCTTTCTACGTCTGACTTATTTCACTTGACATAATGCCCTCCAAGTCCATCCATGTTGCTGCAAATGGTAGAATTTTGTTCTTTTTTATGGCTGAGTAGTAATCTATTGTGTGTACGTATATTACATACAATGTGTGTATATAAACCACATGTTCTTTATCCATTCATCTGTTGATGGACAGTTTGATTCCATATCTTGGGAATTGTAAATAGTGCTGCTGTGAACACTGGGGTGCATGTATCTTTTTGAATTAGTGTTTTTGTTACTTGTGGATATATACCTAGGAGTGGAACTGCTGGTCACATGGTAGTTCTATTTTTAGTTTGAGAAAACTCTGTACTGTTTTTCACAGTGGCTGTGCACCCATTTACATTCCCACCAGCAGTGTACAAGGGTTTCTATTTTCCTTTTCTCCACACCCTCACCGACATTTGTTATTTGTTGTTTTCTTTTTGATGATAGCCATTCTGACAGGTGTGAGGTGACATCTCATTGTGTTTTTTTTTTTTTTTTTTTTTTTTTGCGGTACGCCAGCCTCTCACTGTTGTGGCCTCTCCCGCTGCGGAGCACAGGCTCTGGACGCACAGGCTCAACGGCCATGGCTCACGGGCCCAGCCGCTCCGCGGCATGTGGGATCTTCCCAGACCGGGGCACGAACCTGTGTCCCCTGCATCGGCAGGCGGACTCTGAACCACTGCGCCACCAGGGAAGCCCTCATTGTGGTTTTGATTTGCATTTCCCTGATGATTAGTGATGTTGAGCAGTTAACAGATTTCTTATTAGACAATTAGGTTATTAGTGTTTTACAAAGCCAAACATGCTTGTATATTTTTATATAGTTGTGCAAATCATTCTTTAGATATCTTAGAAACTTTAAATTCTAATAGCTACTGGCAAATTGCCCTTCAATATTTTGCTAAGTACACACCTATGAATAGCATTATTATAATGCACAAACAAATGAATTTATTTTTCTTCACTGCTCAACTTTGAGAAAGTTTCTCTCTTTTGCTTACAGCTGGGTTAGTTCGGGAAGGCTAATGGCACACACAATCAGCTTCTTTGAAGCTTCAAGTTCAAGATCCCAGTCTTAGAAAACTAAATATCATTTGTAGGTGTTACTTATTGAGCATTTCTTGTTCCAAATATTCAGAAACACCTGGGGGCCCATTCTTTTAAAGGTGAAATTCAAGTTTAAGACTAGAAGAATTCATTTTCTTGATTTTAATTTTATCCTTATTGTTTAAGATTTGTTCTCTTAACTTCAGACTAGTGCAATCTTTCCTTTATGCACTTAGTTCACTAAGAATGGAATTCTCTTTTCTATATCTAACCACTGCTAAGAGCTAAAGCACCATTCAAAAGATCCTGGCTGGAAGAGTAAGATTTTCAACCAGGTGAGAATGGTATAAAAACAAATTAACTTGTATTAATGGGTGCTAATGGGCACTTATAATGATAAGAAATTGGTTAAAACCACTCTCCATTTCCCTCTGTGTGCAGAACACTGATAGACTTTAAACAGACTGTGTACTTTATCACCCAATTAAGCATTTGGTAAATGAGATCAGAATCTTTAGTAGACTGAAGCCCTACATAAAAAAAAAATCACTTACATGAGCTCTTTCACCTTAAGAGAAGGTAACTACTTAAAGCTATTGCTCAGCAGGTGGTCAATGCAGGAGTCTTGTCTATCTTCTTTTGAGGGTTCAAGACCTTTATGGGGTAGCAGATGAATATTTGCTTTTGCTTGACCAAAGCCATAAGGCTGCTTGGAATGTAGGTTGGGATACTCAAGCACAGTTTTTATTATATAGTCTAAACTCTTTGAGCCCATACTCATGCATCTATTAGATTACAGCATTAAATGATGGAAATACTACTTTATGTTCACAACCTGTGTAAGTCTTTGCATACCCTTTCTTCCTCCTGACAGCCCAGGAGGACCTGATATCCAGCTTCCTCAAGGAAAAGCGCTACATTTGAATTTGAAGAACACTTAATATTAAGGGGAACTGAAGGTCACTCCAACATAATTGATTTTGACTGAGAAGTTAGAGCTCCTTGATAGACTGAAGTTTGAGGGAACATGACTTTCTCAGTGCCTCACCTGACACAGTGACTTTAGAGTTCATGCCCCCATGGTAGAACTTCCTGGTAATGTCTCAAGGTATATATCAGGCTCTGTACCCTTGATAAGCCTCTGAAAGAAAAGACTCCAGGTAGTGGTGTGTAGGTATAGGTACAGGGGAGGAGGGGCAAGCAGGAGAGGGAGGGGAGGAAGGGCACGGAGGCGGGTGGTGGTGGTGGTGATTTAACATCTCTATCAGACAAATATCAACTACCATTAAGTGTGGGCAGCTCAATGTAGAAGATTCTAAATTGGGGTCAGAGACTGAAATCTAACAACAGTGCTGTGTAGTATAGAGACTTCGGAATTTGTTTTTCTTAACACAGTGAGAGACTCATCACTACAGCATTTTCTCTTTTACACATGCAGTGACTAATTTTTATTCAAAAATTTCACTCAACATATAATTACTGGGTCCCTGCTCTATGCCAGGCACTGAAGTATACAATGGAAATGGTCTCTGCTCTCATAGAGCTTAGAATCTCGTGTTGGAAAGATACCTTTTTATATTTACAAATGGAAGTGCTAAAAAAAAAAAAAAGGAATTCAATATATAAAGGATGAGCTCCCTGGAGGAAGTGATGTTTGAGGGAGTTCTGAAGAAATAGGGTTTAATCACATACATGGGGAGTTGGAGGGGGAGGGGAGGGATTTAAGCGTGAAAAATAGCCAGCGTAGCTGGGAATGAGTGCTGGGACCGGGACCAGGCTAGCCCAGTGGGCATGCAGGCCTTGCAGTCATGGTAAGGGTTTTGTTTATCCTAAGAGTAGTGGAAAACCACTGAAAGTAGTGAAAGAGTGAGATTAGGTTTAGCTGCACTATAGGAGACTCATTACTACCCCGTTCACTCATTTTCTCCAAACCATTATGAAGAACCTACTGGTTAGGTACTGCAGTTAACCAAAATGTAGAGAATATTATCATGCTCTTGAAATGCTCACAGTCTAACTGGGGAGACGGGCATGGGTCTGGGGGTTTTATTGCAGCTGTAAAAAATTACCACACATTTAGGATTTAACATAATTTGTTGTCTTACCGTCCTGGAGGTCGGAACTCTGAAATGGATTTAACTGGGCTGAAATCAAGATGTTGGCAGGCTCATGGACGTTCTGGAGGTTCTAGGGGAGAACTGTTATTATTTTTCCATTGTCCAACTTCTAGAGACTACATTCCTTGGTTTGTGGTTGGGCAACTCTGACCTCTGCTTCCGTGGTCACAGCTCTTCTGACTCTCCTGCCTTCCTCTTTCCCTTTTAAGAACCTTGTGACCTCACTGGGCACACCCGGATACTCTTGTGTCTCAAAATCCTTAATTAATTCCACCTGTAAAGTTCCTTTGCCATGCAAGGTTACATACTCACAGGTTTTGGGGATTAGTTCACGGCCATCTTGGGGGAGGGGCACTATACTTTCTATCACAGCATGTAATTAAGTGATGAACAAAAGGCTGACAGGGAAGGTTGAACCAAGACAAGACCATCTCTCCAATTTGCCTTATTTTTGGTAGTTACCTAAGAGTACACTGCCATGATTCTGCAAAGGACAGTTTCCTTTCATGTTTTAAATCAGACCTATTCTGAATATTTTTATATCTTAAATGAAAATAAATCTATATAGAATTTTTCAAATCATCACTACAAAGAAACAAGCCTAATTGTTGTGGTCTGGTAAACAGCAAATTTCATCAGGGTTTTTGTCTAGCTCCTAAGTGTAAATTGAATATAGCACAGAGCACTTTCCAAACTTTAATGCATTTTCAAATCTCGTTTAAAAGCTGATTCATTATATCAGGAGTGCAACTTGAAATTTTGCTTTCCATTATGCTCTCAGGTGATGTGATGCTGCTTCTCTGAGGACTACACTTTGAAAAAAGCAAGGACTGAGATTTCTGTCAAAAATCCTCCTAACATGCACAAAGAGTGTGGAGTTCATAACTTGGGAGAGAAAATAGTCATTAGCTCATGAGGAATACAGTAAGGTGTGTGTGTTTGTGTGTAGATGAAATAAATTGTAAACTAGTTATACTATTTCATTCGGAGGAAGAGCTTAATATCCATGCAGTTTCTGAGGACCAAGGATCAAAAAATGGAGAAAAGTTTCTTCCTGTGAACTTACCTCATCTGAGTTAGAAAACTGGGAAGATTTCATTCCTCTAAAGACTATTAGAGGTAAACACTTTTATCTTACCTAACCTGCCTGATATTTGAAGCTGTGGAGCCAGTGATGTGCCAGCACTGGCAGGAACAACTGATTGTGAAATAGTCAGCAATTTTGTGAGCTGGTTGTGAATCCACTGGTAGCTTGATAGATTGGTAGATGGATCCCTGGTGGGAGTATTTACACCATGGAAATTGATAAGTGCTACAAACAGTGCTGGCTTGCTTTCTTGCTTTCCCGAAGGGAGCTGGTTTACCAGCATACCACTGCCACAAACCCACTATTTCTTTTAATTTGTACATTTTAGCAATGGCAGGTGATACATTGGGTCTAGACTTAGCCTTTCTCCCTAGTCTACCTGCCTGTGCGCCCTGTAAATGCAACTCTATGTGTGCAAGTAGCTTCACATGGCATCCTCTAAGTCCAAACTTCTCCTAGTTTCCCAGAGCTGAGTTGTTATTTGGGCTAGAAGTGAATTTCTTAGAAGTAATTTAACATACTTAGAATCACAAACTTCACTTGAATTTTTAGACTTTTTTTTTTTAGACTTTTCTTGTGAGATGCTCCAAGGCATCTTGGAACAAGTCATTTATCTACAAATTACTCCTTTTGGAAAGAAAGTTGGGCCAGTCATGTTATTTTTTTCTGCCACTAGTGGTCTAATCTGAAGAGGAACAGCTGAGAGAGAGCATGCAAAAATTAAGCCAGTTGGGTGTGCATGGGAAAAGGGGGCCCTAGGGTGTAGCTGGAGCAGGTAAAAATAGAGTCCCAAGGATGTGGTATTTGTGTGTGTTGGGGGAAGGATTGTGAACAGGGATTAACATGTAGGGAATGGGGTGGAGGGATAGAAGAAACAAAGGTGATAGTTTTCCAGGAGGCCCAGTATTAGTTGGTTAAGCCTCAACGTTTGTGTATTATTATTAACCAATTACTCTGGTACTAGGCAGTTTTATGAAAATTATCTAATTTGATCCTTTCTTCTGATATTTACAAGTTAGTTGAGATGGCAGCAGTATCCTTATTTACTGATGAAAAAAACAAAGTTTAAGTCACAGACCTGGTATGAAGCCATGCTCAGACAAGGAGTGGGCAAACTACAGTCTTCAGGCCCAATATGGCCTACTGTCTGTTTTGTTGAATAAAGTTTTATTGGAACACAGCCATTCCCAACTCTATACTCTTGCCTGTGGTTCCTTTTTGCCCTATAACAGCAGTTGATTAGTTATGACAGAGAAGTCTTGACAGGAACTGTATAGCACACAAAACCAAAAAAAGCTCTGCAATCTGGCCCTTCACAGGAAAATCTGCTGACCCCCACCTTTAGATCCCAGATCCCACTGTGCCAGCTGAGTCAGTCTGATTGATGCCAGTAGTGTAGAGGACCACAAACTTGACATAATTTTAGGAGTATTACAGACCTCTGGTGTAAAAACAATACCAAAACAATACCACAGTAATAGCTAAAATTCCTACCATCAATCACTTCTGGGAATTAAAGCATGGAAGGTTTTATTTAAAATATTATCTAGGGAAAATAGTAACTTCAGTGTTAGTTTTTAACATTCTATGAAATAAACTTAATTAATTAATTTATTAACCAAGAGGCAGGTATGTCCTAAGTGAATGGGCCATGAGATGGAAAGTTTTGGTGGGACAGGGGATGTCATCTAAAGCAGCATGGTGCGAGTCTTGAGATGAAAACCAAGAGAAAGCAAGCTCCTTGGTGGCCCAACAATCAGTGTTTATAAAAACATGAGTTAAGCATGGCCTTGGAACCTTCTAGGGTTATAGAAATATTCTGTATCTTGACCTGGATGATGGTTACATGGATATATATATATATATATATATATATATATATATATGTTAGAAAAACCAATCGTTAAGCTGTATACTTAAGAGCTGTGCATTTTGCTATATGTTAACTAGACCTCAATATTTTTTTTTTAAAAAAGAATACAAATGAGAGAAGATTGCCATTGGTGGTCAAAGAAAGCATCTGGTGCATTAAGAAAACATTTAAGTTAGATTTTCTTTACTGATAACTAAGCAAGCCTCATCATCTGTGAGATACCATATGCCCCCACTCAGGCCTCACACCCCATTAACCAGAATGCCTGAAGTTACAAGGGTCTGGCAATTTATCACACCTGATAAACAGAGCCTGAATAAATATATTAATACAGTTTAGTTATTGGTCTTCAAAAAAGAATAATATTAGCCAACATTTATTAAGTTATGTGCCCAGGAATATAGAATTTAGCATGCATTAACTCATTTCATCCTCACAATAACCCTGGAATATAGATACTATTATTATCCCATATTATAGACGAAAAAATTGAGACAGTAAATTGTCTAAGATATACTAAATCTAGGCATATTGGCTCCAGAATTGCACTTTTTATCACTTTGCTATATAGCCTCTCAACAAAAATGGTCATTTCCTTTGGAATCCAAATTTACATAAGGACTATAAGATTATCTTTTTATTGAGAAACATGGGTTTGCTTCTACCACCTCCATGTCTTCATTTGGTCTCTGGATTGTACTTAGTAAATATGCAATAAATATTTGGCAATTAAATTAAAGTGCATGTAGGACGTGACATCAAAAGCACAAGCAACAAACAAAAATGACAGGTGGGACTACATTAAATTAAAAAGCCTTTGTAATTAAAGGAAATAATCAACAGAGTGAAAAGGCAACTGATAGAATGGGAGAAAATATTTGCAAACCATATATTTCATAAAGAGTTAATATCCAAGATTTATAAGGAACTCCTATACCTCAAGAGCAAAACAAAAAAACAAAAAACAAATATCCCAATCAAAAAATAGGCAAAAAACTTAAATAGACATTTCTCCAAAGAAGACATATAAATGGCCAACAGGGATATGAAAAGATTCTCAGCACCACTAATCAACAGAGAAATGAAGATCAAAACCATAATGAGATATCACTTAACACCCATTAGGATGGCCATTATATAAAAAAAAAAGATAAGTGTTGGTGACGATGTGGAAAAATTGAAACCCTTGTACATTGTTGGTGGGAAGGCAAAATGGTGCAGCCACTTTGGAAAGTAGTATGGAGGTTTCTCAAGATATTAAGAATAGAACAATCATGTGATCCAGCAATCTCATTTCTGAGTACATATTCTAAAGAATTGAAATCAGGATCTCTAAGAGATATATATACTCCATGTTTGTTGTCCCATTAGTCACAATAGCCAAGCTATGAAAACATCTTAAAAGTTCATTAATGGGTGAATGGATAAAGGAAATGTGGTATATTTGTAAAATAGAATATCATTCAGCCTTAAAAAAAAGAAGGCAGTCAAGCCATATGCAACAACATGGGTGAACCTGGAGGACAGTATGCTAAGTGAAATAAATCAGTCACAGAAAAACAAATATCACATGATTCCCCTTTTATGAGGTACCTAAAAATAGTTAAACTCATAGAAACAGAGAGTAGAATGGTGGTTGCCAAGGTCTGGGTGGTGGGAGGGGAAAAGGGAGAGTTGCTTTACAAAGGGTATAAAGTTTTAGATATGCCAAATGAGTAAATTCTAGAGATCTGCTGTACAACATTGTGCTTATAGGTAACAAAACTGTACTGTACACTTAAAAATGTGTCAAGAGGGTAGATCTCATATTGTGTTCTTACTACAATAATAAAAAAAAAGAGGATCTGTCACTACTCAATATATAATTAGATCATTCCATTTACTCAAAGCTTTATAGCTCTTCCTTTGATGTTCAACATTCCTCTCAACTACAATAGGGAAATTCTCTCTCTCTCTCTCTCTCTTTTTTTTATCCCAGTCTTCCTTTGTTTAGCTCCTTGTTATACCTTATCTATAAAGGATCTCAAATTTTTAGAAAAAAATTTAAAACTAAAGCACACAGGTGAATCTGGGGAATTACG
The DNA here is from genome assembly GCF_949987515.2 of Delphinus delphis. Taxonomy (NCBI): domain Eukaryota; kingdom Metazoa; phylum Chordata; class Mammalia; order Artiodactyla; family Delphinidae; genus Delphinus; species Delphinus delphis. The sequence continues at coordinate 73,545,645 of NC_082689.1, forward strand.
GAGCCAACAGCGTTTAGTCAGCCCTTAAAAGCCTATCTCAAATGTTACCTCCTTTGTGAAGTATTCCCCAAATCTTTAGGCAGGATGAATCTCTCCTTCCTCTCTGTTCTTTCAGCTCTGTGGCTACTGACTTATGTTGGCATTTATTACATTTGTAACTCCACATAGAGAGGAAGTGTATCATAACCAGTCATATCCCAGAGCCTAGCACATCTGGCATGTAGTGGATGCTCAATAAATATTTGATTTCTGAATGAAGGAAAACACTTTCAGAGGCGCTTGGAAACTTTGTGTTATTTTGTATACAAAGTAGCATCCTTAAATTGATTGAGTGGCAACGGAAACTGACAAGTACACTAAGATTAGGCAATGGCTGATTGCTAATTAGCAGTCTGCTCTAATAGTCCTTGCATTTGTTTGGTTACTAAGCACAAATTCCTCCCCAAAAAACTCACAAGTGATTTTTGAAGTCATCGACATAATTTTTTCAATGTATTTATCCATGGATTCCCCCAAACTCCACCTCCACCAACAGTCATGAGGAATCCACCAATGTGTTTCTCAGTTTAATTCCTATAGTACTTGACAGATTAAAGCATTTTATAATTCTGATTTCCTGTTCCATGCATCAGTCTAAATATTTGTGTTTAGGTTTGAGTTCTGGACATTTCCTTAGACCATTCTACCAAATGCCATTGAAAGAATTACTGGGCTTGTACATCTGCTACCATTCTCAAACCACTGGCTGATCTTTTGAACTAATTACAGCCCTCTTTCCTGCAGCTTCTGAATCCTTTTTCAACACATTGCTCAAGACGGTCACTACTAAATAAACAGATGACGCCTAGGCAGTGTTCAATACCCACTTAAATACCCAAGATTTAACTGTCCATACCACTGGGCTACCTTCCAAGCCATGTTTTCACAACCACTGCGCCTCTCTCTCTCTCTCACTTTCATTCTTTCACATGTACCTGAACCACCTAAAAACCCTCAATCTGAAAAGCTACAACAGTTATCAAGGTTTTCATTGTCCTGGGGCCTTGAAGTTTTCCCTACCCTTTCAACTCTTAGAGGTCTCAAGGCCTCGGTCTTTTGCCTGGACTTTGGGCCACTTGCATTCCTCTCTCCCTGAGTATTATATTTACCTCCCAACATGACACAGGATTCAGAAGATTTGGTTCTTCCTCTCAGGCTACCTAGGTCTTACAGATTGAACGTTAGTAAGTACAATTCCCTATGCTTCTGAATCTATAGCAAAAAAAAAAAAAAAAAAAAAAATTGTTAAGACTCCTTAGGAACCATTAACAGAAGTACCTAGAAAGAATCACCCTCTTCATTAGCACATTATTATTATGAGTTCCAGATTTGTTGGTGGTCATGATAGGAGCTGGGTCCCCAAGGAAATAACGTATTCTCAAGAGTGGGGTCTCTGATGATGGAAAATACCTAAAAGATGGACTAACTCATATCTTAAGATGTGATGTGTAACATCCCCAACTGCAACTCTCCATTCTTTTACCCATATCTAAAGTCTGTGGTGACTCTATGTACAACCTGAAACTCAAGGAATAGCCATGTTTAACTGCTGACTGGCATGAATTAAGCTAAAATGAGTAATTTCAGGACTGTAATAACACTTCTTGACTCTCCCTTCCCAGTGCTCCTTTTCACTGAGAAACTGCTCTTCTCTTATCCCAGGTGATTAAGCGTATCAGATTGACTGAGTGATCTAAGGCACCAGACTCAAGCCTTTCTTCCCTTGTGATTAACATGCAGTCAATCATTCTCTGTCCATCATGACTGGCCCGCAAAGCAGGCCAGCAGAGTTCCTCCCAGACACTTCCTAAACATGGGTGCTAAGAAGGAAGTTTCTCTAATCTGATATGGAAAGTTGTACCAGCCACATAAAACTTGAATTGATGCTCATAATGTCCACCATGTGGAGAAACCCACCAAAAAATCAAACCAATATACAGAGTAAAGCAGAACCAAGAGATAAAGAAATTCCTGATGACATTACCTGAGCATCTAGATCTTATCATACCTGATCCATTCTATCATTGAACTTGTCAATTACATTGGTCAATAGAATTTTTTTTGGCTTAAAGTAGTTTGCAATGTGTTTCTGTCACAAGAAACCTGATTAATATATACACATATTTGAAATATATATTATGTATGAAATATGATCTTGAAATTTGGGAAACCCAAGTTATACCCTAAAATATGCTCATTGGAGCTGCCGCTATATTCCAACTTACTGCGTCTAAACAACTCCCCGGAGTTCCTACCACCAAAGACCTAAAGATGAGCTAAGAAGCAAAAGCAAGAACCACCTTAATTAATTCCTATTCTGGTAAGGTAGATCCACCTGCCTCTTGAATGAAGCCTTCCTACCTCCTTTATGTCTAAAGCCAACAACATCCCCATCACTAACGTGGCACGTACTCTTCTACTTTATACTTAACCCCAAAAAAAGATGTGTAAAAGTCTGCATATTAAATGTCCTGCTCTCAGCCTTTTGTCCCATTTGGATTCCTGAGCACTGGCAGCCTGTCATATACCCTTCAGGTCAAAGATTAAGAGTTTTCTCTAAGGAATCTGACCAGCCAAGAAGAAAAGTCTTTGAGATGATGTTGAAAGCTCTTTTAATTAAATATTTCACCCATGCACAGAGAGCTTTCAATCAGCTTTTCAGAGTACCATTCTTACATATAATTAGCAAACAGCTGGAGAGCAATGCCAATACAAATACAGAGGTCAAAACTAACAAGAAAAGGATAAACATAGAGGAAACAAAGACTATTTTTATGAAGAAGAAAACCTAGAAAACAACACGAGCTATAATTGATATCCAGAGGATTTGAAGACAAATGCTGCGAGCATTGAATAAGATCATGAATGTGTGTGTGTGTGTGTGTATGTATACATACATACATACATATATTCAGAAACAACAACAATAAAATTTCTTTGGAAATTTAGATGCGAGTAGAAATGGAGAAATAGAAAGACTCAGAAGGTGGGGCTGAGAAAATCTCTCCAAAAAGTCAGGCAATACGACACTGTATGGAAATAACGGAGAAAACATGAGACTTCAGGAAGAATCCGGATAATCCAAAATCTGCTGAACAGGTGTTACAGAAAAGGGAGAACAGAGAAAACGAGGAGAGGGAATCGTCAAGAAGTAATCTGAGAAATTTCTCCTAAACTCAGCATCATTTTCTAGACTAAAAGGGCTCATGAAAAGCTCAGCATGATGGAAGCAAAAAGACCCACACTGTATCAGATACCTCTTACGTAACACATCAGATCCTCCTGGCCTCTTGTTTCAATTACTGTTATGGCAACCAGATCTGCCAGGCTCCAACAAGGTTCACATGTGGTTCACCTCAAGCCAGTACTGCATGCCTCTTGACTTCTTCGCTGAGGCTTTTCTATTTGCACTAAAGAGTGGGATGTTCCAGAACCCTGTTTGAAGCTCACACAACCTCAACTTTTTCTTACCTGGAAAACCAGTGCTAAAACATATGAAGATATATCATCATGAAATTTTAGAACATTAGGGATTTGAAAAAATCCTAAAAGCTTCTGGAGAGAAAAAGAGTTAGATCACATGCAGAAGATCAAATATCACAACAACACTAGAAAGCTAGAAGAAAATGAAGCAAAACTTTCCAAGTTCTGAGGAAAAAAATTTCCTATAACCAGAAGCAGAAAAGGCATTTGATAAAATTCAATACCTATTTATGAAAAAATTCTTAACAAACAAGGAAGTGAAGAAATATTCTTAGTCAAATAAAAAGTATTTATAAAAATATAACCTGCAAAACTACTGATCAAATACGCAGGTAAAATAAGGGCATACAACTTCACAAAAAGCGAACATATAACAAAACAAAACAAGAAAATTTCTCACATATCTTTTCTCAAGTAGTTACCAGAGGATTTGATCCACCAAAAATGAGGTAGTAAACCAAGAAGAAAGAGAACATGGGATATAGGAAAGAGGGAATCTAAACCAATAGACAGGGAAATGTAATCTCTAGGATGATGGTAAAGGGAGATGTCAGGAAAAATGTACAAAGGACTCAGATGACAACAAGACCAAGTAAAAGCAGGTCACAAGGCTCTAGGGTCTAGAAACTTCTTCAATAAGATAGAGCTAGAATACCTGAAGTGTTCAAACATAATAAGAGTGTAAATATACAACTAAAGGAGGTTTTGGAGATAAAAAAACAAGTAAGTTATCAACTCCAGGGAACCAAAAATGTGTGCAATAAATAAAAATAATCATAGTATGTTATATGTTATATGGTTCAGCTATAAAAAACACTCACAAGCCAAAGTAGTATAAACACAATATTTATCCAACCAAAATTATGGTATAATGATCTTGGGAAGATGGGAAAGTTTTATGTATGGAGTAAAGCTGAAGAATGTTAATAAAGAGCCAATCTCTGTATTCTCCAGTAAAAATTCAACATAAAAAAAGTCTCAAGAAACAGCAACATAAGCAAAATGGAAGTAAATATGAAAACAGAAAGATTTGGAAGTGATTGCCTTTGGGAGTGAGCACTGGGGTCAAGGACAGGGGACGGCTATTGTTTTGTTCTGCTCTATAAAAACATTGGAAAATTGACTCTTTAATCTCTGTGCGTGTATAACCTTGGATAAACATGAAAATTTGGACTTCTGTTTTTAGCCATTAGGAAGAAACAAAGTTTGGACTTACTGTCAGGCCATAATCAACTAGATAGTTGAGCAAAATATATAAAACAATACTCAGATATTAAACAACAGGAAGCACAGGACTGTGACAGCTGAGGTATGGGAAACTAATAAAGGTGAATCCTATGAGTCCTAGGAGTTCTGCCTGGAGGTACTTTCCCAAACTCAATGCAGAAAGAGGGAGCCCCAAAGACTCTAGCAATCTCACTGGGTAGAGGAGACCATTGGAGTCTGAGGGAGCCTGAGCATGCGGGCAAGAGTAATGGAGACAGAAAGATAAAAGGCTTCGGAAATATTCACAGGGTCCCCTTTATCGTTTGGCTAAATATCAGTCTGTACATTCATAGGGTGAAATTCTACAAGTGTGCAAAGAACAGCTTCTTAGGGGAGAACAACTGTCAGGGAGCTGCAAGCAGAACAACTCCAGAGTTCACACATCACTGGAAATATTTTGAGTTCACAATAGCCAGGGTAAGAAGTCCTTAGTAAACAGAAAAAGCATTCAGTAGAGACCACGGAAGACTCAACCCTCAGGTGTGGTCTTAGCTAGCCATCAAGTGAAGACTACTCTAGACATGCCTTAATAAAGTCTTTAAAAAATAATCCTTGAAAGAAATTTATCTACCAATAACCTAAATGATTACCAGAACAAAGCTCAATAAACATGTTTTGAAGGACTACAACAAAATTCAGCACTCAAATAACATAAAATTTACAATGTTCAGAATCCAAAAAAAAAAAAATCACTACACATGTATAAAGAAGAGGAAATATAACCAATAACCAGGAGGAAAATCAGTCTATAGTAACAAATCTAGAAATTACAGAGATGTGGAATTAGTAGGCAGAAACCTTTAAGACAACTATGATCATTATGCTTGAGAATTCAGAGAAAAATGAATACAAAGAGGAGGGAAATAGAAGATATTTAAAAAAAAAAAGGAACTTCAATAAATGAAAACTATAGGAGGTTCTAGTCTGTTCTGCCTCGCAGCACCCGCCTCCCTTACACGGTCACACTAAGCTAGTGCCGGGGCCAGGGATCCGGCCACAGCCTCCGCTGCCACCTGCCGCCTCCGGACCATGGACCCCCGCAAAGTGAGCGAGCTTCGAGCCTTCGTGAAAATGTGCAAGCAGGACCCAAGCGTTCTGCACACCGAAGAAATGGGCTTCCTGAAGGAGTGGGTGGTGAGCATGGGGGGTAAAATACCACCTGCTACTCCTAAAACTAAATTGGAAAAAAATACCAAGGAAGAAAAAACAGATAGTAAGAAGGCAGAGGAAAACATAAAGATAGAGGAACCATCAAGTGAGGAAAGTGATCTAGAAATTGACAATGAAGGTGTGATTGAACCAGACACTGATGCCCCTCAAGAAACGGGAGATGAAAATGTAGAGATAACTGAGGAGATGACTGATCAGGCAAATGATAAAAAATTGGCTGCCATTGATGCCCTAAATGATGGTGAACTACAGAAAGCCACTGACTTGTTCACAGATGCCATCAAGTTAAATCCTCGTTTGGCCATTCTGTATGCCAAGAGAGCAAGTGTCTTCCTCAAATTACAGACGCCAAATGCTGCCATCCGAGACTGTGACAGAGCTACTGAAATAGATCCCGATTCTGCTCAGCCATACGAGTAGCAAAGGAAAGCACACAGACTTTTGGGCCATTGGGAAGAAGCTGCCCATGATCTTGCCCTTGCCTGTAAGCTGGATTATGATGAAGATGCTAGTGCAATGCCGAAAGAAGTTCAACCAAGGGCCCAAAAAATTGCTGAACATCGGAGAAAGTATGAGCGAAAACGTGAAGAGAGAAAGAGATCAAAGAAAGAACAGAAAGGGTCAAGAAGGCTCAGGAAGAACACGCGAGAGCCCAGAAGGAGGAAGAAGCCAGACGACAGTCAGGGGCTCAGTATGGCTCTTTTCCAGGTGGCTTTCCTGGCGGAATGCCTGGTAATTTTCCTGGAGGAATGCCTGGAATGGGAGGGGGCATGCCTGGAATGGCAGGAATGCCTGGGCTCAGGGAAATTCTTAGTGATCCAGAGGTTCTTTTTTGTTTGTTTGTTTGTTTTTGCAGTACACGGGCCTCTCACTGCTGTGGCCTCTCCCGTTGCGGAGCACAGGCTCCGGACGCGCAGACCCAGTGGCCATGGCTCATAGGCCCAGCCTTTCCACGGCATGTGGGATCTTCCCGGACCGGGGCACGAACCCGTGTCCCCTGCATCAGCAGGCAGACTCTCAACCACTGCGCCACCAGGGAAGCCCAATCCAGAGGTTCTTAGAGCCATGCAGGATCCAGAAGTTATGGTGGCCTTCCAGGATGTGGCTCAGAACCCGGCAAGTATGTCAAAACATCAGAGCAACCCAAAGGTTATGAATCTCATCAGTAAATTGTTGGCCAAATTTGGAGGTCAAGCATAATGCCCTTCTGACAAATAAAGCCCCTGCTGAAGGAAACGCAACTTAGATCACCTAATGGATGTCGCAATACAAACCAGTGTACCTCTGACTTTGTCATGAAGAAAGCGGGGGTGCTATGAAGATAAACCCTACCCCTCTGCCCCAGATGCAGCTGAAACATTTTACAGTGGTTTGCCATTAGGGTATTCATTCAGATAATGTTTTCTTACTGGAAATTAAAAATTTTAAACAATTTTTAAACCTTAAAAATATTTAAAACAAATTAAAAGGGTGTCTTAATCCCTACATTTTTCTTTACTAATCATTTTGGTTTCTTCCTTTGAATTAATTAGGCAAGGAAGATACTTCAGTATGGAAGATTTACTGTTCAAGTTTGAGTGAAATAAAGATTTATTAGTGGGAGGCAAATGTAACATTTAAATAAAGTTTGAGTTGAATATATGGTCACTGAGGTATTTTGATTTGTCTTTTTAATTGCTTTATTATTATTAATGATTTACTTCCACGAAACTACTGGAACCACCAGTATTGCAGTAGGATCTGGGTTAAGGACTGGAAATACTTGTCAGGGCTGCAGTAATCTTAACTACATTTTATATAATGTGTACCCTTGTGCAGATGCATTTAAATCTTACACTGTGGTGACGGGATGATTTTTATACTGCTGCAGTAAAATTGGATTATTTAGCTCTGTTCTTGTCCGATATCTAAAATAAATGTTTCATATTTCCACATAGGGGAAATAAGGGAATACTTTTCTTTTTGTATTTCTATGTTTAAAATGTTCTTTTCAGATCAGAAAATGCCCAACTCTTTGTCTGCTTTCTACCTGTTTTCACATTTTTTCCCTCTTACTCTTCTTGGGCTAAAGATGGTCCTTTTTCACTAGCATCATCACTGCTATCATCACTCACAGCATAATTATGCAAGCATATTTTATGATGGGCTTAATTTAATATGTAATACAAATAGTGGCTATGTAGGGTAATACCCATAATAGCTGTAGTTTCTTACTTGGCCAAGAAACTTCATATTTAAGTGTTAGATTTCCTCTTTGGTGAAATCTTAAAACATACCAATAGATGTTGGAAGAAGGGATTCCCTTTGGTGTTTGGTCTCCTATTTAGGAAATACTTATTGCAGTTAGAGTTTATCTTGTAGTATTAATTTTTGGAGAAGTTTGAATTAATTGATACACAAAGAGGGGAACCTAAATTCCTAATCCAGCATGAACTAAAAAAATTGATGAGATTCATGGTGGTTCTTCATTGTGGAGTTGTCAGCATTGTGAAAGATGCATTGTTCCATTCAGCTCTTAAATACTGCAGCCATGTCCCCACCTCTCGTCATTCCTTCCCTCTCCTCCAAGGATAAAGAAAATGATAAATTTTCTGTTGTACATCCAATTCTTCTATTAAACGAGGCTAAGTCTAGGCACTGTACCAGGAATTGCTAGGTTTCTACTTATTATCTTTCAATGTAAAGTGCTAGTTTAAAAGCAATTTCAAGGGATGAGACCCTCTGTACTTTGCTTATTTGAAGAATCAATGGTAGGAGCAGTGAAATAAATTCCATGGAATACATTTCTGAAATCATAAGTAAGTTGATTCAAGTTTTTACCCTTTGCTGTACACAAGCAGATAGAAATGCATCTGTTAAGTGAGAAAAAGCTGTATGCTGATTGAGCATGCTTTTTAAACTCTTTAAAAATACTCAGCATATAAACTTGAGTTTGAGCTTGCTGGTGTTCTTTTTGTTAATATGTGTTCTCCTTTCTCAAAATTTTCAGTGTGTGCTGTAATTCAGAACCAGCTGCTTCTGGATTTTTCATTTGATTTACACATTACCTAAGTACGTTCTAACATTGCACATATTACCGTAAGTGGGTAAAAGTAAAACTGGTCTGAAAATGTATCCTGTGCTTTTTATACTTTTAAGTTAATACAAATACAAAGTACATCTTCATTTTTGTAGAAACTTAACATCATTTCTAAACCAGACATGTTCTTTTCTTGTGCCAATAATGCTACAAGAAGGAAAAGTAAAGGACGTTTTTACTGCTAAAAAAAACACACACTATAACATCTAAAATAAAAACTTTGCTGGATAGAATTAATGGCAGATTAGAAACTGGAAAAAAAAAAGAAAATATAGTGGACTTAAAGAAAATGCAATATAAATTCTCCAAAATGAAGCATAGAGAGGAAGACAAGAAGAAGAAGAAGAAAAAGGGTCTAACATGACATACATGTGATTGGAATCCCAGGAAGAGAGAAAACAAAAAACAAGGGGGTGGGGCTTCCCTGGTGGCACAGTGGTTAAGAGTCCGCCTGCCGATGCAGGGAAGGCGGGTTCGTGCCCCGGTCCGGGAGGATCCCACATGCCGGGGAGCGGCTGGGCACGTGGGCCGTGGCTGCTGAGCCTGTGCGTCCAGAGCCTGTGCTCCACAACAGGAGAGGCCACAACGGTGAGAGGCCCACGTACCGCAAAAAAAACAAAAACAAAAATAAGGGGGTCGGGGTGGGGGCAGAGACATGTTAATATGTAATGGCCAAACGTTTTTCCAAATGTGAAGAAGACTATAAACCAAGACTCAAGAAGCTTGATGATCCCCAAGCAGGACAAGTATAAGGAAAACCACAGCACATCATAATCAAATTGCTTAAAAAAGAACAGTGATAAAGGGGAAACCATTACCCAGAGAAAAAAGTGATTATGTAAAGAGGAACAAAGATAAAAATTACAGCAAGTTTTTTATCAAAACCTATGAAATTGAGAAAACAATATAACAATATTTAAGTTCTGGGGGAAAATGTCAATCTAAACTTCGATACCCAGAGAAAGCATCTTTCAAAAATGAAACACTTTCATATAAGTAAAAGTTGTGTGAAGGCATTCCAGAAGAACAAGAAAAAAATTATATCAGCTGACCACTTAAATAAGGAGGACCAAAAATGGTAAATGGATAAATAGAAAAAATATTATTTTCTCACTAAAAAAGTTTTAAAGATAGCTAACTGTTTAAAGTAATAATGAAAACAATGCATTTGAAGGCTTACAATGAAAAATGTTTAACAATTATGCCACAAAAGAGAGAAGAAAGGAGATAAGTTATACAGTTCTAAAGTTCTTATGTTATATGTGAAGTTTTGTGATTTAGTTTGAAGACAGGCTGTGTTAAGTTTAAAATGCATATTGTAAAGCTTAGAGCAAACACTTTAAGAGACAAAACACATGGGTATAGCTAATTAATCAGTAGTGGGAAATAAGATGAAAGACAAATAATAAGGAATTAATTGAAAAGAAGGTAGAAAATGAGAAATAAGGAACAGAGAGGACAAAAAATCAAATTGCAAAATATTAGATTTAACCTCAAATGTATCAATAAATACACTAAATGTAAATAGTTTAAACTCTACGATTAAATGTCAGAGATTGTTGGGCTGGATAAAATAAAGCAATATTCAACTATAGGCAGTTCTCAACAAATTATCTTAAATATAAAGACATCAGTGGGTTTAAAAAAAAAAAAGCATGGAAAAGGTATATATTGCAAATAGTAACCAAAACAAAGCTGGAATGGCTAAATTAAAACCAGATAATGTAGACTTCAAGACAAGGATCATTGCAAAGGGTAAAGAGGTTTCTTTCAAAATGGTAAAGGGATCAATATTTCAAGGATATAGAATAATCTTAAATGTGCATACACAAAGCTTCAGAATATATGAAGCAAAAACTGAAAGAAATGAAAGGAGAAATTAAAAAACTCACAATTACAATTAGAAACTAAAAACTCCTCTCTCAGTAACTGAGAATATGCAGTTATAAAATATTTCAAAAACACCATCAAGCAAATTAACCAATTGACATGAATAAAACACTTTACCAAAAACTACAGAATACACATTCTTCTTATGTGCACATAGTTGATTCACCATTGTAGACCATATGCTGGGCAATAGAATGAATTTCAATACATTTAAAAATGATTGAAATCATACAACGTATGTTCTCTGAACAAAATGGTATTAAATTAGAAATCAATAATTAAAATTCCCAAATATTTGGAAATCACACAATCCATTTATAAGTTTAAGGAGAAATCATAAGAGAAATTAGAAAATATTCTGAATGAATAAAAATACACATATCAATATTTGTGGGATGCAGTAGTATTTAGAGGTATGCTGTCCAATATGGTTGCCACTGGCTACATATAACCATTTACATTTTAATTATTTAAAATCAATAAAATAAAAATTCATTTTCTTGGTCACACTAGCCACATTTCAAGCACTAAATAACCACATGAGGCTAGTGACCATCTTATTAAATAGTACAGAGAACAGTACCACCAACACAGAAATGTCTATTGGCCAGCACTGTCTTAGAGAAAATAATCAATCATTAAACGATTATTTTGGAGGAAAAAATGTCTGAAATCAATTATCTAAACTTATCCTTTAAGAAACTAGAAAAAGTACAGCAAAGGAAACCCAAGGTAAGCAGAAAGAAGGAAATAATAGAGTGGAAATCAATGAAATAGAAAACAAACAACAAAAAATCTCAATGAAATGAAAAGCTGGTACTTTGAAATAATCAATAAAATTGATAAACTTGAGGGTAAACAGAACAAGTAAAAGGAGAGCAGACACAGCTTACCAACATCAGAAATGAAAGGGGATTTTACTATAGATTCTTTAAAAGGGAACATTATGAACAAATTTATGCCAATAGATTTGACAAATTAGAGGAAATGAAAAAATTCCTTGAAAGGCACAAATTTCCAAAACCAACTCAAGAAGAAATAGAAAAACCTTTAAATAGCCTTATATCAGTTTAAAAAATTGAATTCCAATTTAAAACCTCTCCAAACAGAAAATATTATCAAATTGAATCCAGCAATATATCAATGGGGTAACATACCATGACCAAGTGGTATTATTGCGCAAACTCATTTTAGAAATGCATAACATTTTAAACATCAATTGATATAAATCATATTAACAGAATAAAAGAAAAAAACCATATAATCGTATCAGTAGATGTAAAAACAAGCATTTGAAAAATATTAATACCAATAAAATTTCAGCAATCTAGGAATAGAAACTTTTAAGCCAAATGAAAGGCATTTGCAAACAACCTACAGCTAACTTAATGGTAAGAGATTAACTGTTTTTCCTCTAAGATGGGGAATAGGACAGGATATCACTCTTACTAGTTCTCTTCAATTGTTGTATGAGAGGTCCTAGCTAGTGCAATAAAACAAACAAATAAACAAGAGCATACATATAAGAAAAGAAAAAGTAAAACTGTCTTTATTTACAGATAATATCATTGTCTATGTACACATACTAAGAAATCCACATAAAAAAAATCTCCTACAAGTAATAAGTGAGTTTAGCAAGGTCTCAGGAAACAGTATTAATATACAAAATCAACTATATTTCTTTATTCTAGCAATAAACAATTAGGATGTGAAATTCTAAAAAAAATTAAACATTTAAAATAACATACAAAACATTGAGGAATAAATTTTTCAAAAGATATACAAGATATCTAAACTAAAAACTAAATTATCTCACTAAAAGAAATTAATAAGATCTAACTAAATGAACAGATACATATGCACTGATAGGAAGACAGTATTTTTAAGCTGCCAGTTTTCCCAAAATAGATTCAATGAAATCCCAGTGAAAATCAGAGCAGGCATTTTTGTAGACACTGACAAGCAGATTCTAAAACTCACGTGGAAATGTGAGGGACCTAAAGTAGCCAAAAGACTATACTGTAAAAAGGAAAACAGTTTGAGGTCATACACACATCTTATTTTAAGACATTAAAAAGCCATGATAAGAGAGTTTGCTGCTGGCATACAGATAGACATATAGATTATGGAACAGAAATAGACTACAGAAATAGACTATATTTATATATATGTGTGTGTGTGTATATATATATGTATATATATATATACAGTCATACAATTTTGGACAAAGGTGACAAGTAATTCAATGGAGAAAAAAGTTTCAACAAATGGTACTACATCTGGGTATCTATATGCAAAAACAAAAAATGAGACTTGTACCTTATATCACAGTAAAATAAAGTAAATTGAAATGGACTATCGGCCTAAATGTGAAACCTAAAAAATGTAAAACCTATACCACTTCTAGGGGAATATATATGAGAAAGTCTTTGCCATCTTGAAGTAGACAAAGATTTTATAACTCGGCCACAAAAAGCATGATAAAAAAATTAATAAATTGGTCTTCATCAAAATTTAAAACTTCTCTTTGAAAAAATGATCTAAAGAAAAATGATAAGATGACAAAAATTGGGAGAAAATATTCACAATACATATATCTAAGAAATAATTTACATTGAAAATACATGCCAAAATTATAGAACTCAGTAATAAGAAAAAAACCAATTAAAACTGGCAAAATACTTTAACAAAACCATCACAAAAAACATACAAGAGCCATTAAAGGGTGAAACATTATTAGTCACCAGGGAAATGCAAATTAAATCACGAGACACTTTCACTTCACACCTACTAGGATAGGTAAATTAAAAAAGACTGAGAATGGCAAGTGCAGGAGAGAATGTGGGGCAACTGAAACTTGCATACTTTTTTTAGGTGGAATGCAACATGATATTGGCATTTTCTTATAAAGGTACACTTAACATATGATACACTTAACATGATTCAGCAATTCTACTGCAGAAGAAATGACGACATATATCCACACAAAGACTTGTACATAAGTGTTTACGGTAGATTTATTCATAATGGCCAACAACCAAATGCCCAACATCTGGTAAATGGAGAAACAAATTGTAATACCTTCATAAATAGACTACTGCACAGCAATGAAAAGGATGAAACTATGGTGCACACACAACATGGATAGTCTCAGAGACATTATGTTGAGAGGAAAAAAAAACCCAGAAAAGAATACACACTGTAGGATTACATTCATATGAAACTCCAGAAAAGACAAATCCAATCTACGGTGACAGAAAGTAGATCAATGGTTACCTATGCTGGGATTGTGAGGTGAGGGTTGACTAGGAAAAGGTACAAGGCTACCTTTTCTGATGATGGAAATGCTCTATAACTTCACTGTGATGGTGGATCCACATGTATATACACTTTTCAAAACTCATCACCAGCACAGTTAAAATGTATGCATTTCATTGTGTGTAAAATGGACCTCAACAACATTGATTAAAGGACTAAGTTAAAATTGAAAGGGTGTGACAAGTGGAGAGACAGAAAAGGAAGATGAAAAGCAATGTGTGAAATAAGAGGAAAAAATATGACTGGGTTAGGAAAAGGAAGAGGAAAAAGTAAATTGAAGAAAACAAGGGGGTAAAATGGAGGGGGTCTCAAATTAACTCTTATAGCATTCACTTCTATGGGCTTGGCCCTTTACTCTTTCCCTAAATCCTCATTAACACCTTGCATGTTAAAGATAATTACCCTCATTTTATTGATATGGAAACGGAGACCCTGATAGTTCAAATGTTTTTCCATATTTTCACATTGGCTCCCAAACTCTGTCTACTGTATGTTACTAACATCCTTTGGAAGTCAGTTTTCATTGGGTGGGTTCTCCAGATGCTGAGATGGAGTTTGCATACAGAGTATTTATCAGGGATCATCCTCTGTGAGAGGCAAGAGGAAGAAGTAGGACTGGGCAGAGGGAGAAGTCAAACTATAGTGCAGGCTCAACAAAGCCTCTGCCAGCACTGGGGGAACACTGAAGAGTATATGGACCCTCAGAGTCTGCCATGTGGCGTTCGCTGTCATGCAGGTCTGTGGGAGGACACCGACCTTTCACTGAAGTGATTCCAAGACAAGAAAGGAAGGTAAAAGGAATTATATTAATGACTATAATAACAAAAACAGTAATGAATATGTTTTATGTGCTAGGCATGGTCCAAAGCATGTTTTAACTCATTTAAAACTCACAACAACCCTCCCAGGTACATACCATTTTTAATCTCCACTTGATATTTAAAAACTGAGGCAGAGAGAGATTTAGTGTCTAGTCTCAGGCTATACAGTAGAAAGTAGAGATACGAGGACAGGGTTCCATAGTCTGTCCTCAGACTGTGCTCTCCCAGAGTCAAAAAGACACCCAGCCCTTTTCAGCGACATACTCTAGATATACTTGATCAAGTGCTACCTGGAGTCTCACAGCTCCTCAAGGAAAAGCCTCTTATCCATAGCCTCAGGTTGCTCTTCCATCTGAAACAAGAACCTTCTAATTAAATACATCTTTCTCCTCAGGCAATTGGCTCTGAGCCACTTGGCCTTGAAGCCAACATCTTTGCACATAGGAGCCTCCTACAGAAAGGCTTTCAAAAGTGAGGGAAAAGTTCTAACTAAAGCAAAGAGCCACCTTGAGGAAAACCAGAGTGAATTTACTTTTAATTTGAAATGAAGGGGTTTTGGGTGCTGATACTCTGCCTCCACCAGGCCCAGATTGGTCTGCAATACAATCTGACTCTTGAATACTTAAAAATAGAGATAATTGAACGCCCCACGCTGTGATGTGAGGCCTTTAAATTCAGTGCTGAATTCAGTGGTGGGAGTGCTGATTTGCATTAACTTAGTCATGCCCACCTCATCAACTTAGGTAACTGATGTTAGGTCCCTAGAGTTTCCTAGGAACGCTTAGGTTCCTAGGAACACACTAGACCAGAAATCAGACTTAGATTTTATTCCTAGTTCTGCATTTAAGTAGTTCTGTGACCTTAGACAACTCACTCAGGTTTTTGGGTTTCAATTCCTTCATCCACAGACTTTGGGGCTTGGATTGAATAATTGTTAATTCTGCAATTCTCAGAGATCAAACAGGGAACTTAAAGAAGTATTGGAGCTTGAGTATAGGAGCTTGAGTATAGGAGCTAAAAGGCTTTAATTGGAAAACTGTCTTTTCATAAAACATTTATCTGGGGCTCGCTTCATAACTACAGGGGCACAGTCCCTTCTTTTACCCCACAATAAGCCTCTTAAAGCAAACAGAGTCCTCAACATTCTTATGTTGAGATAAATGAGGTAACAGACAAGCCCTATAGAGGAGTCGACACATTGTCAAGAAGCAGCATGATTTGTGGGAAGAGTGAGAATTGGTAGAGCATTCTAGCAGAGCTCTGCCATAACTTATCTTACCTTCCTCATTGTTAGACAGGCTTCACGATAACTGTGTCCTCCCAGTAGAAAGGATCAGAGAACAAAAAGAAAGAAGGAAAAAAAGAACTCTTAGGGAGTAAATTTTGCCTATAAAATGATTTGAGCTCAAGAACAAAGAAAAAAGTGTTTGCTTCAATAAGTGTGTAGGATGTATTTTGAATTCACTAGATTTCGTTCACCTAAACAGAAGGAATGTATAGAGCATGGCTACCTTCAACTCCAAAGAAAATTAAAGGGATAAAAGGGAAAACTGGACCGGGTCTTCTATAGACCAGCTTCCCCATTTTACGGTTAGGGAAATTGATGGCCAGAGAGAGAAAGTGACTTGTCCAGATTTATGCAGAAAATTAGCTACAGGTCTATTACTAGGACATGAATCTACATTCATTTATTTATTCAGCAAATATTTATTGGCCCCTAGATGGGAAAGACCCTATCCCACTCTTGTGGGGAGGCAATCAAAAATCTCATACATAAATGTAGGATTAGAACTGTGACAAGTGACCCAAAATGAGGCACACAATGCTATGAGAACATGTAATAGAATCTGGCCTGCCCACAGACCCAAGAAACTCTTCTTTGAGGTTTAAGCAGGCAAAGAGGGAGGAAAGGAAAGTGTATTCCTAATAGACACAATAGCATGAATAAAAGGCCCTGGTGCAGAAGGAAACATGGCATGCTTTAGAAGTTTAGAAAAACAAAAAGCTGAAGCACAGAGAAGGGTGGGAAGGATGGCAAGAGAGAAGACTGGAGGGGGACTTTGAAGGTAGACCATGAAGCTATGAAGGTCATGTTCATTTATTCATTCATTCACTTATTCATTCTTATATCACTGATTTATTCATTCAACAATATTTTTGAGCATCCATCAAGAAACAAGTATTGTTCTGAGCACCGAAGTTTGAACAATGAACATAATAAAGTCCCTGCCATCATGTGGGTTACATGGGGAGAGAGACAAAGATAATAAATAAATAAATTAAAATATAATGTGTCAGGTGGTAACAGGTGCCATGAGAATAAATGAAGCAGGGAACAAATAATGGTGGTGTGAAGTGCTATTTGACAAACGGTGACAAGGGAAGATTTCTTTTTTTGTTAAGATAAATTTTTAGCAAAAGGTAGAAGTAAAGGAGAGAACCATTTAGCTCTAAGAAGAAAGAGTGTTCCAAGTAGAGGAAATGGCTCAGGCAAAGGTCCTGAGGTGAGAACATACTTAGAATATTTAAAACAGCAGAGAAGCCAGTGTTCCTGGAACACAGACAGGAAAGGGAAGAGTGAGGATCTGAGAAGAGATCTTAGAGGAGCAGGTTATAGGGTCTTGGAACTGAAGTAAACTGCTTGACTTTGACTCTAAATGGAATGGGAAGTCCTTGGAGCATTTTGAACATAATAATATGATACGACTTATGTTTTAGAAGGATCACCCTGGCAGCTCTGTGGACATAGACTGTAAGAGTGTAAGGGTAAAAAAGAGAGAGAACAGTTGGCAATCTAGATTAATAATCCAGGTTAAACATGATGGTGGCTTTGATGGGGGTGGTAGTAGGAATGGCGAGGAGAGGTCAGATTCTGGATGTGTTTCAAAGATGGAGACTACGTGATATACAAGTAAATTGGATGAAGGGTGTTAGACAAAGAAAATGAGTCAAGGATAACTCCAAGGGCTTGACCTGAACCACAGGCTGAATGGAGTTGCCATTCACTGAAGAAGGGGAGGCCACCAGGCATTTTAAGTTGGGGAGGGGGGAACAGCCTGATCACACTTGTGGGTCCCAAAGATCACTCAGGCTGCAGTACAGAGAATGCGTTGGAGATGACCAAGGGTGGATCTGAGGCACCTAGATAGGAGGCTAAATAGGTAGTGCAGACAAGAGAGTCATTAGTGGACCGTCCATGAAATTTTTTTGCTATTTTAACAGCTTAATTTAGTAGTTATAGATGTAAACTTACGAATACTAGAAAAAATAAAACACACCAACCCTGTGACTTCAGAAAATTGCTAGGAACAGAGAAATATAGTACCTTAAGTTTGATCTAAGAAATAGATTTAGTAAATAATGGGATAGTTGGTACTTGGAAATGGAAAAAAAATGTGATAGCGGTATTCAGACACTAAAGTTTGAGGAAAATAGACTATATTACACTGCCAGTTTGATAAGCCTCACTGGTTAAGTGAGGTTTTTTTGGAGTGAGTCATACTTTGGGGTATACAACCAGCACATAAGCTAAATCATCCCACACTGTCTTGGGAAATTTCCTTTACTTGAACTGCAGCCATGCTTATTCGGTGTGACTCAGTCACCTGGGTATGGCAAACGGGACCAGGAAGGAACCAATGAGATGCTCTCTTCTGGAATTCAGATTTATGATAATGACAGCAAGCTAGTTTCTGTGGATACACTGAATGAGAATCTGTAAACCCAGGAGCTGGGGGTGGTTGTTGTCTGTTCTGTGGTCTGGAGAGGCAAAGGAAGCTGGCCACAAAGAGAAATAAGAAGGAAGCAGATACATAGAGATGGTGAGATAAGAGACAGAGAGGACTGAAAGATTTTCAGTATCTCATTCTTGTCTTCTCCTGAGGCCCAGTAGCCTTTCTGTATTGGATGCCTGAGACATTCTTTTACAGTGATAATAAGTACAACTTTTAAATTTAGCTCTTTCAATAATTTTTCATACTTGCTACCAAAGTGTTATACCTAACGGCTATTTCCACAATTTAGAAACAGAGGATAGAAGCTTTTTCTTTAGAATAAAGAACCACCTAGGGAACTCCTGGAGTTCCTGTATCCAAACTCATCATTCCAACAAAAAGAAAGTTCTAAGTTGTCCAGTTTGGGGATAGAGGATTCACATGGCTTTGAACTAGCTTACAAAACCAGTAAAAAAAAAAAAAATGAGTCTAACAGACAGAAGTAAGCCAACATTGGTTGAGAGAGAAATTAAGAGACGATGCCACAGTAATTCCATTTAGGAAGAAGAAAGAATGAGAGAACCGTAGAAAGAAATCAGTGATGAGGTTTCAAAGAAATTATTGTAAAAGAGAAATTTTATCAAAATAAAAGTTATTTGCAAACATTGAAAAATATCAGAAGACTTCACAAAAAATCACTGTTCGAATTTCCACACTGTATGAGAGTAAGGGAAATCATATCAAATTGAGAAGTCTATTCCCAGATGAAGCAATCTTTTGATATTTTTGCTTAAAAAAACGCTATAAAGCATTGTACTAGATTCCCTCACCTCATCCCTAACACTACCTTATCCTCCTCTGCTATGACCACTTTCTCTCTTCCCCCCAAAAATCTCAAAAGGAAAAAACGTGTGGCTGACAGAAACATAATAGAGCCCAGCAGAATATAAGAAATTGCATACAGAGAGAAGATCAAGATGCTGGAGCAGAAAGACGTGGACCTGACCTCCCCCGACAAGCACCTAAAAATTACATCTACATATGGAACAATTCTCACTGAAAACTGACTGGAAATTGGCAGATAGATTCCTGTACAACCAAGGTTGTGAGAAAGATCCACATGCAATCTGGGAGGAAGGGAAGAGAAGTGATCAGGTCAGGCAGGACCTGTGACCCTGGGTGGAGACTCCGAGGAAAAGGGAAATTACACAGGTGGAGATCCTCCCTGAGGAGTGAGTGGTTCAAGCCACATACTGGGCATCCCAGTCCTGGGGTCTGACACAGGGAAGACAAGCCCCCTTGGCTGGTGGGACTAACAGCAGGCTGTGGGAAACCTGGACTCCACTCCTGAGGAGCACACTTACTTGCTCCCGAAGCAGGGCAGAGAGGACGGATTGAAGACTGTCCGGGAGGCTGGCCACTTTCCTGGGACTGCCCTGGTGTGCACGCCAGCCTGAGCCGAGCAAATGCTCCAGCCTCACTTGCTTCACGATGCAGCTCCACGCTGGTGTGAAGGCTCAGCTGTGAGACGCAGAGGCAGCTCAAACCCAAAGCAGTGTCTGAGTAGGGAGAGGCAGTCTTTACTGGTGCTTACACAGGTAGCAGGCCACAAGCAGCCCTGATCTCCGTCTGTGGCCAGACCACCACAGCTTGCACTCCAGCTTACCCTGAGAGCCCACACAGGCCTTGCCTGCCCTATAGTGCAGCTCCAAACCAGGGCAGGGGTGGCAGAGGCTGAAAGGAGAGCTCAGCTGTGAGTGACAAAGAAGGCTTGGACTCAAAGCAACGTCTGAGCAAGGCAGGGGCGGCCTTTACTGGTGCTTACGCAGGCAGCACATTAGAACCACTGTGGGTCTCTGACCCCAGCTGGACCACCAGTCTGCACCCCAACCCATGCTAAGCACACACACTGGCCCCTCTTGCTCTGGGGCGATGGTGTCGGTGCTGGGAGTGAGGACAACACACATTTAAAGGGAACTGAGCCAGTTCAGAACTGACCCTCAGGGCTTCTGCCCCAGCAACCTGGGACCCAATCCCACCCTCAGTAGGGCAGTGATGGCCACTGAGCAGAGGCGAAGCCTCACCTCACACCTGGTTCTGGCCTTAGTCCCTCCATCTCCAGCCCTACCTCCTACCAAGGTGATAGATGCCAGCACACCCTGAGGAAAGATGTGACTTGTGTCAAATCCAGCTCTCCTACCAAAGTCACTGGGCACACACAGACTGAATAGGGACACATTCACATAAGGACACAACTTCAACACTGCAATGGTAACTGTTTCACCTAATTTCATAGAGACAGGGAAAGTTAAGCAAAATGAGAAGAATGAGGAGTTTGTCTCAACTGAAAGAGCAAAAGGGCAAAAAATCCTGAAAGAACAAATAATGAAACAGAAATAAACAATTTACCAGATAAAAAATTCAAAACATTTTTAATAAGAATGCTAACTTAATTAGGGAAAATAATAGCTTAATATGGTGAGAATTTTGACAAAGAACTAGAAAATATAAAAACGAACCAGTTAGAACTGAAGAATACAATAACTGAAATGAAAAACACACTGGAAGGAATTAACAGCAGACTAGGGGATACAGAAGAACTTGTAAGTGATCTGGAAGAAAGGATAATGGAAATCAACCAATCAGAACAGCCAAAAGAAAAACAAATTTAAAAAATGAAAATAGTTTAAGGGATATATGGGACAACAGCAACTATACCAATATTCACACTAAAGGGGTCCCAGAAAGAGAAGAGAGAGAGAAGGCAATCAAAAATATATTTGATAAAATTATGGTTGAAAACTTCCCAAACCTAAAAAGGGAAACAGATATCCAGGTACAGGAAACACAGAGGATCCCAAACAAGATGAATCCAAACAGACTCACACCAAGACATATCATAATTAAAATGGCAAAATTTAGTCAAAGGAAAGAGAGAAGTCTAAAGGCAGCAAGAGAAAAACAAAGAGGCATATACAAGGAAATTCCCATAAGGCTATCAGCTGATTTCTCTGCAGAAACTGTAGGCCAGAAGAGAGTGGCATGAATATATCCAAAGTGCTGAAAGGGAAAATCCTGCAACCTAGGATACTCTACCCAGCAAGAGTACCATTTAGAATTGAAAGAAAAGTACCACATGATCCAGCAATCCCACTCCTTGGCATATATCCAGAAAAGATGAAAACTCTAATTTGAAAAGATATATGCACCTCAGTGTTCATAGCACCACTATTTACAATAGCTACACTTGGAAACAACCCAAGTGTCCATCAACAGACAACTGATTTAAGATGTGATAGATACACAATGCAATATTACTCAGCCATAAAACAGAATGAAATATTGCCATTTGCAGCAACATGGATGGACCTAGAGACTATCCTACTAAGTGAAGTAAGTCAGATAAAGACAACTATTATATGATATCACTTATATGTGGAATCTAAAATATAATACAAATGAATCTATATACAAAACAGAAACAGATTCTCAGACACAGAAAACAAACTTATGGTTACCAAAGGGGAAAGGGGGGAGGGATAAATTAGGAATATGGGATTAACAGATACAAAGGACTATTCATAAAATATATAAGCAACAAGGATTTACTGTATAGGACAGGGAATTATATTCAATACCTTGCAATAACCTATAATGGAAAATAATCTGAAAAAATACATAACTGAATCACTTTGCTGTACCCCTGAAACTAACACAATATATCAACTATACTTCAATAAAAAAATAAAAAATAGAATTGAAGGAGAGAGAATTTCTCAGACAGGCAAAAATTAAGTGTTCATCAATATTAAACCTACCCTAAAGGAAATGTTAAAGGGTCTTCTCTAAGTGGAAAAGAAAAGACTATAACAAGAAGTAAGAATTTATAGGAAAGGAAAAATCCCATTAGTAACGTATAGTAAAGGCTGAGAATCAACCCTTTAAATAAGCTAGTACGAAGATTAAAAGACAAAAAATTGTAAAATCAGCTATGACTATAATAATTAGTAAAGGGATAAACATAGAAAATATGACGTTAAAAACACAAATGTGGGGGAGGGCAGAAAAAATTGTAGAAATTTTAGAATGTCTGAATTTAAAAGACTACCTGTTTAAAACAAGTAGATATAGTTATGGTCAATATATATAAACTGGTAACCACAAATGAAAAACCTACAATAGATACACAAAAACTAGACAGAAAGGAATACAAGCATACCACTAAAGAAAATCATCAAACCACAAGGTAGGAAACAAAAAGAAGAATAACAGAGAAGAACCAAAAAAACCCCCCAGAAACCAAATAATAAAATGGTAATAAGTACATCACTATCAATAATTACTTTAAATGTCGATGGATATATATACAATGGAATATTACTCAGCCATAAAAGGAATGAAATTCTGCCCTTTTCAACAATGTAGATGGACCTAGGGATCACTATGCTTAGTGGAATTAGAGAAAGACAAATACTGTATATTATTACATACATGGAATCAAAAAATAAAACAAAAAATGTACATAACAAAACAGAAGACTCACAGCTATAGAGGAAAAACTAGTAGTTACCAGGGTGAAGAGGGAAGGGGGAGGGGCAAGATAGTGGTATGGGATTAAGAGACACAAACTACTATATATAAAATAAATAAGCAACAGGATATATTGTACAGTACAGGGAAATATAGCCATTATTTTGTAATAACTTTAAATGGAGTATAATCTATAAAAATATTGAATCAGTATGCTGTGCACCCGAACTTAATATAATATTGTAAATTAACTATACATCAATTAAAAAAATTGCAAACAGGTTATAAAATGTAAGTCAATGATCTATTTTTCCACTACAGGTAAAACTCACATATTTTCTTTTGTTTGTTCATCAAGATGAAAAATAGAAAGAAAAACAATGAGCTATGTTACTTAATTGACATCAGATTTAACAGTTTATGCAAAATTTTGAAAATTTTCTCTTAAAAACAATCCATCTGAGAAATACCAACCAAGACAATTTTTTAAAATAAAATGTATTTAGGGAGAGATCTATCACAACTGCATCCAGTGCTTGTGCACTGCCTGTGATGGGCCTCAAGGACGGAATGGAAGAAATGATGGGGTTACAGCAGTCCAGGATGGGCTGGGGCTAGGATGGTGCAAGACTGAGGGACGGGATAGGATGGGCTGTGGAGTACATTTCTCTCTTTTTTTTTTTTTTTTGCGGTACGCGGGCCTCTCACCGCTGTGGCCTCTCCCGCTGCGGAGCACAGGCTCCGGATGCGCAGGCTCAGCGGCCATGGCTCACGGGCCCAGCCCCTCCGCGGTATGTGGGATCTTCCTGGACCGGGGCACGAACCCGTGTCCCCTGCATCGGCAGGCGGACTCTCAACCACTGCGCCACCAGGGAAGCCCCTCGATCATTTTTTAAAAGCTGAAAATGCAGTGTTTCGTTTGGAGGACTACAAAATAGGTAGATGTGAACATCCAAAACGCCACACTGTTAAAATGGCTGCATCAAAATGTCTCCTGCCCATTCCACTAGGTAGTAATTAACAGCGGGACCACTCGGAGGCTGCAGTCCGGTCAGCAATAAGTTAGAACTGACTCTCACATGTGTTTTATTTCACCCGCACAGCATTTTTCAAAAAACGTGATCACCATATTTCAAAAACGTGGCAGGACGGTGGCCACGGAAGTCAGAATCCGCCAAGGGTGTGTAACAACTCACCTGCTGAATGAAGTAGCCCTGAAACTGGACGGCGCTGGAGCGTCGGACCCACATTCACCATTGCTGGCAGTCCGAGAGTGCAGGAGAGGGTCGCGGGCTGCGACGCAGTTAAGGCGCGCGGGGCGTAGGCGTCCTCGTGCGTGCGTGCTCCTCGCTGCGTGCCCCTCCCACCGCCGCCGCTGCTTCCGGAAGCCCCACGGACGCTAGGCTGCCACTAGTAGGAGGGCTGCGGCAGTGAGCCTTGAAGCCTGGGGCATGGGCCACAGGTGAAGCCACCGCAGGTGCAGATCTTGGTGCTAGTAGCAAATAAAAAACAATTAAAATTAAAACTGTGAAGATTTCAATATAAAATTTGGATTTTAAACTTCTCTTGGAAAACAGAATATTGATACTCTGGGCCCTTATTCTCAGATGACATTAATTGACTGGATCTGAGTATAGGCTGCCGGGTTTGGGTGGGGCACCCTCCCTTCATTCCACTAGGCACCAGGGCTCCATTTTGGCTCACTTCTCTCATTTCTGTACCTGCCTGCTTCCTCTAGGCACCTCAGTTTGCAAACGCCTGGCCCGGAGCTTAGAGCCCTGCGGTGAGGGATGTAAAGATCCCGTAAAGTGAGGCAGCTGCTACTTTTTCCCAGGTATGTAATCATGTGATGGTTCAGTGATGCCACATCTTCCAATTTTTCAAGCAAAGTTGGAAATTTGTATTTTTATGTAAAGCCTTTCCATTTTTAAATACGAGTTCATTCTTTTCACGTTGACAACCAAATAAGACACATCTGTGAACCATCAGCCTATGCCTGCCGGCTTGCCATTCTTCCCTGAACTGTAGGACAGAGGTCTGCATCAGAAAGCCCATGATATTCTTTCTAGCTGCCCTACCTTTGCTCCATTTCCAGAAGTGCTGGTGTAGAAGTTAAAGTGTGGTTTTCCAAGGGCAAATATAGTTCAATTGAATTCAACAGGCACATTTACCAAGCATTCACCGTATGGAAGGCTCTGAGCTAAGCACCATGAAAAGGGTAGATATACAAATGGGACAAAGCCAAATACCACCTTTAAGGAGTTGTCAATCAACCACATCTTTGACACCACTGACAAATAAGTAGAGTTTGTGTTCAGCTACCTTGCTCCCTCATTCCCGTATTGCTTTTCCCTTATGGAGCTCCCACAGATGCCAGTGTTCTCTGTTACTCTGGTGCTCCTTTCTAATGCTTCACAACTATTTCTATTTCTGCTACGACTACTACCATTAGCAGTAACCACTACAGTACACTACAAGTACCACTACAACAAGTATTACTACTCCTACAACTACTGTTACCATCGTATAGTGTGTCTTTGTGTTAAGCACTTTATATGAACAATTTCTAATGTTCACACAATCCTAGAAGATAGGTCCTATTATACCCATTTAACAAATGGCGCAATTAAGTTAATCAACTTTCTTGAGGTCACGCACAGTGTTATATTGTGATTTACAATAAGAAATATATATTTGGTCTTCATCCCCACTCCTGATACAGAGCTCCCAAAATCTTTTGAATTTCCTGTGATGAGAGCAATAAAAGTGACTTTTGTTATGTGAAAGTGGTGACTTTTGGAAAGCACCTGAGGATGGGGCAGGTTGCCAGTGGAGTTAACCATGTGGTTAGAAGTTTGAAAATTTCAGTCCACCTCCCACCTGCCCACACACGTTCTGTCACCTGGAAGGAGAGAGGGGCTGGAGATTGAATTCTATCACCAATGTACAGTGATTTAATCAATCATGCGTATGTAGTGAAGCTTCCATAAAAACCCAAAAGTACAGGTTTGGAGAGCTTCTGAGTGGGGGAAGACATGAAGATGCAGGCCCAGAGAGAGCATGGAATCTCTACACCTTTTCCTTGTACCTTGTCTTCCATATGGCTGTCCTGATGTATATCCTTTTATTATAAGCCAGTAATCTAGTGAGTAAAATGTTTTTCTGAGTTCTGTGAGCCTTCGTAGCAAATTAATCAAACCCAAGGTAGGGATCATTGGAACCACCAATCTACAGCCAGTGGGTCAGAAGCACAGGTGACAACCTGGATTTAGGATTGACATTTGAAGAGGGGTGGCAGTCTTGTAGGACTGAGCCCTTAACCTGTGGGATCTGATGCTATCTCCAGTAGATAGTGTCAGAATTGAGTTGAATTGTAGGACACCCAGCTGGTGTTTGGAATTGCTTGGTGATGGGGAAAAAACCCCACACATCTGAATGTAATTGATGAACCATACCATAGTTAGTAATTAGCAAAAATGGGACTAAAATACAAGTCTGTTGGAGACTCCTGCATCTGAGTGTCAGGACTGATCTTTACAAAGTGGTAGCTCTCTCTTAGTCAGGACTGAGATTCTGGAATCTTAGAATGTTCTCCTAACACAAGGGTGCATTAAAATTAATCCAATCACTTTCAGTGCCAGGCTCCACTCTCCTTGCTATAATGCAGCCAGAACGATTGTTGTGAGACACAAATCTGGTCATATCACCACTTGCCCTAAATATTTAACAGCTTCTCATTGCCTTCTGTATACACATCTATCTCCTTCATATGGTTTATAAGTAGGCTGACCATATGACCCACTTTCCTGGAATAGCTTCAGTTTTCGCTTGCTATTTCAGCATAATTATTAACACTCTTTCACTCACAAATGTGTCCTGGTTGGTTGATAGATTGTAAGTTCATCCTATTTATAAGACTTTTCATTATTTGGGTTTTGCATATATCTCTAGTCTTATCTCTCACCATTTCCTCCTTAAATTCTCCGTCTGTCTCATTAAATGCCTTTCCATTCTCCTGACACACACTCTTTATCTTCCAGACTATTGCCCATACTTCTCTTCTCCTGGGCCCCTTTTCATCTTCTTTCAACACTGTTCATTCTTTAGGTTGCAGCTTAGTTCAGTTGCATGTCTGTCTTGCCATCACTCGGAGCACCAGTATTCTTGCCCTCATGGTCCTTAGCACATTGAAGCTCAATTATGTATATATATGTCCGAAGCCACCACTATACCATAAACTCTATGGTGGGGATCATGTCTGTTTTGTTCACGTTTTCCCCAGGAGTTACAGCTATCCCATTTACAAAATAGATGCCTTGTAAATATTTGATGAGTAAATGAGTGAATTTGGATATATGAGAATGCCTAGGAGAGAATCAACACATCTAGGCTCTCAAGTGTGGACTGGGGATGTATAAGGGGTTTAATAGTCAGCAAAACAAGGGGCAGGGCCATCTGTGTCACTGTGAAGTGAGGTACAATGGACTTCACAGTGCCCTTCAGGAATATTTTTTCTCTTTCTGGCTGCCAAAAAAAATTT
Organism: Delphinus delphis; assembly: GCF_949987515.2. Classification (NCBI taxonomy): domain Eukaryota; kingdom Metazoa; phylum Chordata; class Mammalia; order Artiodactyla; family Delphinidae; genus Delphinus; species Delphinus delphis. Next base: position 73,573,494 of record NC_082689.1, read on the forward strand.
AAGTGTGATTTCACCTGTGTCAACAAAAGACTGGTGGTTGAGGCATGAGCTCACAGGATATAAACTTGCCTTGCTCCTTTTCCACACCTAGGTCCCTTATTCTGCTAGGGAAAACTCAAAATGAGCGCAAGGCATGTTTTATGTACAATTGTAAAGTGGTAGGTGACTTGGTGTTCTTGCACATCCGCTTCTCAGGTCCTGTCCGTCTAGGGCACGAGGCTAAGCTTCTGAAAGGGATTCTAAATTTCCCATGAGGATATTCAGAGTTTTGCTAACTGTTTGCTCTCTTGGTTGTATTCTGAACACATTTTTCTTTTCCTTGATTAAGCATGGATAGAGCAGGGTCTGGAAACCACGGCCAGTAGGCCAAATCTGGCCTGCTGCCTGTTTTTGTAAATAAAGTTTTATTGGAACACAGTCATGCCTATTCACTTAAATTCTGTCTGTGGATACTTTCTTGCTATGATGGCCGACTTGAATGGTTCCAACAAAGACCCTGTAGCCCACAAAACTTAAACTATTTACAATTTGGCCCTTTACAATAAAACCTTGCTGACCCCTGGCCTTGTGCCCCAATCTGGGACACCTTGGGAAGAATCTAGGAGCTTGCTACTTCCAAGTGTGGTCTGTGAATCAGAGACAATTGCATCCAAAAACTTACTATGAATATAGAAATCTTGGGCCCAACCCCAGACCCATTGAATCAGAAACTGTATTTTAACATGATTTCCAGGTGATTTATGTGTACATCAGATTTGGAGAGCACTTATCTAGGTTCCTCTGGAGACTGAGGAGAACCCTCAAAGAACTCACTCTTGAGAAGACATTGCCTCTAAGATATGCAGAAAGTTTAGATGGTGGCCTAACGTTTACAGGTTTCAGGAGTATCCTTATACTAACATGCCGTACTTCAGAACCTCAAGGAATAAAACCTCAACAATGGAATCTTAAAACTATGGAAACTGATAAGGTGAATATTTTGGAGCCAGAGAAACTCCAAGCACTTCTCAAGTCACACTATTCAGTAGCCACATATTTTGACTTTGAAGGAGGCCAACCCTGAGCAGTTTTTGAATCCAAGAGCGGCTCTGGGGGATTAGTGGTGCTGGTGAGAAGCAGCTGCTGTTTTATTACACGCCTCAGTGCTCCATTTTACTGCAATGACAAAAATACCCACTCTCTCTACGTCTCTCTCACTGTTTCTGATTTCTTTTCCCCCGTGTCTGTAGTTGGTACTAATAGCTTTGAGGGAGAGAGGCAAGGTGAATTTTTTTTTAAGTTATTTGTTATCCAAAATGTGTTTTGGTGGCTCTAAAATGAAAAAAAATGTCACGTGAAAAACGGCTATTTTTCTGTTGCTCTTGAAACCTCACGCTGGGGATAATTCCTGGAACCCTGTAAGAATCATATTGAGCTGTGAGCGTGGCAGTGCCTGTTCCAACAAGAGAAATAGGTTGATTGCTATCAAACAGTGCTTTTATGTGAATACCAGTGAAAGCTGTAGAATATTCTGTGAGTTATTTAGTGGCAAGGCAATGAATGTCTCCGATAGCACATGGTGTTCCTCTTTAGAGCAAAAGATGTGTTTTCCCTCCCCAAACAATTCAAAATAAAATCTGGAGTCACGGACAGAGAGTGCTCTTTTGTTGTGGTAACTGGGCGGTTCTAGTGTCAACCTGGGAAATTTAATAAATCTCTTCATCAACTTCATCAGTGTAACATTTTGTCACAGTGAGGAACACACAAGAAGTTTGTTTGGTTTGCCTGTTTTTGTGGCTGTTGCTTTGCCCAAGATTTTTATTTCACTAACCTTGGATTCAGATCCTTTGGTCGAAGAGAAAAGAACACTCTAAATTTATTAGCTGATTAATTTGGAAAAAGTACACTTTGTATATTTTGGAATCTGAGAAGAATAGTCCTAATCACTCTCAATTCAGCACTGTAGCATGGGACAGGGTTGGTTTAGAAACCATGCTTTTAACGTCATCTATTTCTGACCTTACTGCACTCATTTCGATAGCTAGTCATTAATAAATTTGATTGATTTTGATATTGTTTTCTTTATCTGACTTTACCATTTCCCTGATGCAGATTCAAATGAGTCAGTTAAAACAAAAATTGTGTCTAAAAGAAAAAAAGAGAAACAGAAGAGATTTGGATACTCCAATATTGCTGGTTGTATGGATTCATTGAAGCAGGCTTTCAGCTGGGCAGGGTTGAGGATGCTGGTCCAAGAGGGTTTACAGACCTAAATGTCAGTTGTGCTCCCAGTACCCTTGAAAGACTCAGTGACCCTGGAGCCCAGAGACCATACAAATGGATTTAAGATTCTGAACTATGGCAAGTTTTTCTCATCAAATCCTTTGCTGTTGTAAATGCAGTCTCCATATCTAGGGAATGAGGACTAAATGTTCCCCATGTCAAGGGAAAGCCCACCTCCTCTTCTTGAGACAGGCTGTTCTGATCCAAATAGACTCTTTGAATAAGTAGAATTCATGTCTTTCCTTGTTTATCAATTGATTTTAAAAGTTTCTAAGGTTCTAGTTCAGCAAATGGTACCTGCTCTGGGCCAGGTCCTACGTCAGCACATGTTTTTTCAGTTACTCCTTCCAGTTACCTTGTGGGATTAAATATATTTACTCCATTTACTGATGAGGAAACAGAGTCTCAGAGGGTGAGTATCCTAACCACTGCACCATGCTGCATTGGGTTATAAGCGGGTAAAAAGTCCTCCTTTATTAATTCATTGTCCATAAGTAATGACTAAGGTGACTAATATACAATGTGCTAGGCACTGTACGCAGTGTCGGCGATACAAAGGTAAATGAGTCACTGTTTTTGCCCTCGAGGGGACCCATACCGAATGGGAAGATATGGATTTCATTTTTCAACAAATTTGAGTTGTTGTTTTTGTTGTTTTGAATCTCTTTTATTGCTTTTGCTTGGCTTTAAGAGTGTAGTTGCTATATGGCTCGTGCTGAGTAGCACCTGTGTGAACTGGCTTAGGCAGAGCCTTTGCCCTGAATGTTTACACCTCATGACAGACATAACAGACATGGAGATGGCTGCACAACTGTAAGGCAATGACAAATGTGCTCATTAGTAATGACAGCTAACTGAAGAATCTCAAATTTTGCAAAATACCATTTATCCAATACATAAAAATAAACCTTTGAGTATCCAAAATAGAAGCCACCAAGTCTATTTACTAAAGCTCATGTGCTTTATTTGCAAGAAAACAATCCAGGCCCTCACTTTCAACCAGTTTATTCTTATCTCACACAGAATTTTAACACAATTGGATATCTGTTTGCGGCTTATAGTACATTAAAAAAGAAACTTGTTTATCTTTGGGCATTGGCTGAACAAAAGAAGAGATTAGATTACCCCCAAAAAGCGTATTAATAATTTTGCTGAAGGCTGATTTTATCCACTGGAACCGGGAGATAGTGCAGAAAATGTATTTAAAAGAGTTTAAAACAAACACATTTGATTTGGCTTTCCCATGAAGCACATGACTGAGTTTGTCTGTTTTCAAAACCACCATACCTTTTACTGAGAGTAACTTCATCCTTTACCCTTTTGCTCCATTCCCTCTCATTTTTCATTGGTTGGTGTGCATGGCTCTTGTGTGTTGATAGCCCCAGTCAATCATTAACTGCCGAGTTTCTGCAAACTCAATGAGAGTGGCTTTTAGTCTTACACCCCCACACAGTTTCCCATGGACTTGAAGTGGAAAACATCAAGCTAGAGTTTCACCATCTTTTGGCAAAATAGTATTTCCTGGAGTCTTGCCTAAGTTGCTTCATGTTGTCAGTCACTAGACTAGGCTTCTCCAGGGAACAGCTACTCTAATAAGAAAGGAGGCCCTACGAGGCAAAAGGAAACCAATGGCCACACTACGTTCAGGGACAAAATTGCTAGCCATCTTGGCAATGTGATTACGGATGTTGGCTTAAGAACTTCCATTTCCAGGTGGTACATGAGTTACTTTGTTGACTTGTGAAGTCTTTTTTTTTTTTTTGAGTATGTGGCTAAATATTTCTGAGAGTGGATTTATAAATAGTATCTGATGATGACTCTGTTCTTGAGAGGGAAAAAGAAGAAGTGAAAAAGGGTACCAGGAGGACTTCATTTTGTCATTTTGAAGAATTATAATATGTTAGTTACCTAAGGAAAAGTGGATCTTTGAAACTGAAGGTGAGATATCAAATATAAATTCTTGTTTTTCTTTGAATAGTGTAGGAAAGGGGTGTGTAGTGTTCTTGTCACTTTTAAGAATTACGTAGCTGAACACAGAGCAATGCAGAATCTTGACCAAGGGTAGCAGAGTAAGACAAAAATGGGAAGAGCCAGAAATACAACGCAGATCTCTTGACTTGTGTTTACATGTTCTACAGGCTAGTCTCATGGTTTTATAACTCGTTTTGATAAGTTGCCCACTCTTTAAAGGTTAACATTTTATGACCAAATGACTGAGAAACATCTGTCTCTGAGTCAGGATGGTAAGAGAAGCACAGTATGAGGGATACCACTAGATAAGAACAAGGCAAGGAATAATAGACTTGGTATCACTCTCAAAGAATCTCTATGTCTAATGAAAAAACTTATATTTGATTCTTTTTCAGCGCTTCTTCTTGAAATCAGATATTTAAATTTAATGTAATTTTGTATTTAAAACAATTAATAGAATTGGGGGTTTATTTATCCAGTGATTAAGTGTCTAAGACACAAGTGGCCTTAAAAGTGATAAACATAGATGAGACTTACATTACAAAGTTCCTCAGCTGAATTTCTCTTTGACCACTCTGTATAATCACATTTGTATTTTCTAGAATTTTATACAGTTTACAGATGATCCAAATATTTTTCCCTTACCTTTTTCTTTCATAATGTTCAGTTCATAAAATCATCATCACCACCACCACCACCACCACCATCAGCATCTTCATCACTGCCCTTATTATTATTGAGAAGATGTTAAGCTCTTGACACATATTAACTCATTGATATCTCCCACTAATCCAATGAAGTAGATATTATTACTCTCCTGATTTCCAAGGCACAAAAAGTAATTGGCCCAAATTTATACAACTAGTATATATCATTGAGGACAGTCTTTTAAACGTTATTCTATAATGCTTTAGGCCTAGTGAGACCTTAGGGAAATTTTAATTTAGCCCCTTATTTTGCAAACTGAGAAGCTAAGACCACTGTGAACTGACTTTCCTTTGGGCAATTCTTGGCAGAGCTTTGATTAGTACTCACATTTCCTGATTTCCGGTACAGGGATCTTTCTAATACTGTACTTTGCCCTTATCTTCGAGGTACTACAATCTTCACCAGAATGTCCACTTCATAAGGGGAAAAATATAGAAACAAAAGCACTTTGCTCTTCCATAAATAAAATGTTTGGTAGGAATGGAGACTTAGCCTATTGATTAAAATAGGATTCTTGGAATATTTTTATACTCATTGCTACCTGTGAGGTCCTGGTAACCTGGATATTTCATGGAAGGCATAGAATATTAACCATCTTTAGCCTTTTAGGGAAGCGATTTTTATCACCAGTGTCCTTAATTATGAAGGGTTGTAAAGTCCAGTTTTCTTATACCCCTTCTCTGTAATATCATTCACAAATGAGTCACGTTGAGTTATATCGTAAAAACACATAGTATACATTTCTCATATCTAAAACAATGAAGTTAAATAACCACATCCCTAGAATAAAGTTGAACAATACTTGAGTAGGTTTGAACGGGATTTGATTTGCCTTCTTCTGTCCTTGGAGAATTTCATAACTATCCAGGAGTAGTTCTTTAGGCATATGCAAGATAAGTGACTTCTTCTGAAAATGCAAAACTCATTGTTGGTTAATATCTGTTAAATACAACTAAAGATTCAAATACACCAAAGAAAAATGGAAAGCATGCTTTCTGCCAATTAATAGCTGGCATTCTAAAAAATCTGAAAGTGAAGGTCTTCTAGTATTTTGGGGTACTCAATTGTATTTAATTATGAAAACTATAGAACATGATTCTTCTTATAAACTGTATTAATTACAGAACAGATTTCTGTATGAAATTGAATTAATTTTAAACCTTCTTTGTGGTAAGGAATTTGGATTATGAAGTACCCAAAGGACTTCATTATGAGGCAGCTTCATTTATAAGCAGGACATCAATCTACCTATTTTGCTTTTGAGCAAGACTCAAACTTATGGGTAAAATATTCCCTTGAGGTAAAGCAGATGCCTTCAGAAGCTGCATTAATAACTATTTGCAGTAACTGTTTATGATTCATGAGCTAAGCGGGGTTATTTTCCTATGGCTCACCAGACCATCTGTAAATTGGCCTGACACAGAGCTTCAAAGGAATAAATAAACAGTAAAAAATTCAGAGTTAGAATTGAGGCTGTTTTCTTAATGTGAAATCCCAGTTGTTGCTGTTTTTAACCTAATCAAGTACTTTTCCTTTTCATTGAGGTCTAAATGTTGACTGTAGGTTAATTTCAGCATATAAGCCTTAACATATGGTAAACAAGTAAATATTTATTTTACATACTCTTCCTAAGGTTTGCGTATATTGCATATATTAAGTAAAAAATATGCATGTCATTTAAAAAATTGTCTAAAAATTAACAAAAAAGGAGAAAATATGCATGTCCAGGAAACCCAGAAAAATAATAAAGTAATAATAAAATTAAAATAATAAAACAATAATATATATTATAAAATAATAATATATATATAACCACCAGGTCCCTGACTTCTCCATTTTCTAAATACAAATAAGGTCTCAATGACTTTAATTATATGGATAATTGTTTAATTATCTAAATGTAAAGAGTATATATTTATGATAAATGTAACACATGACCCTGTACAATTCAAACAACACAGAGATGAATAAAAAATGAGAGTGATTACCTACCACTAACCTCTGTTTTTCAGGTATTTATAGAGTGTAAAATTCGAGGCTCTCCTTCACAAACACATCTAAATATGTGCATATACATACACATATGTAGTCTTTGTTTTATAGACACTGGGACTTATTGTATGGTAATGTTTTTTAATCTTAAAAGTGAACAACTATGGATAAAGATTAATTTAAGTTTTTTAACAGCAGTGCATTATACCATGCATTGCCTTTTAAAAAATTATTTCCTTGTTGATAGATATTGAGGTTACCTTCAACATTTTTTTTCTATAAAAAAGCTTCCTGTTGAAGATATCCTTGTAAATGTCCCAATAACATTAATCATTACAATTTTAATAAGTAAAATTTATTCTTGATTCAAAGTTCAAAAGGCACACATGAGTATATGATGAAAAATCAATCTCATTCCTACTACTATTTCCCAACTACTCAGTTTCCTTTCTTTTCTTGTGAATCCTTCCAGAGATTTTCTGTGTATGTGTGTGTGTGTGTGTGTGTGTGTGTGTGTGTGTGTGTGTGTGTATGTGTGTGTACAAAATTTTCCTCCATATATGCTATCATAATCTATATACTCTTCTATACCTTGCTTAAAAAAATTTTATTGGAGTATAGTTGCTTTACAATGTTGTATTGGTTTCTGTTGTACAGGAAAGTGAATCAGCTGTACATATACTTATATCCCCTCCTTTTTGGATTTCCTTCCCATTTAGGTCACTACAGACCATTGAGTAGAGTTCCCTGTGCGATACAGTAGGTTCTCATTATCTTGATTTTTAAATTCATAATAGATTGGTCTGTTTAAGCTGCTTATTTCTTTTTATTGATGCTGAAGTGTTCCCTTATATGGATTAGTGTAATTTATTCATCTTATTAAATGTTAAGTAGTCCCTTATTAAGTTGTTTCCTATCTTTGCTATTACAATAAAGTGAATATCTTTATATGTATACAATTTTCACCCAGGTGATTGTATATCTGTACCATCATACTTAAATACAGAATTGTTGGATCAAAGAATATGAGCAATTTTATTTTGAAAAAGTTAAAATTGCAAGCCTCTTTTGTAGAGAGATTGTATCAACATACTTTTCAACCAACAATGTATAAGAAATATACATTTTCATAATTCATTTTACATAATGTATTTTCCCTTCAACTCTGTCCAACATAGTTTCTCTTTCTCTCTCTCTCATCATGGCCAAAATGGTAGATGAAAATGTAACCTCATTATGATTTTGTTTACTACTTTTTTTTTTTTTGCCAGCCATGCAGCTTGTGGGATTGTAGTTCCCTGACCAGGGATCGAACTTGGGCCGGTGGTAATGAGAGTGCAGAGTCCTAACCACTGGACTACCAGGGAATTCCCTGTTTACTATTTTTAAAAAGTATCAGTGAGGGTGAACAATAATTCATATATTTAATAATCATTTGTATTATCTTTTCTATTAATATTTATCTTCCATTTCCCCCAATCTGATTCTTAGATTTTTCTTATTGAGTTACATGAACGCGTTACATTTAAGGCTATTGGTTGTCTAATAGTGGTGTTGGTTGCAAATTCCCACCCTCTCCTCCCCAAAATTATCATTTGTCATTTGACTTTTGGTCATTATTGCAATGCAGAAAGTTTTTATTTTTATGTAGTAGAATTTATCATCTATTTTTAGTGGTTTCTGAGTGTTTTCTTTAACATCTTTTTTGGAGAATAATTGCTTTACAATGGTGTGCCAGTTTCTGCTTTATAACAAAGTGAATAAGCTATACATATACATATATCCCCATATTTCCTCCCTCTTGCGTCTCCCTCCCACCCTTCCTATCCCACCCCTCTAGGTGGTCACAAAGCACTGAGCTGATCTCCCTACGCTATGCGGCTGCTTCCCACTAGCTATCTATTTTACATTTGGTAGTATATGTAAGTCCATGCCACTCTCTCACTTCGCCCCAGCTTACCCTTTCCCCTCCCCCTGTCCTCAAGTCCATTCTCTATGTCTGCGTCTTTATTCCCGTCCTGCCCCTAGTTTCGTCCAAACCATTTTTTTAGATTCCATATATATGTGTTAGCACACAGTGTTTGTTTTTCTCTTTCGGACTTACATCACTCTGTATGACAGACTCTAGGTCGATTCACCTCACTACAAATAACTCAATTTGTTTCTTTTTATGGATGAGTAATATTCCCTTGTATATATGTGCCACATCTTCTTTATCCATTCATCTGTCAGAGGACACTTAGGTTGCTTCCATGTCCTGGCTATTGTAAATAGGGCTGCAGTGAACATTTTGGTACATGACTCTTTCTATGTTTTTCTCAGGGTATATGCCCAGTAGTGGGATTGCTGGGTCATATGGTAGTTCTATTTTTAGTTTTCTAAGGAACTTCCATACTGTTCTCCATAGTGACTGTATCAATTTACATTCCTACCAACAGTGCAAGAGGGTTCCCTTTGCTCCACACCCTCACCAGCATTTATTGGTTGTAAATTTTTTGGTGATGGCTATTCTGACTGGTATGAGGTGATACCTCATTGTAGTTTTGATTTGTATTTCTCTAATGGCTAGTGATGTTGAGCATCCTTTCACGTGTTTGTTGGCAATTTGTATATCTTCTTTGGCAAAATGTCTATTTAGATCTTCTGCCCGTTTTTGGATTGGGTTGTTTGTCTTTGATATTGAGCTGCATGAGCTGCTTGTAAAGTTTGGAGATTAATTCTTTGTCAGTTGCTTCATCTGCAAATATTTTCTCCCATTCTGAGGGTTGTCTTTTCGTCTTGTTTATGGTTTCCTTTGCTGTGCAAAGCTTTTAAGTTTCATTAGGTCCCATTTGTTTATTTTTGTTTTTATTTCCATTTCTCTAGGGAGGTGGGTCAAAAAGCATCTTGCTGTGATTTATGTCATGGAGTGTTCTGCCTATGTTTTCCTCTAAGAGTTTTATAGTGTCTGGCCTAACATTTAGGTCTTCAATCTGTTTTGAGTCTATTTTTGTATATGGTGTTAGGGAATGTTCTAATTTCATTCTTTTACATGTAGCTGTCCAGTTTTCCCAGCATCACTTATTGAAGAGGCTGTCTTTTTCCATTGTATATTCTTGCTTCCATTATCAAAAATAAGGTGACCATATGTGTGTGGGTTTATCTCTGGGCTTTCTATCCTGTTCCATTGATCTATATTTCTGTTTTTGTGCCAGTACCATACTGTCTTGATTACTATAGCTTTGTATATAGTCTGAAGTCAGGGAGCCTGATTCCTCCAGCTCCGTTTTTCTTTCTCAAGATGGCTTTGGCTATTCGGGGTATTTTGTGCTTCCATACAAATTGTGAAATTTTTTGTTCTAGTTCTGTGAAAAATGCCATTGGTAGTTTGATAGGGATTGCACTGAATCTGTAGATTGCTTTGGGTAGTATAATCATTTTCACAATATTGATTCTTCCAATCCAAGAATGTGGTATATCTCTCCATCTGTTTGTATCATCTTTCATTTCTTTCATCAGTGACTTATAGTTTTCTGCATACAGGTCTTTTGTGTCCTTAGGTAGGTTTATTCCTAGGTATTTTATTCCTTTTGTTGCAGTGGTAAATGGGAGTGTTTCCTTAATTTCTCTTTCAGATTTTTCAACATTAGTTATAGGAATGCAAGAGATTTCTGTGCATTAATTTTTTATCCTGTTACTTTACCAAATTCATTGATTAGCTCTAGTAGTTTCCTGGTAACATCTTTAGGACTCTGTATATATAGTATCATGTCATCTGCAAACAGTGACAGCTTTACTACTTCTTTTCCAATTTGGATTCCTTTTATTTCTTTTTCTTCTTTGATGGCTGTGGTTAAAAATTCCAAAACTCTGTTGAATTGTTGAATAATAGTGGTGAGAGTGGGCAACCTTGTCTTGTTCCTGATCTTAGTGAAAATGATTTCAGTTTTTCACCATTGAGAACGATGTTGGCTGTGGGTTTGTCATATATGGCCTTTATTATGTTGAGGTAAGTTCCCTCTATGCTTACTTTCTGGAGGGTTTTTATCATAAATGGGTGTTGAATTTTGTTGAAAGCTTTTTCTACATCTATTGAGAGAATCATATGGTTTTTTTCCTTCAATTTATTAATATGGTGTATCAAATTGATTGATCTGCATATATTGAAAAATCCTTGCATTCCTGGGATAAACCCCACTTGATCACAGTGTATGATCCTTTTAATGTGCTGTTGGATTCTGTTAGCTAGTATTTTGTTGAGGATTTTTACGTCTATGTTCATAAGTGTTATTGGCCTGTAGTTTTCTTTCTTTGTGACATCTTTGTCTGGTTTTGGTATCAGGGTGATGGTGGCCTCGTAAAATGAGTTTGGGAGTGGTACTTCCTCTGCTATATTTTGGAAGAGTTTGAGAAGGATAGGTGCTAGCTCTTCTCTAAATGTTTGATAGGATTTGCCTGTGAAGCCATCTGGTCCTGGGCTTTTGTTTGTTGGAAGATTTTTAATCACAGTTTCAATTTCAGTGCTTGTGATTGGTCTGTTCATATTTTCTATTTCTTCTTGGTTCAGTCTCGGAAGGTTGTGCATTTCTAAGAATTTGTCCATTTCTTCCAGGTTGTCCATTTTATTGGCATATAGTTGCTCGTAGTAATCTCTCATGATCCTTGTATTTCTGCAGTGTCAGTTGTTACATTTCCTTTTTCATTCCTAATTCTGTTGATTTGAGTCTTCTCCCTTTTTTTCTTGATGAGTCTGGCTAATGGTTTGTCAATTTTGTTTGTCTTCTCAAAGAACCAACTTTTAGTTTTATTGACCTTTGGTATTGTTTCCTTCATTTCTTTTCCATTTATTTCTCATCTGATCATTACGATTTCTTTCCTTCTGCTAACTTTGGCTTTTATTGTTCTTCATTCTCTAATTGCTTTAAGTGTAAGGTTAGGTTGTTTATTTGAGATGTTTCTTGTGTCTTGAGGTAAGATTGTATTGCTATAAACTTCCCTCTTAGAACTGCTTTTGCTGCATCCTATAGGTTTTGGGTCGTGTGTTTTCATTGTCGTTTGTTTCTAGGTATTTTTTGATTTCCTCTTTGATTTATTCAGTGATCTCTTGGTTTTTTAGTAGTGTATTGTTTAGCCTCCATGTGGTTGTGTTTTCTACAGATTTTTTCCTGTAATTGATATATAGTCTCATAGCATTGTGTTCAGAAAAGATACTTGATATGATTTCAATTTTCTTAAATTTGCTAAGGATTGATTTGTGACCCAAGATATGATCTATCCTGGAGAATGTTCCATGAGCACTTGAGAAGAAATTGTATTCTGTCGTTTTTGGTTGGAATGTCCTATAAATATCAATTAAATCCATCTTGTTTAATGTATCATTTAAAGCTTGTGTTTCCTTATTTATTTTCATTTTGGATGATCTCTCCATTGGTGATAGTGGGGTGTTAAAGTCCCCTACTATGATTGTGTTACTGTCAATTTCCCCTCTTATGGCTGTTAGCATTTGCTTTATGTATTGAGGTGCTCCTATGGGTACATAAATATTTACAATTGTTATATCTTCCTCTTGGATTGATCTCTTGATCATTATGTAGTGTCCTTCTGTGTCTCTTGTAATAGTCTTTATTTTAAAGTCTATTGTGTCTGATATGAGAATTGCTACTCCAGCTTTTTTTTGATTTCCATTTGCATGGAATATCTTTTTCCATCCCCTCACTTTCAGTCTGTATATGTCCCTAGGTCTGAAGTGGGTGTCTTGTAGACAGCATATATACATGTCTTGTTTTTGTATCCATTCAGCCAGTCTATGTCTTTTGGTTAGAGCACTTAATCCATTTATATATAAGATAGTTATTGATATATATGTTCCTATTACCATTTTCTTAATTGTTTTGGGTTTGTTATTGTAGGTCTTTTCCATCTCTTGTGTTTGCTGCCTAGAGAAGTTCCTTTAGCATTTGTTGTAAAGCTGGTTTGGTGGTGCTGAATTCTTTTAGGTTTTGCTTCTCTGTAAAGGTTTTAATTTCTCCATTGATCTGAGTGAGATCCTTGCTGAGTAGAGTAATCTTCATTGTAGATTTTTCCCTTTCATCATTTTAAATATGTCCTGTCACTTCCTTCTGGCTTGCAGAGTTTCTGCTGAAAGATCAGCTGTTAACCTTATGGGGATTCTCTTGTGTGTTATTTGTTGTTTTTCTGTTGCTGCTTTTAATATTTTTTCTTTGTATTTAATTTTTGGTAGTTTGATTAATATGTGTCTTGGTATGTTTCTCTTTGGATTTATCCTGTATGGGACTCTCTGCGCCTCCTGGACTTGATTAACTGTTTCCTTTCCCATATTAGGGAAGTTTTCAAGTATAATCTCTTCAAATATTTTCTTACTCCCTTTTCGTTTCTCTTTCTCTTCTGGGACCCCTATAATTCGAATGTTTGGGCATTTAATGTTGTTCCAGGGGTCTCTGAGACTGTCCTCAGTTCTTTTCATTCTTTTTTCTTTATTCTGCTCTGTAGTAGTTATTTCTACTATTTTATCTTGCAAGTCACTTATCCATTCTTCTTTCTCAATTATTCTGCTATTGATTCCTTGTAGAGAATTTTAAATTTCATTTATTGTGTTGTTCATTATTGTTTGTTTGCTCTTTAGTTCTTCTAGGCCCTTGTTAATCATTTCTTGCATTTTGTCTGTTCTATTTCCAAGATTGTGGATCATCTTTACTATCATTACTCTGAATTCTTTTTCAGGTAGACTGCCTATTTCCTCTTTATTTGTTTGGTCTGGTGGGTTTTTACCTTGCTCCTTCATCTGCTGTGTGCTTCTCTGTCTTCTCATTTTGCTTAACTTACTGTGTTTGGGGGTCTCCTTTTCGCTGGCTGCAGGTTCGTAATTCCCATTGTTTTGGTGTCTGTCTCCAGTGGCTAAGTTTGGTTCAGTGGGTTGTGTAAGCTTCCTGTTGGAGGGGACTAATGCCTGTGTTCTGGTGGATGACGTTGGATCTTGTTTTTCTGGTGGCCAGGACTGCATCCTGTGGTGTGTTTTGGGGTGTCTGTGACCTTTTTATGATTTCAGGCAGCCTCTCTGCTAATGGGTGGGGCTGTGTTCCTGTTTTGCTAGTTGTTTAGCATAGGGTGTCCAGCACTGTAGCTTGTTGGTCGTTGAGTGGAGCTGGGTCTTAGTGTTGAGATGGAGATCTCTGGGAGAGCTTTTACTGTTTGATATTATGTTGAGTCGTGAGGTCTCTGGTGGACCAACGTCCTAAACTTGGCTCTCCCACTTCAGAGGCACTGGCGTGACACCTGCCCAGAGCACTAAGTCCCTATCAGCCACACAGCTTGGGAACTTCATGTTAGTCTGGTGGTCAAGACTCAGCTCTTTCACCACCATGGCCCAGGTTCAATCCCCCGTTAGGGAACTAAGATCTGAAAGCAAATGGTTTCTATAGTGACAAGATACATCCACACTGGTGTTGACTGAAAGGAACATATCTCAGACCTAACAGAGGACACAGAGGATGGATATCTTTGGGAATCTTTCTTTTCTCCAGCCTTTCTGTCCTTGGTCCTGGCTGTGGACCCTGCAGTGCCTGGTAAACTGGCTCTCATCCTTCAGCGTGGTCTGGGAGTCCCTGGAGAACACAGAGTTAGACCGAAGGATGAGAGTGCCTTTGTAGAAGTCCACAAATCCTGTAGCGTAGTTCCAGCGTAACAGGCATACGGCCCTTCACCTGCGGCTGGCAGCACGGCGTGCCGAAATTCGAATTTCGTGCGTCTGGCGAGCTGGTGTAGCATCCAAGATATATTTTTTAATAAGCTAAAATAGGGACTTCCCTGGCAGTCCAGTGGTTAAGACTGGGTGCTCCCAGTGCAGGGGGCACGGATTCGATCCCTGGTTGGGGAACTAAGATCCCGCATGCTGTGTGGCGCGGCCAGACACCGAATCTGCCATCTGCCAGCACCTTGATCTTGGACTTCCCAGCCACTCCCGTTGTCCGTCTTTGGTCAGCCAGGGTGGAGACATGTTCCTGCCCCTATGGCCCGAGAGACTGCACAGTGACTGCCTGAGTTTTGTTTGATAATTAGAAAGTTCATGTCATGTTCCAAGTTGTTTAACAAAATCACTTGATCTTTTTAGCACTTCTACAGATTAATATTTTTTCACATTTAGATCTTATGTCCATCCAGAAATCCATATCAAGTTTCAAATTTACTCATACTGATTTAATGCCCAACGTACATGACACAAACCCCTACTTAACTAGATTTGAGGACCTCAGCCACTGTGTTAGTGTCCTTCAGTTGTTTTCTGGATATTCTCATAGGGGTTATTTCATGAACCATCTGATATGAGGCAGGATAATTTCTTGGCTATAATTATAGCTTCTGGAATCAGACAGGTTTTGATTTGAAATCTGGTTCTGCTATTTACTAGCTGTGGCATCTCCAGAAAATGTGAGTAGTTGCTGAAGGTCATAGCAGTAATAAGACTTACATCATAAGATTACTGGGAATATTAAATGAGATGATACATGTCATCCTGATACACCTAACTGGCAATATTTGGAATGATTATCATCATCAACATATTAATGTGATTATTAATAATTAATAATAATGTTATTATTGTTATTATCATTAAAGTCAGTTTGCTGGGTAGAACCCCAATTGTGATAGCTTCCTCTGCTGATCTAGAGAGAGCCCAAGTGATGCCAAAGGTAAACATAGTGGGAATGTCATTGTTTAAGGTAGTGTCTCTAAACGTGCCACACTCCCAGAGCCACACGATTTTAGAGCTGGATTATATGGAAAATTGTTGACTGCACATTGCCACATGGGCCCTGAAGAACCTGGCCTGCCCACCAAGCTTTTCAAGAAGGCTGAAGACCCACATTCATCTAATTATGAGATTCAAACCCAGGCCAGTAGGCCTGGTGAGTAACCGGTATAGAAAATAGAGAAGAGGGACTTCCCTGCTGGTCCAGTGGTTAAAAATCGCCCTCCAATGCAGGGGACATGGGTTCGACTCCTGGTCAGGGAACTAAGATCCCACATGCAGTGGGGCAACTAAGCCTGCACACTGCAACTAGAGAGAAGCCCACGCGCCACAACTACTGAGCCCGTGCACCACAACTAGAGAAGCCCTCATGCTGAAACTAGACAGAAGCCCTCATGTCACAATGAAGACCCAGGGCAACCAAAAAAAAAAAGAGAAAATAGAGAAGAATAGTATATTTATAACCCTGAAAGAGGTAAAACTTTCCTGGGATTCACAAAATTCAGAAGTTATAAAGGAAAGCATCAACTGATTTTAGTATTTAAAAGTTCAGAATTTCTGTGCAATAGATGTCAAAATTAAAGTCAAAAGACAATTGTCAACCTGACAGAAATTTTTTGCAACATATGGGCATAAAATGATATCAGCCTTAATATCTAAAAATTTCATGCCAATTAAGATGGGAAAAAACAACCTAATAGAAATTCAAGAAATTACAAATGATTAATAAACATGTGAAAAATGTTCAAATGCAAATTCAAACAGAGATATATTTTTGCCCTTAGATAGACAAACATTTAAAATATTTGTAATAGCCAAGAGCATATAGGTATATTGCAGGTAGAATATAGTTTGGGAGTACCTAAAAAATTATACATTCACTTTGAATTGGCAAATGCCACTTCTAGACATCTTTTGTACATACATGTGTGTACTAAGATATAGGATTAAGAGAATTAATTGCCACATCATAAAAAATATAGAAACAATTTAAATATCCATCAACAGAAGAATGGTTGATATGGAATGCTGTACAATGGTTAAAAATCATGTGGTAAATTCTAATAAGGAACGGTTTCCCAAACATACTGCTGTATGAAAATGCAAGTTGCAGAACAAAATGTATAGTGTGATTCCAGAAGTGATAAGAAATCCTCCAGACAAAAGTATATATAGTGTATATAGCTATGTAGAAGAATGTCTGGAGAAGTCATACGTAAAGGTTAGTTTAGAGTGCTTCTGTTAAGGAAAGTGGGATCCTCTGAGGAGAGGGAGGTGGAGAGGTAGGGGAGAGAGTATGGGAGATTTTCACTTTTTATTCTCTATATCTCTCTGTGGTTTAAAGGTTTATGACTAGAATGTATTCAAGTACTTGTGTATCTGAAACTTAACAAAAATGACATCATGGTTATCCTTATACAGTACTGCTTGCTGCAAAGTTTAATGGAATAGTTTCTTCTAAAATCTCACCTAAGATGATTTATAGTTTCAGAATACAGTTGGAAAACCAATTATGAGATCACAAATAATCAGGGTGTATAGCAGGATTGCTCACAAACCACTAAATTTAGGACTGGTTTGCCAGCAGCACATGTTTTAAGATAAGGCCGAAGTCCTTGTTAGAGCTGGTGCCGGTTATAATGAGGTGATTTTGCTGACAAACTGAACCCAGCCCCATCATACTAAATTCTGCACTGCAGCAAGTAGTGTCACATTCTGGGATGGGCTTTCTTTCTCTGCTGCAATCCTACTGAACTTTTGCTCTTTAACATATAAGAAAAACGGTGGCAGGATGAAATTTCCCTGGTATCATTAAAATTGTGAAACTGACTTACAGTTGTTTGGCAAAGCCATTGCATAAGAACATAATTTTTCTTGAAATTTCATGAGAAAAAGCTTGATGCCCTCATATTCATGAATTTTCTCCCTCTAAGAATGGCCTTTTTGGTCTGTCATTTGTTTTCCTGCTTTTGACAAAGACAGAGGTCCAAAAAATATTTCACTTTCCTCTTGTCTGTACACACTATCTGCATAAGCAAAGCAAGAGTGAAAACACCATGGTAAACAGCAGTGATATTCATCTGTAGCAGCAGGGAATGAAGAGGACTGTGACAAAATAGTAAGTGCACGCCCCATCCAAAGAGGCAGCTTCGTTCAGTTCCAGCTGGTTATTATCATGTTGGAATGGAAGTCCAGTGCTGCAGATTTTCTAGTTTTTAAGGAGAAGCCAAAAAAAAAAAATTCTGAGTTTATGTGGTTATTAAATATTGGGAAATATAAACTATAAATACAAAATATAATGTGTAAAAATCACTTAGCCAGCCCTGTAAAACATATGAAAACCAAATTTAGCTTGTGGGCCACCACTTTGCAACTCTGGATTCATGTCATTCTTTTTGTCCTGAATGCTCTGCATCATGGGTTCCCAAACATGGCAGTGCAAAAGGATTCTCTATGGAAGTTATTAAAAGTCCAGACTATCAGGCCCCATTCAGTGTACTAAACTTGTAATTACATTTTTAACAAGTTCCTCTATTAACTGTATACAGCTTGCCCAACAAGAGCTTTTGAATAGCTGCCTATCAGCTACAATTGGAATAGCAGATGAAACCCATCTTGAATGCAAATCGCAATCTATTAATGGTAGTTGCCCAGGGCACTGATTTGAGGAGAACTGTCTGAGTGTGACCAGGTTCAGTGGGGAGATTGATGATCTGTTAGTGATGTCTACCTTGGGCATAGACAGGGAGAAATGCGGTACATGTGCAGTTTCTTTGTTGACCATGACCAATTGGTGAGGATCTGTGCTTTTAAAAATAATATTTAAATAGCTCCATGATGTGGCCTCACCTTCTTCTCTGGTCTCATCATCTACTATATCCTGCCTCATATGTGAATCTCCAGTAACAAAGTATTTGTTGCTTCCCATATGTGTCGTTCTGTTTCACTGCTCTGTGGCTTTGCTCCTGCACTTTCCATCCCTTATGCCCTCCCTTTCTGGCTGACTCTACTCCCTGGGTAGGGCTCAGCTTGGACATCTTCTTCCAGAGGAGGATTTTTCTGACTTCTTCTCCCTCCCTCTTTATTTCAGGATGGGTTAAGTGCCTTGTGCTTCCTCATATGAGTGTCCTAAGAATATCTCCATCATAGCATTTGTTTCATATTATTAAAACCATCAGCTTACACTTGACATTTCTTTCCCAAACTTGAAGCTTTCCCATCTTGAATATTTTATTCATATATGTATAAACACACAATGTATCATCAATTACATAACTAAACTACATCTGATATATCTGTAGTGCTGAATTAATGTTTATTAAATTGAACTTAGCCATTTTTATTATGGATAGCCTTATATTATATATATTTGTATTGGAGACTTATCTTTCTTGCTGAATCTTATCTTGCTTAAACATAGATGTTAAAAAATGTTGAAGCGTAGAAGCGCCTTAGAAATTATCTTATTAATATATTTCTCTTGTAATTATACACAAGAGGAAAATGAGGTTAGGAGAGGAGAGAAGCCTATGTGGTTAAGCTTAATTTCTGGAATCATACTGTCAGGGTTCAAATCCTGGTTCACCACTTCCTAGCTATGGGAACTTAACTGTAAATTCTGAGCTTCACTTTTTTTGATGCGAGGATGAGGCCAATAATATTAAGTCCTTAAGAGGGATAATATGTTGTTTCAATGAGAAAACCCCTTTTTTTACGCTTGGTAAAATTCTTATCATGTTTCAAGCACTAACTACATGTTACTTGTTGTAGTTTGCCCCTAAAATACATAGTAGTTAGTGAAAGAACCAGAAGAAGAACCCAAGTTTTCTGACTTTCATTCCAGTTACGTTAACAGTTTAATTAATCCTCTACTATGGCAGACTACATGTTTACCAGTTTTGGCACTGGCCTTGCCCCCCAAACACCTAATACTTAGCAAGAGGGCTAAGCAATGAGGGCTTTTTGCTGGAGCCTTTAAAAGTGCGTGCAAGGTAAAGGGAAAGCATTCTTAAGCAAAAACAAAACAAAATGAGAACAATGACAGAAATTTGGACTAGATGAATAGACAAATTCTTTTTCTCACATGTAATACATTCTGCAAAACATTTAGATAAGCCACTGAATACATTTCAAGTCAAGTTTGCTTCGGTGGTTTAAAAATAATCATCCAAGGTGAGTTGGAGGGAAACATGTCTGGCTGTGTCCTCTCAATGACAACGTGCTTGTAAAATGGCGAGCATTTGGGAGTCCTTGATAAAATCATGACAATCATTTGAGCCATAATCATAGTGAATAGTGTCAATAAATTATTCTTTTAAACATTGTCTGTAGCATTACATAATGTTCAAGTTCTTGTTTTTAAATCAATTCTACAGGATTCTCACTAATCTAAAGAAACCAAAAATATTTTACCATTGCAGTGGGACAACCAATTGCTCATCAGTTCAGCTTTGTATAGAATGTTCTATTCAATGTAATGTCTGGCATCCATTTTCTTGCCTTGCCTACAATATCCTCTATCAAGGCTTCAAGACATTATTTAATGTTAGCCATGCTCACTGGAAACTGATTAGTTTGATCATATATATAATCAAATAATCAGCTTTTAACAGATGGTTTTAATGGATATGTTTTTAATATATATTATTGTAAAATTAATCTGTTTTAATATATAGCATCAAAAGGTTTTTGATAATCCCAATATTGAAGTTGACAGAAATCATTGTGTTTTTATTGAAAACAATAATGCTTAACTATAGATTTAGATCAGTATATCGTAGGAACCTAAATCCTTTAAAAAAAGGGATATATGTTACCTGTGCAGAGTTGAGGCTGGCATGGTACGTTGGTTCTTTATGACAATGTGATCTACCAAACCAATGCTGAGACTGCCCACCTCCAATTCTTTTGTTAATGAGTAAGAACTGTGTCATATTCCTACCACAGGACAAAGGGGAGTGACTTAGGCCAATGATAATTTAGTCCACAGGGCTGGACACATTGCAACCAACAAATCAGAAGGAAGGGGATAATGAGCAATGGGGCAGTAACCAAAGGTGTGTGCTGCATCACCTCTAGAAATCAATTCGAAGAATAGATCCTAGTGCTAGGATGATGAGTGTTTCCTCACACCACGATGGCATTCCTAATGATCAGGCATTCATGTTCGTGAACAGCTTGGAGGATAAAGGTGTGCAGAAGTAATAACTAGCATGAATTTAGCTGTGGTAATAAGATACATACCATTTAAAAACTGCTCTAGTATCTATGCAAATACGATACGTATTTAGGGAAACTTTTATTATTTCAGGCCACCAACTGGTGCTAGTTAATAAGAGGTTTTAGTTAATAAATAGGATTAGTGTTACACCAAGAGTCTCAGGAAATAACAGTTGTTCCCAAACCTGGCTATGAAGCTGAATCACATGGACTTGAGAAATTCCAAGGACTTGTGGGATAGATGAAGAGGTGTTAGTATGAAAGGTGGAATGGTCCAACGTATTTTTAATTTGAGCAATAAAAAAGCTTTGAGATATTTTGTGACCTATAGAGTTTAGAGTAACACCGTATGAAATAAACACGCCTGCCCTGAGCACACTGGTATTCTTAAAAGGTGAATAAAACGTACTCAGGTGTGAATAGAAACCCTCATTTAAAAAAATGGAACAAACTCGCTTGTGTTTGCCTCTATCCAGTGGTTCTTAACTTTCTTGGTTCAAGGGCCTCATTGAGAATCTGATCAAGGTTATGGAACACTTCCCAGAGAGATGCACATTTACATATTCACACAGTGCTTTGAATATTAATACTCCCTTCTCTAATGTTCTTGGTCTTATTAGAAAAACCGAAACAGCATAACTAATAACTAACAACAGATACGATTGATCAAGTCCTTACCAGTTTTCCAAGTTCTACCTAGATCTACTGAATTAGAAGCTTCAGGGCCTCAAAAATACGTAATTTCATAAAGTCCTTTTGTTGTTTCTGATGAAATTAATTGGATCCCTCTTGATTAGTCAGAGAAACAAGGGCTTTAGAGTCAGACAAACTTGAGTTAAAAAAATCAAAACTTTACATTCAATGAGCAAGGAAGTCACTTAAACACTGTGTCTTAGTCCCTCTCACCTATAGAATGTGAAAGGCAGCTGTCTTCACAAGAGTGTGATAAAAATAATATGATATAATGTATGACAGGCTCAGAGCACGCCCCTAGCATATAGTAAGCACTATATGCATCTTTTCTTTATCGTAGATACTCATAAGGGGCCTGATTTGTTTGCAGTGAGGATATTGTCCTAATATTAAATAATTCCTTGAGATAAAAAATTCAGAAAGCAGAAATCGTGATACTAAAACCAAGATAAAATAGGAAAGGCAAGAGCTGCAGATGGCTTTTATTTGAGTCACATAATGTATAAACATATTATCACGGCAGAGCTTCAGAAAACAAAGCTCATTGCTCCCCAGATGCACAGGTCTCATCTTTAACCTTAATTTTGCAAGGCTTCTGGAAGGTTTCCAATTCTTAAAGCTTTTAAATTTTCATGTCAATATAGTGAATTCTTGGTTGTGTGAAAGGAGACACAAGTGTTCAGAATGGTTCTGAATTGGGAAAAGGATAATATAAATCATGTTTTATGTCTAGCAACAAACCTTTGAGCATGATGCAATAAACACTGTGGAGAAGAGTTAAGATTTAGAGATGTACCCCGATTGTTTGGTCAACCAAAAAAGAATATTCTTATTGGAAACGTTAGCTTTAAAAAGGATAAAAATGGGGGGTCTGGGTTAGACAAAAAAAAAAAGAACAGTAGCGGCATTGGGTGAAATAACTGAGAAAATGGAAAAGGAGGAAACAGCCAAAAACAGGGAAGCAGTGATGACTGCTGGCATTTTGGGAGAGATTTTAAAGTAATTTTGCATAGCTCAGTAACTTACTTGGGAGGTTTTCTCTCGCTTCTTAGGTTAATGTATCTTTGATACATCCAAGAATCTAAGAGATGGGTCAGGAGAGTTAAGGTCAATGATGGAGTGTCCCGAAATAGAATCAGAGCTTAGTGACATTTAGTGACCCATGAGGCCACTATTGTCTCACAGAGAATCAACATATGAGATAAATATTTGCCCTGAGCTGGTGAGTGTCCTCTCAAAATGTTGAGTGCGGAACCATGGCTGTGAATCAGTACTTTCACAGAGAACAGAACCAACACGTGTTTGTTTTTTTTCCGTGGTCTTTACGTTTTCCACCCATGGACTTCACTGAAAATCTGACAAAAGATTTTATATACCCTTCCTAGAGAAATTGTTTACATTTACATATAAGCATAGTTTTTTGTTGTTTGATCGCCACTTCTCTCATGTTCTTGGTCGTCTAGGGAAATATAAACAATGTAACAAGTAATAATACCTTCAATTATTAATTAAGCTAATAATAACTAATAGTTACCATTAATTAAGTCCTTACTGTGGTAAGGACATTGTGCTAAGCCCTTTATATGCATTACCTCATTATATCCTCACATTTACCCTATGAATTAAGTAATATTATGGACCCCATTTTATAGATGAGAAAACTGAGGCTTAGAGAACTTAAATAGCTTGCTTAAAGCTCTACGGCTAGCAAGTGGCAGAGCCTGGAATCAAACTGAGGTCCGTGTGGTGCCAGTGCATATAATCTTAAACACTCCTTCATAATACCTCTAATTTTTTTATAGAATTTTTTTATAGGCACTTAAGATTCCATATTCCAACCTGGGCTCTAAAAGATTAGTGAACCTTCTGAATTTATACATTGTGCAATGTTTGTTTTTCTGGAGATCGATAGCTTTAAGCGGATTCCCTTAGGATACCTCATCTAAAACAGTAAAGAGTCAGTCATCTAGCTCTGTCAGATTTTAGCTGTGGAGTAAGTTAGGCCATCATAGAGCCACATATTTGGGCCACATTGACCGTCTTCTCTCCACTTCTGTCATCTCACAGAATTGCTGTTATTGAGTTGTTTTTGGAATAATGCCCTAGTCTTGAATTGAAGAATACTGCCAGAAATAGATGTATAAAATCTACGACTGCATTTGCTTTAGGAATATTTTTGAGTATATTTTAAATATACTCAAATATTTTAAATATTTAAAATGTTTAAAAATACCTCCAGTGTCTTCTAAACGAAACCTCAACCAACAAATTACTTTTAGAAGAGAGAATATACCTTCCTTATGCATAATAAAGAAAGTACTGATGTATCCCTTTACGCAAAAGCCAAAATTTCAGACTCGAATCTGCAATCCAACTTTAGTACTTTTGGAGGGGTCTTTGGCTTGCATACTTGAATTTTATCTCACCCTCAGTTATAGTCATCTACTCTGATTTGTATTTTCCCTTGTTTTGTGTGTGTGTGTAAATAGATATATATATTTCATTCCATGAATTTTTGTTTTTGGCGGGAGAAGGATTTATTACTTGCAGCAAGTAGGGAGAACACAAGGGATCTTTCCTAAAGCAGTGTCTCCATTCCATGAATTCTTGTAAAGCGTCTGAAATTCTTTATGGAACACTGAGGAATATAAATTAAAAATTTAAGTTTTCCTCCTTCTTCCTTTTCTATCACTTCATGCCTAAAAAGAGGCAGAGCTTTAAGACCTTGCAAATGTTTGTTCTTTAATGCCTTAACCGACAAAGATCATTTTCAAGGAAATGCTCCCCAGTTAGGGCAAAATAGCAGATTAAAATAGTACAAATGCCTTCAATGACAAACACTTTTCTTACTGATTAACTTAGCAGAGGACCATATCTTGCTTCCCTCCTCCCCTACAAATATTTTCTCAGGCAAAAATGGATTTCTTTCATTCACGACTGGATTTTCTGAGAAGTAGCTGTATTGTAGCTATTTTGTGTTGTGAATCTAATAAAGCCACATGGTTTAAACCCAGATTTGAAGGGGCAAAGTTCTCTTCCGGTTGTGTATACTTAAGTACCTGAATGTGAAGTCTAGCCCAGTGAAAAGATCAACACACCAGCTCAGGCGTTAGCTAATATTGCTGGTATTTATGCATAGAGTTAACATTTGGCTCAAGAAAGAACTTTGAATTTTCTTAGTCAATTAAAACAAGTAATTGGTTAAGAGTCTAAACCTTGGTGCCATAGAGCATGATTCTTGAAAACATTTTAGGTCAGGTTGAACCAATTATGAACTCTGCTGGGAAACTGTAAAAAATCAGGAAAAACTTTAAGACAGCTACAGTGGGTGTCTGTTCTGAAAAAAGTGTATACAGAAAATCTTTTCCACTGCCTTGCATACCAAGAGAACTCTCAAATTTTTGCTTCTCACCAAGATCAGTCTTATAAACCCTACACTTACATATCTCACTACTGGTTCCTCAGCTCTAACGCATGTCTCATCATTTCGAACTCAGTATCTGAAGTGGAATTCATACACATCCAACCTGACTCTTTTTTTTAAGTATAGTTGATTTACAATGTTGTGTTAGTTTTAGATGTACAACAGAGTGATTCAGTTATGCATATATATATATATATATATATATATATATATATATATATATAAAATATACTTTTTCAGATTCTTTTCCCTTATAGGTTATTACAAAATATTGAGTATAGTCCCTGTGCTATACAGCAGGTTCTTGTTGGTTATCTATTTAATATATAGTAGTGTATATATGTAAATCCAACCTGACTCTTCTCAGTGTTCCCTCTCTGAGTGAATGGCCCACCCAGGGCAGGCATCAGAACGCTGAGGGATACCTTGAATCATTCCTCTCCTTTCCTGTCTCCCCCTCCTCTTTCAACAAACTGCTCTTTTTTCTATTTCCTTTGTCAAAATTTGTTCCTGCCAAGAGTCTTTTTTCAGCCAGATGACTGAGCAATCCTCCTGGCTAGTGACCTAGATTTCACTCTTGCCTAGGCACAGCCCATTCTCTGCATTAGAAGCTGGAGTGGTATTTTAACATTTCAATCTGATCATGCCATTCCCTTTATTGAAAACTTCCAGTGACTCCCCATTACTTTAAAAATTAGGATCCAAATCCTTAATGTTGCCTAAAAGGTGCCCATCTTCAGACTCATCTCTAGCATTCGGATTTCTCTAAAACCAAGTGCCTACTTGCCTTGAGTCTTTCATACACACACACACACACACACACACACACACACACACACACACGCAAGCACTCAACCCCTAACTAATTTCTATTCTACTTTCAAACTCTGCTCAACACACATCCTAACAGAAACTTTCCTTGCTACTTCTGGCAGATTCAACCCACTGTAATTTTTAGAGTACCCTATATTTGCCCTTTCTAATACTTATCACAATTTAATTAATTCTGTAACTAGTTTTTAATATCTTTTTCTTTTGTTTGACATAAATTTCAAAAAAGTAGATGACATTTTTTTTTTACACTATATACCCAGTGTCTGAAATTAGTGCCTTGCACAAAGCAGGTATTGGGTGAATTAAGTGACAATTGGTGAACCACCTTGTGAGTTAGGTACAAAATGCCACTCTAAATAGTTATATGATTTTTACCTTGTGGAAATTATTAAACATTAATGCTACTAACTATTCCTATTTCCTTTGGGAAGAAGTCAATTTTAAACACAATTTTTAGTAAAAACTAGGAAAGAAGAGGATGGACATATACATTGACTGAGTGCTTACAGTGTAGAACGGCTTTAGATCATCAAGCGATACTAATTCTAGTGTAATTCTCACAATTGCTCAGTGAGAATTCATGAGAAAAGAACAGAGACCCAAAGGATAACTTGACCATAGTTACACAGTTATCAAATGACAGAGATGGCAATAATTCAAAGGTTTCAACAAAATAAGTCCACTTTTGGGAAATAACAGGACCAAATGTATCTTCTGGTGTATTAACACTCGTTAACAAAGGAGATGCTGGGATCTAGGTGTATTTGACTCAAGTGTCAAGAAACCATTTCCATCACATAACTGTCACTCCATCTATGGAATGAACGAAGAAAAGGCTCTTAGCAGTAGTGCTTTGATATACACGCTGAAGATGTATTAATTGCCCATAAAACTTAAAACTAAAGTGAAACTTTGGGGCTTTGTAGGAGCCATCTAAATTAAATCAAGATACAGCATAGCAAGTTTTCCATCTGCTTCTATGCCATGTGCTATCAGATACTTTGACCTTTGAGATTTATGAAAGAGTACGACAAAATCCTGTTCTCCAGTTTGTTTATCCTAAGGACATCATGGCTTCAAGGTCTTCCAGGACCTTGAAGAAACAGATGACAACCTGTTGTCCACTTCTCTGCCTCTCTGGTATAGTCTGAGCTTGATCTCTTAATAGATAGCTGCAGCAGGGTAATGGGACAGGCCACCCTCTTCAGCGAAATGAAATTCATATTTGGTGCTTTTGATTGCAGACTTGACTGTCAGTGATCCACAAAGAGATACGTACGGTGCTGCAGTGAATTGGGTCCTTGCTACTCTGTGTGTGTGCACATGTGTGTGCACCTGAATGTGCACATGTGTGTGCACATGAATGTGTATCTCTTTTGGTGCTTTTGGTGCTTTGGATTCTGATATGGTTCTCCTGTGAAGTGGTAAGGTCACACCTATGTGGGTGGAAGGAGAGTAAGTGGTCTCACTTTAAAGAGTTGGATATTACTGGAGTCAATGATGTGGTGAAGAGGAGGATTCTCAGAAAAGAATGAACATTTAGAAGGTGGGCTTTAGAAAGGCAAGAGGGAATGTCTGTTGCTCTCTGGGGTCAGCCTCCCCCTAAATAAGATGGCCTCTGCCGAACAGGCCACAGGGAAATGAGTCTGGAGCTGAGGGGGGAAACGCCTCTCTAGGAGACCACAGGAAAGAACATGAACAAATAATACTTTATGAACTACGTTGCCTGGTTGTATGTTCCTATCTGGTTTGGTTTCCCTTGTTATTATATCTGAGCTTCAAGTGGAGTTTGTTTCACTCCTCCAGCCTTGCATCAACTCCAGGACTAGGAATTTAGAGAGCAGTTGTGTTCCACATCAAGCTGTAGTATTACACGTGAATTTTTCTTCTATTTATGTCCCCATGTCCCCACTCTCTGGGCCCACGTGGTGGTGGCAGAGTTGATTACTGAGTTGTTTATCCGTCAACCTCTTGCCTACATGACAATATTCTCTCCATTGAAACCTCAGAATGTATTAGACTTGAGTTATTGAGCAAGGTTCTGGACTCTTTAGAGGAATATCTTTAGATTCTTCTTTCTCGTAAGTTTCTCCATAGCCCTCAGATTTCCCACTAATAATTGCTGTTTTCTGAAAGTCATGTAAGAAAAAATTTTTCTTCAAAAAAAAAAAAAACACTTAAAGGCACAATATACAAATACACAGCTATATACTAGCCTGAAAGAATTTTGTTCATTCTGAAATATAATTTATCAACCAATAACCATACAATTTCAGAACGTTTCTTGTTTGAATGGGAGGAATGGGTGGGAGATTAGGAGCCCTTTGTGTAGGACAGAGGGGGCAAAAGAGGAATAAGAGAGGCTAGAAATAGCAAAGACCAGCTGGGCTTACTTTGCCTCTTTTCTTGGAGTGAGGCTAATTTACTTTCAACTGGTGGAGTCCTTTTGCCCAGAGTGGGAAGAGATAAGCTGTGAGCCAACTTGTTTTTCAGTGATGGACCAAGTATTGGATGACTTTTTCCCTCAACCACAGCAGTTTCTTAAGAATCTGGTTTCCAGAGAATTCATAAATAGAAGTATCAGTGTATTTTACATCTCTATACAATAGATAAGGAGAAGGGGCACACCAAGAAAATAATGTACCTCATCTTCCAAAATGTCATGGTTTGCTGTATGTTTGGTAATCCTAATGTAGGAGTCACCTTAAAGGAAATGAGTGGGTTGATAATGACTTATTATGAACCTCTAAGAGCAGGACACATGTGGGTCCTATCACAAGATAAGCACCCTACTTGGCAGCAGGTTAGTAAAAGCTACTGGGTCACATAGACAATCCAACAGGAAGTAATTGAGTTTGGATTATTTTTGAGATCTCCCAGCATCCTTCGCATCACTCTCAAGTTTACTCCTCTGGAGCTTTGGGCAGTAATGCTTTCTATCATTGTTCTTTTTGGTTTCTTGTCCTGTTAGGTTATAGAAAAATCCCTGACGTCTCAGTTTAGGAACAAGAGTCTCACTCTTAGGGGATAGAAAGTGAGTACTTCTGATAACTATTTTTGGGCTTTTGTCATTGGCAATCTTTTTTACTTTGTGCATTTTATGTTTTACAGCCAAAAGTAAATAAATAAATAAATAAATATTTTTAAAAACCTGATGCTCTGTTCCCAAGCCTTCCTTGAAGCTACAGTTAGGGTGAAGAAAGGCACAGCTAGTGTTCAGATGCAGCAGCAGGAGAGATCCTAGCGGAATCATCCACTGTCCGGCCTCAGAGTGTTGATGGCATCAGATGCACTGTCTGTGCCCATTGGGGGACAGGGCAGAGCACTTCAAAGGCCAGTCCCCCTGGGTGCTTATTATGTGCCAAGTTAATTTCAGTTGCCAATGTCAGAACTGCCAGTGTTAGAACTAGCAATACGTCTTAGGTAGCATTCTGTTACATGAACACATTTGTGCTATAAAAAGATCCTTCTGGCTGAAGAGTCCATGAGAATAGATTGGAGAGGAGTGAATCTCAAGGAAGGGGGACCAGTTAGGAGGCATGTTTGACATTTCAAGTAAAAGAAGATGATGACTTGCGGTAGGATGGTCGCAGTGAGATGGAAAGAAGTGAAAAAATTTGAGAGATTTTTAATAAAAGTTAGAATCCATAGAAACTGCTGATTAACTGGATGTAAAAGATGAAACAGAGGGAAGTGATAAGGGGGAAAGAAACAGGGTATTTGTCTGGGGTTAAAAATAACTGTCCTTTTTGAGTGATTTACTCAGGAAGAGATGCATTTGTACTGAGTCATCTAACTCTCTTACCTCCCTGTAACCTCACTCTGGTAGAGTATAATTACAGGCCCATTTTAAGGAAATGATCCAAGTGGTGGAGGCTTGCTTACTTGGAACTGAATCTCTGACCTGCCTTTTATAGATAGAGCCTGTATTGAATGCACCTAATCAGCTTAGCACACTGACATTAGCCAGTGGAAGAGAAAACAGACAAAGTTTGAGTTTGTTGAAAGACCATATTAATAGTATTAAAAGCATACAAAAATCAGTGAAGGGGGTGCAGTCATTTTGGAAGGTGGTGAAAACACCTAGTGTGAATACTTTACAAAGATATTAAGCTTTTAGCAGTGGCAGTCGAGCTAAGAAACTGTTTGATATCCCCCCATTATCCATGTCCACAGAGCGGGGTCATTATTTTTCTTTTTTATGAGACCTGAGCTGTCTCATGAGGTATAGACACTTTGAAGGTATATATTGTAGAATCTCAACAAAGTTCCTAAAACACATGACTATTTTCATGGGATGGAATTAACAACAGACAAGAGAAGAAGAAGAACCGAAGTGAAACTAAAATTTCCCAGTGTAAAACTTTCTGGGATTAAGAGATGAGATGAGTGAAGATGAGTGTGTCATGCACTTCTTTAGAGAGAATGTGAGTTTAGGGAAGGAAAAACGCAGTAAAATGAGAAAAGATTAGACCTTGACAGTATATAGCAAATTATCATAGTATGCCTCCTCACCATATGCTTGTTCCATGACAAGTTCATGTTCCAAGATGAAATGAGAAATTAAGATGCATGGCATTCATGATTCTGGAAAGGATAATAATAAAAGAAACCTGTACAATAAAAAAAATCCTAAACAACCACACCCAACCAATAGTCATTTTCAAAGTTCAGTTATTACACATTTACTTGCCTTATTCATTTGGAATGTTATTCTGCAAATGCATCAAATCTTTACAATTTATACCTGTTTCCCTGGTTATGTAAGATTTACTCACCCGAAGTCTGTTTTGCTGATGGGTTATGAACTCCTCAATTATTTGTTGTTTTTGTTTTCCGTTGATGATGAGAATCCAGGAGTCATGACGTAATGTTGCTATGGTAATGAATATGTACAAATAGATGATTAAGGGTGGGGGGAACCTTAAATCTTTAGAAACATATTTGCATGTAAATTTCTTTCCAGTGAAATTTTTTAAAATTTCACATGTAAATTTTTTTGTTATGTACAAAAGTATGAAAGATGTACTATATTATATCGTATCTTGAACAATGCATTTGTGCTGCTTGTATTAAGTAACAGGAGTCACTCACTATGCTCCAAGGAGTGTTTTCTTAATAATAGTTCATTTTTAAAGATATTGGATTAAAACTGGATTAATTTCCATAGGTGCGTTTATGTGTGTGTGTACAAATAAAGTATACTCTTTTAAGTAAAAATTGGGACACATTATAAGGGTGAAGCTCTTTTCTTCAAGCCTATCAGAAATATTTATAGTTGCCTAAGAATATACTTTGCCAGCCATTGGAACTCAATACATGCTGAGTGGTTAACTTGTTACTTCAAAGCTGCCATAGAACTGATGTTGGAAGAAGACATGAACTTAGGACAGAGGGAAATGGTATTTGGAGATGTAGTTTAATATAATCCTACAAGTTAAGTATTTAGATTTTGACTTATTAACCTTTTTTTGTTGTATCACAGAACTTTGCACCAAGATGTCAAGAGTTGCTGCTTCCTTCATTGGCTGGCCACATGTTGTCTGGCAAGGTACTTAACAACACTTGGCTTTTTTATACTGTGCTTAAGACAAAGGTAATGATCTTTTGCCATTTGAGGAGGATTCATTAGACCAGCATTGTCCAATAGAGATAGAATGCGAGCCACACATATAATTTAAAATTTTCTAATAGCTATACTAAAAAGTAAAAAGGAAGAGGTGAAATTAATTTTAGTAACATTTTATTTGACCCAATGTATCCAAAATATTATCATTTCAACATGTAAGCAATATAAAATTATTAATGATATATTTTACATTCTTATTTTGTAATAAGTCTTTGAAATCCAGCATGCATTTTTTTTTTTTTTTTTTTTTGCATTGCACGGGCCTCTCACTGTTGTGGCCTCTCCCGTTGCGGAGCACAGGCTCCGGACGCGCAGGCTCAGTGGCCATGGCTCACGGGCCCAGCCGCTCCGCGGCATGTGGGATCTTCCCAGACCGGGGTACGAACCCGTGTCCCCTGCATCAGCAGGTGGACTCTCAACCACTGCGCCACCAGGGAAGCCCCAGCATGCATTTTATACTTACAGCACATGTCAATTTGGACTAGACACAGTTCAAGTGCTCACTACTCACATGTGGCTGGTGGATAACATAGCAGACAATGCACCATTAGACTAAGAGGAAAGTGTTGAATTTATTTAGAATATTGAAGTTATTCAGTATCAGACTTCTTGGGATAATAACCTTGCTTTCTTAGAAGATGAGAGCTTTCCAACTTGCAGGGAAATTGCTTACTGTATTCAAGAGACAAAATAAATATGTGGAGGGTAAATACCTGACATTAGCATAATGCCTTGGTTTGACAGTATGTTCACTTTCACTACCCTTTTTAATCCTGTCGTGGTTCTGAGAAATAGGGAGGAACGAAGTTCCACTTACTTTTGAGGAAGCAGGCCCTGATCTTTAGGCTCCAAGTCTCATGATCGAATGGTAGATCACCATCTAGGGTATAGTTACCAAATAATGAGCAAGCCAAGTCAGCCAAAATATAATGTGTTCTAGCATTTTCTTTTCTTTTTTTAAAAAAAGCATCTGTTTTGTGGGTGTCTGGAAGGGCTCAGGCTTGTCCCAGATCTCCATTTTTTTTTTTTTTTGATTTATTTGTTTGCTTGGATCCAGAATGAAATGAGAACAAAGTCTTTTTATGCTTAGGAATGTTTTGATTCATACAAGGTGGTGGTGGTGGGGGTGAGATCCTCAAGACTGTCACTATCATGCATCAAAGTCCGACAAATATCCCACCCCCAATACTGTGACTCTTTGATTAAGTCAACTGCATACAGCATTTCACCATAGGTCTTCCATAGATGTGCTATTTAGAGCTAAAGTAGGTGAAGAAGCAAGTAATATCTCTTACTCGAAAGCAATTCATTTATATGACAATCACTTTTCAAAGAGGCCCCTAACAGCAGCAATAACACCAGCACTGGATTCTTGGCTTTTTGTGTTGTTCAGTTTAAAATAATCCCATTCAGACTGACATATACACACTACCATATATAAAATAGATAACTAATAAGGAGCTACTATATAGCACAGGAAACTCTACTGAATACTCTGTAATGGCTTATATGGGAAAAGAATCTAAAACAGAGTGGATATATGTATATGTATAACTGATTCACTTTGCTGTACACCTGAAACTAACACAACATTGTAAATCAACTATACTCCAATAAAACTTTTAAAAAATAATTCCACTCACTTTAATGTACAAGCTACATACCTGGATTAAATTTAGGCTACTTTCTATTAATTGGTAATGCTGCCCTTATATTTTCAAACGCAATCCACATGGGAAGCACACTCATTTGATAAGCCCCAGGGATTTAAACAATACTCAAAGTGTCTAGTGCAGTACTTTCAATCATTCTTCACCTCCCCTTAAAGCTTGTGTATGATTCCAACCCGCCCCTCAGTTTTTCAACTGCTGAAATTGTACTTGCTAAGTATTTTGCATAGGACGGGTCCTCTACTTCCTTCTAAACCTGGATTACACATTGCAGACGACCACATCACCTGGTGCAGGTAGTCCAGCTTCGGTCGCCATTCATGGGGGGGCGGGTCACTTGAAGGCATCAGATTAGAGATGAAGTTTGTTAAGCCAAAACTATAGGTAGCCTAGGAAGTGAGGCACCTGGTTATTTCCAGGGCTGGACAGAGAGGGCGCCCTTCCACAGACGCGCGCACAGCCAGGACGTGGCGGAGTGAGGAGCCAGGAGGAACACCCAGGATGTTTCAGGGCTCAGTCTAGTTAGAAAACCTTTAGGGCACTGGACAACAAATGAGTGTCGAGACCTGGACGCGTGGATCTTCTGTAGGAGACTATAGAGCGGAGCAACAGGAAGCAACTGCTGCAGGGTTTAAGTCTTCCTGAAGTCGCAGTAGGGCTTTCCCTCCTGTCCCGACGCCCTTCTCAGCGTATCCAGTCTTGGGGACTCCGCGCCACCCCACCTGCTTTCTTTGCCTCCCCCTGCGCCCCCCCCGCCCCCACCTTTCTGCGATCTCACTGCTTCTCCTGCGGGCCGCCCTTGCCCGCCAGCCGGGCTGCGGCAGGCCCCGTGCGGCTGCCGGAGAGCCCAGGGGGCGGAGGCGCGGCAGGGGCGGGCTCTGTCGCCCCCCCGCCCCCCGCCAGCCGGGCTGCCGGGGCCAGTGGCTGGAGCGCCGCGCACCGCCAGCCGCGGGGGCGGGGGATGGGGGAGGCAGGGGAGGGGGGCGCCCGCGCTGATTAGAGCCAACCGCACACTTCAAAAGGGTGTCGGGCAGTGCTTCCCTCCTGCGCCCCGGGAACTTCAAAGCGGCCCGCGCTGCCCCGGCCGTCGCGCTCGGCTCCGGGGCCTCGCAGCCCGGGCGCGGCGCCTGGTGGCCATGACCCGAGCGTTCCGCGCCGCGCTTCGCCAGGCTCTCCTGCTGCTCGTCGCGGCCGCCGCGCTCTCGGCAGGTACTACAAGCGACCCTTTCTCCGCGCCCGTGAGGGTGGGCGTCGGGGGCGGTCTGCGGGTGGGCAAGGGGTGGGGAAAGAAAGTGCTCCGAGCGAACTGACCTTCCTCGGGGCGGAGTGCAAAGCGCCAGTTAGATTGAAGGGGCGCGGGATAGGGCGCAGCGTGGGCACCTGAAGTCGGCCAGCAGGGTAGACAGGTGTGTTGGGGATGAAGCCACCAGGAGGGGGGAAGAGCTCCAGGGACGTTGGGGTATGGGATTAGGGGTGAGGTGGGTGACACATTTGGGGGCAGATTGTAGCGGAGGGAGTAGGAGAGTGTTTGTGGGTGTGTGCAGGGCTGGGAGTTGGGTGGCACCGTGAGTTCACTCTGCAGGGGCTTGGGGGACGCTCCGTGCTGAGCTCCGGAGAGCTAAGCAAGGATGACGACACGGTGGTGGTGGGAGAGTGGGGAGTGGTGGTGGCGATTCAGTCAGAGTTTTAGGAGATGAGGGATACCTCAAAAGCCGCTGGTGCCAAGCTCTGTAGGCGGGAGTGGGAGCTTAAATCTGCGTGGTTTGCAAGGCACAATGCTTTCGAGGTATGATCTTTACTAAGAGCTGCAGGGAAAAAAATTTCTGGCAAGAGTCCCAGCGTTTATGACAGGTCTGTGCTTTGATAGGCTAAATAGAGCCCTCGGCCCAAGCTAGAAATTAAACATTTCTTCATAATGTTTACTAGAAACTGGGGCAAATGCATATAGTGTGCTATGATGAAGAGCCCTTTAACTCTAAAATTCTTTTCATTATCACATTATTCTGGGTTATGGAGAGAGACCAGGAGCAGATTCCTTGCTAACTCATTCTTTAAACATGTCAATCAGACATTTAAGACATTTGCACATAAAAACCTGGTGTTTTTCCGTAGGGCTGTACTTTGTCTGAAGCTGATTTTGATGCATTTTTGTTTTCTCCGATGACAGTCTGTTTGACATTAATAGCTATACTCCAGGGTAGGTAGTTTTCCTCTTAGTGACATGTGCACGAGAATGTTTTGAATAGTATGATTGCTGTCACGTGCAGATTCAGTGTTTTAGATGGTCTGAGAGACTCACCAAATACAATATTCAAATGAAAATTTGATTGTTGGAAGTGATCAGTTGATACAATATTAGAATGAAAACATTTCAGTTATCTTTGAAAAGGCACAGCCTTTTAGGAAGCAGTTACCCAGAGACTTGTCAGGAAGATGATGGGATAAAGGGAAGTATTTGCATTCAGAGTTAGTAAATTCATCACTGGGAAGAAAAATGACTATGGGAAGGTCTTTATGAGAAATGGGCAGAAACTCCACTAACTTGGAATACTCAAAGTGCTCTTGATGACTTAGTAGAATTTACACACACAAAGTCTTCTGGAGATCACAGTTTTAACTGGACACCTGTGAAGTTGCCTCTGAAGGCTATCTGTACAAACCCTTTTTTATTTCAGGGAGCTAATAGCTTTGTTGCAGACATTTAAAAAAATAGACTCAATTATTTTTTATCTAGCTTGAAAGGTATATTTTGTTGTATGACAGAATCATTAGAAGATTTCAGAGACTCTGGGCATAGCAACATGGGAAACACATGCCCTGCCTGCTATGTTCTTAAAAAGGCATGGAAACTTTTGACATTGAAATGTGCAAAAAAAAAATTTGATTGTTTCCTTAAAATTTGAAGGCTAAGAAAAATGCCTGATATGGAAATAATGTGGCAATACAGTAGAGAAGGACTTATCAAAATTGAACTTTAACGATGAACTTTTCTATGTAGAATGCAATCATTCTGAAACCTGTTTAAGAAATTTTACTCCTCTTTGTGTCCCACAGGAAAAAAAAAGTATATTGCAATCTACATTTTTGATTCTTATTTTTTTATACAAATCTTTGATTATTTGATAGAGGGAGTCAAGGTTATTTATTTATTTAATCTTTTAAATTGTTTTCTCATGTGGCTACCTTCATTATCTTTGACCTGGTCACTTTTTTTTTTTTTTTTTTTTGCGTTACGTGGGCCTCTCACTGTTGTGGCCTCTCCCATTGCGGAGCACAGGCTCAGCGGCCATGGCTCACGGGCCCAGCCACTCCGTGGCATGTGGGACCTTCCTGGACTGGGGCACGAACCCGTGTCCCCTGCATCGGCAGGCGGACTCTCAACCACTGCGCCGCCAGGGAAGCCCTTGACCTGGTCACTTTTACAAATTGCATTGTTAATCATATTTACCATGTTTTGGAGATGTACATGCCATTGTTGACATGTTATATGAGAAGTTGCTATTGACAGTGACATAGCAAAACCACATGACAGAAAACACTACTTTCCAACTTGGCTCTGTTGAGCACCAAGCCTAGGATCTTAAATATCTGAAGATATTGATGAACGAATAAACCCTTTTTG
The DNA here is from genome assembly GCF_949987515.2 of Delphinus delphis. Classification (NCBI taxonomy): domain Eukaryota; kingdom Metazoa; phylum Chordata; class Mammalia; order Artiodactyla; family Delphinidae; genus Delphinus; species Delphinus delphis. The sequence continues at coordinate 73,610,265 of NC_082689.1, forward strand.
CTTTGGCTGTTCTTCCCCAGCATCTCTAGCACCTTAGGTATGTCAAGCCTTGACAGCAGAGTAGAAATCATTGCTCCTTGGTGAAAATCTCAGAGGGTAACCGCTGGTCTGGTGGAAACTTAGAGAAACTATTTATTGGTCTGGACTGGCTAAAAAAATTAGGCTGCTCTGTGTTGCTCTAATTATCTAGTTTCTGGGTTCCTTGATGTTGATAAGAAAGACCTGACATGACCTCACAACATTTATCATGTGTATTAAACAAAGAATTGCCAGAAAATGCCCTGGAGTTCTCAAATTTGAAGCTGGACTTGGGCATTATACAGATTTACACATTGTATATTTTCTACTAATTTCATGAAACTCCTTTGTCTTCTGGCTAGAAAGGATTATTAAGAGTCCAGAAAGCTAGATGCTGTTACTCTAAAGGTGAAAAGATAACTGTTTCATTTAATAACCACAGTGGGGTAGGGGTTTCAGGTAGTGAGGGTTTTTTTTCCCCCACTTAACAGCAGTTAGCAGTTCCTACTATACATTTTAAACTGTGCTGGAAGTAAAAGTGAAAGCCTTGGACTGAGTTTATAATGCAAAAGATGGCACCTTTGCCCTTCTTTAAGCATGGTCATTTATTGGTTGATTGACACAAGTGTAGCAAGAGGCTCCCTGGTTCCAAAAAAGAGACTTCTTTGGACTAGGAGAAACTCTGTGCAGAAGTCCTTGGGAGCGTATTTCTTCATTGATTGTACTGCCTGAACCTGTTTTCTAGCCTCAAACTTACAGAAGTATAAAATAGAGAGTTCCTCCGATTTTCTACAATGACGCAAAAATACAGGATTTGAGGTGTGGGAGTAAGAGAGGAGCAAAGGATGACACAAAATTTTGACCCAAGCAATAGAAGAATAGACCATTAAGTAAGGTGAGGCTGACTGCAGGTGGAGCAGGCCTGGGGAGAGGTGGGGCATGGTGGAGGAGAGCTGGAGCTCAGTTTTGGGTATGTTGAGTGTTAAATGTCTCATAGGTACTGGGGTGGAGATGTCATGTGAGCAATTGGTTTTATGAGTCTGGAGTTCAGTCTGACCTGAAGATTAAAAATCTAAAGCCAATGGCATTTACAGATAATTTTATTTATTTATTTATCTTTAAATATAATTTATTTATTTGACTGCATTGGGTCTTCATTGCTGGGTGTGGGCTTTCTCTAGTTGTGGCGAGCGGGGGCTACTCTTCGTTGTGGTGCACGGGCTTCTCATTGTGGTGGCTTCTCTTGTTGCAGACACGGGCTCTGGGCGTGTGGGCTTCAGTAGTTGTGGTTCACGGGCTCAGTGGTTGTAGCTCACAGGCTCAGTAGTTGTGGCGCACAGGCTTAGTTGCTCTGCGGCATGTGGGATCTTCCTGGACCAGGGATCAAACCCATGTCCCCTGCATTGGCAGGTGGATTTTTAACCACTGCACCACTGGGGAACAAATAATTTTTTAGTATAAGTAGGTTACAAATATGACATGGGGCATATATATATTAAAAATTAATTGCTGTTTAATTCTAGTTTAACTGGGTATTCTGTACTTTTATCTGGCAGCCCAACATTAAATAAATATTGTGGTGAGATGAACTGCTTCAGATATATGTATTCCCGGCTCTTGCATTAGAGAATACACTTATTTTCTAGTTCTCATCTCTTAAAACTTCTGTTCTAGCTTTGCTGCCATCCCCATGTGTATCTCTGAATAGATCACTTCCAAGTCTTGGCACTGAATGTCCTTCTGAGTCAACAGAGGGGGATACCCAGCCTTTCCTAATCTTACATGAGTACCTTAACATAAAAGGATGTGTGAAAGAGAAACAATACTCTCTAGACTCTCTGCAAATATTTATTGTTACGTGAAAGCAGTTGGTTTTGCCCAAAGTTATGGTCTTTTGAATGTGATTGTTGCTTTCAAATGCATTTTTAGAGTACAGGGGGACTGGTTCCAGGACCCCCGGGATACTGAAATTTGAAACTTGAGGATGCTCACGTCCCTTATGTAAAACGGTGTAGTATTTACATATGATCTATGTACATCCTCCCATGTATTGTACTTTAAATCATCTAGATTACTTATAATACTCAATACCGTGTAAACACTATGTAAATAGTTGTAAATATAATGTAAAACCTATGTAAAGAGTTACCAGTGCATGGCAAATTCAACTTTTGCTTTTTTGGAACTCTCTGGAGTTGGTTGGTTATATCTGCAGATGCGGAACCTGTGGCTACAGAGGGCCAACTGTGTTTTCCTTTTGAATAAACATTCATGTGTTTCTCTTTAAAAAACTTCTAGGCAGCAGCTGAGATCCAGGTTGTTGTATTTTTCTTGGCAGAACTTGCATCTCTTATTGTAAATAAGGAAAGGTTCAAGAGAGGAGAACAACTAGGGTCACACAGGACCTGATAATCTGACAGTTTATGGTTCCAGAGCATCTTCCTAAAAGAATGATCTTGAGTCCTTCAGGAGAGGGACAGGGATACATAAATATCAGCCAGAGGATGTTTAGTTCCTGCTCTAGCTAAGTCTCGACCTGCTACCAAATAATTAGCATTGGCTTCATTTTGAGGTTTGCACGGGAAAAGTGTCCTATAAGTGAACTGTAGGCATGGATCATTAAAAACTCAAACAGATATGTTCACATGAATAGAAAGAGTTTGTTTTAATAAATAAACAATAGGATTAATTTTCAAATATAAATGGAAAACAGAACTAAACAGGAAAAAAAGGAAAAGTTCTAAGCACAGAGTGTGTATTTATCATTCCTTATCTTTTATATCTTTTTCTGGATTTTTTATCGATTGGGATTTCATGTTTAAAAATTTTCACAGCAAATACTAAAAATCTCAAGGTTTATCTTTACATTGTTTAAGAAATTGGGATAGGACTTCCCTGGTGGCACAGTGGTTAAGAATCCGCCTGCCAGTGCAGGGATCACGGATTCGAGCCCTGGTCTGGGAAGATCCCACATGCCACGGAGCAACTAAGCCCGGGCGCCATAACTACTGAGCCTGTGCTCTAGAGCCCGTGAGCCACAGCTACTGAGCCCACGTACCACAACTACTGAAGCCTGTGCGCCTAGAGCCTGTGCTCTGCAATGAGAAGCCCACACACCACAATGAAAATTAGCCCCTGCTCGCCGCAGCTAGAGAAAGCCCGCGTGCAGCAACAAAGACCCAACGCAGCCAAAAATAAATAAATAAATTTATTTTAAAAAATTGGGATAATATTGGGATATGTTCATAAATGATATAGAAATTCAAGATAGATGCACAACTATATGAATGTACTAAAGCCATCAAATTACATACTTTGACAAATTGTATGGTATATTATTTTATCTCAATAAAGCTGTTAAAAAGTAAATATAATAATAATAAAAAAAAGAAATTACTCTTTTGTTAAGGGACCTAGGAATACCTAAATACTGTCTTGGTTCAGCTGTGCCTCTCCTCCAGTCTAAGATGGCTTACTAAGGGGGGCATCTAGAAAAGGGAGGGAAAATAAGGCAAAGTAACTTTTTGTTGTTGTTGCCTGGTACTTTGGCCGCAAATTCCATGGCAGAACTCTAATATTCTCCCTTTTTCTAAACTTTGAACAACTAAATAGCCTAGGATAAAGAAAGGGAGGTTATGATAAGTCAGAATCCTGGATCCTGACACTACGCTACCAACAAAAGGTCTTGCAATGCATGGATGAAGCCAGAGTGACAAAGCAGGGGACCTCTATCTCCAGTAGCTCATGGTAGTTCAACCTTCATGGCAGCTCTGACAGGAGTTCTAGGCCATAATCTCAGGGGTGACTGCTAAGTGGGGAAAGATGGAGTGTCTGTGGAGTTAGGTGGCTGGTTCTCTTCTATGAGGAAGCAGGTCCTGCCCTTCCCACGCTTGCTATGAAAAGAAGTAGGAGACAGGGACATGACCATGAGCCCTGTGCCTTTCATGTTCTTTGAAAGCTGGATCCCTGAAGCGCGTGGGTCTCTCGGTTCCCTGGAACCTGAACAATACAGATCACTACTCCTCTCACTTAGGGATCCAGCAAAAAGTAAAAGAGAGGGAGGAGGTGAGTAGGAGTGTGAAAGAGACAAGGAAGACTTTATTTTCATAGAAGCCAATACTCCATTATTTTTCACTCTTTTGCCTTATCATGTGGCTCTTGAATTCATCTGCTCTGATTGGCCAACCAGGCTAACAAGGTTCTATTCTGTCCTGATGCTTCCCTTTTTCTCCTCTAGAATAATTTCCCTTTTCTGTTGTTCTCTTCTGGTTTTTTTAGAGTAGGTATGTGAAGATGCTGTTTCTTCGGAACTGTTTTAAATTAATCCCCTCAAGAATTCATGGGTGAATCATTCCGTATGACTCAAGAGCTTGGCTTATTAGTTTTTTTAAAACAATTTAAATTTGCCAGTGACTTAAGCATCCCAAATTAGATCAGTCTACTTTTTCATTAAACTTTTCACGTCAAGAAAATGATTAGGTTCTCTAATTTTGAAAGTGAAACACATATATTTTCTTCTAATCTGTTTTATCATTCTTGTCTCATGCTAAAGTAAAATGACAGAGATAGATGCTACATCTCTGTATGCTGATTAAGTTCCTTATACATTTTTCATTCAGTGCCATGATTGAATTAATACTTTGGTCAAAAACCAGATTAGAAAAAAATCTAATCCATCAGGATCTGGACAATTATCATTTTAACGCAAAATGTTTAGTTTCATAAGTGCATGCTTATCTTAGAGATGTTAACTCAGAGGGTGGTAATCCAGATTAACACAGCTTTCAGGAGCCAGATTGTTTTCAAACAGAGCCAAAATATATTAAAGAATATTAACTCATCACATCTCATAACTTTATCTGATGACATTTTCCTGGCCTGATCCCCTAGAAATGTGTTTTTTCCTTCTTTCCATTCCCATTATTTCTCTTCAAGAGTGAAGATCTACACTGTGAACCTTTGCCTCTCTAAAATCATAGTGAGACTGCATTCTCACTCAAATTCCACTTGGAATCAAGAGTGTGTATTTCCAGGAAATAGACAATACACTCTAAATTTGAAACACTGAAAAAAGAATAATTATATGATTAGCAGAAGATTCCTTACAGAATAATAAATGCATAGTTGAATGAACCTCTCTCCCTTTTATAGCTGTTCTCTAGATACAGCTGTTCTCTAGATATATTAGCTATATTATATTAAAAGGCATTGCTTTTTTGCACATAGAAGAAAGTTGACTTTGTTAAAACAGCTGGACCTCTTTAAAAGGATTGAGAGTTACTGTGACAAATCAAGATGAGATGCTCCTTTAGAGATAGTTTTCCTGAACTCTCCTTTGGATATTGTCTTTATCATAGTTTTTCATAATATTTCCTTATTACCTTTTTAATACCTATAGTATTTGTAGTGCTGTCCCTTCTTATATTCTTGACATTGAGAATTTGAATATTCTTTCTTTTTCCCTTGATCAGTCTAGCTGGAGGTTTATCGATTTTATTGATTTCTTTCAAATAAAAAACTTTTGGTTTTATTGATTTTCTTTGTTGTTTTTTTCCTTCAATTGTTTTCTGCTCTTATCAGCACTGTTTCTTTTCTCTACTTACTTTGAATTTATTCTTTTTTATTCTATCTTCTTAAGTTGGTACCTTAGATCAAGAGTTGACAAACTTTTTCTTATAGGGGCAGATAGTACATATTTTACTCTTATGGACCCTACAGTCTCTGCTGCAGCTACTTAATTCTACCATTGTAGTATAAAAGCAGGCATAGACAATACATAAATAGGTGTTGCTGTGTTTCAATAAAATTTTATTTACAAGTGGGACAGCCAGTGGGCCATAGTTTGCTGACTCTTTCTTAAGTCATTCACTTAAGACCTTCCTTCTTTTCTGCTATAAGCATTTAAAGCTCTAAATTTCCTTCTCAGCAGCTGCTTCAGCTCATCCATAAATTGTGCTGTACTGTGTTTTTGTTACCATTGAGTTCAAAATATTTTCTAGTTTTTGTGATTTTTCTGGGACCTGTGGGTTATTTAGATATCTGTTGGTTAATTTCCAAATATTTTGGGAATTTCCAGATCATATTATTATTGACTTCTAATTTAAATCCATTGGGGATGAAAATACATCAGCTGTATGATTTCAGTTTTTTAAATTTCATTTTTATTTGTTTCAGAACCTAGCATGTGTCTGACCTGGTGAATGTACCACATGCACTTGAAAATAATATGTATTCTGTTGTTGTAGGGTGGAGTGTTCTATAAATGTTATTCAGGTCAAGTTGCTTCACATGTTATTCAAGTCATCTATATCTTTACTGATATTCTGTCTTCTTATTTTATCAATCACTGAGAGAGGATTGTTGACATCTTCAACTTACATTTGAATTCAGCTATTCTTCTTTTTAGTTTTTCCAATTTTTGCTTTATGTATTTGAAAAGTTTGTTAATGGGTACATACACATTAAGATTATTATGTCCTCTTGATGTATATTCAGCATTAGGAAACCACTTGCTTTATCCCTGATAATATTTATTATCATGACATGTCTTTCTTTATCACTGGCAGTATTCTTTGCTTTAAAGTCTACTCTGTCAAAATTAATATAGACATCCCAGCTATGCTTAATATTTGTATATCTATCCTTTTTTTACTATTAATATAGCTATTCCAGCTATCTTGTGCTGAATGTCTGCATGTTATAGATTTCCCATCCTCATATTTTTAACTTTATGTGTACATACATACATTTATACATGTACATATACGTAATATATACATATGTATATATGTATGTGTGTGTTTATGTATGTGTATAGATGGTTACTTGAAGAGAGCAAATGGTTAGGTATTGTTTTTCATCCAGTCTTCCATACTTGTCTTTTAAATGCAGTGTTTAGACCATATACATTTAATGCATTTATCAATGTGGTTATGTTTAAATCTGTCATCTTATTATGTTTATATCTCTCCTTCTCTTTCTTCCTTTTTTTGCCTTCATTTAATTGACTAAATGTTAGTATTCTATATTATTTCTTTTTTAAAAATTAATTAATTAATTAATGGCTGTGTTGGGTCTTCGTTTCTGTGCGAGGGCTTTCTCTAGTTGTGGCAAGCGGGGGCCACTCTTCATCGCGGTGCGTGGGCCTCTCACTATCACAGCCTCTCTTGTTGCGGAGCACAGGCTCCAGGCGCGCAGGCACAGTAATTGTGTCTCACAGGCCCAGTTGCTCTGCGGCATGTGGGATCTTCCCAGACCAGGGCTCAAACCCGCGTCCCCTGCATTAGCAGGCAGACTCTCAACCACTGCACCACCAGGGAAGCCCTTATATTATTTCTAATACTAGTTTATAAGCTACATCTCTTTGTTTTTAGTGATTACTGCAAGATTTATAACATCCATCTTTAAATTATCAGAGTTTAATCTAAGAACATTATTATCATATTCTTCCATTTCTGTCTTCTTGTCCTTTGTGCTATTAATCTCATATATTTTACTTCTAAATATTTTATAAACCATGGGACAAGTTATTATTCTGGCTTTAAATATTTAATTTTATTTATTTTATTTGTTTTTAGTTTTATTAACTTTTCCATTGAAGTATAGTTGATGTAATTACCTTTAAGTGAATTAAAAAATGAATGTGGGGGCTTCCCTCGTGGTGCAGTGGTTAAGAATCTGCCTGCCAATGCAGGGGACACAGGTTCGATCCCTGGTCCAGGAAGATCCCACATGCCACGGGGCAACTAAGCCCGTGCATCAAAACTACTGAGCCTGAGCTCTAGAGCCTGTGAACCATAACTACTGAGCCCTCACGCCACAACTACTATAGCTCGGGTGCCTTAGAGCCCGCAGGCCGCAACTACTGAGCCCACGTGCTACAACTACTGAAGCCCGTGCACCTAGAGCCTGTGCTCCGCAACAAGAGAAGCAATGAGAAGCCTGCACACCACAATGAAGAGTAGCCCCTGCTTGCCACAACTAGAGAAAGCCCACACGCAGCAACAAAGACCCAACGCAGCCCAAAAAAAAAGAAGAAAAAAATGAATGTGGTATTTTGCGTTTACCCACCTATTTATCATTTCCATTTATTGCTCTTCATTATTTTGTGTGGATCTGAATTTACAACTGGTGTCACTTTCTTTCAGCCTGAAGAACTTCTTTTAACATTGCTTGTAGCTCAGTTCTGATGACAATACATTTATTTTATTTTATTTTATTGGAGTAGATAATAATGTGTTAGTTTCTGCTCTACAGCAAATTGAATCAGTTATACATGTGTATATATTCACCCTTTTTAGATTCTTTTCCCATATAGGTCATGGCAGAGTATTGAGTAGAGTTCCCTGTGCTATACAGTAGGTCCTTATTAGTTATCTATTTTATATATAGTAGTGTGTATATGGCAATCCCAATCTCTCAGTTTGTCCCTCCCTCCCCTTTCCCCTCTGGTAACTATATGTTAGTTTTCTACATCTTTGACTCAACTTCTGTTTTGTAAATAAGTTCATTTGTACCATTTTTTTTTAGATTACACATATAAGTGATATCATGTGATATTTGTCTTTCTCTGTCTGACTTACTTCACTTCGTATGGCAATCTCTAGATCCATGCATGTTGCTGCAAAATTATTTTGTTCCTTTTTATGGCTGAGTAATATTCCATTGTATATGTATACCACATCTTCTTTATCCATTTCTAATCTGTTTTTGTTTTCTGGAAATGCTTTTATTTTCATTTTTCTCAAAATTTTATTATTAAGCTTTTCATACACTGGAATTGAAAGAATTTTATAGTTACTACTGATACATTCACCAACTAGATTATATTTGCTTTGTCCATATACATCCATTTATCTCTCTATTCATTAATACATATTATTTTTGATGCATTTTTAAATAAATTACAAATAGCAGTACACTATTCTCTAAGTACCTCAGCATGCATGTCATTACACAAATTCAATATTTGCAAACACTTGCAAACACAACACTATCCTCTTTTGATGAAACATTTACATATAATGACATTCACAAGTCTTATGTGTGCATTCTTGGTGTTGAGAAATGCAGTCACTTAATCTTCTTCAAGATGTTAATGTTAAACGTCACCACAATGAGTTTACTCATGTCCTTACCCAGTCATTTCTCAATGCCATACTCCCAAAAGCATTTGCTGTTCTTATTTTTTTCACTGTAGATTAGTTTTGGCTGCTGAGTGTGTTGCTTTGTAAATGCCAATTAGGTAAAGTTTGTTGATAGTGTTGTTCACATCATCACATTTTTACTGAGAGGGGAGTGTTAAAAATCTCCTACTGTACTTGTGGATTTGTCTCTCTCTCCCTTTATTTCTGTCGGTTTTTATTTCATGTGTTTTGAAACTCTCTTATTAGACACATACACATTTAGAGTTGTCTGTCTACCTGATGCAATGACTATTTAATTACTATAAAGTCTCTCTCTTCATCTCAGTAATACTTCTTGTCTTGAGTCTATTCTCTCTGATATTATTATAACCATGCTTCATATTTGCATGTATATTTTCCCCATCCTTTTACTTACAACCCATCTGTATCTTTATATTTGAAGTGCACCCTTTGTATATAATGTTCAGTTGGTTCTTGATTTTTATCCTTTAACGATATGACAATATCTGCATTTAATTTGGTGCAGATATTGCATCAAATTAAATGGCTAGTCCATTAACATTTAATGTAATATTTGATATGGATTTAAGCCTACCATCTTGCTATTTGTCTCTCTTTCTATTGTTCCTCTGTTTCTTCTCTTTTGCCTTCTTTATGTTTGATCATTTTTGGGGCATATTCCATTCATTTCCTTTATGGATTTATTTACACTCTGTTTTAATTATTGTTATTTTTAGTGTATCTAGAGTAACCTAAAATTAATAATAATAAATTAGGTTACTCTAGACCTAACTGTATTCTTTCTTAACTTAATGTTTACTTTGAGTCAATATTGTACTATTTCATACTTCACTCTTTATACCTGACACTTCATTCTTTCTACTTTACTCCCCTCTTTATCCCATGACATCTCCTACTTTAATGTAAAGACCATATAATAATATGATTACATTTACCAATAGTATGATTATACTTGACACCAACCAAAAATTATTAGAAACACAAATAATCAAGGAAAAAACCTTACTGTCCGGAGACAGGGCACTCAATAGAACCTAGTTTAGATGTGATGCAGATATTGGAACTATCATACAGGGAATTAAAAATAACTGTGATTAAAAGCTGTGTGGAAAAGGTGAAAAATATGCATGAACATCATTTGCACTCTGAGTGCCATCCCAAGTGAAAGAAAATTGACAGAGTGAGGCACCTTTATTGATAAAGGCTTGTTTTTTCAAAGGATTAAAGCTTAAATGACAGAGCTTGGTTTATGAGTCCTAAATGGAAAAGGCTTCCCAAACAGGTGTTGAATTCCTCCCTATTCACAACTTGCTCAGCTTAATACATGCTTCTTGTGCTCCCTGAAGTGCCTGAAAGTTTTTATTTTTAATTTAGTCTTTTTGCTTTGAAACAGGTTTCATTTACTGTGTGCTTTTGGCATTATTTATTCTTTTCAATTTTATTTTCTAAAATACTGTTGTCCTAGATTCTACTCTACCCTGGAGCCCATTTTTATGTTTTAAAACTGATTAGGTGGTTTATTTCATTTGTTTGCTTCTGTTTCCTGATTTTATGTTTAGTAGAAATAAAGCACCATTTTACGGTATGCCTGATGAGAAAAAAATATGCATGAACAGACGTGGCATTTTAGCAGAAAGATAGAGTGTAAGAAAATGTCAAATGGAAATGCTAGATGTGAAACATGAGAGGAAGAATGTTCTTGATGTGCTTATCAGTAGACTTAACACAGCCGAAGAAAGAATCATGAACTTGAAGACGGAACAATAGAAATTACCTTATAATTATGTAATTTTACTATTATAAAGTCATTACACAAAAGTGGAAGGTGTCAGGAGGTAAAGACGGAAGAATGAAAAGAACAAAAACAGGGCATCCAAGAGGTGTAATACAATATCAAGTGGCATAACATATGTGTAAATGGAATCAGGTGGAAAAGAGAATGGGATAGAAGAAATATTTGAAGAGATTGATGAATAATTTTCCAAATATAATGAAAGATATCAAATCATCAATCACAGAGACTCAAAGAAGCCCAAGCAGGATAAATATCTCTCCTTCCAACCCCCACACTATTAGACATATCATATACAAATTGATCAGATTCAAAGATGGAGAGTAAATCTTGAAGGAAGCCCAAATAAAATAGACCTATAACATACAAAGGAACAAAGTTAAGAATTAAAGCAGATGTCTCATCAGAAGCTATGCAAATCAGAAAACAATAAAGTGACAACTTTAAAGTACAGTATAAAACTGTCAACTCAGTATTCCATAAAGTTATCCTTTAAAATGGAGGAGAAACAGACATTTTCAGGCAAATAAAAACTGAGAATTTATTACCACAAGACCTGCACTACAAGAAATGTTAAAGTAACTTTTTCAGACGGAATGAGTACAACATCAGAGACTTGTATCCACAGAATGAAGTAAAGATCTCTGGAAATGGCTAAAATGAAGATAAATATAAAATAAATTTTTCCTTAACTTTAATCACTCTAAAAGATGATTGACTCTCTGAAACAAAAATAAACTCTGTGAGTTTATAGCATATGTATGGATAAAATGTATGACAGCTTCAGCACAAAGGATGGGAAGGAGGAAATGGGAATATACAATTGTTAAGTTTCTCATATGTGAAGGGTTATATAGTATTATTTGAAGTTATACTATAATTAATTAAAGATGTATATTTTACAATCAAGGGCAATGCCTAAAATAGTAAAGTGTAAATTAAAATATTAAGGTATAAATAAGAAACAAGTACTGTACATAAAATAAAATGAAAAATTTTAAATCCCAAAACATGATGACAAAATGGCAAAGGCACCAAACATAGATGGAACAAATAGAAAGAAACTAGCAAGTTGGTAGATTTTAATTCAACCAAATCCATAATCACATTAAATGCAAGTGGTTTAAATACAGTAATTAAAAAGATGAGACTATCAAATTGAAAAAACAAACAAGAACTAACTATATGCTGGCTATAAAAAACTCACTTTCAATATGAGAAATGCACTTTAACTATAAAGACACAAATAGGTTAAATGTAAAAGAATGAGAAAAGTGGTACCATGCAAACAATAATCATAAGAAAACTGGAGTGACTATCTTAATTACAAAATTGACTTCAGAAAATGGAATGTTGAAAGGGATGTTCCATAATGATAAAGGAGATAACTAACCAAGAAGATATGATAATCTTAAATGCGTATGCACCTAAATACAGAGCTTCAACATTCGTGTAACAACAATTGATAGAACTGAAAGGAGAAAAGACAAATCCGTAATTAAATTTTGAGTCTTCAACACTCCCCTCTCATAATTGATAAAATAAGCAGACCAAAAATTAGTAAGAATATATAAGGTCTGAAAAATACTTTTAACCAACTTGACTTAATTGACATTTGTGTAACATTCCTATCAACAACAGAATATACATCATTTTAAAGTGCACATAGAATGTTAATCCACATAGATCGATTGTGGGTCATAGAACAAACCTAATAAATTTAAAAGAACTTAAAATATACAGGGTATTTTCTTTGAACATAATGGAAGTAAACTAGAAATCAACAACAGGAGCCTACCTGGAAAATCCCCAAATATTTGGAAATTAAGCAATAAACTTCTGAATACTCATGGATCAAAGTAAAAGTCAAAAGAAAAATTAGATATTTTTAATGGAAGGAAATGAAAACACAACATATCAAAAACTGTGGGCTATACCCAAAGCAGTGATTAGAGTGAAATTTATAGGAACAGCAAATAAAGCAAACAGAAGGAAGGAAATAAAGGTAAGAAGAGAAGCCAAGGAAGTTAGAAATAGAAAAAACATTAAAGAAAATCAAGGAAACCAAAAACTTTGTTTTTAAAGATCAATATAATTGGTTTACCTCTATCTAGATTTACCAAGGAAAAGGGCAATACACAAATTACCAATGTCAGAAGTGAAAGACGACATCACTATAGACCCTACATACATAAAAATAAGGGAATATTTCAAACATTTTTATGCTCACAATTAGTATATTTAGATAAATGAACACATTTCTCTTTTTTGATTTTTTTTATTGGAGTATAGTTGATTTATAATGTTGTGTTAGTTTCTGCTGTACAGCAAAGTGAATTAGTTATACATATGTATATATCCATTCTTTTTTAGAGTCTTTTCCCATATAGGTCATTACAGAGTATTGAGTAGAGCTCCCTGTGCTGTACACTAGGTTTTTATTAGTTATCTATTTTATATGTACTAGTCTGTATATGCCAGTTCCAATCTCCCAATTTATCCCTTCCCACTTTTCCCCCTTGGTAACCATAAGTTTGTTTTCTACATCCATGACTCAGTTCCTGCTTTGGAAATAGGTTCATTTGTACCATTTTTTGGTTCCACATATAAGTGATATCATATGATATTTGTCTTTCTCTGTCTGACTGACTTCACTTCACTGACAGACTCTAGGTCCATCAACCTCACTACAAATGGCATTATTTCATTCTTTTTTATGGCTGAGTAATATTCCATTGCATATATATGTACCACATCTTCTTTATCTATTCCTCCATCAATGGACATTTAGGTTGCTTCCATGTCCTGGCTATTGTAAATAGTGCTGCAATGAACACTGGGGTGCATGTATCCTTTTGAATTATGGTTTTCTCTGGTTATATGCCCAGGAGTGAGATTTCTGGATCGTATAGATTCAGCTGGATCATATGATAATATCTCTATTTTTATCAATAGTGTTTTTAAGGAATCTCCATACTGTTCTCCATAGTGGCTGTACCAACTTGCATTCCCACCAACAGTGTAGGAGGGTTATGAACACATTTCTTAAAAAGTACAAACTACCAAGTTTACTCAAGAAGTAACTGAATAGTCAGAGGGATTTATTTCATAGCTCAAAGCTTGAAAACTTTTATCAAAGAAGTATCCAGTCCCAGATGGCTTAACTGGCGAATTCTATAAAACATTTTAAGAAGAATAATGTCTATTTCCACAAATTCTTTCAGAATATGGAAGTAGAGTGAACACTTTTCAGTTCGTTTTATAAGACCAGCATTACACTGAGACCAAAACTAGGTAAAGACATCTCAATGAAAAAAACCTACAGACCAGTATCTCTCATAGAGATGCAAAAACTTCAACAAAATATCAAATTGAATCCAACAATATAATAACAGGGTAATACATCATGATCAAGTGGGGTTTTACCTGGGTATACAAGACTTTCGACATTCAGAAATCTGTTATTACAATTCACCATTTCAGTAGCCCAAAGAAAATAAAAATATGACAATATCAATAGATGCACAAAACCCAGATGACAGCACTCACATCTATAATAAAAACTCTCGGGCTTCCCTGGTGGCGCAGTGGTTGAGAGTCCGCCTGCCGATGCAGGGGACGCGGGTTCGTGCCCCGGTCCGGGAAGATCCCACATGCCGCAGAGCGTCTGGGCCCATGAGCCATGGCCGCTGACCCTACGCGTCCGGAGCCTGTGTTCCACAACGAGAGAGGCCACAGCAGTGAGAGGCCCGCGTACCGCAAAAAAAAAAAAAAAAAAAAAGTGTAATTAAAAACTCTCACCAAACTAATAGAAGGTGAACTTTCTTAACATGAGAAAGAGCTTTTTCAGAAAACTTACGGCTAACATTGTACTTAGCTGTGAAAGACTGAATGCGTCTCACTAAGTGTGGGAACAAGGCAAGGATGTCTGTTCTTACTACTTCTAATAAATACCAAATGTAAAGTCCTAGCCAATGCATTAAGGTAAGAAAACTGTATAAAAGTCATATGGATTAGACAGGAATAAACAAAAATTCTTTATTCACAGATGATTTGATTTTATATATTAAAATACTAAAGAATCTCCAAAAAATTATTAGAACCAATAAGTTCTTGTTTAAGTTCAAGGTTGCATGATACACAGTATAAAAAAATCAATTGTCTTTTTATGTAGTAGCAATGAAAAATTAGAAATTGGAAAAAAGGAACCATTTACAGTAGCATTTAAAAATCCATGTACTATTTAGGTATCAATCTAACAAAATATGTGGAGAATCTGTATTTTGGAAACTGTAAAACACAGTTGAAAGATTCAAAGACCTAAATAAATGGAATGATATACTATATTTACAGAATTGAAGGCTCAATGTTGTTAATAAGTCAGCTATCTACAAATAAGTCTATAGATTCAGTGTAATCACAGTCAACATCCCAATCAAAATTCCAGCAAGGAGTTTTGCAGAATTCACCAAACTTTAAAAAAAAATTACTATATATGGAAAGGCAAATGAGCTAAAAGAACCAATCAGTTTTGAAAAAGAAGAACAAAGTTGGAACCTCACAATGCCTGATTCAAGGCTTATAAATCTACAATAATTAAGACAGTGCATTACTGGCAAAAGGAGAGAGGAATATTGGTTAATGGAATAGAATAAAGAAATGAGAAATAGATCCACACATTATGATCAATTGATTTTTTACAAAAGTATAAAGGCAACTCAGTAGAGAAAGGACAATCTTTTCAACAAATGATGCTAGAAAAATAGGCAAAAAAAAAGAATAAAGAACCTCAAAACATGACTGACATGGTTATAATTGTTAAGTCAGAATGGGTAATACATGTAAAAATAACATCTAAAACTATAAAAACTTCTAATAGAAAACATAGAAGAAAATCTTGTGATCTTGGGTTAGGCAACATTTTTTAGATGAGAGCACCAAAACCATGATCCATAAAAGAAAATATTGATAAATTGGACTTTATCAAAATTTAAAACTTTTATTCCTTGAAAGGTGCTGCTAAGAGAATGAAAAGACAAGCTGAAAGCTGGGAGATAATATTTGCAAGACACATGTTTGATAAAGCACTTGAATCAGAATATATGAAGAATTCTCAGGACTCAATAACAGGGAAACAAAGAACCCAGTAAGAAGTGGGCAAAAGACCTGAACAGGTATAAGGAAGATATCTGAATGGAAATAAGCACACCAAAAAATGAGGAAACGCTTATTAAAACCACGACATGCTGCCACACACCTGTTCCAGTGGTGAAAAAACCAAAATAAAACAAAACAACAAACAAAAAACAAGATAAAAATACCAAGTGCTGTCAGGAAGGCTAAATACCTAGAACTCTCATACATTACCAGTGGGAATATAAATGGTACAGCCACTTTGAAAAACACTGGTAACTTTCTATAAAGTTAAACATACACTTTCTGTAAAATGTACTAATCCCACTCCTAGATATTTAGAGAAGAGAAATGAAACATTTCATATAAAAATCTGTATATTAATGTTTATTACAGACTTGTTCCAAATCAGCAAAAACTTGGGAAATACGTCCTTTAACTAGTGAATGGATCAACAAACTCTTGAGCATTCATTCAATGAACTTTAAACATTTTTAAAAAAATTTTTATTGGAGTATAGTTGATTTGCAATGTTGTGTTAGTTTCTGCTGTACAGCAAAGTGAATCAGTTATACATACAGTTTTAGATCCTTTTCCCACATAGGTCATTATAGAGTATTGAGTAGTGTTCCCTGTGTCCTTATTAGTTATCTATTTTATACATAATAGTGTGTATATGTCAATCCCAATCTCCTAATTTATCCCTCCCACCCTCTTTCCCCCCGGTAACCATAAGTTTCTTTTCTACATCTGTGACTCAATTTCTGTTTTGTAAATAACTTCATTTGTATCATATTTTTTTGATTCTGCCTATAAGTGATATCATATGATATTTGTCTTTCTCTCTCTGACTTACTTCACTTAGTATGATAATCTCTAGATCCATCCTCATTCAATGAACTTTGGTTGTATGCAACAACATGAATGAATCTCAAATGCCTTCAGGCAAATGGCAGAAGCCAGACTCAAAAGGCAACATTCATTTGACATTCTAGAGAAGGCAAATGTATAACAGAAAACAACATTGTTTGCTATGGGCTGGGGTAGCAGGAGGAGTTGTCTAACAAGCTGTATAGGGAATTTGGGGGGAAATTTGAACTGCAGTTGTCAAAACTCATAAAACTGTATACTAAAAAGGATGAATGTTACCATATGTAAATTACACCTCAATAAACTGGACCCTGCTTCCCAAATTGGAATGCATGTGTATGAACTAGGGAGTCTTAATATAAATCAGGAAGTCAGCAGATAGTTGTTCAAATTGGTTAATCAAGAACAGCACTCTATTTTTAGAGTTAATGCCCTAAGACAGTATCCTAAAAACAAGAACAAAAATAGTTAAAAATGGGTGCCTCTGGGAAGTGAGACTGGACAGATTCTTTTCATTTTAATTCTTCCTATACTACTTTTTTTTTTTATCATGTGCATTTGTAACATTGATTAAACAAACAAAAAATTAAAAATTACAAGTAATTGATTTACTTTTGTTATATAACTTCCATGTAAGTAAGGGATGTCTGTACATATTAAAATGTTTTTTTGTGTGTATCATCTTCAGTCTGTAAAATAGCATAAGGTAGACAGAAATGAAATCAAATTAGGGTACATAAGGCTGTGTTTCATTCATTAGCGGGGAGTAGTGATTTCTTCTCTTAGCAAAGGAAATTGCAACTGAGGGTTGTTATCCATACACAGATAAAGCCCGTTGTAAATGTGGCATTGCTCACCTGCTTTTTTAGGTGAAAGCATTTGGTTCAACTTGAAAGGTCATTTATCACCTACAAGAGAGCACTTATGGGCTGCTTTGGCTCTTTTTGTTGGTTTACTATAGCATTAAGCTTGCTTATGGAGAATTTTGCTTACATCTGCAGTCTATACACAGACCCATTAATGCATTAACAAACCTTATTTTGCTGAGTCAGGTTAGAGGTACCCCTTGTTTAATACAGTGTCATGCACATAGTGGGCAGTCAGCATTTTCTTGATTGTCTTCTACACAGTCAGAGAAAGTCACCTTGCTGGTTTTGACACTCTTCTAAGACAAATTAAAAGATGAGAGGAAATGTTGTAGAAAGATCATCAGGCTACACTAGTGTGTTGGTTTATGTCCTCGAGATCAGGTAAGATTCCAGTGTAGAGTGGGAGTCATTATGTGACATTCATATATCTGAATTTTCAGGGATAGCCCTGCTTTCAAATATGCTAGCCTATTTTCAGAGCACAAATTACAATTTTTGGACTTGAAAATAGAGTTGCTGTAAGCAATGGGGTAACATGGCAGCACACATGTGGGTGAATGCCAGACTCTGCCATCAGTGTTATTTTAAAGGCATAGGCAGAAGAGCTGGCTGAAGATATCCCTATGATATCCTCAGGCACTCCCTATGAACTAAATATTTTAACAGAGCAAAAAGTGATTTTAACAAAACTTTTTTGTTAGTTTCTGATCATAGCATTAATATGTGTTCATTATAGGAAATTAGGGAAAAGTGTTCAAAAATGTAAAAATCATCTTTAGTTTGATACCTCAGAGATAACCACTATTACTATTTTGTTTTCTTTCCTCCTAATCTTTATTTCTATGTAAATTAAGATCATATCCTAGATGTTTTATGACTCTACTTTTCATTTAATATCTATAGTGAGCTACTCTAATTAAATATTATTAAAAACAGAGTATTATGCTGTCATATGTATTATCAAAATTTATTTAAACATTTTGATTTGGGGATATTTAGGTTATTTCCATTTTTCACTTTTGTGAATAATAATTCCGCAATGGAAATTTTAAATAAAATTTTTTTTTGATTATTTCATATAGAGGAAGTGGAAATGCAACCGCAAAGATGATAAACATTTTTAGGACTCTTGAGACAGATATGTCAGATTGTACTCCCAAGTTTGTACCAAATGATACTCCATCAACTGTGTGTAAAGGTGAAATTAATTGATCCCCTCTTGTCATTTCTGGTTGTTATAATTTACAAAATAATTTTAAATAAAAATTATGTCTTTGTATTAATTTCCTGTTTTGATTATTAATGAGATTAAAGCTTTTCATGTTTATTGAAAGTTTTTCTCTGTTCATCTTCTTTGTTCATTTTTCTATTGACATATTTGTCATTTTCAAATTTATTTGTCAAACTCAAGAAATCATTGATTGATATGTGGGAAAAAAATAAGTGTAGCAACCAATATGAGAGTTAACATTCTAGATACTTCTACTCTTTGATCATGCTCAGATGTCAAAGCTTTGGGGTTTTCTTAAGACAAAAAAAGTCTATTTCGAGTTACAGCTGCTGATTTTATCACCTTAGTGGAGCAGTTTCACTACCAAAGAAAAAATTAATCAAAGCCAGAAAGAGTTGTCAGAAACACTCACAGTTATATTCAGGGAGTATGGTTTGGGCTTTGAATGTTGAGCTCTGAACAGCTTATAACTTATAACAGCAGGAACTTAATTTTTAGGTTTTTTGTTTTAACCTCTGTGTGTCAAATGTTTTATATAAAATATCTCTTTTAATCACAAAAACCTTGTGAGATTGGAATTATTATCCCTGCTTCCCCAGTGCATAGTCACATTTAGAGAGGTGAAGAAACTTCCCGGGCTGTGCAGCTGGTCTAGCAGTGGCTCAGGATTTCAGCTACAGATGTGGAGTCTTCTGAAGCACAGGATGCTTTCCCTACACCTTACTGAATTCCCACAATGTTAAACTTAAACGAACAGAGCTAGAAAGATAAGGGTTGTTTTTATTATTTTGCTACAGTTTTTGTTTTGTACTGTTTTATACTGGCTTATCACGACTGTAGCAGCAAAACTCAGGACTACCTGCCTTAGACTTTCCTTTTCTTTTGGCTTAATATGAATTCTTTGAGGTTTCTGAGGTCCTCTAATTTCTTATATTTCTTCACTTTTATGTCTTGAAATATATTTGCATAGCTGAAAAAGCAAGCAGTTATTTTGTTTAATAATGCTTTGATAAACAAAAGGAAGACATAATTCCAGGGAAAGCCATGTAACCTACCTTCTGTAGCAGCTATGATAATCCCTAGAGGTCTGAGAATTACATATGTTTTAAAAATTATGAATTTAAAAATGTCATCTCCCACTCATCCGCTTCCACTCCTACCCATCTTCTTTGAATAGAGGAAGGTAATGCTGCCCATTTCATGCTTGTACAATGTAAGTTCTTCACAGTATCCAAGCTAAACCTTTGAGTTTTGGGGTCAGTGTTGGAAAGAGGCCCAGTGGAATCAGCCTTAGAGAAAACTTTCCTTTTAAATCACTTGCCCTCCTCTTCCCCTTTCAACTCTTCACTTGCCACTCTATTTTTAGTTAGAGTAGGTTCTTACTTTGTATAGTTTCCTTTTATTTCTAGATTGAGAATTATCTATTCCTTACCATATCTGATCATAGAAATGAAGAACTGTGGATTGTGATAAAAATTTCTGACAAGTGAGCCCTTAAGAACGCTGAAGACTTTAATTTTTCAATTTTATTTGCCACTTTCATTCTAAACTTGCTACCATTTTGTCTCTTTTTCTATCTGTGTATTCTTTTAGTCCTGTTGTTTGACTATTAATTATTAGTTACATTTTTCTTTATTGATTATTTTACTTGCCTCCTTTAAATAAGTCAGAACCTCCTTAGCTTTTAAAAGTTTATCTTTGTATCAACTTTCTGTATTTTTTTTTTTTTTTTTTTTTTGCTGTACTTGGGCCTCTCACTGTTGTGGCGTCGCCCGTTGCGGAGCACAAGCTCCGGACGCGCAGGCTCAGCGGCCATGGCTCACGGGCCCAGCCGCTCCGCGGCATGTGGGATCTTCCCAGACCGGGGCACGAACCCATGTCCCCTACATCGACAGGTGGACGCTCAACCACTGCACCACCAGGGAAGCCCCAACTTTCTGTATTTTGTTCCATTTTTTATAAATAGATGAAATATTTCACACGTTCGTATTCTCCTTTCATCACCAAATTCTCTGTGTTCCTCTCCCACTTGGTTTCTATCTTCTCTACTTCATAGAGATTGAAAAGACAACACTAGCTTTCTATGACTCAGTGGACTTCCAAAGTATGAACTCTGATTATACACTTCAATCTTCAGCAGAACGATGCAATAGTCTCCTGAACAGGTTTCTTCGAGAACTAAGATTCTAGGACAATGACTTCTTTGTTCTCTGGGTATGCAATCACTCACATTGCTCTATCTCATACTGCATGGTGACCATCTATGCATTCACCTCTTGGAGTCATAGATCTTTAGAACTGGGAAGGACATTAGAGGTCATCTAATTGAATTCTTTCTTGGATGGATCAGTTGAGGTCGCAGAAGTCTCAAAGGCCATGTTACTAGAACTAGGATTAACACCCTGCCTCCAAAATACACTGAACTGAATCAGAATTCCTGGGCCGTTCTTTTCTTTACCTAGGTTCATTTCTCCATGCAACAGAGTAGCAACCTGTGCTCATCACTACAAGATATTGCTGGAAATCATATCCTTCAGGAGGTGGTTATAATTGGTAATAATTTCTCATGGAAACAATGTTAAAATTGTACAGTGTGTTCCTGATAAGAGCTCATCATCAAGTAAATCACAGATTTGAGAAGCAGTATATTGAACACAGGTCTGTAATAATTTTAAAAATACCTTCCTCCAAGTTCAATAAAATAGACCTAAAAGTACAGGTTGATTAAATA
This sequence comes from Delphinus delphis, assembly GCF_949987515.2. Lineage (NCBI taxonomy): Eukaryota > Metazoa > Chordata > Mammalia > Artiodactyla > Delphinidae > Delphinus > Delphinus delphis. Next base: position 73,632,076 of record NC_082689.1, read on the forward strand.
CAGTGTTAATATCTGTGCCCCAATACTGGTGGAAGCATTTACAAAGTGAATCTTTGGCAGGTGAGAATTTGCCTAGACTGAGCTCATTGAGTTGAGTCCAGAAGGCCCAGCAGTCTGTTTTCTGAACAAAGAAGTCCCTTGTTAGTCAAACACTGTGCTGTCTCCCACTATTAGCTTTCTTTGTAGCTTGGCGTGCGTGGCTTTTATTATTCAGCTTTATTCAGTTTTTTGGAACGTTCCATATTGAATAAAAATAGCACTGTGGATGGTTGCCTCTTGCATTTAAGAGAACATTTCTATGTGGATTGTGGCCATTGATCATGAACAAAACAAAGTACAGGAACAGGTTGAACACTCAAGTTCCGCTTTCTGATGCACAGTTCATCCCCAGATGAACAATCTGTATCAGAAAAAGACAAAAGAAATGTAACATGATAAAATACAATTATGTTTTACAACATCTGAAAATTTTAAAAGATATCCTTGATCTTATTAAGGTCTGTCCTTAAACCTGGGATTTATGTCCTTCCTTACTTCATTGGTATTGTAATTCCCTTTCTTTTTTGAAATGATGCTAATAGAGTGTGCTTTTTTTTTCTTTTTTTAATGTTCTTCCTTGGGAAAGCAAAAATTTAGTTCAACCCTTGACTGAGTCTCAAAATTATTTTCGAAATTTTACGGGTGGGCGATATCCCCAAATCTGGTAACCATTACTATCAAGTGTGATTTTATGTGAACATCAACATAGCAGCTCTATGGGCAATGGGATCTAAATGAATATGCAAATAATAAGTATTAAAGACTTAATTATCTATTTTTCTTTTATTCATTTTATTTCCAATGTCAAATAATAGAAAACTAAGGGTGTCAGATTTTTATGTTTAGTTAAAAGAAATATGGGTTTTAAAAATGCTTGAGAGGGACTTGCCTGGTGGCACAGTGGTTGAGAATCCGCCTGCCAGTGCAGGGGACACGGGTTCAAGCCGTGGTCCAGGAAGATCCCACATGCCATGGAGCAACTAAGCCCATGCGCCACAACTACTGAGCCTGCACTCTAGAGACCGTATGCCACAACTACTGAAGCCCGCGCACCTAGAGCCTGTGCTCTGTAGCAAGAGAAGCCACCACAATGAGAAACCTGCGTACCGCAACAAAGAGTAGCCCCTGCTCGCCACAACTAGAGAAAGCCCGTGCGCAGCAACAAAGACCCAACGCAGCCAAAAATAAATAAATAAATTTATTAAAAAAAAAAAGGCTTGAGAAACGCTACTCGGGAGTGGAGGTTATTCTGTAAAAAGTAGCCCGCGTCCTCTCTATGCTGCCACTAGATGGTACCCAGGATCACTGGGAAGGCATCTCTGGAGTGAGACTCTCTCTGGGCAGGCAGGGGGTGAAGCCAGCCGGAGCTGACTGGGTCCGGAATTCACTCATGCCAAAGCCCGGCTGACATCCTGGGGATCTGGGCAACCCGAGGGAGGACCTGCAAACCGTTCAGGTGAAGAGGAGGTAGAAGTCCCCAGGCCCTGTACAGGGGGAGGGCTCTGAGCCCCAACCTGCAACTCCAGGGAAGGTGACTGAACCTTCCCAGTCAGTGCCAGAAGAGTCGAGGGGCCCTTGGGAGGGTGGTGCCCAGGACACTGAGATGCTTGGACTGAGAATGTAGTTCCATCTGGGGAATGGGTGTGACAAGAATATATTGGCAAAGTGGGGACAAGTTAGTGCCCATATATTTCAGCCCCATAACAGGAGCTATTTCCTCACTGTCCAGTGGGTGAGGACTGCCATGCTTTCCCCAGGCTGGTGGGGCTGGCTGGAGGGTCTTTGGGGACTGCTGAGAGTGTGGGGTGGGACTGGTACTCTGAATGGGGGAGGAGAGGAGACTGGGGATGGTGAAGAACAATTGTGCTTCTCAAGACTCACCTCAAAGGAACCTTCCCTATCCACCCCTGCCCCCTCCCCAGCTGAATTAAGCAGCACTCAGCCTCTGTGTCCTAACACACTGTGTACACATCTCTGGCTCCGTTTTCCACATTATAGTACTGTCCTTTAACACTGCAATTTCTTTAGGAAATGACCTTTTTGCTTTCCTCCCTACCTCCTTTCCTTAGCTCTTACCATGGTGTTTGACACATAATAAATACTTGTGATGGTTAATTTTATGAGTCAACTAGACAAGACCATGGTACCCAGTTTTTGATCACCAGTGTGGATTTTGTTGTGAAGTTATTCTTAAGATGAGATTAACATTTAAATCAATAGTCTTAGAGTAAAGCAGATTACCCTCCATAATTGGGTGGGCCTCATCATATCAGTTAAAGAGCTTTTGAGGAAAATTAAGGTCCCAGAAGAAGAAATTCTCCCTCCAAACCATTTTTAGACTTGATTTGCAACATCAACTCTTCCCTAGGTCTCCATTCTCCTGGCCTATTCTGCAGATTTGGAATTGTTAACCTCTACAATCCAGTGACCAATTCCTTAGAATAAATTTCTCTTTCTCTCTGTAGGTACAGATGTATAGATATATATATATACACACATACGCGCATGTGTGTGTACACATCCTACTGGTTCTGTATCTTTGGAAAACCCTAACTCGTACAATATCCTTTTTGTTAAAGTCTAGTTTATATTTATCACCATATACTATCACAAGATTTTAATTTTCAGATTCTACATATAAGTGAAATCATATGATGTTTGTCTTTCTCTGTCTGACTTATTTCACTTGTCATGATGCCCTCAAGGTCCAGACATATTGTCACAAATGGCAAGACTTCATCCCTTTTTATGGCTGAATAATATTCCAGTGTGTGTGTGTTTTGTGTGTGTGTGTGTGTGTGTGTGTGTGTGTATGTGTGTGTGTGTATACCATATTTTCTTTATCTATTCATCTGTTGATGGACACTTAGGTTCCATATCTTGGCAATTGTAAATAATGTTGCAGTGAACATTATTTACATATATAATGTTCATATACCTTTTCAAGTTTGTGTTTTTGTTTTCTGTGAATAAATATTCAGGAGTGGAATTGCTGATTATATGATAGTTCTATTTAAAATTTTTTTAGGGACCTCCTTTTCCAGAGTGGCTGCACCAATTTATATCCCCATGAACAGTGTACAAGGTTTCCCTTTTCTGCACATCCTCACCACCTCACTTGTTTGTTCTTTCCTTCTTTCTTTTTCTTTCTTTTTTTTTTTTTTTTGCGGTACGCGGGCCTCTCACTGTTGTGGCCTCTCCCGTTGTGGAGCACAGGCTCCGGACACGCAGGCTCAGCGGCCATGGCTCACGGGCCCAGCCGCTCCGCGGCACGTGGGATTTTCCCGGACTGGGGCACGAACCCGTGTCCCCTGCATCGGCAGGTGGACTCTCAACCGCTGGGCCACCTGGGAAGCCCCCTTTTTCTTTTTTTTTTTTTGATAATAGCCATTCTAACGGTATAAGATGATATCTTCTTGTGGTTTTGATTACACTTCCCTGATACAAATTCTTAAAAATTGCAATATTCTTTTAATAATGTTTTAAAAAACATTTTTAACATCTGGGAACTTGGCATAAAATAATTCACTTATCACCTTCCCTGGTGGCGCAGTGGTTAAGAATCTGCCTGCCAATGCAGGGGACATGGGTTCGAGCCCTGGTCCAGGAAGATCCCACATGCCGCGCTGCAACTAAGCCCATGCGCCACAACTACCAAGCCTGTGCTCTAGAGCCCGTGAGCCATGACTACTGAGCCCACGTGCCATAACTACTGAAGCCCACATGCTTAGAGCCCATGCTCCGCAACAAGAGAAGCCACTGCAATGAGAAGCCTGTGCACTGCAACGAAGAGTAGCTCCCGCTCTCCACAACTAGAGAAAGCCTGTATGCAGCAACGAAGACCCAACGCAGCCAAAAATGAATAAATAAATAAGTTTAAAAAATAAACAAAAAAGATTTATGTATTTTTTCATACCACAATCAAATTCCACATGAATTTAATGGTTAGTGTATAAAAAATCATTAGGTGGAATAAAATATTGAACATTTAGAAAACATCTGGATGGGAGATTTTTCAAGCTTGAAGGCAAAGGAGGAAAGTGCCAAGTAAAAGACTGGTAATCCAGAGGAAATATATATATTTTTCAAAACAATGAAGATGGTGCATTAGGAAAAAAGCAAATAAAATGAAAGTGGGAAAGGTTATATGTGACACATATGACAAAGGATTTCTATCTTTATAGACAGCTCTTTTAAACTGAGAAGTTTCAAGATTTATCCAAGAGATAAACGGCATGGACAAAAAATCACCTAAGAGAAAATCCAGAGGAAATATTAAAAAAAATTTCAACCCCATTAGGAGGGAAAAGCAGATTAAAATGAGATGCAACTTCCACCTGTCATATTATTAAGTTTTTAGTGAGAATATCTAATGCTGAAAAATGTATTGTGAAATAGGTACTTTCATAAGGGCCAATGGAAATCTTAATTAGTACAACTTTTCTGGAAAGCTGTTTGACAATTCTATCAAGAATGTCAGATGTTGTAATTCTGGGGGCTCTAGATTAGGAAATTAAATTTGGTTAAAAATTAATCCCCAAAGATGTTCAACAGTGTTATTTAATTGCAAAAATTAGAAACAACTGAAACGCCTAAAAGTAAGGAAATGCTATATGCCATCCATTTACATTAATAATAGGTCTATCAATACCATCGAATTACCATAAAGAAGATATTATAAAGCTCATGATATAATGCTGACAGACTTAAAAAGCAGCACTTAAAATTGTGTTTATAGGTAGAATTCAACTGTGAAAAACTCTTACGGAAAAAACTAGAAGAAAATATACCACAATGAGAATATTATAGGGTTTTGAGTTGTGTTATGAATTTAGCTATCTTATATTCTTCTGTACTTTGCAGTTTTCTACAATTTTTAATTTAATACTTGTTAATTGGGTTTTTATCATATGCCATACCGTCTTCTAGTTGTTGGAGAATATGATGGTAGATAAGGCAGGAAAAGATCCCTGTCTTCATGAAGTTTTCATTCTAGTGAGGCTGATATAATAAATAAGCTAATTACAGATTGCAGTTAAGTACCAGAAAGGATGGAGAGCAGATGGTCTGGCAAGAGGAGTCTGTGAAGATTTCTCTGAGGTGGTGATGTTTGAGCTGAGATCTGAAGAATTAGAAGGAAAGGAGGAGCATGACAGGCAAAGGGACCAGTCTGAGCAAAGACAATGATGTGGGAAAGAACTTGTTATTTAGAACTATAACAAGGAGACCGGTGTGTCCAGGAGGCTTAGTTATAAGAAATGAGGTTCAAGGATTGAGAAGAATCCAGACTTACTAGGCTCTTAGGTCATAATAATGATTGTGGATTTTGTTTTATCCTAAATGTAATTGGAATCCATTGAGATTCACTCTTCTCCTAGGCAGAAGACAATACAAAATCTCAGGACTTGAAGGAACAGTTTGATAAGGAACCACTTAGGCTGCCAACGTAAGAAAACTTCTCAAATTCAATAAGAAGTATATGGGAGGGTAGCAGAAGACATGTGTCCTGTGATTAGGAACAGCCTTTTCTTTGACATGATGCTTTGAGATGGGAGACCCCAAACAGCGTCAGTCCTTTTCTTCCTTACATGACTACAGTCAAGGTCTAAAGTTGTAATCATGTATATACGGTGATTTAGGGATTAGTCAAGAGTCTGGATGTCAAGATCAATTCAGAGAGGCTTTGAACTTTCCTCTACTTCCCCAAAATGTCATGCTGCATCGAAAAGAACATTAGATTCTCCTATGATAAATATAGAGCAAGATAAATCATCTTTAATATTGACTGGAGAAGTTTTGTTGGATTACAAACCTGTAGGATCCACTCACCCACTGAAATATGTGTGTGGATTTGGAGGTACAAACCTGTCCTTCACTGGGTGCTCATATTTCTAACCCAAGCTCTCTATCTATGATAGATCGGGTAACCCCAAAATTACTTATATTGAGATTGTGACCTGAGCTTAGAGCAGAAGAGGGCTATAAAATTGGAGGGGTCTTTAGAAATCGAATCTACTTCCTGACCTTATGATATATCGGATGAGGAGTCTAAGATGCGGAGAGGTTGAGAAATTTGTCTGAAGTCTTAAGTGGTTTATGGTAAAGGTGGGCTGAAACCTCAGGTTTCATTTAGTGCTGCTTTATTTTTTAATATTTATTTATTTTATACTATGTTACTTACTGATTGATTTTGGCTGCGTCGGGTCTTACTTGCAGCATGCAGGGTCTTCGCTGAAGCATGCAGGATCTTTCACTGCCGTGTGGGCTGTTCGTTGTGGCATGCGGGCTTCTCTCTAGTTGTGGCTCAGGCTTCAGGGCGCGTGGTCTCTGTAGTCTGCGGCATGCGGCTCTCTCATTGAGGCGCGTGAGCTCGGTAGTTGTGGCACGTGGGCTTAGTTGCCCCTTGGCATGTGGGATCTTAGTTCCCCAACCAGGGATTAAACCCGTGTCCCTTGCACTGGAAGGTGGATTCTTTACCACTGGACCACCAGGGAAGTCAATTTAGTGCTGCTTTTGGATTGAGGACGTTCAGAATGGCTAATATTAGAATTCAAGATGTGCTGGACTTTTCCTAAATTGAGCTCTACAACTGGAAGTGAAAGTGGTTCACCTAGATAGCATTCCTCCTGTTAGGGTGGTTCTGCTCCTTCTCAGCCATGAGGATGAGGCCTCCTGGAACAGGGAATACAATTGCCACTTGTACAAAGGAATGGTTTTCCGTTGTGCTGGGTATACATTCCTATATTTTAGGAGTTATGAATTTCTTTGGATACAGCCAGGCAAATATAATTTCTAGAAGTTGAATTTCTGCTTAAAGCTCATTTAGCCAAAAAGTTTGCTTTTATATTGCCCATATTTTATTTCTTTATTTAGCATCTTTATTGTAGTATAATTGCTTTACAAGGTTGTTGTTAGTTTCTGCTGTATAACAAAGTGAATCAGCTATATGTATTCATATATCCCCGTAACCCCTCCCTCTTGCATCTCCCTCCCACCCTCCATATCCCACCCCTCTAGGTGGTCACAAAGCAGTGAGCTGATCTCCCTGTGCTATGCAGCTGCTTCTCACTAGCTATCTATTTTACATTTGGTAGTGTATATATGTCAATGCCACTCTCTCACTTCATCCCAGCTTACCCTTCCCCCTCCCTGTGTCCTCAAGTCCATTCTCTACATCTGCATCTTTATTCCTGTCCTGCCTCTAGGTTCATCAGAACCTTTTTTTTTTTTTTTTTAGATTCTCTATATATGTGTTAGCATACAGTATTTGTTTTTCTCTTTCTGACTTACTTCACTCTGTAAGACAGACTCTAGGTCCATCCACCTCAATACAAATAACTTAGTTTCATTTCTTTTTATGGCTGAGTAATATTCCATTGTATATATGTGCCATATCTTCTTTATCCATTCATTTGTCAATGGACACTTAGGTTGCTTCCATGTCCTGGCTACTGTAAATAGTGCTGCAATGAACATTGTGGTACATGACTCTTTGAATTATGGTTTTCTCAGGGTATATGCCCAGGAGTGGGATTGCTGGGTCGTATGGTAGTTCTATTTTTAGTTTTTAAAGGAACCTCCATACTGTTCTCCATAGTGGCTGTATCAATTTACATTCCTACCAACAGTGCAGTAGGGTGCCCTTTTCTCCAAACGCTCTCCAGCATTTATTGTTTGTAGATTTTTTGATGATGGCCATTCTGACCGGTGTGAGGTGGTACCTAATTGTAGTTTTGATTTGCATTTTTCTAATGATTAGTGATGTTGAGCATTCTTTCATGTGTTTGTTGGAAATCTGTATATCTTCTTTGGAGAAATGTCTACTTAGGTCCTCTGACCATTTTTGGATTGGGTTGTTTGTTTTTTTGATATTGAGCTGCATGAGCTGCTTGTATATTTTGGAGATTAATCCTTTGTCAGTTGCTTCATTTGAAAATATTTTCTCCCATTCTGAGGGTTGTCTTTTCATCTTGTTTATGGTTTCCTTTGCTATGCAAAAGCTTTTAAGTTTCATTAGGTCCCATTTGTTTATTTTTGTTTTTATTTCTATTCCTCTAGGAGGTGGGTCAAAAAGGATCTTGCTGTGGTTTATGTCATAGAGTGTTCTGCCTATGTTTTCTTCTAAGAGTTTTTATAGTGCCTGGCCTAACATTTAGGTCTTTAATCCATTTTGAGTTTATTTTTGTATAGGGTGTTAGGGAGTGTTCTAATTTCATTCTCTTACATGTAGCTGTCCAGTTTTCCCAGCACCACTTATTGAAAAGGCTGTCTTTTCTCCACGGTATATTCCTGCCTCCTTTATCAAAGATAAGGTAAACATGTGTGTGTGGATTTATCTCTGAGCTTTCTACCCTGTTCCACTGATCTATATTTCTGCTTTTGTGCCAATACCATATTGTCTTGATTACTGTAGCTTTGTAGTATAGTCTGAAGTCCAGGAATCTGATTCCTCCAGCTCCATTTTTCTTTCTCAAGATTGCTTTGGCTATTCAGGGTCTTCTGTGTTTCCATACAAATTGTGAATTTTTTTGTTCTAGTTCTCAGAAAAATGCCTTGGTAGTTTGATAGGGATTGCATTGAATCTGTAGATTGCTTTGGGTAGTATAGTAATTTTCACAATGTTGAATCCTCCAATCCAAGAACATGGTATACCTCTCCATCTGTTTGTATCATCTTCAATTTCTTTCATCAGTGTCTTATAGTTTTCTGCATACAGGTCTTTTGTCTCCTTAGGTAGGTTTATTCCTAGGTATTTTATTCTTTTTGTTGCAATGGTAAATGGGAGTGTTTCCTTAATTTCTCTTTCAGATTTTTCATCATTAGTGTATAGGAATGCAAGAGATTTCTGTGCATTAATTTTGTATCCTGCTACTTTTACCAATTTCATTGTTTAGCTCTAATGGTTTTCTGGTAGCATCTTTATGATTCTCTTTGTATAGTATCATGTCATCTGCAAACAGTGACAGTTTTACTTCTTCACTTCTGATTTGGATTCCTTTTATTTCTTTTTCTTCTCTGATTACTGTGGCTAAAACTTCCAAAACTATTTTAAATAATAGTGGTGAGAGTGGGCATCCTTGTCTTGTTCCTGATGATAGTGGAAATGGTTTCAGTTTTTCACCATTGAGAATGATGTTGGCTGTGGATTTGTCAACATGATCTTTATTACATTGAGGTAAACCCCCTTTCCAGAGGGTTTTTGTCATAAATGCGTGTTGAATTTTGTCAAAATCTTTTTCTGCATCTATTGAGATGATCATGTGGTGTTTCTCCTTCAATTTGTTAATAAGGTGTATCACATTGACTGATTTGCATATATTGAAAAATCCTTGCATTCTTGGGATAAACCCCACTTGATCATGGTGTATGATCCTTTTAATGTGCTGTTGGATTCTGTTTGCTAGCATTTTGTTAAGGATTTTTGCATCTATGTTCATCAGTGATATTGGCCTGTTGTTTTCTTTTTTTGTGGCATCTTTGTCCGGTTTTGGTATCAGGGTGATGGTGGCCTTGTAGAATGAGTTTGGGAGTATTCCTCCCTCTGCTATATTTTAGAAGAGTTTGAGAAGGATAGGTGTTAGCTCTTCTCTAACCGTTCGATAGAATTTGCCTGTGAACCCATCTGGTCCTGGGCTTTTGTTTGTTGGAAGATTTTTAATCAGAGTCTCAATTTCAGTGCTTGTGTTTGGTCTGTTTATATTTTCCATTTCTTCCTGGTTCAGCCTTGGAAGGTTGTGCTTTCTAAGAATTTGTCCATTTCTTCCAGGTTGTCCATTTTATTGGCATAGAGTTGCTTGTAGTAATCTCTCATTATCCTTTGTATTTCTGCAATGTCAGTTGTTACTTCCCTTTTTTCATTTCTAGTTCTATTGATTTGAGTCTTCTCCCTTTTTTTCTTGATGAATCTGGCTAATGGTTTATCAATTTTGTTTATCTTCTCAGAGAACGAGCTTTTAGTTTTATTGATCTTTCCTATTGTTTCCTTCATTTCGTTTTCATTTATTTCTGATCTGATCTTTATGATTTCTTTCCTTCTGCTGACTTTGGGGTATTTTTGTTCTTCTTTCTCTAATTGCTTTAGGTGTGAGGTTAGGTTGTTTATTTGAGATGTTTCTTGTTTCTTGAGGTAAGATTGTATTGCTATAAACTTCCCTCTTAGAACTGTTTTTGCTGCATCCCATAGGTTTTGGGTTGTCGTGTTTTCATTGTCATTTGTTTCTAGGTATTTTTTGATTTCCTCTTCTATTTCTTCAGTGATCTCTTGGTTATAAGTAGTGTATTGTTTAGCCTCCATGTGTTTGTAGTTTTTGCAGGTTTTTTTCCTATAATTGCTATCTAGTCTCATAGCGTTGTGGTCAGAGAAGATACTTGATATGATTTCAATTTTCTTAAATTAACCAAGGCTTGATTTGTGACCCAAGATATGGTCTCTCCTGGAGAATGTTCCATAAGCACTTGAGAAGAAAGTGTATTCTGGTTTTTTTTGGATGGACTGTCCTATAAATATGAATTAAGTCCATCTTGTTTAATGTGTCATTTAAAGCTTGTGTTTCCTTATTTATTTTCAATTTGGACGATCTGTCCATTGGTGAAAGTGGGTTGTTAAAGTCCCCTACTATGATTGTGTTGCTGTCAATTTCCCCTTTTACGGCTGTTAGCATTTGCCGTATGTATTGAGGTGCTCCTATGTTGGGTGCATAAATATTTACAATTGTTATATGTTCTTCTTTGATTGATCCCTTGATCATTATGCAGTGTCCTTCTTTGTTTCTTGTAATAGTCTTTATTTTAAAGTCTATTTTGTCTGATATGATAATTGCTACTCCAGCTTTCTTTTGATTTCCATTTGCATGGAATACCTTTTTCCATCCCCTCACTTTCAGTCTGTATGTGTCCCTAGGTCTGATGTGGGTCACTTGTAGACAGCATATATATGTGTCTTGTTTTGTATCCATTCAGCCAGTTTATGTCTTTTGGTTGGAGCATTTAATCTACTTACATTTAAGGTAATTATCAATATGTATGTTCCCATTACCATTTTCTTAATTGGTTTGGGTTTGTTTTTGTAAGTCTCTGTTTCCTGCCTAGAGAAGTTCCTTTAGCGTTTTTGTCAAAGCTGGTTTGTTGGTGCTGAATTCTCTTAGCTTTTGCTTGTCTGTAAAGGTTTTAATTTCTCTGTTGAATCTGAATGAGATCCTTACTGGGTAGAGTATTCTTGGTTGTAGGTTTTTCCCCTTCATCACTTTAAATATGTCCTGCCTGTCCCTTCTGGCTTGCAGAGTTTCTGCTGAAAGATCAGCTGTTAATCTTATGGAGAGCCCCTTGTATGTTATTTGTTCCTTTTCTATTGCTGCTTTTAATATGTTTTCTTTGTATCTACTTTTTGATAGTTTTTTTGTTTGTTTTTGTTTTGCGGTACACAGGCCTCTCACTGTTGTGGCCTTTCCCGTTGTGGAGCACAGGCTCTGGACGCGCAGGCTCAGCGGCCATGGCTCACAGGCCCAGCCGCTCCACGGCATGTGGGATCTTCCTCGACCGGGGCATGAACCTGCGTCCCCTGCATCAGCAGGCGGACTCTCAACCACTGCGCCACCAGGGAAGCCCGATAGTTTGATTAATATGTGTCTTGGCGTGTTTCTCCTTGTATTTATCCTGTATGGGACTCTCTGCACTTCCTAGACTTGATTGACCATTTCCTTTCCCATATTAGGGAAGTTTTCAAGTATAATCTCCTCAATTATTTTCTCAGACTCTTTCTTTTTCTATTCCCCTTTGGGACCCCTATAATTCAAATATTGGTGAGTTTAATGTCCCAGAGGTCTCTGAGACTGTCCTCAATTCTTTTCATTCTTTTTTCTTTATTCTTCTCTTTGGTAGTTATTTCCACTATTTTATCTTCTAGGTCACTTATCCCTTCTTCTGCCTCCGTTTTTCTGCTCTTGATTTTTTCTAGAGAATTTTTAATTTCATTTCTTGTGTTGTTCATAATTGTTTGTTTGCTCTTTCGTTCTTCTAGGTCCTTGTTAAACGTTTCTTGTATTTATTCTATTTCCAAGATTTTGGACCATCTTTACTATCCATACTCTGAATTCTTTTTCACGTAGACAGCCTATTTCTCTTCATTTGTTTGGTCTGGTGAGTTTACCCCTTGCTCCTTCATGTACTGTGTATTTCTCTGTCTTCTCATTTTGCTTAACTTACTGTGTTTGGGGTCTCCTTTTCACAGGCTGCAGGTTCACAGTTCCCATTGTTTTTGGTGTCTTCCCCCAGTGGCTAGGTTTGGTTAAGTGGTTTGTGTAGGCTTCCTGGTGGAGGGTACTGGTGCCTGTGTTCTGGTGGATGAGGCTGGATCTTGTGTTTCTGGTGGCCAGGACTGCACCTGGTGGTGTGTTTTGGAATGTTTGTGAACTTACTATGATTTTAGGCAGCCTCTCTGCTAATGGGTGGGGTTGTGTTCCTGTCTTGCTAGTTGTTTGTCATGGCATGTCCAGCACTGTAGCTTGCTTGTCATTGAATGGAGCTGGGTCTTAGCATTGAGACGGGGATCTCTGGGAGAGCTCTTGCCAATTGGTATAACATGGGTTCCGGAGGTCTCTGGTGGACCAATGTCCTGAACTAGGCTCTCTCACCTCAGGGGCTCAGGCATGACACCCGGCCGGAGCATGAAGACCCTGTCAGCCACACGGCTCAGAATAAAAGGTAGAAAAGAAAGAAAGAAAGAAAAATAAATAAATAAAGTTATTAAAATAAAAAAAAACTAAAAATAAAAGAAGAGAGCAACCAAACCGATAAACAAATCCACCAATGATAACAAGTGCTAAAAACTATACTAAAAAGAAAAACAGACTGACAGAACCCTAGGACAAATGGTAAAAGCAACCCTATACAGACAAAATCACACAAAGAAGCATACACATACACAGTCACAAAAAGAGAAAAAGAAAAGAAAAAATATATATGTAAAAAGAAAGAGAGCAACCAAATCAATAAAAGAATCTATCAATGATAATAAGCTCTAAATACTTAACTAAGATAAACATAAAACCAGAAACAAATTAGATGCAGAAAGCAAACCCGAAGTCTACAGTTGATCCCAAAGTCCACCGCCTCAATTTTGGGATGATTCATTGTCTATTCAGATATTCCACAGATGCAGGGTACAACAAGTCGATTGTGGAGATTTAATCTGCTGCTCCTGAGGCTGCAGGGAGAGATTTCCCTTTCTCTTCTTTCTTTGCACAGCTCCCGGGGTTCAGCTTTGGATTTGGCCCCGCCTCTGCATGTAGGTCGCCTGATGGCATCTGTTCTTCGCCCAGACAGGAGGGGGTTAAAGGAGTGTCTGAATCAGGGGCTCTGGCTCACTCAGGCCGTGGGAAGGGAGAGGTACTGAATGTGGGGCGAGCCTGCAGCAGCAGAGGCCAGCGTGACCTTGCAACAGCCGGAGGCGCGCCGTGTGTTCTCCTGGGGAAGTTCTCCCTGGATTACGGTACCCTGGCCGTGGCGGGCTGCACAGGCTCCTGGGAGGGGAGGTGTGGATAGTGACCTGTGTTTGCACACAGGATTCTTGGTGGCTGCAGCAGCAGCCTTAGTGTTTTATGCCCATCTCTGGTGTCCGCACTGATAGCCGTGGCTCATGCCCATCTCTGGAGCTCTTTTAGGTGGTGCTCTGAATCCCCTCTCCTCACGCACTCTGAAACAATGTTCTCTTGACTCTTAGGCAGTTCCAGACTTTTTCCCTGACTCCCTCCCAGCTAGCTGTGGTGCACTAGCCCCCTTCAGGTTGTGTTCATGCAGCTAACCCCAGAGATCCCAACCTCTCCCTGAGATCTGACCTCCAAAGCCCGAACCTCAGCTCCCAGCCCCCACTCTCCCCAGTGGGTGAGCAGACAAGCGTCTCAGGCTGATGAGTGCTGGTTGGCAGCGATCCTCTGTGAGGGGATCTCTCTGCTTTGCTCTCTGCACCCCTGCTGCTGCACTCTCCTCCATGGCTCTGAAGGTTCCTCCCACCCCGCCCCAGCCCGTCTCCACCAGTGAAGGGGCTTCCTAGTGTGTGGAAACTTTTCGTCCTTCACAGCTCCCTCCCAGAGGTGCAGGTCCCATCCCTATTCTTTTGTCTCTGTTTTTACTTTTTTTCTTTTGCCCTACCCAGATACGTGGGGAGTTTCTTGCCTTTGGAGAGGTCTGAGGTCTTCTGCCAGCATTCAGTAGGTTTTCTGTAAGAGTTGTTCCACATGTAGATTTTTTTTTTTTTTTTTTTTTTGCAGTACACGGGCCTCTCACTGTTGTGGCCTCTCCCGTTGCGGAGCACAGGCTCTGGACATGCAGGCTCAGTGGCCATGGCTCACGGGCCTAGCCGCTCCACGGCATGTGGGATCTTCCCAGACCGGGGCACAAACCCGTGTTCCCTGCATCGGCAGGTGGACTCTCAACCACTGCGCCACCAGGGCAGCCCTAGATGTATTTTTGATGTATTTGTGGGGAGGCAGGTGATCTCCACATCTTACTCCTCTGCCATCTTAAGGTCCTCTGCCCATATTTTATTAAAGCTACTTTCTTTTTCTATTCTATTTTTCCTTACCATTAAAAAGGGAAAATGTTTTGAAATGACCATATGACAAGAAAATAAAATTTTGAAAAGGAATACAAAGGATCAAAGAATTTCCATTGCCCTGTCTAGCTTTACTTCACAGACAGTAGTGCCAGTTGTCCCGGCTCCTTTCCTGTTGCTGTCCTTTTCATATTCAAAACACTGATGAGCTTGAGTTGTTCTTTTTTTAACTCAGAAGTCTGCAAATGATGAAAGGCAGCAGGTCAAACCTGAGAGTTTTCTGAATTAAAAAGATATTTTGCATTTTATGTCCTGCTCCCAAATTAGGGAAATTGAATCACCTAATTTTTGGAAAAGAGGAAAAGGTATGTGTCAGAAATTTATGTAAGGCACTGGCTAATAAATGTTTTAGCATATAACCCCCAAATGTAGGAAACCAGTTTATTGAAAATAGTATCTAATTCAAAACACTAATATTTCCCAACCAAATATTAGTAAGAATAGCACACAAACACAAGTGATACATTGGGTTCTTTTTTGTAGTCTTATGGTCTTTACATTTCTAGACACCAGGGTGTGCTTGCCACCACGTGTAAATATGGATGAACATTTATTTTCTGGTTGATTAGAAATATGCACATCCTTTGGTTTCATGTGGGTAACAGATGTCTTGTGGGTAACAGATGTCTTGGCTTTTATAGACTAATTGGCAAAAAGGGGGAAGAAGAGGATAATTAAAAGGGTAGGAGGAGACACAAGAAAAATGCAATCTTCCTTGTGGGGAAAATCTAATAGACCTCCTTATTACGGGTAATTACCTCCTTCTTCTACTTCATTTGCTATCCCTTTCCATATGACTCAAGTACAGTAATGGGAAAGTATAAAATAAAGAAATGTAAGTCTGACCTGTTGTCTGCTAACAATCAGTTTTATCCTGTCATAGAATATTCTAGTGTAATTGACTCAATAACATAATTTTTTTTAAAAAACAAAATATGAATGCATGTCTCGTCTCTAATGGCAACCTATGTTTTAATTGGTAACACTAGGGATCTATGTTCAGTCTTGCATTTTTCATTTCCCACCAATCCACTATGTGCAAGACTGAATACGTTTGTAGGTTGTGTCTTAGATATACATCTTAGGTTCGTTTTAGTTTACTGTTTGTTCTCTGTCAGTGCTACAGTACAGCCAATTGACCTGGAATAAATGAGGACATTTAGCAATTGTTTGAAGCCATTATCATCAACAAATCCTCAGTTTTTTCAGTGTTTTCCAGCATGCAAGATTTAAAGTAAATGTGTCACTTAACTATGTCTTAACTGTATCACTTTGGTCTGTATTATTCTTCTGATTGGTACCTTTTACTTTAAATTGAAGGAGTTTTTTTTTTTTTTTGCAGTACACAGGCCTCTAACTGTTGTGGCCTCTCCTGTTGCGGAGCACAGGCTCTGGACTCACAGGCTCAGTGGCCATGGCTCACGGGGCAACCGCTCCGCGGCATGTGGGATCTTCCCAGACCGGGGCACGAACCCGTGTCCCCTGCATTGGCAGGTGGACTCTCAACCACTGCGCCACCAGGGAAGCCCTGTAATCATTTTTATAAGGAGCTAGTAATGCTTCCAAGAGAAAGTATCAGATTATGTACTTAGAAACTTACACTTAATACAAAACTTAAACAAACTGAAAGGTAAGATTATTTATACTAGATATTAGGCACAGGATATTGACTTTTATTTGACCACTTGTCTCAGAAAATATGTAGGCAGAATTTGTTTAAAAAGATAATTAGGACAATAAAGATCAAAATATCAATTGTCCATTGTTAAGTAATTATTAATTTCTTTTTGCTGTATTAGAATTAAATTTTATTCTAAAAATAAAATATTTTCTTGTATATAAAATATAAATTTTATAATAAGTTATATTTTATTCACCATTGCTAGAAACTGGTGAGGTGTGAGGATGGTTTCTGTACCCATCTTTTTTTTTTTTTAATATCAGCTTTGGTAGGATAGAGACAACATTGTTTGAGTAGTCTGATGACTGCCACATAAATTCAGTCACTTGATCTTTTTGAGCCTCATTTCATTATCTGTAAAATGGAGAGAGTGGCAACTAATTCCCACGGTTGCACTGGGAATTATACGCAACAATAAGCACACATGAAACTAACATATGTTTAGTTATTGAGTACTTTATGGTTGTCTCCACTCATTGGACCCATATCCCTTAGTTACTTGCCTTGATTTCCAGGCTAGGCTTCTCATGGAAATAGAAAATTCAAGGAGACTCTGATGAAGAGTCTAGTAACAAATGGTTTGAGACTATGTGTCAGGAGAGTTATTCTTCCCAACTTCAGCCCCTTAAAATATGAGATTGAAGAATAACCACAGTGGGGTAGGTTTTTTAATTGTAAAAGAATTTTCCATATTTTTAAATTTCCGTAAGTTGTAAATTCATAAAATTGTAAAATGTTGGCACTCTATGAGACTTCAGGATTTCTAGACCCACTACCCTTCCCCTGGTTAATTTCCCATTTTTCAGAGGAAGGCACTGAAGCCCTATAAGGTTAAATATCTTCTCCAAAGCCAATCAACAAGTGAGTGACAGAGCCAGGACTGGAAACTTGGTGTTTTCCTGAAATCTTTATCTGTACTATCACAAGACCACCCTTCTTTGTGACCACTGGGGATCTAGCCTGGACCATTAAAAGAATAAGAGCTTTCAACTCACTCAGCCATGCAGAAAGAGATGCATTTCTTTGTTATGCTTTTTTATTTTTATTCTTTATTGGAGTATAATTGCTTTACAATGTTGTGTCAGTTTCTGCTGTACAATGAAGTGAATCAGCTATATGTATACATATATCCTCTCCCTCTTGGATCTCCCTCCCACCACCTCCCCCATCCCATCCATCTAGGTCATCACAGAGCACCAAGATGAGCTTCCTGTTCTTTATAGCATGTTCCTGTTAGCTATCTGTTTTATGTAAGGTAGTGTATATATGTCAATCCTAATCTCTCAATTCGTCCCACCCTCCCCTTCCCCCACTGTGTCCACTTGTCCATTCTCTACATCTACGTCTCTATTCCTGCCCTGCAAATAGGTTCATCTGTACCATTTTTCTAGATTCCACATATATGCATTAATATCTGGTATTTGTTTTTCTCTTTCTGGCTTACTTCACTGTATGACAGACTCTAGGTCCATCCACATCTCTCCAAAGACCCAATTTCGTTCCTTCAAATGGCTGAGTAATATTCCATTGTATATATGTACCACATCTTCTTTATCCATTCATCTATCATTGGACATTTAGGTTGTTTCCATGTCCTGGCTATTGTAAATAGTGCTGCAATGAACATTGGGTACATGTGTCATTTTTAATTATGGTTTTCTCAGGGTATATGCCCAGTAGTGGGATTGCTGGGTCATATGGTAGTTCTATTTTTAGTTTTTTAAGGAACCTCCATACTCTTCTCCATAGTGGCTGTATCAATTTACATTCCCACCAACAGTGCAAAAGGGTTCCCTTTTCTCCACACCCTCTCCAGCATTTATTGTTTGTAGATTTTTTGATGACGGCCATTCTGACCCATGTGAGGTGATACCTTATTGTAGTTTTGATTTGCATTTCTGTAACAATTAGTGATATTGAGCATCTTTTCATGTGCCTCTTGGCCAACTGTGTGTCTTCTTTGGTGAAATGTCTATTTAGGTCTTCTGGCCATTTTTTAATTGGGTTGTTTGTTTTTTGATATTGAGCTCCATGAGCTGTTTGTATATTTTGGAGATTAATCCTTTGTCCATTGCTTCATTTGCAAATATTTTCTCCCATTCTGAGGGTTGTCTTTTCATCTTGTTTATGGTTTCCTTTGCTGTGCAAAAGCTTTTAAGTTTCATTAGGTCCCATTTGTTTATTTTTGTTTCTATTTTCATTACTCTAGGAGGCGGGTCAAAAAAGATCTTGCTGTGGTTTATGTCAAAGAGTGTTTTTCCTATGTTTTCCTCTAAGAGTTTTAAACCCAGAGTTAAACCCACACACATATGGTCACCTAATTTATGACAAAGGAAGCAAGAATATACAATGGAGAAAGGACAGCCTCTTCAATAAGTGGCTCTGGGAAAACTGGACAGCTGCATGTAAAAAATGAAATTATAACACTAGCTAACACCATACACAAAAATAAGCTCAAAATGGATTAAAGACCTAAGTTTAAGACTAGACACTGTAAAACTCTTAGAGGAAAACATAGGAAAAACACTCTTTGTTATGCTTTTTAAATGGTCTGTGCACATTAGTTCATTCAGTCTTTCTTTATGGATTACAAATGTATTTTGATTGTTTCATAGGACCACCAGCTTTAACTCCTCCAGTAAAAGAAGACAGAGTCACTAATATTTACATAGTAATTCCTATGAGCCAGGCATTATTCTTAGGACTTTATGTAGATTAACTATTTTATTCTCCATAATGACACCGTGAGGAGGTATATCTCACCTTTCATATAAGGGTGTGGAAGCACAGAGGAGCCAAGTAATAGCCAAGATTATTACCAGGATTTGAAGGCTTTTGTCAGATTTGAATCAGAAGATGCTAGAGAGAGGGAGATTCCACTGTCAGAAGATGCCTGGGTAGATGGATCTTTATTATATGAGCTCTCTTTTATGCAAGGAGAGTGACTTAAAACATTTCCAAATTACCTAGATTTTATATATCTAGCTCTCCTGAGTCCCAATCAGTCTACATTATTAGGTTCTACCATAGCACATTAATATCAACAAAAGATTATATTTATTTATATTGATAACCACTAGAATAAATAGAAGAGTAAGCTATTATACTTGATCCAATGTTGATAAAAAAAAGTATTTTATTTCATGATTGTAAGTCCCTTAGCATGTAGTAATAAAAATGTTTGTAGGGATGGTATTTTGCTGTTC